>NC_052060.1:4459286-5143453 GCF_903992535.2 Arvicola amphibius | reverse complement strand
TCCAGGAAAGCCTCCCAATGACCGGAATATGAGAAAGAGGTAATCACACCAGTTCCTTCTTAACCAATGCCAACAGTCTTCCTTGGAGCGTGCAGGGTCCCATCCATCACCCTCCACCTCGCAAGCTGTTTGCGCTCGGCCTAAGGCGCCCCCGTGTGACGAAAAGAGGAAGAAGGAAGAAATAAGTCGGAAGTGATAAGAGATTGACACACCGAAGCTGGGTCTGCAAGCTTTTTCTTTTTAAATCAAGGAGCAGCTGCGTATATTTTTAGCTCTTTAGGCCCCATACGGTCCTGCCACTCTTTCGCTGTAGCCCAGCAGCAAGAGCGGCAACACATAAAGCGAAAGGGTGTGGGGGTGCCTGTAAACTTTATACATTAGATTTTCATATGATTTTCATGTATCACAAGGGATCATTTTCCTTTCAACTGTCTTCCAACCATTTAAAAACACAATCTATGCTTAGTTTGGTGGTAGGACAGAAACCCACTAAGGCCATTCTCCAAAGTTTGCGGATCCTCTTCATTGGAGAGACAAAGGAAGGTAGACTTTAGGGGTGAATTAGTGGAAAAGTCAGAAAAGCTGAGAGGAGACAGGCAAGTGATGCAGGGAATGGCTAAAAAGATGGCAGGGAAGTAAGGGGAAGAGGAAAGGAGCAGGCTGGGAGGGACTGGCCTCCTCCCACATTCTCTCGCCCGCGGTTCCGCGGTCTGCAACAGGCTGCAGTTTCGGTGAGCGTCTACGTGCCTTGGCCTTTTGCCCGCAGCTGATTCCCCAGAACTCGGGAAGGCTAAATTCTGAAGCGTTCACTTTCTGGTCTGCTCGGACGCCCGGCGCCGCCGCCCAGAACTCTCTCGGGGTCCCCAGCTCTCCAGCGGGGTTCTCGGCCTTCCCGGAATCGGTGACTTTGGCCGAGGTCCCGGCCGCCCGCTGGGTACAGGGGCGCTTGGCCCCGGGACTCCGGCGACTCCGGCGGCCACACCCAGCCCCGGCTCCGCGGCCAGTGGAGCGGCCACGCCCAGCCCTAGCCCGTTTCTTGCCCGGGAGAACAAAAGTCCCCATTTCTTCCCGCAGGCTGTCATTAGGATGTAATTGTGGGGCTTCATCTTGCCCTCCACTGTCTCTAATTGCCTCCCACACGGTTTCTTCTTCCTGATCTAGTTTCTGCCACGTCCACAAGTTAGTCCAAAGTACCTCCGACCTAGAGCACCGGTAACTTTGCCCTTTGTTCTTTTCATTGTAAATGAAGAGGGAAAACATATAAAAAATTTAAAAGTTAGGCTTACCAAGCTGGTGAGGAGCGAGACCGACGGCGACTGCAGCTGACAGCGGCGGGTACGGGAGTGGCAGTGGAGACCGGGGTCCGGGTCCCGCCCCTCAGCCTGACTCAAGCCGGGACCGCCCCGCCCCCGCCCCTCCGCAGGCCTTGGCCTGTCCCCAGGGCCTTCTGAACTAGCTTTGCTTGGACTCAGGCATACACACACCCATTGTCCTCCCTGGAACTCAACGGGCCTCTCTCCCTCTCCTGTGAACCTCGAGGATCGTTTTGGGTGGAGTCTGTCTATACTCGTAGCTCATTTCAGTGCCTGGGCCATCTGCACTTCAGGTTAGATAAGCCATAGTTGTCAAGAAGGTCCTTAGGAGCCAGGGCTGTCTTTTCTACTGCACTGAAGATATTTAATAAACAGTTGCGATTTTATTTATTTAGTTATTTATTTATTTATTTATTTATTGAGACATGATCTTTCATGTTGGGGATTGTATGAAGCACTTCTGGCTTCTAAGCCTAGGTCCTCAACATCACAACAAGTCACATTGCCCTGTCTGATTGGTAGGACATTAGGACTGTCGCATAGAGTGATGACTCTGAGGGGACCCAGAAAACTGCAGAGAAGGTGTGAATGGGGCCTTGTGTCAAAGTGTCTTCCTATCTGCCACCAGCTTCAGCTACTGACTTGTGGCTCCAGGAGGCCAGTCCTCCTCTGCAATTTCCTCTTTCCTTCAGACTCACAGTTCCTGGCACTTGACAAGTCAGACATGGTGGCTCTGCCTGGGCCCTCAGCTCTGGCAAGGCTGAGGCCAAAGATTGCTGCAAGTTTGAGGCCAGCCTGTTGGCCACAGAGTGAGTCCAGACCAGCCTGGGTTACAGGGTAGGACCTTGTCTCAAAAGAAAACTAAAATCCAAACCAAAAGAAACACATGTGAAGGCCCCATCTGTGTTTCAAAATTCTCCATTTCTACCAACAATGTAGCCATTTTCCCATTTTCCTTACTTGAAAGCACTACCACCATGTTTTTGTAAAGTCCTTCTCACGCACTTTTTAGGGTTATTGTAATGTCAGCTGTATTGTAGTGGACCCCCTGATCTAGTTTACATACCCACTCCCTTTTTCCTTTGATATCATAGCTAGGCCCTTGCCGTCCAATCAAAAGAAACATATTTAATCAATATAAAAACACAGTTTCTTGATATGCAGTTCAGAGCAAAACATGATACAATTAAAGGTAACAACATGGTTTACTAGGAGTTTTCTACCAACCAAACTTCTGGGGTCAGCGTGATGGCTTAGCGGGTAGAGCTGCATCCTCCAAGCCCAATAGCCCGAGTCTGAGAAACGGAGCCAACATGATGGGAAAAGAGAACCAATTCCTACATGTCGGCCTTTGACCTCCACATGTGTGCTATGGTACGTGCCCCCCCACAGTAATTAATAGCAAGATAAACAAGGTTTAAAAAATCCAAATTTCTTAGCCTCTTTGTGTCTCTGAATAACCTGGTCAACCTTAATGAATACATTAAAGTGCCAACCTTCTTCTTTTGATTCCACTGAGAACCTCCTATGGGCCAAGCATTGCTCTTGGGTCTGCAAATACAAACACAAGTGTGACACAGTGCCTGCCTTTGAGGTTCTCCAGAAATGGACGTCACACATACGGGGTGGGGATTGGAGGTGACTGCTAGGATTCTTTAAAATCCTAAAGTTATGTGTGAAGTTTTCTGCATAAGAGATTTCTCCCCCTAGAAGAAGATATAGAGCTTTTATTAGGTTCAAAAAAAAAAAAACTATAACAAAAGTTACTAGAGAGCCATTAGTCTAAATTATTACATATCCCAATCATGGACATGTCTACATCATAATAGATGGAAAAATGCCTCACTTACAGCTACTGAGGAAGGGTCAGACTTGGTGACCAAGGTTTGCATGATTTGACTTTGTGTCCATTGTCACAAATGATTGAACTCAAGGCCTGCCAGTGCATGGGATGGCAGGCGGCAAAGGCTTCACCCTAAGATGATCTCAGACAAATCAGTCCTTTATCCTTGCAAGCTGGCAATAGAAACGCATGCAGAATTTGGCAGGTAGGAGAACTGAGGCCTAGAGAGAACTAGGAAGTCAGGACAAATCAGGACTAAGAACAAGACCCCAAGAGTAAGCGAAAGCGGTGAGATATGGAAAGAGTGTGTGGTGGAGAGTCGAACATGAGTCGGTTGGTAACCGACAATAAAGAAGGCTCCTGTGCAGAAGGAAGCTTTGGGGGAAAAGGTTGTTTGGCAAGGTTGGCAAACAATGAGTCACTCAAAAGGGCTAAGAAGGTGGGGGCATGAGAACTGGCAAATTGGTAGCAAGAAACAAACATGAGGTAACACGGGAGAATAAAAGAGCTCATCAGGAAATAAATGTGGGAATTCCCACAATCCAGAGTAATTCTCATACGTTGTAAGCTGATTTCTGTATAGGGTAGAGTCTATCCCTGAATGGGCATACACGCTCGTGATGAATGTGGTGACAGGATTGTGACCAGCTACCATGACACTGCTGGGAAGGGAGGGAGTGATCGACTCTGGGGGAGTAAGGGAAGGATTATGGAAAAAGTGAATTTTGAGTTGGGCATTCAAAATGGATTAGAAGTTACCAATTGGTGGGTACCACGGTAAAGCAAGGTGAGGTCAGACCACATAGCAGCATTTGAGGGTTACAAACTGTGGCACTTAGACTAGGATCCAATTCTCTATACTTGTGGGATACTGGCTACACCGATTCGCCTGCTGTCATCTATAAAAGGAGAGACCAGGAGTTATTCATGTCGAATATTTAAGGATTTGATCAGTATCTCCGGAGGAAGTTTGAATCACTGGTGCAACTGTAAAGGGGAATGGGACACGACGTGTGTTATCAGTAGGTGCTGGTCACTCAGGAGTGCTGGACTTCCAGAAATGAGATCATGGTAAATGGGAGGCAGAAGCGGCCATTAATGCTGTGCCTGGGAATTTGGATTCTAAGCAGGAGAGTGAGATGATCTTTCTCACTCTTATAATTGTGAAAAGAGACTAGAGAGGAGAGACCAGGGGCTAAAAACATAGTAGAACATTGTAATAACCACAGTGAGACGGCCATGGTGCTGGTGACAGGGTACCGCCAAACTCTGAGAAGGCAATTCCAGACTTGTATGGCATGCTGGCTAGGTTCTATTTGGTTTTCAACTTGGCACAATATGGAGTCATCTGAAAAGAAGAAATCTCAGTTGAGAGAAAGTCCCCATCAAATTATCCTGTTGGCAAGCTTGCGGGACATTTTTTTGATGGATGATCGATGTGGAAGGGCCCAGTCTACCATGCCCAGTGCCGTCACTCTTGGGGTGTGTAAGAAAGTAAACCGATCAAGCCAGTAAGCAGAATTCCTCCACGGTCTCTGCTTCACTTTTTGCCTCCAGTTCCTGCCCTGCCTTCCCTTCATAATGCTTTCCTCAAAGTTGCTGTTAGTCATGAAGCTTCTCACAGCGACAGAGGCCAAACTAGGACACTTGGCTGCTGTTTCGATGTAGGTTAGAGGGAAGGAGAATCAAGGATTTGGGGGGGGGGGGGGGGTCCAGCTGATAACTGGGCATGGCGGCAGGACAGAAAACAAGGCAGTGACATTTGGGGATGGGTAGGAGAAGCTGACAGTTCCATACAGACACTCAGCTTCCATCTGAAGATGGGCAAGCAGGACAATTCAGTGTTGCCAAGCTTAAGCATGTCCTATCTCCAGCCCGTTCTCCCACAGCTCCTGGTATCATTGTTATTACTGTACTTTGTTGACATCTTCTTTCCTCTTCGTCTTCCTCCCTGAAGGAAGGATAGAGATGGTGCCCTGATTACTACAGCATTTCCAACACACAGTAGTTCTGACAGGAAGTTCTCTGTGTGGAGAGCTGGCAAGGCCCTGGGGTGATGGTGATCAGCATGACCAGGAAAAGAATCTATCCTTGAGGTGTACCGCCCAGCTTAACACCGGCGAATAAACAACAGCTAGAGAGTAATATTGTAAGATGTGCCCACACGGAAATAAGAGGAGAAATGATTGGGAATAGAACTTTTGGTGCCATCAAAGGCACAGAGAGAGGTTCCCAAGGTGAAAGACTGCACAGAACCGGAGAGCAATTGCACATCCACTGGATTTGGCCATTTTCTCCATGGAGGCCTTTGAGGGAGCAGATGTGACATATGATAAGGAGAAGAGCAGACGGCAGTGGACTGAGGGACATGGTAAACGAGAGTGAGGATGGGAAGTGTGGCGTGCTCTCTGAGATGTAAAGAGGAGGGGGAGAAGCAGCCAGAGAGAACTGGGGACCCAAGAGGCAATTTAAAAACTTATAGGAAGGGCTGGAGAGAGTGCTCACTGCACATTTTTGAGGAGCAGAGTCCAGATCCTGGCAACCGTCTAACAAACCAGACATCTCACAAATAATACTCAAGAATAAGACTCTAAATGCACAGGAAAAATTACGAAGTCCCAGGTGAGTTGGGGGTAGCTGGAATGACTCCACAGAGATGGCAAAGAAGAACTGGGATGAGCATGAAGGGGTCAGAAGCTGGGAAAGAGGGCTTGAGTGGGCCGTCTGCACCGATGGATGTATTCTGGTTATGTAATAATAACCTCTGATTATTCCCCAAATCCTCTGTACATCTTTGGCCATTCCTCGAGTTATCTCTCTTTTGGACAGGTCTAGTTTTAGTTCCCTAAAGTGAAATTCAATGGCTTCTTCAGTCAGTTTCTTCTGTTTTTGTTGATCTGTATGTCCTCTCCTTTGTACCCCAAGAATGTACGATGTTCAGCTATGTCTGTAGGGTCTTTTCGGTCATCATGTGAATTCCTTGAGATGACAGATCTGTTCTGCTCATCTTAGTGTTAGTCGCAGCAACGTGCACATGGGAAGACACCATTGTTGTCCATGGGACTGAGTGGAATTTGAGCTTTCAGAGTAGTGTTTGTCTACTTTAATTCTGTACCATTCAAAATTCATGGCAACGTTAAATAACTCACTCCCAATAATTGGTTCTTCATATTTTTTAAAAGACTCTCAAGGTATTTCAAAAGGTCTTAAATTTATGTTCCTTTATTTATCAAATTATTTAACAAGTATTTATTGAGTGGGTAGGATTCAAAGTATACAAGGATTTTTAAAAGTCATCATTCAAGTCTTGGAGGATACTCTAGTGTAATGTGGTTAAGACAACAAGAACAGACCCTTTAAAAAACTGTGCCACCTGAATCAGGAAGTGTTGACCCAGTCTTCAGGGTGGGGCTCTCTCCTCAGCTAGAATTTCCCTCCTAAAGATGAGAGCTGTACAGGGAGATCTGCTAGATTAATGTTTAGCTGCTTCCCTGTGCTCTGAGGCCACATCGGCAGAGCTGAGGAATGACCCCAGGATCTCTGATGTCACTGTGGTGGGGAAAGAAAAGGTCTTAGAAAAGAAAAGGAAAGCAAAGGTCTTAGTGAAGGGTAGCTCTTCTCTAATTCTGAGCTTCAGGCTTTTCATGTTTTAAATGGGGCTAATAATTAGGAAGACAATAAATATAAAAGAGCTCTTTCCATGGAGTAGTGTTACACAAATGCTAATTGCTACTCACGCTATTGCTCTATGAATTAAATGAAGGTGTCTTTTGCAAAGCACTTTGCAGACTTAGGGGACCATGACTGTTGTTCTTGCAGCCTCCTCCCTCCCTCACTTCCTTACCGCTGGCACTCAGAACTCTCAGTCACCTTGTTGCCGAGACCTCTATGGCAGTGTCAGCTTTCTCATCCCTGCTGGTGAGAGTGTATGCTGCCCTCCGCCTCCACAGTTACACTGCCTCACAGTCTTCCAGGCCTCTTTCCTGCTGATGGTCCCTGCCGTCAGGTCTTCAACCGCTGTTGGCAAATGTTGAGACATTTTCTCTTTCACAATGATCCACAGAAAATTGTGACATCCCTGTACTCCAAAGATTTAAAAGACTCATGTCCAGTCAATTGTGACCTGAAAGTGCTAGTGAATTATTCTCAGAGGGGCTCTATATTGCTTAATTATTTTTACAAATCCAGTTACTTCATTCTGAAATTCAAATTCCCTTGTGGCCCAGTTCCAACTGTGTTGTTGTTGTGGTTGCTGCTGGTTTTCTTTTCACTCACCGTGAACTCTAGTCAAGTTGAACTTTTGCTGCCTGTAGGCAGGGTTGGTTTCCCAGCTAGTTTTCACTGGTCAGAACCAGTTATCACTGGTTTCCAGCCACACTATTGTTAATGGACTTGGGGGGGAGGGGAGTGTCACAGTCTGTGTCCTTAGTAAGCCAGGTTAGGCCACCTGTTGGCAGGGATCCAAATTAGGGTGCAAAACCCTGAAAGGAGAGTTATTCAGTGTGGAAGAGGGACCCTGTGACATCCCCACACACACTTCTGCAAGCCCACTAACATGAGGGGAAGAGGGACAAGAGACCCAGTGACATCCTCTCCCCCACTTCTGCAAGCCCACTAACATGAGGGGAAGAGGGACAAGAGACCCAGTGACATCCTCTCCCCCACTTCTGCAAGCCCACTAACATGAAGGGAAGAGGGACAAGAGACCCCGTAACATCCTCCCCCAACTTCTGCAAGCCCACTAACATGAGGGTGTCTGAAAAGGTTATTCTTGGTGTCGCACAAAGAAATACACCAAACTAAGCACATGCAACCCAGCACGACACAACCTAAGGCAGGCTAGCAAGCACACGACGGCAGGAAGATCATCTGGCTTTTAGTCTAACTTAAGCAGTAACTGTGCCTTACCCCACTGTCAACAGCTGGAACTCACAATCTGATACTGGTGACTAATTCATAATTGGTGCAAAGGGGAAGGGGGAAATAGAGAGTTCAGTCTCAGGGCTGCACAGGCAAACATACACGTACACCAAAATTTCACAGGTTGGGGTTTTGTTTTTAAAATATCAACCCTTGGTGGGCTAGCCACCTTTAATAGAAAACAAGACCATTTCTCACAAGGGTAGGGCTTAAATAGAAAGCAAGAGATGCAAAACTAATAGGTTTCAAGGTGTGACTTCCGCCTGTCTACCCTGTCTCAGCTTAGTTTCTCTCTCTCTCTTTTTTTTTTTTTGGTTTTGGTTTTTCGAGGCAGAGTTCTCTGTGGCTTTTGGAACCTGTCCTGGAACTAGCTCTTGTAGACCAGGAAAGGCGTGCGCCACCACCCGCCCAGCAGCTTAGTTTCTCTTGCAAGACCTTCTGACAGCTGTAAATCTTTTCCCTGGAGACAAGTTTCCTCTCTGGCTACCCCTAGGGCTTCAGACATTTCCTTTGCTAGCAGAAGACTCCTGAGAGAAACGCTCATTCTGGTGTGTATGTGTGTGTGAGTGTGTCTATATGTATGTCTGTGTTGTGTGTGCTGTGTATAGGTGTGTGTCTGCTGTATGTTATGTGTATGTGTATACGTGTGTGAGTAGGGGAGTTGTGCATGTATGTTGTATGTATATATTTATGTGTGTGTGCATATTTGTATGTGTCGTGTGTATATATTTGTATATGTTGCATGCATATGTGTGTATATTGTATGTATATATATGTGTATTGTATGTGTTGTGTGTGTATATTTGCATGTGTGGTGTTTTATGTATATATTTGCATGTGTGTTGTAGTTCATGTTTGTATTTTGTTGTGTGTGTATTTGTGTGTGTGTGGTGTGTGTGTATGCTTGTGTATCCGGGCCATGAGCTGCGAGCAGCTTGCTCTCTGCCATGCTCTGCTACCCAACCATAGGCCCCAATGAGCGAGGACTGAAACCTCCAAAACTGTCCTCCCAAAGAACTCTTTCCTCTCAATTGATCCTGTGGAATATTTGTTACAGCATCAGAAAGCTAGCACATTAGTTACATAACGACTTAACCAGAACACACCTCAGACGGCTGAGATGGCTCAGTAGGTAAAGCTTCTTGCTGCCTACGTGAGAACCTGAGTTCAATTCCCAGGATCCACATGGTGGATGGAGAGAACAAACTCTCGCAAGTTGTCCTCTGACCTCTGTACCATGGCATAGCCAAGCATTTCCCTAAATACACACACACACACACACACACACACACACGCACATGTATGTAATTTAAAAATGAAAACACAACAACAAAACCTCCTTCTCTATGAAGCTTCACTCATTTTTCTAGCTAAGGAACTGGTTTTTGTCTTGTTTTGTATCACTGCCCTGCCTTTTATATGTACTTTTCCTGGGCCTTGAGAGACAGTCAACCTTGACAGCCGATCATCTTTCCTGATAAGACTGTCAGTGCCTTCAGGACAGACTCTGGAGGACAAGGAAACCTGTTAACACGTGTCCTCTTACCTCACTGTAGTGGCATTTCAATTGTATCTTGATAAGTAAAGACTATCTGAAGATCAGAGAGTAAAACGGTCCCACTGGTCAGCCCTACAGACCAGGTTATGGTAACACACACTTTTAATCCCAGTAGCCACACTAGTTGCCATAGAAACCGGGCAGTGCATGCCTTTAATCACAGTGGTACATGCTTTATAATCCCAGTTCTAGAGACAACTATAAAACTGGAGGCCAGCTCTCAGCACACAGTCTCATTCTGAGATTTCTGGAGGAAGGATCGCCATTTTCGAACTGAGCTTGAGGTAAGAGATAGTGGCTGGTTATTTTGCTTTTTAGATCTTCAGGTTGAACCCCAATTTCTCTCTCTGAGTTTTTATTAACCATGCTTCACCTCATCTCATCTTCACTAACCCTTTTCTGCCGGGGTTAGAGTCACATAAGTTTCAGGGCAGTCTGGGCTACTTGAGACTGTCTCAAACAAACAATTAACAAAAACAACAACAACAAACAGAGATATCCCTTCTGTTTCTTCTTGAATCTGGGTGGGCTTGTAATCATTTTGTAAGTGTGGCTACTTGATTTCTGAGATTCAGTGTGAGAGTGTGATTTTGTCTCTCCAGGCTCACTCTCTTGAACACTTAGGATAGTCAGCACCATGCTGTGGATCTCTCAGCAGTCTGATAGACAGACCCACAGGGAGAGGACTAATGGCGATTGATTGCCATCTCATAAGAGAGCTGTCTCACCCATGGCTCCTCCAGCCAGGATCCCACTGCCTCTGCTGATCCCATGCGAGCCTGAGAATGGCTGTTTCATGACAAAGTTACAAGCCAGTTTGTTATGTAGCAGTAGACAGTGGGAATGGGGGTGCTGTGTAGAAATCCCTGTTTCTTCGGTGCCTCCTCTTGTTTCTCACTCAGCCCTTGGGTTAAATGTCAAGGACAAAGCAGGAGGTGGGGAGCTTGAGGAGAGATTTGAAGTCTGAAATTGTATTGCTAAGCTTGTTTAGAAGTTAGGAGTGTTGAGACCTGCACTGTTTTGGGGTTGACCTAACTGAGGTGACAGGGGATGAAGAAAGAGGCACACATACAGAAAAGATGTGTGAAGAGTCCAAGAGTAAGAATATAAAAATGTAGATTCCAGAAATAAGAATGTAGAACTAAAGAAATATAAAGTTGTAAGCCTAGGAGAATGAGAGCAGGCTGTCAGCAACTTTCTCAGAAGCTTAAGGATTAACTATTAACAGTGGGTTATTCAGCTTGACAGCCACAGCTCTATTTGCAAGGCTGAAGTGGCCCTCTGCATACTCAGAGTGGTTCTGCAAACTGAGGATCAGGTTTTAGATACCCTACCCACCTCCCCTGGCACTCAGGACCAGAAATTGATGTGAGCTAAGTTAACTTTCAAATAATAGAATGTATGCGACTTTTGACATTTTGGTTTTATATTGTCCCATACCCTTTCCTGCTATGAGAAACTGGCAGTGTCAGGGGAGGTGCAGAGCCTTGGTAAACACTATCAAGGAATGCCAGGGAAAAACAATGGACTAAATCCAACACTAGGTTAACTGAAAAACTCTGTTAATAGAAATTCCAAAGAAGGGCAATTTATATCTGAGTTTTATCTTGAGATTGTAAAAATTCTTTTGCTTTTGCCTAATGTTTGTTGTAAAAGGAGGAGTTAAAAAACCGGTTTTTGGGGGGCTGGAGAGATGGCTCAGAGGTTAAGAGCATTGCCTGCTCTTCCAAAGGTCCTGAGTTCAATTCCCAGCAACCACATGGTGGCTCACAACCATCTGTAATGGGGTCTGGTGCCCTCTTCTGGCCTGCAGACATACATGGAAGAAATGCTGTATACATAATAAATAAATATTAAAATAAATAAATAAATAAATAAATAAATAAATACCGGTTTTTGTTACAACCTTACAAGTCCATCTCTGGCTGTCGTCTCAGCTAACTGATAAGCTTTTTGTGCCCCATGGACATTTATTTTGTAATTTTTTATTTTTTTTCTTGGAATAAAGTCTGTTTTTGGTTTATTAGACTTTGGTGGTCTGTCCTTATCTTTATGCGACCCCCGTGGGCCCAACAGTATGCTGTGGGCTCTGATGGAGATGCACCACCACCAACAGCAACCTTGAAACAAAACACTATACGTCTGAGTAAAGGAGGCAGGTGTTGTATACTGCTGAACATGGAGGCAGGCTTGGTTAACCTTGGTAGGTGGTCTCTGTAGGAGAGCAGTCTACATCTGATAGGAGGAAGCTATAATTGACATTTTCTGCACACACTATCAATGTTTGCATGTGGACAGGGGTGGGGGTTTGCCCTTCCAATGGGTCTGAGGCATCCGGTGTTCAACTTGACCACGTTCATATCAACAACACTCTCAGGGCTTCTTCATCGGCTTCTTACCATTCAGGGCTTTATTTGTTCCTCACGAGGCTTGGGGGTAAGGGGTGTCATCAACTTTATAATAATAACTATTATTTTATACACTTTCCTTGTGTAAGTGTAAGGAGACTGCTTGTAATTTAGATGCTTAGGATCCAAGGAAATTAGTCATGATTAATATGTACTCTTTAAACCTTAACTACAACCACCCTGGCAGGAGGAGCATTGTTATAGTGCACTTCTCTCTCAGCAGGGTGCCCTATCCATTTTTGCTTATTCTGGGAATAAAGATCTTGAGTGTGGATGTCATAAGTTTCCAAATAATTGCAATAAACATCCTTCACGTGGCTGTCATATTTATTTTATTTGAAGTAGAGAATATATGTTTAAGGAAAATCTACTGTGGACAATGCTCTTGTACCCTGTAAAGATTTGTCACTTGTATTGATTTAATAAAATGCCGATTGGCCAGTAGTCAGGCAGGAAGTATAGGCAGGGTGACCAGAACAGAACAGGAGAATTCTGGGAAGAGGAAAGGCTCAGTCTGCAGTCATCACCCAGACTCAGAGGAAGCAAGATGAGAATGCCTCACTGATAAAGGTACCAAGCCATGTGGCTAATACAGACAATAATTATGGTTTAATGTAAGTTATAAGAATTAATAAGTCTGAGCTAATAGGCCAACCAGTTTATAATTAATGTAGGCCTCTGTGTGTTTCTTTGGGACTGAATGACTGCCAGACCCGGTGGGACAGAAACCTCTGTCAACAAGAATCTATAAAAATTATAAATAATAAACCAATCCCTTAAGGATCTGGCTAAGCTCCCAGACAATATGGCTGAAGGAATCACCGCTTTCTAGGTCCCTGCTTTATCACCCTGGGTTTGTCCCCTGACCCTGCTCCCTGGTATGATGTTCCCCATCATTTGCTACAGATCTCTCCCTTCCTTGTATTCAGAACAATTTCTGCAGAGAAGTCTCAGTGTATCTATAATTCCTTAAAGTTTAAACCCTGAGCCTTATTGTCAACTACTTTATAGCTGCAGGCTTACACACTGTTCAGACTAGATTTATCCCAACTACCGAGTGCTTTTTACAAAGTCTGCAGAGGTGCCTCTTGCTGGAAATGGCCCTGCTGTCTCTTCACATCCTTTGCCCAGCAATCTGGTAAGAGATGAGCAGATGTAGTACAGTTCGGCCAGCAGCAGAAAGAGGAGAGCTTCCAGACCAGTATTAATGAAGAACCAGCCTACCTCCATCTTAGGCTTAAAAGTCATCTTCTACTAAAGACAAACTAGGCTCATTCCTGCTTATGATTAAATCTGTTTTTCAAGGATTGGGCTAGGACCCACCTGCAACCTTAACTACACATGGTTCTGGTAACTTCCTGTTCTAGGAATGGCAATCGTGTCTTTTCTTTAAAAAAAAAATTTAATAACCTTCTTGCAACCCTACCTTTGCTTCAAAAGGTTGTTATGACTACCTTGTTCCACCACCTTACAGTCATGTCTTTGCTTCAGGAGGTTGTTCTATGTCAGGGACCATTTTCCTCAGGATAGATTTGTCAGGGACCATCGTCCTTACAGGGATAGCAGAGGTCATTGCCCTAAGGATGTTTACGGAGAACCCACCCCTCATCCCAACTATATTGAGGACATTCTGTTAACGGAACCCACCCCTTACTCCAGTGCTAATGGCTCACATCTGTTAACGGAACCCGCCCCTTACTCCAATGTTAATGAATCACATGCTTCGGCTTACACCAGGTGCTGGCTGATGACCTTCAGTTACCCCGGCAGAGTTCCTGCCTACCCCTACCTCCACCCCATTCAAGGGTATATAAGCTGTAACCTTCACCCCAATAAACGGAGACCTTGACAATAGAATCTTGCTTGGTCTCCTTCCTCTTCTTCAGCCCATGTCTTGCAGGTTAGCGCCCCTTCAGAGGACCCTGAATAGCTGACCCGCCAAGTGGGGGTTACAGTTCTAACTTGTTATGTGAGTGTTCTGCCCTATAACCCTACCTATTTTGCCCACCAAATCCCCCATTTAAAAAATCCCTATACCTTAGCTATAAAAACCTTGTCTTCTTCACATCCAATGCTGACCTCTCAGAGGCAGCCTGTGTACAATAAAAAAAAACTATTTTAATTAATTTAGCCATGATGATTTTGGCCAATGATCTTTTTTCCCCCAACTTTGAAATTAACAGCTTCTATTAGTTTAGTTTTTGTTTTTATTTTTATTTACTATTTTTAATTAGGTGTGTGTGTGTGTGTGTGTGTGTATTTGTGTGTGTGTGTACGTTTGTGGGTATGTGAATGTGAGTCCAGGTTCCAGTGGAGGCTAGGGGCATCAGATCCCTGAAGCTGGATGGAGTTTCAGATGTTTATGAGCCAGCCACCTGCTGTGGGTGCTGAACCAGGTCCTCTGGGAAAGCAGCAAACACTCTTAACCAGTGGCAAACCTCTCTAGTCCCTTGAGATTTCATTCAAAAGGATCATTGAGACACAGAAGGAGTTACTGGTGAATGGATGCTTTTACACTGGCCCCATTCCTAGAGCTGAGCCCATTAGAGAATGAAGCCAGGTATGCTGCAGGACTTGGGGAGAAAGCATCAGTTCAGAGTCAGGAGTCTTAGCTTTAAGTAGATACTTGTTCGTCCAGACTTGGCTGAGAGACCCTTCTTTCCTGTTGTTGACCACTGTCACCAGAGGGTTCCCCCAGTGCCTCCCCAGTCCCCACTCCCCTCACCCCCACCCCTACCATGTCCTGAGTAAGAAACACTGGATATCCAGACTATGCAAATTAGCTCATGTATTTCCTGGTATGATGGAACCCAAGCCCATGCCTTGAGCATTGCCATGCACTGATAGAAGTTTCTAGGTGGTTGCCCAAAACACCGTAAGAAACTGCCCTGGAGTTCAGAGCCTTTTTTTTAAAAGAAGGGTGATGGATTGTAGTCAAATAACTTTATTCAGAGGGTTGAGAAAAGGGAAGTAAATACATACCAGATTTGATGTCCTTGGCAAGGTAGATCTTCCTGGCCTCCTTATGACTAAAAGCCAAGTTCTCTAAACCTAAATCTGACACCCTCACTGCAGACATAGCAGTTAGGACATCTTGCTCTTGTCTGCCGTGAGGATGTGCACGCTAAGTTCCTACAATAAATGTTGGGGATCTCGCTGATAGCTCTGGCAGTTAATTTCATCTGTGTTGAAGATGCTGCTTTCAGATTCTTGGGTTCAAACCATCTCTTCTGCCTTAGTTGGGACTACAGACACAGCTGTCTACAGACACAGCTTTCTTACCTATCACAGGGTTTCTTTGGGATTTCAGCCAGCTCATCCTGGGAATGTTTGGGACTAGCTGGCTGGGTTTGGTCCAGATGAAACACCGCGGTACCCTCTGAACATGCGACAGTTCCAGGGTCCATTTGGTTGCACACACATCTCTTTGGGAAGAGATAAGTTCTTTGAAAACAAAGATCATAGCTTAGATATTTCCCTGATGCTTCACTTAGCAAAACATAACACACTTAGAATGTGGAATGTGGAAATTAAGTGTGAAATGCCATGTATGTAATGTCTTTGAAATCCACTTTTCATTATGTTAACAAAACCAATAAAGACAGGATTGCTGTGTCTGTGGATACACAGTAACCCATGCCCCCACCAACTCATTGGCTTTGGGTATCTTTTCATATCCGTATAAATTTCCATCTTCTCCACCTCTTCTTGGTTGTGTTTCCTGAGACAGGGTTTCTCAGACTTCCCAGGCAGACCTGTGTCCTCCTGCCTTTATTCCATGTGCTGCGGTTACAGGCAAGCACCACCATGCCTGGCTCTTATTCTTCTTACCAGCTAAGTTGACTTTTATTATAGAGATACAACATTGAATGGTGTGTTTGTATTGGAGGCAACTCTAGTTTATTTTTCTCCCAGGAAATGCTCCAGATCATATGTATGTTTAGACATCCTTGAGGATAACTTACCAAACCCAGCGAAATTTGAGATTCTAAACAATTGCCCCTCAAGAGTTAGTGTGTTTGGGAATGGAAAACAAGTCCCTTCTTAGGTTTGAAAGCCCGCGTGTCTGCTTGGAAAGCGAGGCATGGAACAATAGATGTCGGACATTTAGGCATGGTTGGAGACACTTGTGGAGCAGTGGCCCCTGGACGCTGTAGGAGACAGGTTGCCTCCCTCCTGGATTCCCCAGCCAGCCCTGAGCTCTCGGTCCTTCACCTGGGTCTCAGCGCTCTGTGGGAATCCGGTTTCTTAGTCATCTCTTGACACAGAGCCAAGGCAAAAAGCCAACGAACAGGAATTACCTGTTCCTTAGCCCCGGGTTGCTGGAACGGTCTGTAATTTCCCAGTTACATTTCTTAAAGATGTGTTTTATTCTTGATTGCATAGTTATTAGTGCCTCTCCTTGTGGTTTGGTGGGTGTGGCCTACTGGAAGAGAGACAATCAAATACTGGTCTAGAGCTAAACAGTTTGAATTTTCAGTGTAAACGTCGGGCAGGCTTGGTGGTACAAGCCTTTAATCCAGACGTTTGTGAGTTCAATGCCAGCCCGGCTTACCGAATTCCAGCGTCTCCCCACTCCCACCCCACACAAGGCAGTGTACATTTAGGAAAATGACTTAGTAAATTTTTTTCTGGGCGGCCATTGGGTACCAGTTTAGTGGATTTTAAGAGTGTACGCCGGATGGGGTGTAGGTATCCTGAGGGTCCGACAGGGTGGACAGTGGACTTGGCCCTAGCGGATGCTCTGCACCACTGTGTGGAACCGTTAAAGAGAGCTGGCTGTCGGGCAGGAAACTGTATGGGTTTTGATGACGGAGTGAAGAAAAAAATGCGCTTGCTTCCGCTGGCCGGTGACCTGCTTGGAGCAGAGTCGAGGTGTCTTAGCAATGACCAGGAAATGACTCAGATTTGTTGAGTCAGCACCATGGGCCCCTTCCCACGCAAGGCGAATGGGTGGGTCGCTGGGTCGCTGAGCTCTCCCAGATGCACTGGGTGCGGAGATCTCTGGGGCCAGACGTCGGGAAGCAGCAATCCAGATTTCTGCAGCCAGACTCAGATTTAGAGATAAGAGCCACACCTTCAGACAATGGAAACTTCAGAACCCGCTCCCCGCCTTGATTCCCCGCCCTTCCGGAAGCCCAGCCACACCGGCCCTCATCTTCCTCCTCCCCCTCCCTCCCCAGTGAAGCTAGAGTTGCAGCTAGGGGAAAGTGCTGTTGTGGTGTCCCATTCCCCACAGCCCTCCACAGAGGAAGGAAAAGTACCCTTGCGCAGGGAGGGCGTGTCTCACTCAGGCCACACTGCTTCCCACTTCTACTAAGGAGGAACTTGAGAGTTAAAAGAAGCTACTTACCCCAGCAAAAATACTCATCATTGCTGCTTGCCATCCGAGTCCAGCAGTGTTTCATCTCTCTCTCTCCTTCCCCCTCTGTCACGTCCTTTTTATAGGTAACTTATAGAAGGATCAGTGATAATAACTTTATTTGGTGGTGGAGCACGTCTGTAATCTGGGGGGGGCGGGAGTACTGAGGTGGAAGGATCACTGCAAGTGACAGCAAATTCCAGGTGAGAAACCGTCTCAAAAACCAAACAAACCAACACCTCCCCAAACCATACATACATTTGCTTATATTATGCATATTTGAATTTGTGTGTCTAACTATGTGTAACAGATGTAATGTATTTTAATGTAATTAACTGTTTGGAATGCTTATGTATGAACTTGGGATATATTTACCTTTTAAGTATAAATTCCGGATTTAATCTGTAACAGGCTCTAATTTAGTTTTCTTCGTTAGTATGCTCTTTGTTTTATCTTTTTCTTTCTTTTTTTGTTTTGTTTTGTTTTTTTCGAGGCAGAGTTTTTGGTTTTTGGAGACAGGTTCCAAATCTTGGCTGTCCTGGAACTCACTTTGTAGCCCAGGCTGGCTTCGAACTCACCGAGATCTGCCTACCTCTGCCTCCCTAGTGTTGGGATTAAAGGCATGCACCACCTCTGCTCCGCTTTCTTCTGTTTTGTTGATGTTTTTTTGCACTTGCATTGTAAAAAGGCAATTCATTTAAAAAGCCTTTGATGGCTCTGGATTTTTGTTGAAAAATGGTGGCTGTCCTCTTTGTTTCCTAAGTGCAAACCATTTATAAATAATGGCTCAAATGGCTAATCCAATTAAAAGCTTTATTTCTTTACATCTATTTCTATTAGTTGCCTAGTTACAGTCATCCATCTGGTATCTGTCTGGTTAGACAGAAACTACCTTGGGTGCGTTCTGGTGTGTGAACGTGTGAGATTGAAGAATAACACCCTGTCCTTTCTGCAGAATGAGATGACTCAAGTTCTTACGCAACACTGTGCTTTGAACTAGCGGGAGGAGAACACCGCATCCTCTGTCACCGGTGGGCTCTTGAAAGCTCTTTATGGAGAGCACATGGGCTACTGGAGTCTGACCCACCGTCGTCTTCTCTCTAGCGCTGTCTTCTCCACTCAGCATTTGTCTTTGGGAGAGATACATAGGCCGATGTGGGATTCCCCTCTGTCTGCTGTGAATATATTATTACTGGCTAATAAAGAAGCTGCTTTATTTATGGCAGTACAAAATATAGGTAGGCGGGAAAACTAAACAATGCAGAGAAAGACGCCAGACTGACAAAGGAGAAAGACGCCAGAACCTTACTTACTGGTGAGCCTCAGCCTTGTGGCAATACACAGATTAATAGAAATGGGTTAATTTAAGGATAGGTGAGCTAGATAGGAATTAGGAATATGCCTAAGCCTTTGTCCAAGAAGTGTTGTAATTAATATCTTTTTGTGATTATTCAGGTCTTTGTGGCCAGGAAATGAAAAGGCATTAATCTCCTTTTACAATATTGCAGCTGAGAGGAAGGAATATGGGCATCTGCCCAACCAGACAGGGCTGCCACAAGCCCTGAGGTGAAAATATCTCAGGAGGAAGATGCTTCGCTCTCCAGAGTACTGTCATGTGAAGATTCATAATACAAAATTTCAACGTTATGTGGTCAGTTTCACCATCCCTGCCAGAGGATGCAATGGCTTGCCATAATCATCTTGTTACTAATTTAGTAATTACACAATGTGTTCTTTGGCCAGTGTTCTTTTCAAGTTTATGTGAAGAAAATAAAGTTCCAAATCCCTAAATGTGTCCTAACACTGAACTAGAAACTTATGAAAAACAAAACAACAATGACAAAAATCCCACAAAACTTTTAGGAGTTGGCTTTGATGGTTTGACCATTGCCACGGCAACTGTGAAGGATATAGATAATGACAAGGTGATGTCTTATTTCTCCCCTAAAAAAAAAAAAATCTGTGTAATACCATTACTGCTTTTTAAAACAAAAAACCTATTTTTTAGTAAAATTGAGATAATGATATGGTAATTCCTAGGTCGAGAAAATAAGGTGTTTTTAAGATCCAATTTAAACATTTGATGTTGTCTATACTAGTCATATATAGCACTTGGTATCTTTATTATTGAAAAGCTCCTGTATTGCAAACCAAACCTACTTTATAAAATCTACACAATAATATTTAAATTTGATGCAGAAATTGAGAGATAGAAGAAAAATACTAACATTTGACTTAAAACATCTGCCCTGGAGTATGGTGGGAAACACCTGCATTCGCTGTACTAGGGGCGGGCGTGGAGGGGTGTGGGGTTGGCGTGAAAGAGTGTGAGGTGGGTGTGGGGTGGGTGTGGAGGAGCGTGGGGAGGGCATGGAGGGTATAGGGGTAGGCGTGGAGGGGTGTGGAGTGTTATATGTATAAAAAGAAGGATCAGTTTAAGATCATCTGTGATTACATTGAGGGTTCCAGGCCAGTTAGGGAAACAGAAAACCTCTTTTCAAAAAAAGGAAACCTTAAAGCAAAAGACAAAAACCAATCTTTTTTTGTGTAATTTGACATCTGTTAAACAGAGCAGCATTATTTTAATTCATGACTAATAAGTAATAGGAGCCTGGGGAAATATTTCTTTAACAAAATCACAGACAACCACTACAGAATACATACGGTATGGTCAGTCCTAAGCACAGTGTTTAAACTGTTGGGGCTAACAGCTTAAAATGTGAATACACATATAAGTAGTTAAGGAATAGGCATCCCCCACTGTTTGACTAACTTCTCTTAAGGTAAAGGTAGTGTTCTCAGAGTCCTGGAAGGAACTCTGGATGCTGCAGGGTAGAAGAACTGACAGAGGTCTTACCTACATATGAACCGTGGAACTAAGATGCCAACCTCCCAGGTAAGCCGTGCCCAGCTGCAAACTGGTGGTGGGATTGTTGCAGAGATAACTAACTGCTCTCTGATGGATTTGCTGCCTGCTCCACAGGAGGGAATCCAGTCTTGTACTGTAAACCAAGTAGAAAACAGACTTCTGGGCAGGTTATAGCCCTAGGGGGAACTCACTACCCAGTGCTTGGCTAAACTGACACATCATGAAAGCTGCCCTCTTAACATCTGTGTTTATACAGGCTGCCCAAGAAGCTAAGGTTAAGTCATGGTTCAGGATTCAGTCCCACATGAGATATTTTTATCACAGTCTCTAAGGCTCAAGGAAAACTGCAGAAGAGGGAGCTGAAAGAACATAGGAACCAGAAGACAGGGAGAAGGGCTGCAGAACATCTCTAGGCTTGACACCATTGCAAGCGGAAACTGTAAACAGCTCTAATTACGTGTACTGGGCCTGCGCAAGACTGGCCTTGTCGACAGTTAGCTTGGGTGGGGTGGTGTTTATGAGGCTGCTGTAGTAGTTCTTTCACCTGGGACCACTGGCTTGCAAATGATGACTTATTAATAATTATGAAAGTTTGGCCCTAGCTTAGGCTTGTACCCAGCTTGCTCTTACAACTTAATTGACCCATATTTTTTTTTAAAAAAATTCTATATTCTGCCACATGGCTCAGTTACCTCTTCTTAGTATGGCATATCTGACTTGTTCTGAGTCTGATGATAAAATTGCCTTTCTTCTTCCCAGAGTCCTCTCCCACCCCCAAAGTCCTGACTATTCTCTCCTGCCTACCTATTGGTCATTCAGCTCTTTATTAAACCAATCAGAAGGCACCTTAGGCAGAGACATAACTTTATAGCTTATACAAATACAGGCAGGGTTTCTGGGGCAACAGACAGGAAGAGGAGGAGGAAGCTAGGCTCTCGGGTTATGCCAGTGAGATGCCAGGCAGCCTGAAGAGCTCGGACCAACAGTACAGATTAAAGGCAACTGAGCCACTTGGCCAAACGTAGGTTAATAAAAGCAGATTAAATCAATTATATGAGCTAGTTGGAAAAATTCCTGAGCTAAGACCAAGATTTCATAATTAATAAGTCCCCATGTTGTTATTGTGGGCTGGCAGTCCTACAGTAAGGATTCAGCTCACAGCTTTAGGGGACAGTCCATCACGGTGGGGACTTCAAGATGAAGATGACAGAAACCCAAAGCAACTCTTCACATGGCATCCACAGCCAGGATGGGTGGATGTGCTCCCGCTCAGGTAGGTTTTAAACATCACTTTTCATTTATTTTTTTTTTTACTTTTAGTTATGTGTGTGAACATGTTCACATGACTACAGGGCCTGAAAAGGCCAGCAGATCCCCTGGAGAGAGGGAACAGACAGTTTTCAGCAAACCAGAGTGGGTTGTGAAACCTGAATTTGTTGCTCCCACAAGAGCAATTGTGCTCCGTACTACCGAGCCAACTCTCTAGCCCCATGCTGGCATTCTGTTGGTTATCCAGTCCAGAACCCAAATCCAGCTTTAGGATTACTTAGCTGGGGGCTTCACCCCAGCTTCCTGGCATAAGCTCCCTCCCCTGGGAGTTGCCTCAGTCTGAACTCCACCTTCAAGAAAGCCCGCCAAATGATGACCCTTCCCCAGGGAAGGTCAAGACCACTCCAACAGACTATTTAAACTGCCCCCCAGAGAATGAACATGAGGTCTCTCAGTTCCCTGTGGCCTCCCCTTTTCCCTCTTTCCCTCTCCACGTTTTCCCAGGGCCACTGGGAAAATTGCCATGGTGGTGGTGCACGCCTTTAATCCCAGCACTCGGGAGGCAGAGGCAGACGGATCTCTGTGAGTTCGAGGCCAGCCTGGTCTACAAGAGCTAGTTCCAGGACAGGCTCCAAAAGCCACAGAGAAACCCTGTCTCGAAAAACCAAAAAAATAAAAAAAAATAAACATGGGCATCTTTTAATTCGATCTGATTTGGTTTGATTGAGATTACTGCATTGGTGGAGAGGTTAGTCATGTAAGGAAAAATACTTAACATGGATGGGTCTTCCCACCTCCATGAAAGTAATCAAAACAACCTTCATAGATGTGGGGCAGGACTAAACTGATTAAGATTACCCCTTGCAGGTGCACCCAGAGGCCTCCCCCAATGTGGTTCCATTCATCAAGTTGACAATATCAGCAATGGGGCTAAGACGTCTAGTCATGGGCTTTTCACCAAGTTTATAGTGTCCGGCATCAATGCTCTCCTTTGGTGTGTGCCAGTCAGAAGGTGGTATTGCACATGGACACATATTGCATGGTAGGCGGTATTATAACTCGCGGGGTTCACAGCTGGCTTTTCTCTCCCGACATCCTGCACAGTACACTCCAGCACTGAAAGCTACCCAACAGGAAGGGCATTTCCGTCTCAGTTCTGGCTTGACTTTTCTACCGCTTACAATCAAGGTGTCTTTAGTGGCAGGTCTTACCATCTGGTTCTGATGGGCAACCAAAAACAGTGGCAATGACCCCATTGGGGTTTCCCTGACCAATAATTCTTGGGGAGGTATCTCGTGCCTGGTATTGGGGTTTTCATTTACTAACATATGACTTCCGGAAGCAACATTATCTGCTCATGTAGGGTATCTCTGTTCAAACAGGTTCTTAAAAATTATATATATATATATATATATTTGCAAAATAGTGTGTTTCTCTAGGACTTTTCATGCATCCTTAGTTTGTGTTATTTTTCCCCACTCACACCCGTCTTTCATACCTCCCCATTCCTATCCGTGTTTGAACATTTCTGTCCCCAGAACCCCCACCCTCTACTGTCATATCATATGTGTTCTGTCTTTGCTGTGGAGTATTAGCCAGAGAAGACTGCACAGACATGGATGTAAGCCAATAGAAAACAATCTATCAGTTGGCGTTCAAGATCCCAGTGTAGCACTGAGGTGGGATTTTAATTTTATTTAATTTAATTCTCAGGGTGAGATTTTAAGCACAAAAAGTGTGTCTGGGTTGACACACTTGAGCTAACAAGAACAGTTATCCAGCAGTAGAACTAGAAGCTGAAAAGCAAGGTTAGTATATTTACAGGCTCTGTCAAGACAACTTGGATGGATTAGGCCTTTGCTTTAGTGGCAAGTGGTGCTGTCTGTGTGCTGGGTCTTACAGCTGACTGATACTTTCATCATGGAGTCACTTGTGCAAAGGTCTGGGGCCTGTTACATATTCTCCTTTTACCCTACTTGTCCCTCATAAGGACTCTTTTCTAGTTTCCTGACCTTCTAGACACGCCAGGTTAAACACACAAATCTGAAAATCCAAAGCCAGGATCCATATGTGAGAGAATAGGCAGCATTTGTTTTTCCAGGCTTGGCCACTTAACTCAGTATAGTATCTTCCAGTTCCATCCATTTTTTCCTACAAATTTCACGACTCTGTTTCCGTTAGAGTTGGAGAGAATTCCATTGTGTAAATGTACCATATTTTCACTATGTGTTCCTCGGTTGATGAACACCGAGGTTTATCCCATCTCCTGGCTATGGGGAACAAAGCAGCAATGGATATTGATATGCAAATAGATCTGTATGTACAGTGTGGAATTTTAGGTATGTGTCTAGAGGTCTAGGTGGGTCATATGGCAGCTCTACTTTTAGCTTTTTAAGAAGCCTCTGCACTGGTGTATGTAGCAACTGTTTACACACTCACTGAGTGAATAAAGTTTCTCCTTCCCACATCCACGCAGTGCCCATCATTTGTTTGCTTGGCAGCCAATCTGATTGAGGAGAGATGGAATTGCAAGGTGGTTCTACTTATATTTCTCTAATGGCTAAGGCTGTTAGATATATTTGATTTGCCATTTTAACTTCTTCTTTTGTTTAGTTCCATAGCCCACTTTTTGATTGGGTTGCTTTCTTGATGTTTAGTTTTTACACTATTTGTATTTTTTCTGGATATTAATCTTCCATTATATGTATAGCTGGCAAAGACTTTTCTCCCATTCTTTAAACTACTTCTTCACTTGATTGTTGTGGAATGTTACTATAACTATATAAAATCGATACGCTTGTTTATGTCGAGGAATATTATATTAACTACGTAAAGATGTGCTGCATTTGTTTAACTATATAAGGATGTGTTACTGTTTCACCTTGCCTGCCTAAAGCACCTGATTGGTCTAATAAAAAGCTGAATGGCCAATAGCTAGACAGTAGAGGCATAGGCGGGGCTGGAAAGCAGAGAGAATAAATAGGAGGAGAAATCTAGGCTAAAGAGAGAGAAGAGAATTAGGAAGAGAAGAGGAGAGGAGAGGAGAGGAGAGGAGAGGAGAGGAGAGGAGAGGAGAGGAGAGGAGAGGAGAGGAGAGGAGAGGAGAGGAGAGAGAGACAGAGAGAGACAGAGAGAGTTGTCTGGGGCCAGTCAGCCAGACACAGAAGAAGCAGGAAAGGTAGGACATACAGAATGAAAGAAAGGTAAAAAGCCCTGAGGCAAAACACAGATGAAGAGAAACAGGTTAATATAATTTACAAGAATTAGTGGGACAAGCCTAAACTAAGGCCAAGCACTCATAATTAATAATACATCTCTGTATCATTGGTGGGAACTCATTGGTGGGAACTCATTGGTGGTCCAAGAGACACATGCTACATTTGGAATTCAGGGCCCAAATTTCCAGATAGGGCCTGAATACGCTGGGGAAAAAAAACCAATATGGCTCCTGTAAGAGACTCTGCTGTACAGCTAGCATTTGAGTAGCTAACATGTTAAGAAGAAACAAAAAGCTAAGTTAAAATGCCTGCCAGTGTGGGCATCAGCTTCCTAAAGCTGGGGCAGTTAAATGCAGCTCCCTGTTAAACACTTGAATGGGCTTAAGGCTTGTCTCTCACCAACCCAAGGAGGAGAACTAACTGGGAATAGGATAGCTCTGACAATCCCAGAGTCCACTCCCAGTGACATTCCTCTTCCATCAAGGCCTCCTAATCCTTCCCAAACAGTTCCACCAACTGAGGACCAAGAATTCAAACATGTGAGCCTGTGGGAGATATTCTCATCTGTACCGCCACATAGACTCAGTGGCACCTGCTAGTTAATGTCACTGGTACCCTTTGTGCTGACTGGTGCTTCTGGTGGTCGGTGAGCAGGTCATCTTAGATTAAAGATGCAGAGTTAGACAGGGTGAGAATTTGTAAAAGCCCAAGATGTACATTTCATATTAGGCAGATATTCTCTGTCTCTTTGGCCATCTCTTCACTAAACCATGGGCAGTAGATCACCCCACCCTTCCAGGTGATCTCTGGAGGTCTCCAGGGCTCTCATTCTTCCCATCTATGGTAGCCTTCCAACATGGACTTTCTGCTTCTCAACAGTGAGAAGCTCTTCTGTCCCTCGACTTCTATCAGCCCATCTCAGTATGTACCTAAAGGTGTCCTGGACAGGGTCCAATCATGTCTTGCACAGCCTTCTACAATCTCTGGGCTCCTCCTCATTCTTGAAAAAAAACCTGGATTCCTTCTTGTGCATGGAATTTTGTCATCTACCTTTAAAAATATTTCTTTTGCTTTTATTTTGTGTGTTTAGCTATTTTGCCTTCAGGTATGTAAGTATACCACATTCAGGAACTAATCGACAAGGCCAGAAGACAGCAGCAGATCCCCTGGAACCGAAGTTACAGACGGCTGAGAGCCACCATGTGGTGCTGGGAACTGAACTAGGGTCCTCTACCAGAGCAGCCCATGTCCTTAACCACTAAGCTGCCTCTTCTAACCCTGGTACTTACGTCTCTTATAGCTGGAGCTTCTTCTGGTCTGGACCTTCATTCTAAATCCACATCAAGACATTTTTTCTTAGCAACTCCACTCCAAAGAGCTATTTTATTGTCGGATTAGGATTCCCTCCTTTTGTACACACACTGCAGCACCTGGACTAGTGCTGAAGGAGGCGTGGGGAAGGGCGTCGCTTCTGGCTCTGTGGTAACCACTCAGTCAATTGTGTGTGGAGATGGAGTAGCACCCCTGTGGACTCAGAGCAACCCCACTACAGAATCAGGGGTGCTGAAATAACACGCCCAAGACTGTGGGGAATAATGGCTTCCTGCCCAGCAGATGCTAAAAATGAAAGCCACCTTGGGCTCCTCAATTACTCACATCTTAGTTTCTCTGAAATCCAAGTACATCTTTTCTCTTTTATTTAAAACAAGCATTTTTGTCAGGTTTACTCTCTTGTCTTAAACCTTCTACTTCAGGGCTGTCCTTTCCTTATTATTTAGGGAAAATTTGTTCTTAAGTGTGACCAGGGAGTCTCATGAGTGGGATAATTCATCCACAGGCTCTGTAGGGACAGTGGTACATCAGAGAGCTTTGCTTATTTGAATCTGCCCAATAACTATATAATTTACATTTCAACCTTTAAATTCAGGACTATGGTCTTCATTTAAAAGCATATGGAACAGGAACTCAGAACTCCTTTTGTACCCCTGGCCCCTGTCCAGCCCCACTGTTTGGCCTTCTCACACCACTTCTGCCTCTGTAGTACTGAAACAACAAACACAGGTTTCAGTTTTCAGGTTGGCAGCTTTTCAAATTATGCATGTTTTTGATTGCCTGAGTTTGTTTGGTGTTCTTAAAGTGAACACAAAGATTTGAGCCTCTTGATTTGCAGCATCTTTATGGGTTTTCTGGCTCAGGAGAATAGAGGAAAAATTGTGCACAGTGCCACTAACCACTCACCTCTATTAAATGGAAGGGTCATATTTAATGGGGTGCTCAGTTCCTACTCCCAAATGCTCCTTCGGGTCTCACAAAATTCAGTGTTTTACAAGAAAGGCTCTGGATTTGGGGACAGTACAGTCTTTGCTTTACAGTCAAAACTATAAGCGAGCATGTAAAGGGAGTGTCCTGTCTCTTTGAAGTTCCAAGAAGATAGAAACCATCACTGGGTCCTTCCCAGTGTTAGGTCCACATGGGACAGTACACAAAGTCACCACAAGGGGTCGCACAAACCTCGATTTTTAAGAACACCGCGCCGGAGATGCACACTTTCCTGGGTCAGTTCCTTTCTGTGTAGTGGTTAGAGGTACAGCCCTGCACATTGTGGGGAGCTGGCTGAGACTGGTGAGGAGGGACTTGTGAAACGGAGGATGTGTGAATGTCGAGTTGTGGGGGAGGGGAGTGGTCGCAAAACATGAATGGAGAGAGAAGTCAGGGTTCGTTCACAAGAGTAACGACGTCTATTGAATGAATGCCTACAGCTGACTTAGACAATACAGATCAGAATACGGCGGCAGTGGAGGGCTGTTTAAGAACCATATTCATTGAGTTGGGATTTAATGCCAATCTAGGAATTATTGCGGTGACAAACACATAATAGATTTTTGTTCTCTGTTTAGTTCAACAGTTTTGTCTCCTTGATGTCATAGACACACATATAAGCAGAAAGGCTTCCAAAGACTGGGACTGGGCCCCTCTTTAGAGGGTGGCATGTGAGGGCTGGGTGAGCGCTGAGTGAGATTGTACCTGGTTAGCTTCTGTCTCAGGTGACCTGACCCCTGACGTTTGTTTCCCCTCATGCTGCCCTGTCCCTCGGCAGATGTGCTTGCTGTCTGTAAGGCAGAGTCCACAGAGCTGCCAGGAACAGGCTCATCCCAGATCTCCCCTCTCCATTCCACCCATGCTCCAATGCAGCCTCACCAGTGCCTTCCTTATGAGCATCCCGTGCCCTGAACACACGCCGCGCACCCATCTCTTCCGCTTTCATTTTTGCCAGTTATCTCTGTACTTGCCTTCACTTCTCTACCCTCTGTTCTCTATTACTTTCTCCTTATCAAATAAAATAAACCAGATGGCCTCTAGGTTTCTACCCCTTATCTGCATTCCATCTTCTCTTTCTTTCCCAGACAAACATCTCCTAAGTTTTGGCACCCAGATTTTCTTTTTTTTTTTTTTTTTTTTTTTTTTTTGGTTTTTCAAGACAGGGTTTCTCTGCAGCTTTTTTTTTTTTTTTTTTTTTTTTTTTTTTTTTTTTTTTTTTTTTTTTTTTCTTTTAGAGTCTGTCCTGGACCTAGCTCTTGTAGACCAGGCTGGCCTCGAACTCACAGAGATCCGCCTGCCTCTGCCTCCCGAGTGCTGGGATTGGAACCCAGATTTTAAACGATCTCTTCATGAGTTCTAGGTTCTCCGTTAGGCTTGGGCATAATCTGAATATTTACTGTGTCATGCTGACCTTTCTCTGTCCTGTTGTCACCTACCACAGCATGCTGCAGATTCTATGTTATGATCTTCAAACAGGTAATTGAGCAAGCCTTTCTTAGTTATTTCTCCCAAAATGTGCCAGATTATTCTTACCTATTTATTGTTTTCCCCAACGATATTCAGAATTATTTTATATGGTTCCCAAAGCTGTGTGATTTCTATAATTCTCTTTCCAAATAACATACAGCTTCGTATGAGGAGCTTTTCTTTTCCTCTTCTCCCTCCTTCTTTCCCTCCTCTTCCTCCCTTCGAGACAGGGTTTCACTCTGTAGCCCAGGCTACCCTGAAGCTCATTATAAGCTCAGGCTGCCCTCAAACTCATGATGATCCTCTTGTCCCAGTTTCCCAAGTGTTGGGATTACAGACAAGAACCACCACAATGATCTCTGTAATGCTCTTTGGGCCGATTGTGTATTATAGGCAAACCTTGCCACCAGCTGGGTGGGTGTTTCTCTTGTTCAAGATAAAAACAAGATATTGAGCAGTTTTTTTTAAAAATATTTATTTATTTATTATATATACAATATTCGGTCTGTGTGTATGTCTGAAGGCCAGAAGAGGGCACCAGACCTCATTACAGATGGTTGTGAGCCACCATGTGGTTGCTGGGAATTGAACTCAGGACCTTTGGAAGAGCAGGCAATGCTCTTAACCGCTGAGCCATCTCTCCAGCCCCTATTGAGCAGTTCTTAAGCTGAAGTGAAATTCTATTCCAGAAAAGGAGGTCATAGGGCTATTCCCTAGGCAGAGCCTCTAGCAACAGGGACTCTTCATTTGATGGAGAAGGGTCTGAATACTCATGCCCTTTCCAGGAAAGAGAAGAGACTCGGTGCAAGGGCATCACTTTATGCATTGCTCGTGTGCTCCGCCTGAATCCCAGATCCCCTGGAGTGAAGATCTTTGCTAATGTGATACAGTGCAGGTATAAGGAGACTCACAGTCCTACTTTAAATTGACTGCCACTTGGTGGTTGCTGGTCTTAACCTGTTTGTCTAGGGCTCCTGGTTTTTCTGTCCCCGTATCATCCGTAGTTTAACTGTCCACTTGTCATAGGACGTCTGGCAGCCTGATGACGCACTGGCTCCCTAGTCAGGTGCAAATCCATCACCCCTAAGCATGCTGCTGTGGTATTATTGCTGTAAATGGGATCTTTATCTCTAATACACATATGCATTTATGTATGCATCAGGCTCTGTGGATATGTAAGAAAGGTTACTGTTTTAGCTGTGGGGATATTTTTATTTTTATTCAATAACTACCCGTTACCACTTCTTAGACTTTGGCTTAAATCAAGTGTAATAACTACATATTTCTAATTTTTTAAAAAGATGTATTTATTATGTATCCAGTTTTCTGCCTGCATGACTGTCTGCAGGCCAGAAGAGGGCACCAGATCTCATTACAGATATTTGTGAGTCATCTTGTGATTGCTGGAAATTAAACTCATGATCTCTGGAAGAACCTTCTCTCCAGCCCATATTACTAAACTTTTGGTACCTTTTGAGACAGTTCCTCAGCTGTCCTAAGTAGCAATCTGTATCTTTTTGTTTTGCTTTCCCATTCTTTCTGCCTTCCGCAAAATCCTGTGGGCTCCAGACAGTCCCATGGACTTCCTGCAGCAGGCTTTCCCCTGGCCTACTTCTGATGGGCATTGCATTCTTGTTTTTCTATTTTATAGTGTCCATTCTTCCTGCATAGATCTTTTTGTCTTTTAATTTCCACGATAATTGTCAATAGGCTCTAATCCGCGCTGCTTGTGGCTTGGGTGGTGCTGGGTAAACACTAGTATAATGCTCTACACTGAGCCGCATCCATGCCTGCTCCCCGGGAGGTGCTCTGTAAACCTCGGTGGAATGCTGTTTTACTGCTAAACACGATCTTACTGATTTTAGACAAATTTGCCTTTTCAACGTTTTGAATTAAAAAAAAAAATTGAAACATGCTTTTAAGAAATTCCACAACTCCACAGAGCTGGTCCCCCAGGCTCTTCTACAGAGTTCAGGATGAGCTGGGTAAAGGGTCTTGTAACCCCCGCTTGGCGGGTCAGCTATTCAGGGTTCTCTGAAGGGGCGCTAACCTGCAAGACATGGGCTGAAGAAGAGGAAGGAAACCAATCAAGATTCTATTGTCAAGGTCTCCGTTTATTGGGGTGAAAGTTACAGCTTATATACCCTTGAATGGGGTGGAGGTAGGGGTAGGCAGGAACTCTGCCGGGGTAACTGAAGGTCATCAGCCAGCACCTGGTGTAAGCCAAAGCACGTGATCTATTAACATTGGAGTAAGGGGCAGGTTCTGTTAACAGATGTGATCCATTAGCATTGGAGTAAGGGGCGGGTTCCGTAAACATCCTTAGGGCAATGACCTCTACTATCCCTGTAAGGACATGGTCTCTGACAAATCTATCCTTAGGAAAATGGTCCCTGACAGGGTCTCCTTCACAAAACAGGGGACTTCCAGAAACTGTCTGAGTAGCAGCAAAGGCCCCTTCAGAGAACCTGTTCGATCAACAGTACAGAATACTCTGGCCTGGGTACAAACCTAACATTCCATCTGGGCCAGACCAATCGCCTGTCCACGATGTCACCCCTAGGAAGGCAGGCTGAGCTCACTCATAGTAAGTCACTCTAAAGAGACAGACAAAATAATTTTTCCTTTACTTCTCCTTTCTAAGTTCTGCTCCCCTGTGCTTCTCACAAGCTACCATGAGGCTCAGCTGGGAGGGGGGTGTCACCTCTCTGGGGCCTGAGTCAGAAAGGCCACTTTTTTGTTCTTGTTTCTCTGTCTCTTTTTAGGATGCTGGTCAAAACCCAAGTATGCCTTCCCTGGTACTGTGAATGTCTTTCCTCCTCTAAAGGATCTGGCCACTATGCCAGCTTAAATGGCATGGCTGTCCCCTTGTCCCCTGCAGCTCTCCTCCTCAGGGAACTGCTGATGGTTGCAGCTTACCTGCTCCATTTCCCTTTTAAACTCTAGTAAAACTGCCCTTGAGATTCTGTTTGAGTTTATACTTGCTTTGTTTTACAAATGAGACTAAGAACCTTGAGAGGGTATCCAAATCTCTCCTATATTATCTCTTGACCAAGATGGGAACCCCCAAATTCCAGTTACCAAATGACCCATGTACATTGCATTGGAATGATCTTTCATAGCACCCCAGAAAAAAAGAGAAGAAATGTTTGGGGCTACTGTTTAGCTATCTGCCCAGCTTGTGGAACATTCCTCATAGTCTCTGGCTGGTATAAATAGCAAACTAACGATTTGCCTTCCTTATGTTTGCGCATGCTCACCTATGAAACATCCTTATCTGAAGCTTTTCTTTACTGTTTTTTACTTGTTTGTTTACTTGCTTGAGGACAGCATGTCACTAAGTAGCCCAGGCTAGCCTGGAACTCCTGTTCCTCCTGCTCGTGGTACCTGGTCCTGAGATGTTTGATATCATTTTCAGTTTTATCTATGGTTATGATTATGGTCAGTCATCCTTGGATTAATTTTCTAGAAAAATCTTTTGTTTTTACCCCAGAGTTTTTTCCCTTTCTTTTCTTTAAAGAACAAAATCATTATAATCTGTTTTTTCTGTAGCTAAATGTTTATGGTCTTTGATCTGTTAACACCATCCCTTTACCCATTTTGTTGTCCTTATTTTAATTATTCTATCAAATACCTTGATCATTTTTGTTTGTTAGTCTCATAGTTATTTTGTTTGACCAGCCTTGAACTTGTCATCTGTCTGAGAACAGCCTTGAACTTCTGATCTTCCCATTTCTATCTGAGATTACAAGTCTGCACCACCACTCCCTGTTTTCATAGTAGTAGAGTAGCTTCATGTGTGCTAGACATTACTCTACCAAGTGAATTGCATCTGTATCCCAGACTCTCTACTTATGAAACTGTGCATATTTAATGCGCACACCTGGGTGAGTTTGGACACCGTGCGGCCTGTGGCACATCACCACAACCAGGCGCTGAATAGATCCATCACCTCCAGATTTTCCTGTGTTATTTTGTGATTTAGTTTTGGTGTGAACATGTCACATTCACGTTCAGTTTATCTTTTAGGGTGTTTTAAAGTGCACACCACCATATTGTTAGATATTGGTACTGTGCTAACCCTGCTCCCACCCCCGTGTCTCTAGAATACGTTCTGCCTAACAGTAACCTCAGGGTTATTTGAAAGCAGGTCCCTGAGTCTATTCTCCTCTCCTCCTTGTTTGATTATTTTCCTCATGGGCTTGGAGCTGTGCAGAGCTTGGCCTCCTGTGAAGGGTTTTCTTGCTTTGTTCTCTGTCCTCTAGCCTGGTTGTTTGGCTCAGCTTGCCCTGGCAGGGTGGCTTTGTTTCAGAGTTGAGTAAATTTTCACCTTTCTGCTTCCTTTAGGTTTGCTACTTTTCTTCCTTTTTGCATACTTAGTTTAGTTCATATTTATGCTTTCCTGTTTAGTTTAAAGCTGCCCCTAGAGAGTTAATATTTTAGTTACTGACGATGTTATTTAAAATGTTGTCATAATTGCATTTTGTTTCATTTTGGTATGTTTTAAAACGATATCTCTTTGAGATTTCAAGTGGTTTTGATGTCTTTATCTTTTATTAATTTTAGTTTGGTTCCATTATCCTTGAAAATATGGCCTGTTTATTCATGGTTTTTGTTATTTACTGAAGTTTTCATTATATTTTGATTAGTTTTCTCCTGTAACTCATTCATGTTGTTGCTTAAAGATAGGTATCTTCTAAAGCATAGAGAGCTCATGTATATTTATATCAAAAATACTAGAAAGAACTATACATGTATTTGTTATATTTTTACATGCCTACTACTATATGAAGCTTCTTTATAAAATTAATTAATCCATTTTTATGTATGTGTGTGATGTATGTATGTGAGCAATTGTGTCCCATGTATACAGAGGTCAGAGGACAACTTGTGGGAGCTGGTTGTCTCCTCCCCTTAGGTGCCATCTGGGAGTGGGAGATCAAACCTAACCTGCTGAGCTATCTCTCTGGCCTTGTCTGATTATACATAGTAGTACATTTTTATCGTTTTCATTTTACAGATGGGTAAGTTATGATCTGAAGAAATTTTGGGGGCTAGAGAGATGGCTCAGCAGTTAAAAGCATTGCCTACTCTTCCAAAGTCCTGAGTTCAATTCCCAGCAACCACATGGTGGCTCACAACCATCTGTAATGAGATCTGGTACCCTCTTCTGGACTACAAGCATACTTTTTTAAAAAAAAATATTTATTTATTTATTATGTATACAATATTCTGTCTGTGTGTATGTCTGCAGGCCAGAAGAGGGCGCCAGACCTCACTACAGATGGTTGTGAGCCACCATGTGGTTGCTGGGAATTGAACTCAGGACCTTTGGAAGAGCAGGCAATGCTCTTAACCTCTGAGCCATCTCTCCAGCCCCAAATAAACATTTTTTAAAAAGTAATTTTGGTGCTAACATCACAACGACAAGTTATCATCTTTGTTATTTCAGACATACTGTTCATGAACTTATGAACTTACTGGTATTCTATTTTTCTGCTTGTACTTTGATGTCATATTGGGGTCATCTGATATTTGACTTTCTCTACTATCTGAATTCTCCATAGTTGGAAACTTTTTTCCCCCTATCTTCAGCATCTAAGACATTATCAAGAACCTAGCGAGTACTCAATAAGTATTCATGAAATTGTTAAATGGCAATTGTGTCTTCTGAGCATCTTACACCCTTCAGCTACCAAATGGACTGACTGCCTGTATACTGAGCTGTAGTGGCCGATCTCACCACCAAAACCTCTGTTAGTTTCCACCAAGGCAACATATTCCCCCTCCATTTTTATTTTTTAAAGAGATTTAAATTATTTTCTTTACTCATGTTTATAAGTGTTTGTCTCTGTGTGTACATATGTCATGTGTGCAGGTGTCCACAGAGAGCAGGGGACAGGACTCCCTAGAATGTATATAATGTATAAAATGTACCATGTACATAAGTGTTTCTCTCTGTGTGTATATGTCTCATGTGTGCAGGTGTCCACAGAGAGCAGGGGACAGGACTCCCTAGAATGGAGTGATGGGTGGTTGTGAGTTGGGTCCCGGAACTTAACTGTTTTCTTCTGGGAGAGCAACAGGGAGTCTTATCAGCTGAGCCCCCACTTCTCACTTTTGAATGGAAAGATTTTGTTTTAGAGTTATTTTTCACAGCATCATACAGCATGACGTATTTTTGTTTTTTAAGGGGACTCGGTGAAGAAGCAGAACTCCAACATAAGAATGTATGTGGATGCTGCTGATTCAGTGGGGAGAGGCATGTTGATTTTATTAGTAGAAGCCATCCTGCTTTAGAGGCTTGTGATCATGATGCTCCATCTCAGCTTGAGTCTGAGTAGGGAGCACATGGCGAGACACAAGCATAGGCAAGGACTTTCTGAACAAAAGTTCCAGTGATCTGGAAACAGACCAATAGCCAGCAAATGGGATCTCATGAAATTAAATGTTTCGGTACATCAAAGAATATCAACCAAGTGTTAAGGCTCCCCACAGAATGGGGAAAAGTCTTCACCAGCTATACATCTAAGAGAAGGTTAGTAGACAGACTGAAGGAAACCCATTCCAAACACCGATTATGGAACTAAACAGAGAGGTCTTAAAAGCAGAAATGCAAATGGTAAATAAACATTCTAATTTTAAAATATTTATTTTATTCATCTTATGTGTGTGTTTGACTTGCATGCATGTATATGCATTATGGGTGTGCCTGGTGCCTGTAGACATTAAAGGAAGGCATTGGATCCCTTGTTACCTGAGTTACAGATGGTTGTGAGCCACACCTTGGGTACTAGTAACCAAACCCAGGAGCAACACATATTTTTAATAGTTGAGCCATCTTTCCAGCTTCCTCCTCCATCTCAATTAACATTTTAAAAAGTGTTCAACATCATTTGCCTTCAGAGGAATGCAAACTAAAACTACTCTGAGCTTTTACTTCACCTCATTCAGAAGGGTTATCATCAAGAACAAAGAAGGCAGAGAACCCTGGCGAGAGTGTGATACCCTTACACACTGCTGGGAAGATGCAAGCAGTGTGTGTCAGGGACCATTTTCCTAAGGATAGATTTGTCAGGGACCATCGTCCTTACAGGGATTGCAGAGGTCACTGCCCTAAGGATGTTTACGGAGATCCCACCCCTCATCCCAAACTATCTTGAGAGCTATCCGTTAACGGAACCCACCCCTTACTCCAATGCTAATGGATCACATCTGTTAAGGGAACCCACCCCTTACTCCAATGTTAATGAATCACATGCTTCGGCTTACACCAGGTGCTGGCTGATGACCTTCAGTTACCCCGGCAGAGTTCCTGCCTACCCCTACCTCCACCCCATTCAAGGGTATATAAGCTGTAACTTTCACCCCAATAAACGGAGACCTTGACAATAGAATCTTGCTTGGTCTCCTTCCTCTTTTACAGCTCATGTCTTGCAGGTTAGCGCCCCTTCAGAGGACCCTGAATAGCTGACCCTGCCAAGCGGGGGTTACAAGTGTGGAGGGGTCTAGGGGTCCTGCAGACAGAATTCCCATGGTACCCAACTCTACCACCACCTGTCATACCCGAAAGACTCCAGGTCCTACTGTGGAGACACTTGGTAGTCATGTTCACTGCTACTCCATTGACAGTATCTAGGACCTGGAGCCAGCCTAGACATTTGCCAGCTGATGAATGAGTAATAAAAACATGGTGCCTATGTGCAACTGAGTTTTCTCAGTGGGACGGAAAAAATGATTTTTTTTTTCCATTGGGGACGAAAAGCCATCAATTGACTCAGCCATAGGTGAAGTCTGCATGCTGAGGTACTGATCTACCACTAAAATACACTCTCTGACATAATAGTGGCATGGCCAGTATGTGGAAAACCAACTGCTTTCTGATTGGATTTGAGGCCTGTTATACAGTAGGGAACTTATGTCTGGTTCTGTAAGCCCGGTTTTTACCCACTCGCTAGAGAGGTCATAGGCCATAGAGGGGGGAACCTAACACTACTGTTTTGCTAAATGGACATATTATCAAATGGCCTTCTAAATTTTTATGTGTATATTCATAAACCCAGGCTTCTCCCAGTCTTGTTTGAAGAATCTGCTTTTTGCTTTGGGAAGCAATGGATGCCGAGACTCATAACTGGTCAAAGTTTTAAGAATAGGTGGCTATAGATGCTCAACCCTAAATGAGATATCTATATTAACTAACCCTTGGCCAAGCCCTAGGGGAAATCACAGAAGAAGAGGCAGAAAGAAATGGGGAGGAGCTCGCATAAGGTACTATTGGCAATTGATAGTTCTCAGGCAAGGAAGAATAATTTTTCTCAGGGAGTGTGGTTACTGGTGGCTTGTCCATACTTCCAGGCAGTGTTAATTGAACCCAGTGTGTTACACATTATTAAAAGAGTGTATGAAGGGTAGAGGGGCACGTTTATACATTGAACATACGTATAAAATTGACAAAAAATTTTTAAAAAGTTTAAAAAGGTAAAGAAAATGAATTCCAGAGCACAAACAGATAATTCAGCTTCAGTAGGAGCTGGTGATCATCCTTTATTACCTCAGAAGGAAGGTTTGTTCCTTTGCTTAGACAAATGAGCTCTAGCTAGTCTGGTGGCAAAGCTATGAAGCAGTTATCAGTGAGAGCTGGGAAAGAAAATGGATCCTAATGATTGATGACTGATAGAGTAATACTATATTTTAGTAATAAGTGTTAGGAACAATGCCCTGTGATTTCAAAGTATAAACACGTACATAATGAGGAATGCCTTGTCTATAGCCTGGACAGTTCTGTTTGTCCTCCTTAGCAGCAGTTAGGAGAGTTAGCAGAAGGTTCCTTTTGGGTGCTGAGGAATGACAGTCAAGACTCAATGTGTCTCATCGAGGAGACACAGAGCATGTGGATTCAAATTTTCCTTAAATGTGGAGGGCGGGGGTTGATATAGGCTATTCAATCCATAGGGGGAGAAGTACACAGAAAGCAATAGACCATAGAGACAAGTGTCTTCCGGAGCCACAGAAACATTTCTGAGCTTTGAAATGTGGCTCTTGGCAAGGCAGGTGATTGATGGATTTCTCCACCACGGTAGCGGGGAAATAAAGGCCAGACCTTGGATCCTGGATGCTTTGCCGCTGGCTTCCTGGGTGGTCCATTAGCCTGCTTTCCTGCTCCAGGCTGGCAGAGTTCCCTGAATGTGGGGGAAGGAAGTGAGGCTGGGGTTCAAGGACTCACAGCCTCAAGCTAATCTGACTACATTTGATCCTTCATGAATCTGAAGCGAGGGACAGGAAAAAATATTACCAGAAAAAATATTATCCAATGAAGTAACAAACAAAAAACCCAGACCTGGAGCTAGAAAAGAGAACATAGATATCATTTTATGTCTAAGGAGAAGACGTAAATAAAGGAAAAGTAAACACTGATTAAAAGGTTATTTTCTTTCTTATTCTTCCCTCATAGAATGTAAATTATTCTGGAAGAACTGAGGAAAATCCTTCAAGAACTGCATCACAAAGGCAAGGAAGTGAGTCATTCCAGCTAGCTTTTTTTGCTGGTGTCATGAATAACAAAGCCCTAGCATGCAGGCATACAGTCTTTCTCTGCCCAAATGAAAGGAAATAGGGATAAAATTTGAGAATCAAGGACAGCACACAGCAAGGCTAAAGGATCAAGTAGTTAGAAAAAGATGAAAACTACAGAGAGACATCAGGAACCCCAAGATGTTTAGAGTCATGGATGCCAGAAGAGAGCCCTGAGCCCTGAACCAGAAGACCCTGGGAGCTAGCTCCACTCGTTCTGAGCCTTGCTATTAGTCATCACCCATTGCAAAAAGCAGCTTCTGTGATCACGGCTGACAACAGCACTAGTCTATGGCTAGAAACACAAATACTCAGAATGCAGTTCGACCACATGTTCATTTAGCAAAACACCTGTAGAATGCTCCCCCTAGCAGTGCAACCTCCAGCAAGAGGATTTTGACAAGGTTTGCAGTGCCAGGCCTTGTATTTCCTGCTATAGAGCAAGCCTCACATAGCTATCAGAGACAAACTCTTCTCCTGACCCTGGGTTTTCATTTTAGAAAACTATGGGTAGGCCAGGCTTGGTGGTGTACTCTTTTAGCCCCAGAACTCAAGAGGCAGAGGCAGGAGGATCTCTGCGTTTGAGGTCAGCCAGGACTACACAGAGAAATCCTGTCTCAAACAAAACAAAACAAAAGAAAACAAAAACAAACAAACAAAAAACCCAAACCAAAAAACACCCCCCCCCCCCGCCCGCAAACAAAGCTGGGAAGATCCAACCATGCAAGTCACCTCTGTTCAAATTCTTTAAAAATTCTACTTCCTAGTTAACTTAGAAAGTATTTGATTTCTTCCTGTATGGGCTTTCACACATTTGCAGCATCTGCAAACCTTTCTCTTCACTTTTTCCTTTCCTTATCCCCGGCCTCCATCCCCATTCTCTTTTCGTATCACACATGCTTCCACCATCCCTCCCATCTTTATCATCTCCCCTCGGTCACTTGGTTCTTTTCCTGCTTCCCAGCTTCCTGGCCTCATTTGACACCCTCTGCAACTTAAACACTTCTAAAAACTTGAGTGGAGGGAACAGAGAGTGTTTGTGTTTCTGGGACTGGGTTCCCACACTGTGTAGAATATTTTCCAGTTCCATCCACTTCTTGCCAACGTCACAATTTCACTCTTCTGTACTGCTGAGCAAAGCAGTTATACTGTACCACATTTCCTTACCTACTGATCAGTGGACAGACATCTAGGCTCATTCCATTTGCTGGGAATTGTCAATAGCGCAGCAGCGGAGATGACCCGCAAGCGTCTCTGGCAGGGTATGGCGTCTCCTGGGCACATGGTAAGGAGCAGTATAGTTGGGTCATATGATAGTTCTGTTTTTATCTTTTAGATCCTCCACACTGGCTTTCATGGTGTCAGCACCGGTTTATGCTCTCCGCATCTTCAACAACAGACGTTGGCATTTTTTTGGCATTTTTTCCTTGATAGTAACTATTCTGACTGTAGTGAGCAGGGTTCTCAGAGCAGTTTTAATTTACATTCCTCTCATGACGAATGATGATGCTGAACACTCTTAAACATGTTTCTAGGCCATTTTTCTTTTTTTCTTCCCTCCCTCCCTCCCTCCCTCCCTCCCTCCCTCCCTCCCTCCCTCCCGCCCTCCCTCCGTCCTTTCTCTCTCTCTCTCTCTCTCCTCTCTCTCTCTCTCTCTCTCTCTCTCTCTCTCTCTCTCTCTCTCTCTCTTTCTTTTTGTTTTTTCAAGACAGGGTTCCTCTGTGTAACAGCTCTGACTGTCCTGGAACTGGCTTGAGTGCTGGCATTAAAGGTATGAGCCACCACCGCTTGGCTTTGCATTTCTTCTTTAGAGAACTCTGTCCCACTTCATAGCCTCGTTTTTGGCTGGGTTGTTTTTTGCTGTTGTTGTTTTTTTGTTTTCTTTCATGTTTAGTTCTGTTAGTTCTTTGTGTTCTACTTTTGGGTTTGTTTTCCCCGTGTTTTTCTAAGGCCTTACAGTACACACTAAAGTGATATATTTGAAATCTCTCTGAGTTTGTGATATAGGTACACAGAGCTATAGACGTCCATTGTGATATAGGTAAACAAAACTATAGACATCCATTGTGATATAGGTAAACAGAGCTATAGATGTCCATAAGGTTGTGATATAGGTATACAGAGCTATAGATGTCCATTGTGATATAGATACACAGAGCTATAGACACCCATGAGATTGTGATATAGGTACAAAGAGCTATAGACATCCATGAGATTGTGATATAGGTACACAGAGCTATAGACGTCCATGAGATTGTGATATAGGTACAAAGAGCTATAGACACCCATGAGATTGTGATATAGGTACAAAGAGCTATAGACATCCATGAGATTGTGATATAGATTCACAGAGCTATAGATGTCCATGAGATTGTGATATAGGTACACAGAGCTATAGACGTCCATGAGATTGTGATATAGGTACACAGAGCTATAGAAATCCCTTTTAGGACCATCTACATTCTATCACTTAGGTTTTAGGATGTAGTGTTTTCATCGTTATTTAATTCTAAGCCATTTACATTTTTCTTTCTTGATTTTAGTTTTCAGCTACTACCCCTGTTTCCATGCCTCCCAGCCACAATGACAACAGACTCTTAGCACTGTGGGGCTGTGAGCCCAAATAAACCCTTCCTTCTATAAGTTGTCTTGGTATTTTATCACAGAAATGCAAAGTAGATAATACACGGGCCTTTCCTATTTGGTTCTAACTATCTTAATTATCATGAGCCTGGAAGGAAGATTTTTTTATTTTACTATTAAAAATTGTTACAGGGCTGGGGAAGTAACACAGTCAGGAAAGTGGTTGCTGACTTAAGATCTCCAGAACTACACCTAGCAGGGTGGTGGGGTGCAGACCTTTAATCCCAGCACTAGGGAGGCAGAAGCAAGCAAAACTCTGCGGGTTTGAAGCCAGCCTGGTCTATAGTAAGAGTGCTGGGTCTGTCAGGGATACACAGTGAAACTCTGCTTTGAAGGAAAAAAATCCCAGAACCTATATTTTTAAAAAGAGAGAGAGAGAGAGAGAGAGGAGGAAGAGGAAGAGGAAGAGGAAGACGAAGACGAAGACGAAGACGAAGACGAAGACGAAGAAGAAGAAGAAGAAGAAGAAGAAGAAGAAGAAGGAAGAAGCCCGGGCGGTGGTGGTGTACGCCTTTAATCCCAGCACTCGGGAGGCAGAGGCAGGCGGATTTCTGTGAGTTCGAGAAAAGCCTAGTCTACAAGAGCTAGCTCCAGGACAGGCTCTAAAGCTGCAGAGAAACCCTGTCTCAAAAAACCAAAAAAGAAGAAGAAGAAGGAGGAGGAGGAGGAGGAGGAGGAGGAGGAGGAGAAGAAGAAGAAGAGGAAGAAGAAGAAGAAGAAGAAGAAGAAGAAGAAGAAGAAGAAGAAGAAGAAGAAGAAGAAGAAGAAGAAGAAGAAGAAGAAGAAGAAGAAGAAGAAGAAAACGACGAATGTGGTGGGGCAAGCTCATAACTTCAGTGGGGGTGGGGGCAGCGACAGACAGATCCCTTAGGCCTACCAGAAGCCCCAGGCCAATGAGAGCTTCTCACAACACCATGTGATTGGCTCCGAGGCCTGTGTATGGAGCTGCTGGCGCATAATCTTCTAACCAGAGCTGATCAGATGCTGGTGCTTTGTTTTGTTCCTTTGAATCTCCAGAGCTGGGAACTGATGGGTAGCTCCTTCTTAGCCACCAGTGCTTTATCAGAGGAATAGAAAATAAAGCAATGCACTAAGAAAGGCTCCCAAGAGAGCATGAAGTTTGACTGATAAGAAATCCAGCTTGCTCCTCCAGCCAAAGGGAGCATCATAGCTACAGGCACAGAGACAGGGGAAAACACAGTGAGCACAATAAGACATGTCACGGCAGAACAGTAAAATAAACAAAGAGAAGCAGAGAAATGAGAATTCAGTTTGCCAACCCTGAGGATCAACACAATTGCTGTCCTTGCACCCCAGTCTTAGGTCAGAGTTTGCTGGCAGCAGTCCCCAGAAGAAGCACCATCAGTGATAAGTTGAGAGCGTAACCCCAGTCCCTGGCATCCATCTCAGCCCCCTGGCCTGGGAGCTGCACTGGTCTGGACTCCAAATCCTTAGCATGCCAGGTCCTGACCCCTCCCCGGTGAGAATCAGGACCTCTCCCACAGGGTATTTAAATGGGGCTCCCAGAGGACAAACAGGTGGTTCCAGGCTTGCTTGTGCTCCCCGCTTTCCTGTCTCTGCCTCCCGAGAGTGCTGTACTTAATAAAACATGGGCATTCTATTTGCTTTAATCTGACCTAATTGGATTTCTTTGTGCCAGTGGAGCCTCCCATTTTAGGATTTTTTTCTAACAATCAGTCCTTTGTTCACAGAATTGGAAAATAATAGACCTTCCATGCTTTTTGTTGGGAAAGAGAGATTATTTTTTTAATATTGAAGTCTGAAAACGAATATCTTGTATGTAAGTGTGACTCTTATGCTAAAATAGATGGGCAAAGTTTTCTACAGTGTTTTGCCAGCCAAGGCAGTGACTATGTCATGTGTCCTGAATATTTATGGTGTGATTGACTTTTATTCAACGAGCTTAAAACCTGAGGATGTGACTTTAATATGTAGCACAGGGAAGGCAGTTCTGAAACATGCAGATCAATACAATTCCTCTTCTAGCTGCATTAAGATTTAAAATGCCAAACCAGGTTGGTGACTCACACACCTACCTTTAATCCCATCACTTGAGAAGACTGTAGGAGCCAGCCATGATAAGCTAAATATGAACAGATCACTCAGAGGAAGTTCTTTATTTCCAACCATTATCACCTGCCAGAGTAAGACTCAGCCATGGATAAATTTAATAGAGGCCTGAGTCTCAGTAGTTTACCCTGAAGCAATACCTGGTTGCAGGAAGAACCACAGCTGAGATTACCTGAGCACCACCCAAAAACAGACCATCCAAAGGAAATGCAAACTTTGTAGATAGGACCACCTGCCAGCACACACTCACCAGGACAGCCCTAGACAAATGTCAGTCAATCAGGGGTCCTGAACCTCAGAAACCCCTCACCCCCACCTTTACTACTATAAAACCCTATTCTAACTGAGCTTGGGGCTCTCCGTTTATTCCAATATGTTGGACATTCAGAGAGACCAAATTTGCAAACTTGATTAAAATAAAGGCTCTTTGCTTTTACATACAGGACTTGGTCTCCTTGTTGACTTTTGGAGGACTTCATGGTTTTGGGCTTAACAAAGGCAAGGAGGCGGGATTGCAAGTCTAGTCTACTCTGGGCTATAAAGTGAGTTCAGGGCCAGCCTAGACTACATAACAAGTCCTTGTCTCACAAAACAAAACAGAGTTTCAACTCCGGATAAAATTTAGGATATTTGAGGAATAATGGATTTTTGCTTCACATGTAGATGCCTCTAAAGATGATTCTTCCAGGAGAAGAGGTATTTTATGGTCTTTGGTGAAAACATGGTGTGCTGTCTCTCCAGGTATTGGGGCTGGGGTGATTTTTATTTTCCTCAATCCAGAAAATCAGGTAAAAGACAAGATGACCTGAAATGAAGATGTTAAAGCAGTCTTCTTTCCTGGACAGACAGCAGTCATGTTTCTGCAGGGAAATGGGCAAGGTCAAAGTTCAGTCCACCAGAATCCCTGACTTCCTGCGCTCTGTGAGTAAGAGCATCAAGAATGATACAAGTGGCGGAGTGACCTTTCCTGTGGATCAGCGGGCACGCAGAACGGGTCTTGGGTGTAATTATCAGGTTGTTCTGATTGGCTCTGGGAATCTGACCTCCACCTGCCCTCTTGGAAGGCTTTGATCAAGGGGTATTCAGGACATTGGCATCTTCAATGGGCTTGTCAAAATCCCAGGAGTCATCAGTGCTGTCTCTGACTCAGCAGGAAGTCTGCCGGGTGAAGCTGGGATGGAAGGAAAGGTAGATTTTAAGCCTGTTTCCTTGAAGAACCCTTTGTTATTTGGGTTGTCTTCCATTAGGCTGTATAGACCCCGGAACTGGATGTTCTACAGCAGTGGAGCAATGAAGGAATATGCCGGGGTGTCCCCTGTGTAAGGATGCAAATCTAAGTAACAGAAGGAGATGGATTGGAGGTTAGGCAGCCTGTGGACATGCCTTGGCCCTGCCTGCCAAGTCCTAAGTGACGATGAGAAGTTACCTAACCTCTCTAGAATTCATGTAGCTTTTCTGCAGTAAGTTCCTTCACCATCTAAGGTTTAGGGATTTCTACAAACAGTAACGTTCAGGGTTACTTGATGAACTTGAGCTTTTATGCACTTTTTTCATTTATTTGATTTTATATGTATGACTGCTTTGCCTGTAGGTATACATGTGCAGAGTGTGTATGGGAGAACTGCAACCCTGAGTTATGAGATCCCTGCCCCCTTTTGAGGTGCTTATCTGCAAAGAAAACATAATAAATTCCCTTTGCTCCTGGAGCGGAGGAAGGAAGGAATTTTGAATGCATGGTGACCATTCCTTGATCCCTGCCAGGGTCAGGTTACAGTCCCTTCGCAGCCCCCTCCTCATTTGGTGCCATGGTATAAAAGCCAGCCCGAGCAGGACAATAAAAAAGCTGTTCCACCTCAACCTCGTGCTCTGTGCATTCATTCAATCCAGACACCCTCCAACAAGATTCTTGGTTACAGCCCGCGCGCTGGCATGTGTGTGCCTGGCACCTGTGGAAATCAGAAGAGGGCTGCTTTGGAGCCCCTGGAATTGAAGTTACAGATGGTGTGAGTCACCATGTGAGTGCTGGGAATTGAACTCTGGTCCTCTGCAAAAATAAAAGCTCTTAACTGTTTTGGGAAGCTCCCCCCAGCCCAGCTCCTCCAATCCCAGACCCCACCCCTGAGAAAGGCCATCCAAGCGGCTCCTCCCTTGGAACTGCTCAAGACCACCCACAGGTTGTTTAAGACCAGGCCCATAGATCAGCCACGTGTTCTCTCTCCTGCCTTCCTGAGAGTCACCGTGCTTTGCGTTGCTCTGTTTATTAAATCTGGATTTATTAATTTGGTTTGATTTGGCTTATTTCATCGGCAGTGGAGGAACCCAGTAACTAGAGATCGAATACTTAGCATTAACCACTGTGCTATCTCTCCAATCTCTCTATGCAACATATATTTTTTTAAACAAATGTGCAAAATGAAGCACAGACAGGTTAAAGGAGTAGTCCAAGGACACACTGCGTCTGGTCAGACCTACAGCTTAGTCTACTCTGAGCACAGTCTGGAAGCAGAGCCCATGTTCGTCATCACAACTGTTTCCCTTGGTCACTCTGTTCTTCTTTTTTTAATTTTACTTTCTGTAAACAGTCTTCTTTTATTTTTACATAATAATCCCAGGTCCCCCTCTTTCCCATCCTTTCAGTACCCCCCACGTCCTCTCTACCCCACCCCTTATCCGCTCCTCAGAGAGGAATCATCAACAAAGTCTGTTACATCACCTTGAGGCAGGACCAAGGTCTCCTGCCCCTGTATCTAGGCTGAGCAAGGCAATCCTCCACAGGGAATGGGCTCCAAAAAGCCAGTTCATGCCCTAGGAATAAGGCAGTGGCCCCACGAACTGCCCAACTCACACAACTGTCGCCCACATTCAGAGGGCCCCGTTCAGTCCCATGCAGGTTCCCAGCTTCACTTTCTCTGTTCTTAAACAATTGCATCCTCACGTTTGGAGGAGCAGCTGAGTTTTTATTCAGCCTTTTTGATAGCCACTGGGAGTCACATACTTTAAATGCCCTAGAAACATCACGTGGTTTGCTGGGCAATCATATATATATATATATATTATATATATATATATTATATATATATATATATATATAAGCAAATGTTCGTATGAAATGATAGTATCCAAATCACAAGTATACACCTTAATAAATTATCACAAAGTGGGCAGCAATGAGATCAACATACAGAATGTCAATTAATGCTGGTACTGCACACTCTCAACCTCCTCCCTCCTTCCTAGTGATGGCGCTTTCCTGATTTCTGATACCACAGCTTGGATTTTTCATCACTGTAAACTTTGTGTAAATATAGTCATCCAGCACGACAGATTTAGCGTCTGGCTTTGTTTTGCTTAGCATTGCTCTTCCGGAAGTTTGCTGTGGTGCGTAGGTTGAATTCTTTTGGCTTCATATTTGAACAGCCTTTCGCTGTGTGTATACAGCACGATATATTGCTTTTCCTTTTTTTTTTCACTTGGTGGACCTTTGGATTGCATTCTTTTGAGCTGTTGTGAACCATGCTGGATTTAGGTTTCAAACCCAGGATAAATGGCCGAGGTGCCTATTTAACACATCAAAGCAGAGCTGGCCCCCAAGTTCTCCGTTCTTCACCCCTACCTGTTACAGGGCCCTCCACGCTAGCATACTTCAGTCCCTGCCCTAAACTTCTCCAGCCCTCGGGCTGGGCTGCCTTTCCCTATATAATCTAACCATTTTGGTTACCTGGTCTTTTCCTCTACTCCCTTTTGGGCTCCTGGTTACTGCATCTGGCTCCCCCCTCTCTCTCCTCTCCCTTTGCCTCCCACCTCCCCTCACATGGCTCGGGGCTATGTCCACTCTGGACTTTGCAAGATGTCCATAACTACATAAACTTTCCCTTTTACCATACTTAGGAGCAGTCTTGTCCTTTCCTGTTATTTCTTCTTTTTTGTTTTTCTTTTCTTTCCCTTCCTTCCTTTCTTTTTCTTTTGAGATAAAGTCTTATTATGTAGCCAGGCTGAATTTGAACTCTTCCTGATCCCCTCTCCCATTTTCCTGAATGCTCAGGTTAGTACCATTCTGGGATGAGTCCATTTCTGCAGCAGAATCATGTAGGCTAAGATTTTCCCTACAATAGTCATGGCCATCTATGTCTTTTTTTTTTTAACATTGGATTTATATTTCTTTTATGATTCATGTATTCTTTTTTTAAGATTTAATATTTATTTCTTATGTATGCAACATTCTGCCTCCATGTATGCCCACATGCCAGAGGAGAGCGCCAGATCTCATTACAGATGGTTGTGAGCCACCATGTGGTTGCTGGGAATTGAACTCAGGACCTCTGGAAGAGCAGCCAGTGCTCTTAACCACTGAGCCATCTCTCCAACCCCCATCTATGTCTTTAAAGGGCTGCTGTGCCAATTCTCCTGTTTTCAGAATAAGAGTTCTAGTCACTTTACATCTCTGTTCACACTCAGTGTTACTACCATTAAATTCAGACATGTGGTGGGTGTGACTAGATCTCTGTGGTTTGATCTGCTTTCACCTGACCTTTATCTAATAGGACAATAAAATTTCACTGGTGTTTGGATATTCTCTTTCATGTGTTTTAACTACCCTTTTCCATTTTCTGTTGTCTCTAATTCTGTCGCCTAATCTACAGGCATTCTTTATCATTCTGGATACTGTCTCTGTTTCTTCCATTTCTCCCAGGATCGCTATGTGGCTAGGATGACATTTGCACAGCTGATGCTATTATAAGAGAAGGTCAGGAAGCACCCGGAGACACTTGAGGTACTCAAGTGATACAGCATTTCCTTTTCTCCGGTGCTTATAGACTGTGCAGTCGTGGGAATAAAAAACATTTAGAGAACAATTAGTAAGAAGTGTTATGCAGTAAGTACTAATCTGAGAAGCACAGATGTGAGTGGGTAGGTGCTTGACTACAACAGGTGGTATGACTTCATCTAGGGCTCTAAGGACAAGTATAGTTGGAAGTAGAGAGGAAGAGCACTTCAGAGAGGTTGAGCCACACGACCAAGAAGCACAGAGGTGGGAGGAAGTAGCATTACTCGTAACTTCTGGCTAGCTCTCTGCAGGACTTTCAACTTGCCTCATGCACACTGTATATTTTATGAGGGTGGGGACCGTGACCTTCCCAATCACTTGAGCATGCCTATGTCTACCACAGTGACTGACATATAGCCAGTGCTTGACAAATATGCTTAAATGCATTCAATCCCATTAATGTCTCTATAAACTTAGTAGGATATGATCAAAGTAGTGGTTAGAGACAATTAGATGAGCAAGCTGATGTCCTCAGAAAGATTTCTGCAAGAAGCGGTGGTCAATTGTAATTAGAGGGATATAATAAAGAGAGTTTGGTCAGTTTAGGCTTGATGTGGTATATGAGAAAGTATAAGGTGTCACCGAGAGTTCTTAAATAAAGGGATGTCAAGAGATGAAAACAGTGTCTTGCACAATTCAAGAGTCACTGAATGGGAAAGGACCAGCAATGGGAACCACTGAAGATGTTGAAATGATGCAGCCATTCATTTGCTTACTCAACAATCATCTACTGAAACCCTAATAAATATCTGAGGTCAAACTCCAGGCTCAGGAAGAAGAGTAAGATATTTACTTTGTAAATCACTCCACCAAAGAGTCTATCCACAAAGAGGGATGGTATGTCTAGCACACAGAGAGAGGAAAGGGATGGTATGTCTAGCACACACAGAGAGGAAAGGGATGGTATGTCTAGCACACACGGAGAGGGATGGTACGTCTAGCACACATGGAGAGGGATGGTACGTCTAGCATACACAGAGAGGGATGGTACATCTAGCACACACGGAGAGGGATGGTACGTCTAGCACACATGGAGAGGGATGGTACATCTAGCACACACAGAGAGGGATGGTACATCTAGCACACACAGAGAGGGATGGTATGTCTAGCAAACACGGAGACGGATGGTACGTCTAGCACACCCATAATTAGAACTCACGAGAACATTGAAAGAAGAGGCTCATGTGAGGACAATGGACTGCAGGGAGGTCAGATCTGATGGGCAGGAGGAACCTAGAAGGTCAAATGGTCAAAGCCATGCTTCTGACATCCATCCGCCTCCCACCACCACCCCACGCCCTGGCCTCTTCATTACTGTACTGCCTGGAGCCTCCTTATTGTTTCTTGTTCTATTGCTGTTTCACTCTCCATTCCCTGACTAGAATGTAAGCTCCAAGGTGAAGCATTATTTGTCCTGGTTTCAGTTATGCCCTTAACACCACATCTGGTACTACCATAGTTTTTTTTAAATAGTTTTTTCAGTCATGTGTAGGTGTGTTGTCTCCATGTAGATATGTATGTGAGTATCAAGTCTGGGGAGGCCAAAGGCATTGGATCCCCCAGAGCTGGAGTTACAGACAAGTCTGAGCTGCCTGCTGTGGGTGATGGGAACTGGACTCAGGTCCTCCAGAAGAGAAACAAGTGCTCTTAACCACTGAGCCATCTCTCCGACCCTGCACCATACATTTTTAAAAACAAATATTTTATAACAGATGTAGTATCCTTGAGGTTGGCTCCCATAGGAGAGGCGGCATTTAGACATTTGCTGAAGTGGAAGAGAGAGACCCTAGCTTAGATATATGAAGTCTTTCGTGTAATGGGGAAGAAGATCTATCAGAAGGATGGTGGTATAAAGAGAGGGGGTTAAAGACCTGTTTGAAAGATGTATTTACCTCATGGAAAACCTCATGAAAAGATACTATGGTGGATTGGATCCAAAGAATAAAAAAGAGGGCAATTGTTGGTTTCAGTATTTGTGTCTTTGAACCCTGATGGAATGGGGATTGAAGGAACGGCAGAAGAAAGGAAGTGAAGAGGACAAGTCCAGTTTACAGGGCAAGGGCTGACAAACCTCAGAAGGAGCAGCTTCTTTGTAGGGTGGGCTTAACATGTGAACAAGAAGACTGAGAGCATCAGTGCAGACAAAAAGCTGAAAAGATGCATGGGATGGAGGTCAAAGGAGAAAGAAAGCCTAGAAAGAGAAGGGAAACTGGAGGTGATGGAGTCACAAGGGAGGTGGGGCAGAACATGAAGAGAGCATTTCTGGACAGGTGGTTGTCTGTTGGTGCTACGATATTTAAAGCCAAGGAGGTTATATGTCTTTAGGTGTGTCAGTGGAGGGTACCTAGATAATCTATACATAATTACATATGTGATATTCTCCTTGTATGGTATCCAAGACAACACAGAGGAATATACTTATGTGTATATTACATTTAGGAATGTGTATAATCCTTCCCTATTAGATTCTGTCATTTTGCAGCACCTAGAAACCACAAGCTAGTGAGCCATTTCCACAATGGCAGGCATTTTGGTCATGCCTGCTCTTTGCTCTTTTTAATATGCTAGAGAATAGGGTATTCTCTTTATAGAACATTCTAATATGCTATAGAGTAGAATAATCCCAATCTATATAACTCCAATTATTTCTTTGTGCTCTCTTCATGTTCTATCGCCACCTCCTATGGGCTTGTGCATGGAAACACATCATGGCAGACTTTGAAAGGCAAAGAGAGGGGAGACCAGAGTCCCATAACCTTCTTGAAGATCCCTCTTCCAGTCATGTAAAATCTCTCATCAGGTTCTATCTCTTGAAGCTTCCATTACTTCCCAATAATATCATAAGTCAGGTAATAAGCTATTAACACATGGGTCTCGGAGGGACATTCCAGATCCAAACTGTAGCAACATAGATAATGGCCATCAGTATAGTCTCTCTCATGAATATATCCTGATAAAGTTGCTGATAAGCTTATGCTTGTGTGTGTGTGCTTGTGTATGTGTGTGTTTATGTATGTGTGCACGTTTGTGAGACACATAGAGAGAGATCCTATCTTTTGGTTGCTCAAGATTATTTTTATCAGATGGGGCTATTCATTTATATTTGAAGGTAAAATGAGAAGACCTGGGAGCTGGGAGCAGGCTCAGCTATTACATTGCCTGTCATACACACATGAGGACTGGAGTTTGGATCCCCAGTACTCATATGAACAACCAGAGCTGGTGGTGTGCCTGGAGTTCCAGCAACCGAGGAAGCAGATAGGAGGATCTCTGGAGCTTGCTGGCCAGAGAGTCTGACTGAATGCCAGATTCCGTGAGAAAATCTGTCTCTCCAAGTAAGGAGGCGAGCACATTGAAGAAGGCATCCAGTCTTGACTTCTGACCTCCACATACACATAGACCCACCTCATCCCACCATAAAAAAAAAGAACCGAAAGAGATGGAAGTGTTGACGCGATGTGGAGAAGGCATATTTTTAAATTTTGTGTTTTTAAAAATATACCTCTTCTAAGAGGTATAAATTAAGTGGAAAATTATGAAGCTGGGGCAGAATGCCAAGAGAAGGGCGCTCGCTGGTGCTTCGGCTTCCAGGAAACATGGTAACTGCTCCTAGGTCAATGCTAACCGTAAGAGCATCACACTCTAATTATGGTATTCGGGGAAAGAAAAAAGAAACCCACAAGTAACTGATTGTGTTTGTTTCTTTCAGTGTCGCCAAGGCGAGATGGAGAATGAAGCAAGAACTGAGCCAACAACAGAAACTGACCTTCACGTTATTTAATATCAGCATTACTTTAGCGTTCCCATCAAGCCACATAGATAAACATTTCAGACTCACTGGGCCCCTGAACCCTCTGTCTCTGGAGATTTTCTGCTTTCACCTCCTGCTGTGGACTCCTGCACCTCCTGTCCTTCTCTGGGCTGCACAGCTGCCCCTAGAGTATCTTGCTTCTCTCTAGCAGGCTGTTGCTGTTCCTCCCGGAACTGTCTGTCTTCTTGGATTGACAACACTATTGCCTTCTGCACTCTGAGGCTCTTGCCTGGTGCTCCCTGTTTCTGAGGATCTGGCTTGTTATTGTCACTTCCTTGCTTAGAATCTCCAGGGGTGTCTACCTGACTCTGCAAACCCCCTGGCACCTGTGGCTCACCTGAGTCTGAGCTGTTGCTGCCTACCTCTGGAGCCAGGTCACTCTGTGTAACTGATACCTCAGGATCATTCCCCTCACTGTGACCCTCCTTCCTGACTGGCTTGTCAGGAGTCTCGGTGGCCCTACGATTTTTCCCTTGAGATCGGTTCTCAAGTCGGGCCAGCTCCTGGGACCTTCCTTTTGTTCCCAGTGTCTCTTCAGTTGCCGGTCTGTTTTTGTTGATAAAAAATGCCTCTGCTGCATCATCCTCACTGTGTCTTGTCTTTGTTCCTGAGATGGATTCTTCCTTAATTTCAGGGAGGTTCTGATTTCCTTCTTCTGAGCTTAGCCCTTGTGTACCGGGTTCCTTCCATGGTCCTCCAAACTCTTGACACTTCTCATCTTGTGTTTGGGCTTCTGGTGTCGGAGGTCCGGTTTTTCTATCACGTTCCTTTCCCTCCTCCACCCGTTTGCCTTGAGTAGATGTTTCGCTCCCACATTGGGCAGATTGGTTCTGTGTTTCATATTTTCCTTCTTGTGCTGGAAACCCGTGAGTCTCCGATGTTCTACTCTCACCCTTGAGGTCCTCTAAATTTGTGGTTCTGGGTGGTGTTCTGCCAGCATCCTCTCCTGGTTCTTGAGTTTCAGATGTTCTAGTATCATCCGTAAGCACGATGACTTTCTGTGTCTGAGACGGTTTCCCAGCAGCAGTCCCCAGGGGCAAGTCAGTGTGCTCTGACACAACTCTGTCCTCTTTTTGTGGGAATGGATCTTGTGTTACGGAATGCTTACTCTTTTCTGTAGCCTGTTCCTCACCTTCAGAGGGCCGCTGTGCCATATGGTCCCTTACCTTGGTGTCACTTCGCTTCCTGACTGCCCTACCTCCTTCTTTGGGGACCACCTGTGTTGGACCGTGGCTCTGTTGGGACACCTCCTCTGGCATATTTCTCTGAAACTGGACTCCGTCATATTCTGTTGCTGGCACATCTTGTGCAACTTCCTGGCCATCTTGTGCGGTTTCCTGACCATCCTCTTCTGGGTGTTGGTTCTCAGGATCATGAGGCTCAGACACCTCTTGTGGCAGGTTTTGGGTCTTAATGTCTTCCCATGGGCTCATCTTATTGTGTCCACCTGCTTCACTGTCTTCATGGCTAGGCTGAGCTAATGATGCAATTTCTGGTGCAAACAGCAGCCTCTCTTGAGTTGGTTCCACCCCTACTTCCTGCTGACTGCTTCTGGTGGTTGCCCGAAGGTCCACACCATCCATCTTCTCTGACTTAGACACCAGTCTTGGTTCTGAATTTAGTAATGATGTGTCAAGATAAAAGAGGTTCAATAGGCTGAAGACTGCAAGAAGAAATTCCTCAAAGCTGATGGTGCCATCTCTGTCAGTATCCAGGAGGTTCAGCTTTCTCTCCACAGCATGGAAGATATGAGGCTGCATTGTAAACACAGAGATCAAAGATGTGGTCATGCATTCTGAGTATCTTCAGGTCTCCTGAGAATCTTTAATAAAATTTGTTTTAACCTTACTCCTCTTAACAACGAAATTGCCTTAAACAATGAGAACCCATCAATTCTGGATGTTTTTTTGTTTGCCATCTTAGCACTATGCCTAGCACTAGCAATTGTGTAACACGTGAGCCGAGGTAGAAGCATCATGGGGCTGTGACTGTGCAGCGAGGTCTGCCGCAATGAAGCAACAGTTACGTAATGGAAACCTCCTTTTCTCTGCATGACTGACTAAGCAGTTGCACAGAAGAGGCAGCTGAGACTGAGAAAATAATGTTCAAAGGCCAGTTCAAACAGAGAGACTGCCAGCCCACTCCAAGGCCAGTTCAAACAGAGAGCCTGCCAGCCAAATACAAGCGAGCAGACAGAAAGCACCACCTGCTTGGGTGTCAAAGTGGCAAAGAAGAAGAGAAAGCTCCTCACCTGAAGGAAGTTCCCAATCTCCCCCTCCAGGAGCTGTCTCAGCTCGCTGTGGGTCAGCCTTGCCTTGCTGTTGCCATCCTCACTGGCATACTTTTGGAATGTCTCAATGACACAGAAGATTCCTCTCAGGAGCCTTGACATCTTTACAAACTTGGAAGAGGCTGCAGGAAAGAGAAAGGTCGGGGCTGGAGAGATGCTCAATGGTTAAGAGAACTGGTTCTTGCAGAGGATGCAGGACATATGTGGATTCTGTTCCTAGCACCCACATGGCAGCTCGCAGCTGTCTGTAACCCAAGATTTCTCTCTCTCTCTCTCTCTCTCTCTCTCTCTCTCTCTCTCTCTGTCTCTCTCTCTCTCTCTCTCTCTCTCTCTCTCTCTCTCTCTCTCACACACACACACACACACACACACACAGGCAAAACACCAATGCACATAAAATAAGAATAAATAGATCTTTAAAATAAACAAGGCTCATCTGCCAGGATAGGCCCTTCAGAAAAAACAAACCAAGGTCATCCTTCCTGCTCCTGCCAAACTCTGCCCACAATGCCTACTGTATTCTGTATTGTAAATATTGTGTTTGCATTCAAAGAATGATTTAAGTTTTACAAGGGACATTGTGCTAAGATTAGACATAACATAGGTAGGTAATAGAAGAACAGACACTTACTTTATGCTGCAATAAACAGCAGCACTCCTGTGTTTAAAGGACACTTTCAAGAACAGAGACAAAAAGAAAGGAAAGGAGCTGAAACCTAAGTATTAACCCTCACAAATAAAGCCAATGGAGGCAGAGCGAGGCTCCGAACCCCATTTGAGAGTGTCTGTCTGCTTTCCTCTCACCTTGGCTCAGTCTAGCAAAGAACATATAACTCTCAAGTTAATAGAGCTTTTAGAAGAAAGAGGAGTCGTGTTCCGAAAAACCAACCCTGGTGTAACACATGTTTACCAAGGAACATTGCTCCATAAGAACTAAGTGATAAAACCCAGTTCTGACCCTCCCTCATTAGCTGTTATTTAATTTAATCTACCCCTCATTTTAATATAGATCTAGGTCCCATGTCTTATTAAATAGAACCTATGGAATGGGCTTTGCATTTTTCTTTTTGCAGACTGTGTCTGGGATGGCAGGATCCCAGTTTGACATCCTGAACAAGGCTGACCATCCTCTGAGCTACTGACACAGTCTCCACAGTCTCACGTACAAACAAGTGGCAGCAGAGGTCCTGGGTACTCTCTAACCTAGGAGACTTACCTCGTTCGGGAGTGAGAGGGAGAGGAATGTAGGGCAGCGGGCTGTGTGCTGCAGCAGGCACTGGGACCTTTTTATTGAGTCTCTAATTGCTTAGATAGAAGGAGACACCCTCTGGGTCTAATGACCTGATTCATCATCACCAAAGTCAGTCTCTCCTCCTTGTTCTCTGCCTTGGCTCTCCCTGCTGTGGTAACTCCAGCTAAGTCCTATCAGACTCATCAAAAAAGAAGTGGAGAGATCTTTTTTCCACTTACTGATTTTTGTAGGTTATAATTTTGAAGTATTTTTAGGGCTTCGGGGTTGGTGGATTTCTTGTTTTCTTTCTGTCTTTCTGTTCTTAACCTGAGGACATAATTATGTTTCTGGTTGACAAATCATAGGGCTGACAGGGACCTCTGAAGTCATCTGATTCTTCCCTCTGCCTGAAGTCTGGCCTCTGTTTGACCTAACCTTGAGAAAGGGGCATCAATCACTATTTAAAATAAAGCCTGCTTAATCATGGGACAAGGCTGGAGACACCGGTTGATTCAGCTGTTTTCATGTTCTCCTCTCCATGTCCAAAGGCCAAGTTAGATTAAAAACAATCTCTTGTTAGATATCCAAAACCTTGCTTACCTAAGAGGATGCTATTTTTAAAATTGATTGACAGCTGCTTTTAGAGGGCATTTTTATAATTTATTAAACTCAGACATGAGCGTCCAGATGACCATTTCTCTCTGTAATGGGGAGAGGGAGCTATGGAAGCTGAGGTAGGGTCAAAAGTGAGTCTACCATCCTCTTTGGGAAGAATGTTTTTATTGCCGTTCAGATTTGGTCTCTTCTAGAAATCCTTAATTCAGAAGAAAATTATTCTTCTCTTCTTAGATGTTTTAAACAGAAAGTGTGTTTTAAGACATCGTTCCCCCTTCTTTCAAAGGCTATAAGAAGTGAATCTATAGAAACAAGAATAAAAGATAGCTGGGTGGTGGTGGTGCACGCCTTTAATCCCAGCACTCGGGAGGCAGACGCAGGCGGATCTCAGGGAGTTTGAGGCCAGCCTGGTCTACAAGAGCTAGTTCCAGGACAGGCACCAAAGCTACAGAGAAATCTTGTCTTAAAAAACCAAAAAAGAGGATGAAGTCCTTGAAAAGATGATATTGGGAAAGTAAGTGAGAAAACAGGCTGTAGGAGGAGTTGTTACTCAGCAACTGAGTTCCCAGACAAGAGGACAAGATCGTACAAGTTAACTGAGGGCTGGGGAAACTCCACTTTGATAGTTTGTATCTTTAAACAGTTTCATCTGATAGCTTGCATCTTTAGATAGTTTCCTCTGATAGTTTGTATCTTTAAACAGTTTCTCAGCACACCCCTCCCCACAAAGAAGCCCTGCTACAGAAAGGCAGGGACAGCGTGAGGTCAGTTTGGCTTTGATTAGCTAATATTCTTTCTGTACACACTATTTTTTGAACACTGTGTCATGCACTGGTTTATTTAGTATTGAATGTGAATGTGACCTTGTTTTAGAGTGCAATGGTCAGTCTCGTGAGAAGTTGCTGAAGGAAACTGTGTCCGCGGCTCAGTTGGAAGAAAAGACAAGACTCAGAGGGGACATAAATAACTGTCTTCCAAATAGCAGCCATTTCCATGGGTGTGGAAGAGAAAGGAATGCTCATGACATATCAGGTGCTTTGCACGGGCTATCTTAAGCCTCATAGTACTTGCACATAGCTATTATCCTTTTAATAGATGGAGAAGTTAAGGCTCTTAACTGTTGAGCAACTTGGGTGGAGACATGTATCTAGTAAATGGAAGTGCCCAGATTCAGAATCTAAATGTCTCCAGAACATGTGTTGTGTGATATTTTGATCAAATTCTGACAATAAAATTTCCTTTGGATCAGAGGGCAGAGCTAGCTACTAGCTGACTAAAATTAACCTCAGAGGTTTCGGAGGACTGAGGACCAAAAAGAGACAGGCAGTAGTAAGGCAGGATCTCAGCCCTTTTGGATGGAGGAAGGGAAGCAATAAGAGGTCACTGGTTGCTTCTCCATTGCTTCTCTGATCATTCAGGTTCTTACCCTAATATCTGACTCCCAATTTTTTATTGATAATTAGATAAATACAACACATATGACTCCATCTCCCTATGCTGTGCAATGCAGAGACTCACTGAGGCTGAAAGATTACAGATTGCATGGTTGGAACTTTCTAGAAGCCAGACTCTAGTTCTTCTTCAGGCAGGACCATGAGGGGTATGTCCATTCACCTAGATGATGGGACTGATCTAATGGGAGCTCACCAAGGCCAACTGGACTGGGCCTGATGGAGCATGTGATCAAACCAGACTCTCTGAAAGTGGCTGCCGAGGAGGGCTGACTAAGAAGCCAAGGACAATGGCACTGGGTTTTGATTCTACTCTATGTACTGGCTTTGTGGGAACCTAGTCTGTTTGGATCCTCACCTTCCTAGACCCGGATGGAGGGGGGATGAACTTGGACTTCCCACAGGGCAGGGAACCCTGACTGCTCCTTGGACTGGAGAGGGAGGGGGAGGGGGGATGGAGGGAGGGGAAGGGAAATGGGAGGAGGGGAGGAGGTGAAAATTTGTAAAATTATATAATTTAATAAAAAAAGAAAGGAAGAAAGAAAGAATTTTCTAATGAGTAGAGTTGTCTAGACTGAGAAGTACCTCTCCTAAAGCATGAGTTCTCTGTTTCTGGATCTGTTCACAGAGAGACCGCATCATTAGGTTATGGGAAAGCCAAGTCATGGGAAGAGTAAGTAGTTCTTGCGAAAACACATGACACCATGTTCAGCATTCAGCAAGTTTAGTTAGCTTGGGGACAATACCAACAGCAGCCTCCTGCTGATGAGGCGTCAGATTCCAAAGACCAAATCGTATCCACATTATTTACTATTGCATGACATTGTACCCTGGCCAGAAACCTTTTATTTTATTTATTTTAATACTTACATATGTACATATGTGCTTGTATGCATAAATAAGATTTTTGCATACAGAAGTCAAAAAAAGGGCACTGGGTCCCCTGAAGCTGTAGTTGTGAGCTGCCTAATGTGGCTATGGGAACTTAGCTTTGTAAGGTCCTTTAGCCCCTGAGCTACCTTTCCAGTCATTTCACCTATAAATGTATATGACTTTAAGATTCTTGTTCCCATTAAAAAAGGCTAAGGCTGTCTTTTGCCTTCTTTCTGAACACCACGAGAGAAGGCTTATACTCCCTTATATAGTGATTCTTGTCCCAGTGCCTACTAAAAACCATGTTATTTATTGATATTCACACTCTGAGAGGTGACTTAGAGTATGCTGGCAGAGCAGGAAGCAGGCTTTATTTATTTAGTTATTGTATCTGTGTTTAAAAGTCTTTAGACTATAGTACAGTAAGCCACAGATACCTCTACTATGACGGGGAAAAAAAAGAACCTGGTGGCCCTGTCTCGTCTTAAACAGATCTCTGGAATCATCCCTAGGTAATGTTCTTACCCCTCTAATTTTAAGTATGAGATAGAAATGAGAAGGGATGAGGGAAAGGAGAGGGAGGTTAAATGGGGGAGGGGCAGAGACAAGAAGGGGGAGGAAACCTGAGAACTATTTCTCCTAAAAGGTAACCACTGGCGTCTTGAGTAAAAACATCAAGTAGAACATATATGATAGCTACTTTGGAAAGAATGGCCAATGAAATAATTTATAATTTTTAATGATTATAATAATGGAAAGTTTGGCGATAAGTGAAGGTTTCAGTTTGTGTTTATATTTTCACAATCTTATTTTACTTATTCTCAACGTAATGAAAGCTTATTTAAGATTGTGGTATACTGAAGTAATATATGCTCTTAAAAGTATTTTTACAGCGATGTTTATTCTCTCTGTTTCCTTCTTCCTGCCCTCATCTCAGGTGTGTGTGTGGCCGGGTACAGCACACCTGTAGCAGCCAGAGCTCTCTCCTTCCATCACACGAATTCTGGGGCTCCAACGCAGGCCACCAGACTCGGCAGCAGGCACCTTCACTCACTGAGCCGCCTCACCCTCTCAACAACGTATGTTTTTATTGTCCTGCCTAGGAGTCGCTAAAATAAACGTCTTAACTTAAAAAAAAAAATCCTTTTATTTACATAAAATTTCGAAAAATATATAAACATTTATAAAATAAAATATGAAACTAGATAAGCTGGAACCATGGGGAAACTAGGGGAATCCTGACTGAGTGAGACTTCAGCGCAGAGGTAGAGAATGGACATGCGGGGTGGGGGTGGGTGTCCGTGACCGCAGTGGGGAGAGGGCCCAGAGGGAGGTGTTTTCTGGAGGCTGCAGAAGTGAGGACAGATCATGCCGTTCAATGCTGAACTCAGAGCTGGGGGACGAGGTGGATGTAAATAAAGGGACATTTCTAAGTGGTTAATCTCCCTCTCCCTTCTCTAGCTTGTTTTATTGTGGAAGGGTATGGTATATATTGAATGCGTATTTGTTAGCTTTACCAAGAAGTGATATGTTAGAGTGTTATAGAGTTTCTGATCTGAGTACTGTAGTAACTTCATGCCCCTCCTCCTCCGTTGTCCAGCATACACCACAGACAAGTGGGCACTTACTATCTAACCTTCTGGGTACAGTTTTTTTCCCTAGTAAATTAGTAACTGGTTCTTCCCAGAAGGAATTAAACATCTTTGAGAAATGTTAAATGTAAGATTATTGGAGATGGGACTCTACCCAGATAAGAGAGAAATACAGTGCTCTATTAGCATTTGTTAAACAACCCTTAGACTGACTGAGAGCTAAAACACCTAATATGGAAAGATTTGAGCTCTCTAGGAAAACTTGTTCCATTGTGACATTTGGGTGTGTGGGGACTCTGCAGTCAGCTAGCCACATTGTGGGGGAAGGGCTGAGAGATTGCCTAAAGTCACAGCCACGGGGAAGATGGTGGGCAATTCACTGTTGCCTTTCCAGAAGGAATGGTTTATGTCTTTGTTCTTTTCCTAAACTCCCAGTTGGCTTCACACTTTATCTTGCGTGGGCTTTCATTCCGGAATCTTGGCAAAACTCTTTAGGCATAACTTACTGGCCTCAAAAATACTGGTGCTGTCGCATTGCCTGTCTGCCTCCTTACTGCTGCTGTGATTGGCTATGTCCTCTCATTTGGAATCAACATGGTGAGTGCCTCTCCACTCAGCTCCATTCACACCATCACAGATAACTATGCTAAAAAGCCAGCAGTGGAAGAGCTACCAAGAAGATACCATCCCAGCATCAACTGATGTTTCTATTCAAGAAGTGAACAAAATGTCCTTCCCCGAAGCCAACCGAACTGTGTGTAAACATCTTAAACCAAACATTTACAAGTTTGCGGGTGAATAGTTTTGAACATAATTATATCGACTGTCCTTTTAATACCTAATATTGATGTGTAAAAACATAAAAGTTGGTTTCTTAGATTGAGTTTAATTAGTATTGTAAATATTTACAATTGCATTTTTGATTGACAGAATGAGTAAAATGTCACATGCTACTATTTAAAAAGTACTTGAACATTGCAAACTTTATCCAACCCTGTCACAAATTTTGTGAAAACAGGCCTGTTAATGCATATTAGAAGAAACCTGTTATCCTTTTATTGATATAAGTGAGCCAGTAGGAATATTTAAATGCATGAATGTCAGTAGTAAAGAACAGGATAGGAAAACTGAAAGATATAATTCAGAAAGCAAGACAGAAGTTTAAAAACTCAAGTTACGGATTGGCAAGATGGTGCAGTGGGTAAAGACACCTGCTACCATGCTTGATTCTCTTCCTGCACCCCACATGGTGGAGGAAAAGAATTGATAGCTATGAGTTGTCCTCTGAACTCCATGGATACAACCAGCATGAGATTTCACCTCCTCCAATAAACAAATAAATAAGTGTAGGAAAATATCTATTACTTAATATAGAAACAATTTTTAAAATTTTTATGCTTATGTGTATGTCACTCACTGTGGTGGTGAATAGGTATGACACCCACAGACTCATGTGTTTGGATCCTGGCTCATAGGCAGTGGTGCTACTAGGAAGTGTGATCTTATTGGAGTAGGTGTTACCTTGTAGGAAGAAGTGTGTCACTGTGGGGTGGACTTTGAGGTCTCATATGCTCTAGCTACACCCAGAAGACAATCTCTCCTTCTGCTGCCTGCGTTCAAGATGTAGAACCCTTAGCAGCTTCTCCAGCACCATGTCTGCCTTCATACCGCGGTGTCCCACTGTGATAATACCCTGAAACTGTAAGCCATCCCAATTAGATGTTTCCTTTATAAGAGTTGCTGCGGTCGTAGCGTCTCTTGACAGCAACAGAAACCCAAACTAAGACACTCACTGAATGTTATATATGTGTACATGTGTTCAGGTGCCTGCAGAAGCCAGAAGAGACACGGAATCCTCTAGAACTGGAATTACAAGCAGTTGCAAGTTGTTCCATATGAGGGCTGGGAACCCAACCCAGGTCCTCTACAAGAACAGCCAGAGCTCTTAACTGCTGAGCCATTTCCCCAGACCCAATAGTTTTTTATTTTTGAGGAACTCCCTTTATTGGCTCACCCTGACATTGTATCAGAGCTCCCTTTTCTTTACTTACTCCTCCACACTGGACATCTTTTTGCCTTTTATTTAATCCATGTAAAGAGCTAGGTGCAGCAGTGCACACCAGTATACTCAGAGGGGGGATGGGGGTGGGGTATGTGAGCCATAGGTTCAGTGAAAGACAATTCTCAGTCAGTCAATAAAACAATACACAAATAAGGTGGAGACTGATTGATGAAGACATACTTATGTCCACCTCTAGCTTCCACTTCCATAAAGGCAAGTGAGCATCCCCTGGGGCATATCTCACACACACACACACACACACACACACACACACACACACACACACACACACACAGCATTTCTCTGAAGAGTGGGCCTACAAGTGGGGAAGAACTCTTATTGATTTCTCTGAATAGTGGGCCTACAAGTGGGGAAGAACTCTTATTGGCTGCTTCACAAGATTTCCCCTACTATGTATTGTCACTTACATTCTGAACTAACTTAAAGTGGCTTCTCACGTGAATGGCTGATTACTGAGCACACAGGTAAATGCGCATTTGTCACCCATCCCTCTTAGCAAGCACTTTGTGTGCCTCAACTGCATCTTCCCAGTTGCATTTGAATTGCCTGGGAGAAGAGCTTAGTTATAGACTCTTGGGGCCATTGCTCTTCTAAAACACCGGGAAAGAAAGGCCACTTAGGTTAGAACTAGACAGGCTGGAGTAAAAAGCAGCCTCCACCACTTACGGCCCACGCATTGCCGGTCTTTACATTTCACTCTGCAGGTCCGTTTTTCATCCTGTATCACTTTCGGTCCATGCATCACCAATCTTTACATTTTATTCTTTATGTCCGTTTTTCATCCTGTATCACTTTCGGTCCATGCATCACTGGTGTCTCTACATGTTACTCTGCACATCTGTTTTTCATCTTGTTTTCTTTCTAAATTTTTTACTTTTAAAAATGCTTCAATGTATATGCAATAGTCTGTCATATGAGTAGATGTTTGATAGTGTACCTAATTACCTATTTGGGGATATTTTGATGGTTTCCAACTTTTTATTATTATAAACCATGACAAAATGCATACCTAGTGAGTAAGTCTCTGTGAACATTGTGTTCAGATTTACAAAGTCATCGACTCCTCCAAATTACCCCTTAACAAGTCATTCTTACCAAGAACAATATTGTAAATGAAATGGTTGATGTTTGTTATAGCTAACACATCATTTTATACTTGAATAGAAAACTGTTTGTGTAGGTTGTGCAAGCACTTAATAGTATGTATACTATTATGTATGTGTGTTACGTATGTATGTATAATCAGTGTGTACAGTTAGTTTATGCTCACACTCCATAATCAGGTGATTATGAAATAACTTTGAACAAATGAGAGACTCTGTGGGGTTCAACTTGGCATTTAATTTATCATCTGGCCTTCACTAAATTTCAACAGTGTCTTAAATTTGATTACTGTAGCCACAAATAAGGAAAGGAGAGTAAACTATCTGGACTCCCAAGACTGTAGTGAGAAAGTAAGCATATCTCACACTTGACCACTGTTGTGCGCCAGGCCAGCTCACTGTCTGGAGTGTAGAAAGACAAGATTGAGGGAAGTCTCCCGAAATGAGGGCACCAGAATGGAAAGGACTGGGTTTATTCCTACCTCTAATTTTACCATGGGGCTTTCTTCCTGAAGATTTCGTATTTTCATGACTATTTGGCTTTCTTCCTGCAGATTTAGTATTTTCATGACCATTGAACTAGACAATGGGCATCACCCTTATTTATTGATTATCTACCTTATGTTTTAAACAGGTTATTTTTACTCTTCATAATCTTCATAATCCCGAAGTCTAGGATTATCATAAGGATACCGAAACTGAATAGATTATATAAAGTTATATCTTTTTAAAAAAATACATATTTATTTATTTTCTCTCTCTCTCTCTCTCTGTGTGTGTGTGTGTGTGTATGTGTGTGTGTGCATGTGATCATGCTTGCATGCCTATGCCTCAGCATTTGTGTGGAGTTCAGAAAGCAACTTGTGGAGTTTATTCTTTTCTTTTACCATGTTAAGTTCCAAGGATCAAATCAGGCCATCAGACTTGATGGGTGTATATTTAAGATTGTTTAATAAAATGTGATCATCTCCTCTCCTTTCTACTTCACCCTCTTTTTGTTAGTCCTTACACCAAAGCATTAAAACAAACTCGGGTCCCATCACATATCTCGACCACATCTAACTTCCTTTCTCCCCTTCATAGTTCACGTCCTTGTAAGACTTGTCCTCTTATTGTGGAGTCTGTACACTATGTGGAGATGTTTTGCTGCAATTGGTGTCATAAACAGTCGAGTGCCCCATAGCTAGGCAGGAGAGGATAGGCAGCCAAGACTCGTTAAATGTAGATTTAAAAATATGGGTTAATTAAGTTATAAGAGCTAGTTGAAAACAAGACTAGCTAAAGGCCAAGCTTTCATAATTAATAATTAGTTTTCATTTTATTTTTGGGGAGCTGGCTGGCCATAGAAAAACATCTTCCCATGCTTTTATTTATTGAAGCATGATCCTAATTAGCCTTATCGATGAAAAACTCTGAGCCAGATATCAGGGTAAAAGTTGAAATAGCAAAGAAACAGGAGCAGCCATTAAAAACTTTTTACCTCTCTCTGTAGAGATTTCCAGATCTCTATGGTTAACTAGCTAGCTCTGTCCTCTGATCTCCAGGCAAGCTTTATTTGTCAGAACACAAACAAAATATCACACAACAGTTTATTTTCCTTGTATTCCCTGTCTTTCTTTCTTTCTTTCTTTCTTTCTTTCTTTCTTTCTTTCTTTCTCTTTTCTTTCTTTTTTTTTTTTAGATAACATTTCTCTGTGTAACAGTCCTAGTTGTCCTGGAACTAGCTCTTGTAGATCAGGCTGGCCTCGAACTCACAGAGATCTGCATGCTTCTGCCTCCCAAATGCTGGAATTAAAGGCATGCACCACCAGCACATGGCTTGATAACTCTCTTTTTACAGTCTGTCCTTTTCTAGCTTTTGTGACACCAGGTGACTTGAAATTCACCTAGTTTCTACTCTCCCACTTGTGCCAGCTATGTAAAGTTAAGAAGGCTTATCGTAATTATAAACTTTTCAAATTCCAGTCTAAAGCGTTAAATGTGATTTTTTTCTAGTGATAGAGTTCATATATTTCCTCAGAACTTCACAGAGCCATGTTGCTTATTGTTCATCATGGGAAAAACATTCAAAATAAAAAATGTCCAAATTATTGTCTTATAGCAATCATATTAGGAAATGAAACATGTAGAAAGCCAACTGAAGAAGAATATTGTAATCAATTAATAGATGGTAAAGATAGCATACCTTTTTGTGTTTGTTTTTCTTTTCTTATTTGTTGTTGGGTTTTTTGTTTGTTTGTTTGTTTTTTATATCAGGGTCTTAGTGTGTAACTCTGACTGTCCTGGAACTCCTTCCATAGAGCAAGCTGTCTTCAAACTCACAGAAATCCATCTGCCTCTGCCTCCCAAGCCCTAGGATAAAGGCATGTGCCACTACAGTCAGTTAAAGATAATGTATCTGAGAGTTTCAATGGAGAGAAACATTGTGTGTTAGGGTGGTTAGTATAAGTCAGGGTCTCTGGCCTCCATCTTTGGAGCCCCACCCCCCCACTCGCCTGTCCCTGTGCCCGCCAAGCCTTGACCCCTCCCTGGAGGAGGGTCAAGACAGCCTGCCAAAATCTTGACCACTCCTCCAGTCTATTTAAACTGCTTTCCTGCTAGGTCTCTTCTTCTCCCCCTGGTGGTCGCATTCGGGGCTTCCCGATTCCCCCTCGGGCGAACGGGCAGGAATCCCATTAAACCTGGATATTTTTTAATTTGGCTTGTTGTGATTTGGCTTGATTGGGATTTTTAGTGTCGGCAGAGAGCTCGCGTTAGGAAAATTCCTAACAGTTAAATTTCAATCTAGATCATGAATTGACTAGAAATTTCCCTTGGATACAGGTGGAGAGGAGGCATACCTTGTAAGTACCATAATTCTACCATAAGCCTATGAAGCAAGGACAGTCTATGCTGTCCTAAGAATTAAGTTTGAGCATATAGTTGGCCCCAAAGATACTGTGAGATCCAAGGTTGAGAAGATGGTGGATACTGGATTGAAGCAGCCAGTCATTAAGTTAAAAACTCAAGTCCTGTATTTTATCTTGCTGAAAACGTGGCACATTTCTTAAAAAGAAATAATAAAAATTAAATTCTATGAGGTTTTGTAATTTGAGTGCTTGCCATTACCAGCCTCAGGGTTCCAAAAATGATAAATGGTTGGAATCTTTTGAACGTGTTTTAGATTACTGCATATGACTCTCAGTTCTTTACTAGCAAGGCAATGTGCTCATTATATGTTACATAGATTATCATCTCCAGAAGATTATAGGTCCAGTATACTTGCTGAAAGAATATCTCACAATTATCATGACTGAATGCTCATATTAGCTGTGTGTAATTACGGTAGATGATGGAGCAAGACACGCCTGATGGTGAACGCTGATGGCTCTCGAAGTTTTGTTGGAATGGAGTAAATCTGAGGACTAAATTTTCTCCTTAGAAAAGAGTGAGCATGATCAAATGCACAGAGTGAGGCTGTAAAGCGGCAGGGTCAACATCTTTGACAGTGAGAGGATTAAAGGAAATGAAGTAGTTTAAAATGGTCTCTTAATGAATAAACCTGGGTGATAAGAAGGAGCTCTGGGATGGTCTGGGGAGACAAACAGGGGAATTCAGGGATGTTCGGCTGGGGAAATAAAATCTTTGAAGCTGAAATAGATTCTCAGGACCACTACAGTCAATTAAGTCTTTCTCTTGTTTTCTGTTAGGTAACCCTAGGAGCTGGGGGTGGGAGTAATTAGAGTCGCTCTGAGAGACCCAATGGAACATGTCCAGTGCTCCAGTTAAAAAGAACTCTTTTTGAGTCTGTAGACAAAGTTAACCTGGCCTCAGGCTCCTGATTCTTCTGCCCCTGCCTCTCAAATAGAATGTAATTTTTTCAATCCTAGGGATAATGTTGATGGAATATAAATCAATGGAAACCCAGAAAGCCCAATATGCTTACACAAGACCTCAAAATAGTGAAGTGAAGGAAGAGCCCAGAACTGCTACTTCTTCCCTGCATGTGTATCTCCTGGAACAGTGTTTTGCACAGGTCATGAGATCAATAACTATTTACTGACTGAATGGTGAATGAATGAACTCTTACAGGATTATTTTTATGGTATCATAGAACCTCTGAGTTCTGAAGCTTGAGAAACACCTTGTTTTGCTTTGTGATATTTTAACTGGTGCTACACATAAAAATATAATGCCAAATTCTAATTTTCCAGCTAAATTTTACTCTTAACAGATCTTTCTTTCAGTTCTGGACTTGTACCATAATTTATTTTCTGCAGATGTTGCTCTCCTGCATTATTTGAAGGTTGTAAGAGTTTGGCCTGCTAAGTAGAATCTGATAATTATGCAACAAAAAAATTAATCAACCAAGCAAGACCTGTTTGCACAATTGCTAAGAATAAAGATGGTAATACAGGAGCTTGCCTAGCAATGGATCACAACTCTACCTTATATAATGTATTTGTGTCCAGGCCGTCATAATGAAGTACCACAGAGACTTAAATAAATTTATTTTTTCTGAGTCCATAAGGCTTGAAGACCAAGACCCAGATGTCAGCCCGATTGACTACTGAGAATTATAAGGAAGGGGTCTCTTCATACCTTCACCCTTGATGACCTTCTTTTTGTGTTTTCATATCTCTCTGCTACTGTTTGTGCCTGTGTTCAAGTTTTTGTACTGTGAGGATAACAGTCATATCAGATTAGAACCCAAACTAATATCCTCATTTTAATTACCTCTTTAAACATTGCATCTCCAAATAAGGGCATATCTCAAGTTACTGAATGTTTATAATTCAACATATAAACCCATGTGTGTGTTTGTGTGTGTGTGTGTGTGTGTGTGTGTGTGTGAGAGAGAGAGAGAGAGAGAGAGAGAGAGAGAGAGAGAGGGAGAGAGAGACACGGAAGGAGAGGGAGGGAGAGGGAGGGAGGAAGGAAGGAAAGAAGAGAGAGACGTGGAGAGCCACTTTTTTTAAATCACATCATATTAAACTCTTGTATGGCATTTTCCTCTGAGTTGAAGCTTTTCCTCCAGGAAGGAACAAGAGGCTTATGAACCTCAGAAGGTTTATAAGAAAAACTTCTCTCCACCAGTCTTGAAAAACAGAAACTTGGGAGACTCTTGAGGAGCAGTAGTATAAAAGGAAGCATATTTCTCCCCAGTACTATAAAAAGAAGGAAGCACTTGTTGGGGAAAGAGACTGGCCAGCAGAACTGCAGAGAGAAGACATTGCTGGACCACCCACGAACCTGCCTGCTAGCTATGTTGAAAGCCCCAGAGTCGCAGCTTTGGTGATCTTTTTTGCATGTCGGGGAAAGGATTCTTAATGATGTAGCTGCTTTTGGGTCACCTCTTCTGCTACTAAGCTACTCCTCACCCAGATCCCTGTTAGTAACTTCCTAAAAACCCACTGGCTCATCAAGTTTGACATTGGTGCAAGTCTTTCTTTGACCTGTTCCAGTTCTGGGATGAATAGATGAATGGTGCCACCCCAGGAAAAGTCTGTCACACAACAATTCTCCATCCTAGTTCCCATTAGCAGTTGAAACAATGTTCCTAGAACTTCTAGCTTGAAGTTAAGCATGCAACTGCCCAATAACATCAAGGTCCTGCCCTGACAGGTACAGCATTTGGCTGTGACAAGATGGTTGGCCTCTAACTTTGCCTGCCACTTTGCTAAGAGTAGCTAGGGAGTGGGGCTTTACCAACACACTTGTCAAGAAAGAACATCATTAAAAATTGATGAAACAATAGTTTCTTCTGTGGAAACCAGTTTTCTTCATTTGTAAAGTGCTGTAGGAGGTCTGAATGGCTTCAATCTCTGTTGAACTGTAGCTTGACTGATGAGTATAATATTCTGAACCTGGGGATTTATAAGAGGCATCTTTCATGAGGATCCTAGGAAAATTAATGAATTTCTTCTGGGGCTTCAGTAAAGAACTTAAGAAAAAAATGTATGTGGGGAAAATGGTTTTAGAATTAGAAATAGTTTGAAAGAACAAAAGGATTCCTTATCTATGTTTCTGATGAACATCTTCCAGTTGTGTGAAAATGTGAGAGAGTCTGTACTCCTTACAGTCAAGGGCCTCCTTATTCAACCAGATGATACTCAGGAGCCACAGGCTTAGCCTCCTTAGCCTTAACCATTGGCTGATGTGTTGACTATAGCTTTAGGGCAATTTCCAAGAGTCTCACAATTAAAAAAGTGATATTCTTTTTCCTTTATTTTTTCTTTATTTCTTTCTTTTTAAAACTAAGATAGCTTTTTTTGTGTATCCCTAGCTGTCCTGGAACTTACTCTGTAGACCAGGCTGGTCTCGAACTCAGAGATCCTCATGCCTTTGCCTCCTGAGTGCTGGGATTAAAGGCGGGCACCACCAATGCCTGGCTGTGATATTCTTGATAAGGTCCTTTATAATTTTTTCCCTAGTAACTCAACTAAATAATACAGTTCAGCAGGAAGCACAGGGGTGTCTGCATTGTGAGATGGCAACGTGACATTTGTATTAATTACTATTTAGCATTTTCTGATTCAGGCACCTCCTGGACTATGTTGCTTAAATCCCTGGGACACTAATTGGGTCTACAGAGCTTGGAAATTTTAGGTCATGTTCCATCACTGGCTTAGACACAACATATCTGCTCCATTATAGAAGGAAATAGTAACAAACACTGGAAGTGCCATATTTGTTGTGAGCAGTGTGAGTCACTGCAAGAAGGGGTATGGAAAGAGGCAACATCAAGAAGAAAACTCTTGGAGAGTCTGATATTGGAAATGCATGAAGAGTCCCCTTAACTTTGTGCAACACTCAGGGAACACTTCTTGGCCCCCAGGCAAGACAGGTGTTTACAGGATTTTGAGTAGGTTCCCTCTAAACCAACATGTACAAAAGTAGTAATATTCTCCAACCCAACAAAACTTGGGGCAATGGACCAGAACTCTACAAATGACAGCAGTTATAACTTGGAGGTGTTTGAGAAACACCTTGCTTCTGCTTTGTAAGACTTTCAGTGGTGCTAAGCATAAAAATATAATGCCAAATTCTAATACTTTTTGTCCAAGTATTACTCTTAAATAATATAGAAGTCTTCTTAGTTGGGAAAAATTTGTAGGAAAAATTGAAGATTCTCTCCACCTTTTTTTTTTTAAATATTTGGACATAGCTGATAGTAAAAATACTATGTGATTATATATGCATTTCCAGATTAGACATGCAGTATGATAGGCACATAATTAAAACAGACAAGGATAATTATTTGCCAAACATTTATTGATTTTTTTTTAACAGATCAATTGTTTCAACAAGAATGTCTTTAAGGTAGTATAAAGCCTCAAATGATTGTGGGCTATGTCTAGTCATGAGACTTCTATAAATTTGCCCTCTGTTTATACATCTTCCCCTTTCCTTCTTCCATCACTTTCTGAACTCTTTTTGGACCTAAACAAGAAAGATGTTTACAGGGTCTTGAGTAGGTTCCCTCTAAACCAACATGTACAAAAGTAGTAATATTCTCAAACCCAACAAAACTTGGGGAAGTGGAACAGAACTCTACAAATCACAGCAGTTTTAAATTGGAGTTGTTTGAGAAACACCTTGCTTCTGCTTCATGAAATTTTAAGTGGTGCTAAGTATAAAATTATAATGCCAAAAATAATTTCATGCCCAAGTCTTTCTCTTAAGAGAGATTTCTTTCAGTTATGAACTGATTTCACATGGTATTTTTCGCATAAATCACCCCTTGCAAATATGAGGGTTGTCAAAATTATGCAAGAAAAAGATCGAGAAAACTGTTTGGAGGTAAAGACAAATGAGATTTAGTTCGAAGAAAATGTCAACTTAAACTTATAAAAATGAGGGTTCCCAACATGATCTACCACTAAAAATAGTGGCTCAACTATTTTGAATATCAAATTGTTACATTATTCTTGTTAGCTATGAAGGCAATAAATCAATGTGCTCCTCAAACAAAATTCCTTTTAAAAAATTAAATGACTTCTTTTGAAAAGTGCGCACCACATCTGCACTAAAGAACAAAGACATCTTGCAATAAAGAACTACCCCAGACAGAATAAGAGACAGGAACAGAAAGAAATGAAATAGGTATAGTTTAAGATTCCGGAAAAGGCATTCTAAGATCAGAGAGTTTTCCCACAACCAGAAACACATGAGTTATCATTTGATACCCAGTGTTTCTCATCTTCTTTTGCTTGAAAAAGAAACATTTCTTTGGCTGGTGCCAGGACGCTAGCAGCATCCTTTAAGGGCGGTATTGAGACCTCTGCTCTTGGATGTACTCATAGAGAGGGCTGGAACGCACCGGGACGTTGGCAAACTGGCGCGTGCCAGTCTCCAAGGCTTGGCGGCGCCTCTGCTCCTCCTGCCTACGGATCCGCTCCTCTTGAAATTTCCTCTCCCGCTCTTGGCGACGTCTTTGTTCCTCTTCCTGACGTCTTTCTTGTTCCTGACGACGACGAATCGTATCCCTGGCAAACTGATTCTCAGCCGAGTACTGCCCATCTCGTTTCTGCCTCCTCAGCTGCAGTTCTTCACGTTCCTGGCGCTGCTGCTTCTCCTCCCGGAATTCCCTGTCGCGCTCTTGGCGAAGCTGTTGCTCTCGTTCCTGGTGGCGACGCTGCTGTTCCTCAAAGCGAAGCTGTTCTTCCTCGAGTTCTTGGCGGCGCCGCTGATGCCCCTCTTTTTCATTCCGGAGCTCTGGTTCCCCGCGGAATCTCTGGTCGCGCTCCTGACTGCGTTCTTCTTCCTCACGGAATTTCCTGTCACGTTCCTGGCGTCTCCGCTGCTCTTCCTGGAGTTCCTGGCGGAGCTCTTCTTCCTCACGGAGTTTTCTGTCCCGCCTGAGCTCTTCTTCCCGGCGGAACTTTCTGTCACGTTCCTGTCCACGCTGCCGCTCTGCCTCGCGCTCCCTGCGAAGCTGCTCCTCCACTCTCAGCTTTCGGTCTCGCAGCTGCTCTTCCTCCAGTTCCTGCAGGCGCTCTTCTTCCCTGAGGACTTTCCTGTCACGCTCCTGGCGTCTCAGCTGCTCTTCCTCCAGTTCCTGCAAGCGCTCTTCTTCCTGGCGAAGTTTCCTCTCACGCTCCTGGCGTCTAGGCTGCTCTTCCTCTAGTTCCTGCAGGCGCTCTTCCCGACGGAGTTTCCTGTCTCTTTCCTGGAGCCTCTGCTGCTCTTCCTCCAGTTCCTGCAGGCGCTCTTCTTCCCGACGGAGTTTCCTGTCTCTTTCCTGTCGCCTCAGCTGCTCTTCTTCCAGTTCCTGCAGGCGCTCTTCTTCCTCCTGGAGTTTTCTGTCGCGCCTGAGCTCTTGTTCCCGGCGGAACTTTCTATCCCTCGGCTGCTCATCCTCTAGTTCCTGGCGGAATTCTTGTTCCCGGCGGAATTTTCCGTCACGTTCCTGTCCACGCTGCCGCTCTGCCTCGCGCTCCCTGCGAAGCTGCTCCTCCACCCTCAGCTTTCGGTCTCGCAGCTGCTCTTCCTCCAGTTCCTGCAGGCGCTCTTCTTCCCGACGGAGTTTTCTGTCACGCCTGAGCTCTTGTTCCCGGAGGAACTTCCTGTCCTGCAACTGCTCTTCCTCGAGCTCCTGCAGGCGCTCTTCTTCCCGGCGGAGTTTCCTTTCACGTTCCTGGCGCCTCAGCTGCTCTTCCTCACGCTGCTCCTGGCGAAGCTGTTGTTCCTGGCGGGATCTTCTGTCACGTTCCTGTCGCCTCAGCTGCTCTTCCTCGAGCTCCTGCAGGCGCTCTTCTTCCCTTCGGAGTTTCCTGTCACGTTGCTGACGGAGCTGCTCTTCCTCCCGGAGCTGCTCCTCCTCACGCCGCTGCTGGCGACGCTCTTGTTCCTGGCGGAATCTTCTGTCCTCACGCTCAGGTCGCCTCAGCTGATCTTCCTCAAGCTCCTGACGGCGCTCTTGATCCCGGCGGAGCTTCCTGTCACGTTCCTGTCGCCTCAGCTGCTCTTCCTCCAGTTCCTGCAGGCGCTCTTGATCCCGACGGACTTTCCTGTCACGTTCCTGTCGCCTCAGCTGCTCTTCCTCCAGTTCCTGCAGGCGCTCTTCTTCCCGGCGGAGCTTCCTGTCACGTTCCTGTCGCCTCAGCTGCTCTTCCTCCAGTTCCTGCAGGCGCTCTTCTTCCCGGCGGAGTTTCCTTTCACGTTCCTGGCGCCTCAGCTGCTCTTCCTCACGCTGCTCCTGGCGAAGCTGTTGTTCCTGGCGGGATCTTCTGTCACGTTCCTGTCGCCTCAGCTGCTCTTCCTCGAGCTCCTGCAGGCGCTCTTCTTCCCTTCGGAGTTTCCTGTCACGTTGCTGACGGAGCTGCTCTTCTTCCCGGAGCTGCTCCTCCTCACGCCGCTGCTGGCGACGCTCTTGTTCCTGGCGGAATCTTCTGTCCTCACGCTCAGGTCGCCTCAGCTGATCTTCCTCAAGCTCCCGACGGCGCTCTTGATCCCGGCGGAGCTTCCTGTCACGTTCCTGTCGCCTCAGCGGCTCTTCCTCCAGTTCCTGCAGGCGCTCTTCTTCCCTGCGGACTTTCCTGTCACGTTCCTGGCGCCTCAGCTGCTCTTCCTCGAGCTCCTGCAGGCGCTCTTGATCCCGGCGGACTTTCCTGTCACGCTCCTGGCGTCTTAGCTGCTCTTCCTCCAGTTCCTGCAAGCGCTCTTCTTCCCGGCGGAGTTTCCTGTCTCTTTGCTGTCGTTGCTGACGGAGCTGCTCTTCTTCCCGGAGCTGCTCCTCCTCACACCGCTGCTGGCGGCGCTCTTGTTCCTCACGGGATTTTCTGTCGCGCTCCTGCCGAAGTTCTTTCTCCTGTTCTTGGCGGCGCAGCTCCTCCTCCTGGAACTGTCTCTCTTCTCGTCTTTGCCTCAGCTCTTCCCGCTCCTTCCGCAGCTGCCTTTCCTCCTCAAGGAACTTTCCGTCCCTCTCCTGTGGCCGTCTCCTCGAGTCTCTCAGGAGCTGCTCTTCCTCCCGGAGCCTCTCGCCTCGTCGTGCGGCTTCCCGTTGGCGCTCTCGCTGCAGCTGCTCTTCCTCTAGGAACTGCCGGTCGCGCTGCTGTCGCCGCCGCCTTTCCTGCTCCAGCTCTCGCTTCTCTTCTGCTTCGTCTTGCAGAGGCCGCCGATCCTGACGTGAGCGTCTTTCATGCTCCAGAGAATCCTCCAGCTGGCGGATCTGTTCTCCATCCTCCCTGCGTTTGGAGAAGAGCCTGCGGCCACGAGCTTCAGTTTCTTTCTCTGGTTGCCACTGCCACTTCAGATCCCTACGCTGACCTTCGTCTCTCAGCCTCTGCAGGTCCTCCTCTTGATACTGCCTCTCCTGCTGCAGGCGCCTTCTTTCTCTCCGCAGCCGCCCTTCCTCCTGCTGCAGCCGCTCTTCCTCCTGCTGCAGGTCCTCCTCTTGAAACTGCCTCTCCTGCTGCAGGCGCCTTCTTTCCCTATGCAGCTGCTCTTCGTCTCGCTGCAGCTGCTCTTCGTCCCGCTGCAGCTGCTCTGCCTCCCGCTGCAGCTGCTCTTCCTCGCGCTGCAAGTCGTTCTCTTTGCGATCCTGCCTCTCCTGCTGCAGGCGCCTCCTTTCCTTCCGCAGCCGTTCTTCCTGCTGCTGCAGCCGCTCTTCCTCCCGTTGCAGCTGCTCTGCCTCCCGCTGCAGCTGCTCTTCCTCGCGCTGCACGTCGTTCTCCTTGCGATACTGCCTCTCCTGCTGCAGGCGCCTCCTTTCCTTCTGCAGCCGTTCTTCCTCCCGCTGCAGTTGCTCCTCCTCTCGCCGCAGCTGCTCCTCCTCCTGCCGCAGCTGCTCTTCCTCCTGCTGCAGCCGCTCTTCCTCCTGGCGGTATTTTCTGTCCCGCTGTCGGCGCTGCTGAGCCTCTTCTTGCAGCAGCCGCTCCTCCCGCAGCACTTCCTCCCTCTGCTGCCTGGCGCTGGGTTTGGCGTACAGCCTGCTGCGCCTTTGGCTTTCTTCCTGCAGTTGCCTGCGCTCTTCCTGGCGACGCCTCTGGCGTTCCTCTAGGAGGCTGTCCTGGAGCTCTGCTAGCTGCTGCTCCTCCTCCCGGAAGCGCTGCTCCTCTGTCTGGCGCCTCTGCGACCGCTGCTGCTGCTCCAAGCGTTCCTCCTCCTCCTCCTGGGCTCGCTGCCTTCGGAGCTCCCGGGACCGCTGCTCCTGCTCCCGGAGCTGACGCTCTTCCGGCTCCTGTCTGCTGGGCCTGGCGTAGACTTTGTTCTGACGGGCTTCGGCCTCGCTTTCGAGCTGCCTCTGCCACCTCCGGGTGAGACTCTGGGGCTCCCGGAGTTGCGTCTGCTCCTCGTCCTCCTCAGCCACTAACTCCTGCTCGCGCCTAAGCTGGGGGTCGCGCAGCTCCTGTCGCCCGCGCTTCTGCAGCCGTCTCTCTTCCCTCTGCTGCCTGCTCCTGAGTTCTTGCCTTTGCTGTTCCTCTTCCTCGGAAAACTCTTCAGCATCAGGACCCTGGCTCCAGCTTAGAGGCTCTTTCTCCGCCAGGCGCTCCTCCAGTTCCTGCAGTTCTCGCCTCTGCTGTCTCTCCTCCAGTCTCTCCTGCCTCCTGCTCTGCTCTTCAGCGCGCTCCTCCTGCTCACGTCTCTTCTGCCAGCTTCGGCGCCCGGCTTCTTCGTCCTGTTGTACGTCCCGGGGCTCGAATCTCCTTTGGTCTTCTTGCCTGCGATCTTGTGACAGGCTCCTCTTCTCTCTAGGCAGGGCTGTCTTTTCATCTAGCCCTACGGCCTGATTGAGAGCGGAATAGCAAGCTTGAGCAAGCTTGAAAAGGAACAGGAGGAATTCGTTGAAATCAACACGGCCATTGGAGTCCCGATCCAGGAGTTCTAGGATCACATCTACCGTCTCAGGGTCATGTGGTCTCTATGAAAGATTAAAGCAAAGGTTTTATAATTAATTATTTACACGTAGTAAGCTTTCACTCTCACACTTATTTATGTTGTGCTGAGATCAGGAGATATTTAGTGTAATTAGAAAATGCTTAGTGCATGTTGTCTTGCTTTCTCATACGATATGTAGACAACTCATGTCAAAGCATACACAGTTGGAAATTTTTGTAATTGTTTGCTGATCAAAACAACAAATTCTTTCTAGATAGCTGAATAAGAATGAATTTGTCCTTTTATTGATCAATAAAATGAAATTTATGAAGATTTCCAAAGGACATTTTTGTTTGAAAAAGCCAATACTCAGATTTAATTTGTATTCTGTGTTTGAAGAACTAAGATATTTACAGCAACACCATTTTAGTCGAGAAACAGGCAGATTTCAGTTACTGAAAGTTGGGAACAGAAAAGTTCCTTCAAGTCTATTAACTTGATTAGGTACCATTAGTGGTAATGCCCTATTAATTAACACTTCATTCCCATTAACAGTCTCACCAAGTCTATTAAATACATGCTATTAACTTCTTTAGTACTCAGATTACAACACCAATTTAAATACCTCAGGCTCTAAAATGAATGATGATGTAATGTAGACCTGTCATATTGAAAAATCCATTTTAATCAATATTCTTTGCTCTGGTCTTTCTTGGGAAGAAAGTGATAGCCCCACATTCATAGCTGTCTTTTCCTGGTTAGATCTTACCTGGAGGACATCCCCAAGTTCCCTTTCAAGGAGGTTCTTCAGGTCTTTCTTGCTCAGTGATGCCCCATCACAGCTATGTGAGGCATAATGATCGAAAACTTCAGCGATGTCAATAACGCTTCTTAGAAGTGGAGACATGTTTTCTTTCCTTCAGATTCAAGTAAACCTAGAACAGTAAGATAGGATTCGGAATCAAGCCTCTGCTTCTGACTTTAGGGAGACTTGACCCACACCGATTTAGACAGGTCTTTACTCTTTCCACTAGTAGTTGAAATATCAACTTGCATTTTACCCCTCAATATTGTATTCTAAAAGAGGAAGAGAAACGCTGAAAAATTCTAAGCCAAGGAAATCATCTTCAACGCATGTTACAGTCAGCTTTTCATTGTCCGTCACTGTGAAATCTCCACGTCCTCCTCCCTTTTTTGTTTCAGCATATTTCAGAGCAGATAGTGAAGAGATGAGGGTAAGAATCTCAATTCTATATGCTGCTACTCATAGCAACCCCTAAAGCTGAGCAAAAAGGGTAGGTAAAAGCCAAGGAGTGTGTGAAAGAAGGGCTTGAGCATCGTTAAAAATAAATATGTATAGACAATTGTGTCTGCAAAAACCTGGCAACAAACAGAACAGTGAAAAGGAGATGTGAATTATTCCTTAAATGCAGAGCCCATAAGAGACTACTTCATGTCATCAATTCTAAGTTTACAGAGTGCTTCCCCATCAAAATAAAACATTGTAATAGTTAGGTACAGCAAGGCAGAAAAGCAGAATGCATGTTGCCTGAATCAACTTAGGTGTACTATGGGTATTCATATCTTCTGTTACTGAAGTTATTTGAGAGATCCTGATTGATGAAACAGAGTCAATGTGTCAAACAAACCTGGAGAACTTTGAATAATCTTGGACTTAATGCTGGCATTTGTTAAATACAAATAAATCATTTCAATGTTGGTGTTGTAAGGGGGGGGGACTCTGGGAATGTATCTCCGAGGTAGAGTGAGTGTTAGTATGTGCAAAGTAATGTGTTTAATTTTCAGTATTGCCAAGACAAAGCAAAACCCACGGCCACAGAAAAACCTTGTCCACTGATACACTGGTGTTAAAAGAATACTTGGATGGCTTTGCTGGCTGACTGCATAGTAGGTAGGTCACTTGGCTGAGTTCTTTATCATCATCTGTCTTCAACACCTCACATACCAACTCAGATGTGAACTGTATGAAGATCCCAGTGTCATAAAAAAGAGATCAGGGGGTTTGCACACTCTAGGCATGAGAGTTTTTCAGAAAGGTGAGCCTCATAAGAGGCACACGTGATAGTTTTTGATGTGTGTTAGTACCGGGTTCAGAGTCTTGAGAGAACTACTGCTATTCAAGTGATGGATCCAACCATAGAAAGATGGGACAAGCCAAGAATGCTGGCTGCCCAGAGGCAGAGGTAGGCTGCTTTCTGTGAGTTCAAGACCAGCCTGCTCTGCATAGTCTAGGCTAGGCAGGGCTAAACAGCGAGACCTCATCAAAAAAAAAAGAAGAAGAAGAAGAAGAAGAAGAAGAAGAAGAAGAAGAAGAAGAAGAAGAAGAAGAAGAAGGGGGAGGAGGAGATGGAATAGGTGAGATTTTGCCAACACTGGAAGGCAGAGATCCCTCCGGAGCATAGGACCTACCTTCATTTCCCCAACATGTACTACCACAGCTAGAAAATGAAGAATCAAATAGAAGAACGCCATTCCCCAGAAGGGAACTTACCCACTTCACCAGAGGAAGAAGTCAAGTGCTTGCTCGCTGACACTGCTGGCAAGTGTGCTAGCTAACTGGGAGTCGGGCCTTTTATAGGGGTTGTAATTGTGCCCTGGGGAGCAACTTAGGAAGGCGACACCCACTCTGTGGGGCGACCTGATTCATTCAAATCCCAGCTCCACCTCTGTCTCCAGGAATGGCTTGTTTATCTCATTATTTGCTCACGTAGCTATTTGGACAGGGTTCACAGGACTTGCCTCCTGACTGCATACTGGCCCCACCTAACACGAAAAGGTAGAATATTTGGCAGATTTTCTAATTTTCTTTCACTGTTAAAATAAAAAAAACCATTAAAACAAAGGCGATGAATGTTCCGAATCTTGATTTATTGTGACTTCATCAAAAATCTTTAGTCATTTATTTTTAAGATTTAATTTTGTGTGTGTGTGTGTGCGCGCGCGCGCGCGCGTACACATGCATGTACACATATGAGTACAGATGCCTATGGAGGCCAGATGTGTCAGATTCCCCTGGGACCGGCCACACAACATGGACACTAGGAATCAAATTTAGGAACTTTGCAAGAGCAGTAAGTGCTCTTAACTGCTGAGCCATATTTCTAACCCCTTAAACCATTTATTTTATGTAAACTACGAACTCTAGGTAAACAGGAACTTTGCCATAACTGGATGAAAAGCAGCTAACTTCTGTGCGGCATGCAGAGGAGCATGAAGAGATGACCATAGCCCTACCTGGAGCACCTTGACGAGGGTGAGAGGCACCGTGTTTCTCTTCTAAAAATTCAGATGGGAAATTTATTTTACATTTGTATTCTTCAGTTTATCCTACAGGTGAGGGACTGCTTTCTAAGCAAAAATTTTGGAGAGAGCCTTAAAATATGCGTTTATCAAAGTGTAGGTGAGAGAGCCTATTGTGAAATTTCATCCTTAGAGGTATTAAATCTAAATGAAATTTGCTCATTTGTTTTTCTTGCTAGCACATTGAAGCCCCTGGAGAAAAAGAGCTAGTGTCATGCGTTATTGTAGATACAATCATCTCATTCAGCCTAAGTTACTAATGGTTATGACATCTAAACACTTGAGTTGGCTTCTCCTGGAAGCACATTAAGGTCATTCTAGCCCATTATAGCCGTCAGAGCTTTCTCAACCCCGGTGCTATTTTATTGTAAGGAACTGGATTTACTCCCGGCTGTCAGTGACTCCCACCCTTCCATTTCATACTACGTGAAACTTTGGTTCATAATAGGTTCATGGAGACTATTAAATGATTCAGCGGCTTCTCTGAAATTAGGCAAGTATTGGTTTTTGGAATTTTGAGGAGAATTTCATAGTTAAAATAAAAACATTAAACAGGGTTGATGCTTCTTTAGAAGTGTGTGAAACCAGGAGCCTAAATCTTAATGTCTATTTCTTACTTTCTTCCCTGCTACCCCAGACGTGGGCTAGCTAGAAGGCTGAAGTGACAGGAGAGGAAAAGACAATTGTAAACTTAGCTTATTTCTGCTTCTTCAAGACCTTCAGTACAGAAGTCTGTCATTTCCAAGTTTCCTTAGAACCGTCAGAACTGTCATTATCTATTGGGGCCAGCGAATTAATTTGATGTGGCAAATCCTTTAAGAGTAAGGCTTCTTGTCCTCAGTTCTTCCTGATGTTTTATACAGTCCTCTTAGTCTTTGGCCATCTTGAGCAATGTACACATAACTACCTACAAACAGTCAAACACTTCATTCTCCCTGAGACGTCTAGTATTTTCCCTAGACATCCCTCAAGGGATTCCCCTGAAACTGAATTAACTCTGTGGGCTCTCTCTCTCTCTCTCTCTCTCTCTCTCTCTCTCTCTCTCTCTCTCTCTCTCTCTCTCTCTCTCTCTCTCTCTCTCTCTCTCCTCTCTCTCTCTCGGGATTTTGCTCGACTAGAGAGTTCAATGGTTTCCAACTTTTGTCCCTCCTGTTGCCACCTCAGGAGTTTGCTTCTGTTTTTATCCAACCACGTGTAATCTGTTATAAAATCTCAGTTCAGGTTTTTTATTCTGAAAAAATAGTCTTAATAATGTCTTTCTTATCCAATCATCTCTAAATCAAGTACAACATAAAGGAAAACCTCCACAAGTCGCAGAGAACGACCTTTCTTCTTGTGTTTTGGTTTATTTCTAAGTAACTTCAGTCTGATAACAGGGCTGGCTACATTGCTACATACATTCTTTTATTTTAGACAAAGCCTAAAATAAAATGAAGTAAAAATATTTTAGGGGGCTGGATTAATGGCTCACAAGTTAAGAACTCTTGTTCCTCTTACAAAGGACTGCTCACAACCTTCTGTTATTTCAGCTACAGGGGATTTGATGGGTTCATCTGGCCTCTGCAACTGCAGGCATGGAGACTCTGCATATACAAACGTGCAGGCATGTAATACTCAAGCATGTGATTCTTAAAAGAATGCAGCAACAAACAAAATCAGACCAGTTAGGTGTGGTGGCGTACCAGCACTAGGAGGCAAGCAGATGTCTGTGAGTTCAAGGCTAGCCTTGTTTACAGAGTGAGTTCCAGGCAGTCAGAGTCACCTAGTATGACCCTTTCTAACAAGAGCAACAATAATGAAAAAGTAAATTTCAGTAGTAGTCTTTAATGTGATTTTTGGGCAAAGAAACAATTTTAATTATTTTATAGCTTCAGTAAAAGATGTAGAAATTCTAGCAAATGTAGAAAATTAACTTCTAGCAAATGGATTCAGTCGATTTTTATTTAAAGAAAACTAGAAAATTATGAGTATAATAATATCCAATCACATTTCCTCAAAGATAATCTAGGAAACTATGAGAATGGCAATATTCAGTCACGTTTTATTAAAGATAATCTAGAAAATCATGAGAATAATATTATCCAATCACGTTTCATCAAAGATAATGTTGTTTTTATAGTCTGGAAATCTTCATTTTGTTTTTGGTTTCTCAAGACAGGGTTTCTCTGTGTTGCCCTGGGTGTCTTGCTCTGTAGACCAGGCTGGCCTCGAACTCAGAGATCCAACTGCCTCTGTGGCCTGAGCGCTGGGATTCAAAGCGTGTGCCACCAAATCTTCATATTTGTATACACCAAAGTTCTCATTATTTAAAAATACTTAAAATTACATTTATTTACTTCTATATAGGGGTATAAATGTGAAGCTCAGAGGGCAATTTACGAGAGTAGGTTCTCTTCTCCCAGCATGTGGGTCCCTGGGATTGAACTCAGGCTTTTGGGCTTGTTGACAAGCACCTTCACTCCCTGAGCCCTCTCACTGGCTCCCGTTGTCTTTGTTTGTAAAGACTGAAAACAGAGAGGCCACAGAACATCACCACCTAGAATGGGGATGAACTGATACACTACTTTATTTCTGCGTGAATATTCTTTATTCCAAGAACATATCTGTAGTTCTATACTGACATTTGGGACTTGCTTCCTTTATTATAGAAGAATTAAAAGGAAGTAATTAAATGTATTTATGAGGAAATTTTTATCACATTTATTTAGTGTGTGTGCGCGCATGCGCTCAAGTCATGGCACGGGTGTGGAAGTGAAAGGACAACTTGTGAGAGGTGGTTCTCTCCTTCTACCATGGAGATTAAAATCATGCCAAGAGGCTTGGTGGTAAGTATCTTTTCCAGCTGATCCATCTTGCTGGCCTAGACCAGAAATAAAGTTTCTGTCCTTCATTTCCTTTAGCATCATTCAACTGTAAAGCCCTTCCCTGGGGGTGAGGCTCTTGTTTCCAGCAAACAAGAAGCAAAGTGCTAGCTTCCCTGGTTTTTATCTCACTCAAGGGCTCATTCCTAGACCTTTCCTTGCTAGAAGCCAGGAAACGAAATGAACAGACTTGACATTTTTGTGACATTTAAGCAAGCCCAGGATCTGCTTGAGACCAATTGTATAATTCACAAGGTAAAAAGTTAGATGAGGAGGAGATTCCAGTGCCCTCACCAGTCAGATGACTTCTCAGGGTGTTCAGTCTGGGAGAACATCCAAATCAGGATGTTTTAGATGGGTTTGAAAGAAGTGAAATTCTTGGGTAAACTTCCTTAATGCCCACTTCCAGGAGGCCTTTTCCTTAATAATTATGTGTTAAGTCTCTCAAGTTTCTCTATTATTTCCTATTATCCAGTGACTGGCACTCTCATTCGCCAGGCAAAAGCCTAACATAGTTTACTTGAAGCCTCTCTAGAGTTCCATCTCCTCTCCCAAACTGCTGTCAGTCTTTCTGTGCAATGATTGTGCCATGATCTTCCATGCAGAGACAGTTTCTCCCCACAGCAAGTATCACCAGCATCTCATAACCGTGTCCTGGTTTGTATTCTCATATTCATCTCTAATTTAATGGCTGCTTGTTTTGTCTCCTCAATTAGGCTTTAAGTTCCTTGAAAGTAGTGCTGCACCTTTATTTCTACTGCGTGCTTAATCCTCACTGATACAGTTTTATTGCGTCTTGGCGGTGGCCAGCAGGTCAGAATGAGAAGAGGTGCTTAGGCTGGGACGGATTATCTGTCTGAGTGATGGCACGAGGATGAGGCTTCTCACCATAGTGGGAAACAGCCCTTCTGGGGCCTCCTGTGAGTTTTACTGCTTACAGGGCAGGTGCTCCACCCTCTCTTCCTTCTTCCGTGTCCATCACTTCACCCTCTGTTAAGTGAGGAGCTATAAGATATGAATCCCTTCCTCAGAGGGGAGCTGAGATAATTACAGCTTGTAAAGCATTTTGTGATTCTTAGATATAAAGGAGCTAATTATTATGATCATTAATATTCTTAATTTTTATCTTCTTCAAGGTAAATTATGCTTACGTTAATTACACCCCCACCCTTTAGGTAATTATACCTCCAAGAGTCAGCAGACGCTTTCATCTCCCATCATGCCATGCAGGGTGACTGACATGGGTGCCCAAGGATAACACTACTGCCTCTCTGTCACAGTAGCGAGCGAGCCTGGCTTTCTCAGTAAACTGATCATAGATTTTAGGTCATTTTGTTTTCCCTGTTCTATAATCGCATCTTTAGCCCACTGAGTGACCCCTCCAATTCACAGAGCATTGGGATTTGTCAAAAAACAAATAAAATAAAACAAGCACCTCACCCTTAATGAGACAGATAGATTTAATTTTTATAATTTAATGAATACCTTAAATGAAGGAAGTATGTATAGAGACTGTATGTTATCAATTTTATAAAGAGTCCCAGCTGCTGTTTGAGAAAAGACTCTAGCACCTGGAGGTATTGTGTGACACTCTGTGTTCTCTTTAGACTCAGCTTTGTTTCAAATAGAATGATGATCCTTCTTGGGCGTGAGATTGGAGAACTTGTATAGTTTGGGAGAAGTTTGCTAATGATAAAAGGGCATAGCATAAAGGAGGTGAATGTTAAGGTTTAACACTAAATAGATGGGTTGGGCTGCGGCCTTCCTAATGTGGAAAAGAGCACAGACAGGCATGGGCTAGTTTGACCCTGTAGGGTTTCTTCTAGACCTGGACCTTGTAACTTAATGTCCTTGGTTGCTGAGTTGTAATCTTCTGCTGGATACAAGTAAGGACGGAAGTAGAAGAAAGCAGGAGGCTAGATTCGGAGTGAGGTTTCCGTGTCCACTGGCTCTCCGGGACCTTTCAAAGGAGTGTGTGGTTCTCTGCCACTCCATGCCAGACTCAGTATCCTGCTTTCACCTTCTTTTTTGTACAGGTTTCTTCTTGTTGTCTTCTTTGAAATTTCCATTTCCTGCTTTGCCCTTAAGACCATTCTAAAATTAGGTCAGAGAATAAGATAGGGATAAAGGGACTTTGGCAAGACCCATCTGAGGCCTTTGTCCATTTGCCTCAAACAGGATATGACTTGACTGGGCTTCAGTGAAGAGCAAAGGCAGGCTACGTATTGGCTCTTCCCACAGTGAGTCTCCTTTGGTCCATACCATGCAGTGAGTCTTCTGTCCCATTTCAGGCATAGCACAAGTCTAGAACACTTATCATATGATATTACACTCTACATCTTGATGATTTCGAGAGGGTAGGTAGCCTTAAGAAAGCTTTCATTCTAAAAAGAAGGACATGTTTTTTTTTGTTTTTTTTTGTTTTTTTGGTGAGCATGTGCAGCTGTCTCTCTATGGAGATTTGTTCTAGGATTTCAATGACATCAAAATCCAAGGATGCCCACTTAGTCCTCCTCCACAGAAGATGGTGTAGTATATAGTATATAGATGATATAGTACATAGATAGTATAGTATATAGATGTATAGTATATAGTATATAGATGGCATAATATATACATGGCATGGTATATAGTATATAGTGTAGCATATAATATATAGATGGTACAGTAAATAGTATATGGATAGTATAGTATATAGATGGAATAGTATATAGATGGTACGGTATATAGATGGTATAGTATATATCAGAGAGATGATATAGTATATAGTTGACATCCAAGTCCAAGGATGTCCACTCAGTCCTGCATAGAAGATGGTATGGTAGGATTTGCATGCACACTGTGCATATCCCATGTGTTTTTTCTCTAGGTTACTTTGAATACCTAATCAATACAAATCCTGTGCAAACAGTTCTTATACTGTATAGTTACAGTGTATAATGTAACATGGTTCAGTGACTTGTGCCACACTTAGAATAAAGGGCCCAATAAATACCTATGAACTGCAAAAAATCCAGGATTTTCCCCCATTGTTATTCCCTAAGCAGCTCATAGCAGTAATTTTTACATTAAAATATTTAAAACTAAAACAAACTAGTGTGGTTTACAGTTCACATTAACCACTGAGCTAGTCTGTCAGGTGTGTGACTGGAGGCTTTTCCTTATCTGCAGATGAAGAATGGAGGAGATGCTGATCGCTGAGTATCTGGCCAAGCCCTGCCTCGCTCTGGCTACCTGTCAGTTCTGGACAGAGGGTGAATCATTGAAAGTTTGTGTATAAGGACAGCTTCTGAGAATATCTTCCAAAATGCAAAAGTAAAACCATGTTTTGGGTGATGCAGATTGGATATTTGAAGTGAATTATAACATGCATATGTTAAAAAGGAAGGAATAATTAGAATGTTTTGCTCAGGAGAACAAATCAGTTTTTCTGAAATTAGTATAGTCTTTTCTTTCAGGGTCAGCATTCCTCAAAATTAGTTTTTAGACTTTTTCTGTTAGGTTTTTCAAGATGTTAAAACTCTGAAGTCTTTGAATGTAAACTCTAGAAGACGATTCTACACCTCCCCATTCCATGAATTCCACAAAAGTTTGATACCCAGATTACCAAAACTCTGAAAGAGAGACTAATCCCTAGGAAAGACATGATCCTGTGCCTTCAGAGACTGTGAGTGCCGTGAAGGGCAGCTTCAGGGCCGTACACCCTCTAGGCTAAAGGAAGATGGAGTGCTACTCCATAAAGTCCTTCCGGAGGGCTTCAGGGATGACGTGGAATTTATGAATGGATTTTAGGCAGAGAAAAAGGTATGAAGACATCCCAGTCACTGCAAGGAAAGAGTATGGGACCAAGTAAACTGTGTTTTGAGATGAAGAGAGGTGCCCACATGGAGACTTGACCACCTTTTAACAAAGTGTTGTGCCTCTATGGCAGTCTTTTAATGCTTGGCTTTACAGACGAGAACAATGGTGTCTGCCGTCTATATTAGCTGAGGAAGTTACTGAGTACAATAAATCTCAGGTCCCTTGAAAGCAGATTCTATGCCTGCTTGATGCTCTGTTTCCAGTGCCTGCCAGCTGTCACTCAGGATAATTGTTGATTGAAAGTGTGAATGAATTGCACTGCGTGTCACAAACAAGATCGTGTTCAACAGCATGACCAGAAAGTATCCTATTAGAGTTCAGAAGCTCCTTTTCTATAGGAAGATTAGGAAGAAAGGTAAGAGGGGAGTATTTGAAAAGTGAAGGGGGTGGGAATTTTATCTTTCTAAATCTTGCTAGGAGGACAGAATGGTGACCGATCATGGCACAGCAGATGGGAATGAAGATAGGGTAAGCAAAGACAATGGCAAGCCAATAACCTGCTTCTTCCTTCAGTGATCTGGTCAGTGCTTCCCTTTAGAGATTAGCAAAAGTGTCAGAAAAGAAATTATTTTTGCCTTGGGGTTGGCTTCCTATCTGCATCTCAAAAGCAATTGAAACAGCATCACCTGGCTAGTCTAGGCTTCCTCTGCTATTATTATTCAAATGAGGACTTGAACAAGCAGATTTTGCCCAAGTAAGGAAATTGCCTGAGGCACCAGCATAGATGAATGAAGTTAAGTGGACTGGTTTTGCCCACACTACAAAGTAACTCTAAGGGAGCCTCTTGTTCCAGTACAATCATCTGCCTCATTCATCCTGGTCCCTTTACACCCAGTGTCGTTTGAGCAACTTGGTCTCATCAATTGTAAATGTGTCAGGATGGTAGAAGTAGCTCATAGGCAGAGTGTTTGCCCAGTATGTGTGAGGCCTCGGGTTTTTCCAGCACAGGAAAAGTAGGGAGGAAAAGTAAGAATCTCATTTAGGTCTCCCATTAGTTCTCTAGTAGATATGGCTATTCTCACTTTGCAGAAATGGAAATAGAGACTTGGAAATGCTAAGTGATGAACCTGAGATCAGAGAAGGTGGAAAGTGGCAAAATTGGAATTTGAATGAAAAATCCTTAAAACTCATATTCCTTACTGTCATTTAGTTTTATTCCCTTTAATAAGAGGAGGACCAGATTTAACCTTGACTAAGCGACTCCTTGAACTTAGAAGGATCTCAGTTTGTAAGTAGGGTGGCTTTCTGTAGCAGTATTGCCTTCATGCAGGAGATCCCCTCAGCCTAGATGACAGAAGTTCAAGGTTCTGTTAGGAGGCTGGGAGGAACTTAAAACCAAGGAAGCATGGTAGTGATTAGACCTGACAATTAGAAATTGGAACATTCTCCCTCCCCTGAAACCAGCCTTGGTTAGGACCAGTTTGTGCGGGTGGTGGTAGTGGCTTAGGCTAGAGTGTCCCTGTTATCAGATACTAGCAGTGACTGTCATGAGGGGAGTTTGCAGACTTGTAACAACAGCTTGATTATAATCATTAAGCCTTTACAGGACTCTGAATGCCTCGGCAAGGGTTTTTACAACCTCTTTTTATTGGTTGTTCTCCCTCCAGCCGAGCCTGACGGAAGTGCTGCCGCCTCCACTCCTCAGGTGTGGAAACAGGGCCACTGAGAGGTTAAGTTGCCTGCCCTAGGTCATCCAGCGGTTGAGCTGGGCTTGCCTCTTGTTGGAGTGTCTAGAAAGGGCTTTCTTCTTTGAGTCAATCTGCTGATGCAGGAACCGGAGGGACTTAGAACAGTGTAAAGGATCTGTTTTCTCCCACACTGTGAATTTCACACATGGTATAAAGAATTTGATGTATCAAAAGCAGAGGAGATGTTATTCCTCCCCCTCTTCTGGGTTCTTCTTTTTAAAAGAAAGCATTTTCCCCTTTATTCTCCAAAGGATGGAATTAATTCGAACCAATGATTCCAACTTCCAGGCATCTGGAGGTGGGCACAGATGAGGGTAGTTCTGAGCCTGCTGATTACAAGGCGAAGAAGCTTCTTGGGGATGGCAGTAGCTGTGCTCTATCTAGGGCTCGAGTTGTAGTTTCATGGGATCATCAGATCCCTTGGCTCCAATGTTAGAGAATGTGGTAACTCAGGGTTAAGTGGAGACAATTCATTTACTCACTTACTTATTCGTTATTCTCATGCCTGAGGTTTTTCAGAACCTGTTGTATGCTTTGTGAATTCCCAATATGGACTCTACCAGAAAACATTGCTTAAATTTGCGGTTTTCTTCTTGATTTATTTCTGATGGTTGTCATCCTACAGAATGTTCCTGAGAAAGTTTGGGCATGAATGCCCCATTCAGATGGGCAGTGTGCTGTACCCTTCCGCATTTCTGTGGCTACTCACGGAGCTTCATTTTGCTCCCTGAGCTTAACCACAGAAGGAACTGTTTCCTTCAAAATTCAAGAAGTAGAAGTGAAATATTTTCCCTACTTTATGGACCATTTAGGCCTGAGCCTATAACAAATACCAGAAAATGAGCCAGACATCTTCTGAACTAAACTTTAATTTTCCCCTTGGTTCATTATAGCTTCTATAATGTGCTAAGCTGGTCTTGATTATAGAATACATGTTAGGATGTCAGTTACTGTAGAGAACTTTTTTGTGTAGTGTGGGGATATAAGAATGTATTTTCTTTGGGGACAGTTAATTTTTTAATAGATCCTGCCTGGCCATGTCGTAAATTAGGAGCCTGCGGTTCTGTGTTACAGATCCATCTCAGAATTGGTATTCTCTGTGATCTTAGGTGAGTCAACTAAACTCTCTGGGCATGAGAGTTTATAAAATTACAACAATGACTCCTTCATTTGTAAGATTCTGTATGTGTGCATGAATGCGCCATGACAAGTAAGATCATAAACTGTGGAGTGTTTTGGTTTATAGGAAAACAATCAGGAAGAGCATTTAAGGTTCTACATGTCTTTTTCTTCTCTTAACATCTAAGTTCAGAGTCCATGGGAATAGATCCAAGAAGAGAGAAGGGGGGTTAGGAAGAGATTCCCATGTGAGGAACTCACCAAGCCTCACATGGGGCGGTACTCTTCTTTAGACATCCTGTGAGTGCTGAGTTCTGCTTTTTCCCCCCCTTTCTCCATCTAGCAACAGTTTCTGGTATTGTGGGGGTATTTGCTGTGAGTATCTCTGGCTTAAATTTTTTTTCTACAAGGAGTTAAAATTTGAGGAATGGACTCATTTGATGGATGCTTGTTCTTCCGGTGGTCTTTATAACTGGATGTACACGAAACCCAGGCCGAGGTTCTCAGGCTACTTTTTATATCAGAACACTGTTGGGTTCTGACATCTCAGGAGCTTTGTGCTGTGGGAACCCAAAGTTCCTCAGCTTGCTGCTGTGCATAGAATCTTATGGGGCCCATTTTTTGAAGGGTGAAGTGGAGGCCGACTTTAGAAGGCTTGCCTAAGGCCACGGGATGACTCACAAACACAAGGGATGAGGGATGTGAGGGAGAGATTCTTTGTCCCTGACCTCACTACCAGACCATTACACCACCCAGCCTCATTTCTGCCATGGACCCGCCTGCTTTGAATTCAGGTTCTGGAGCTGTTTTGTTGTCCTCTCTCGTCCAGTGTTAATCTTTGACATATTCATTTATCTAAATCACTGTTTAGCACAGGGCATCCTTGTGGTTCTCAACTGCTGTGAAGAGTTTCTCACCCCCTCTCTCCCATTTCGAAGAAGCCTGAGTAAGTGTATCCCTTTCCTTACTCTGGAGTCTGATTCTGGTACCTTCATCAGAAGGCTGGGATAACATCTCACAGGCTAAATGTAGAGTGACTGCCCAGGAGGGATGGGAGACTATAATTTATAGGCTGCCTTCTGTTTGTCATGCTCTGCATGAGGTATAAAACTAATATAATAAGCCTATGTATATTTTGCTGATGAGGCCTAGCTCCAGCCTAAGAAAATCCAGGTGATCTCCTGAGGGTCACACGACAGGGAGATGGGGAGCTGATATTTGGCAAGCTCTTTTTTAACAAGGCTGTGCTGCCTGGGGTTTCACTAAAGCTCGTTATAACCCCACCATTAAAATTCCATTTACTAGTGTATGTGCACGTACTCTTGTGCCATGATGTGTATGTGTGTGTGCAGGCCAGAGGACAACTTTTGGAGTTGGTTCTGTCCTTTTACCATTTGGGTCCCAGGAATTAAACTCTGATCATCGGACTCGGAGGACGATTCTTCATCTACCGAGGCATCTTACTGGCCTCACACCTCTTGTTAGTTATGTGATTTTTAACTTATTACATCTGTACAATAATTTGTAGCTTCAGAAGATTTTCAAGTTTTTAATTTAGTTAATTTAGCAAGCAAAAATCTAATAAAGAAGGTCAGCTACCAGAAAAAGTGAAACGGAGGACAATTCTATATTTAACAGTAGGTGGTCATTGTAATCAGAAGAGGGACATGAAAAAAAAAGAATATTTTTTATAGTGAATTATGTGATACAGATTAGTTAGCAGATGAAGGACACTAAAAAATATCACACCTGTGACATCAGCTCCTTGACCTAAAGCAAAACCTAGACTATCATTACAGGCAGTGCCTACTTTGTAGGGTCCATCTACATAATACAACTTACTATCAAAGAGTTCTTTCTTGTTCTTATTTGTATTTGTGTCTGTCCCTCTTCTGGTTAGCAAGGTTACCACGACTCCCTACTGTTAAATATAAAGCTGTCAGCCATTTCAACATTTTCGAAAGCTGACCTTCTCCAGTCATTATTCATTCATTCATTTTATTTTTTTAGTCACCTAACTGTAATTAAGTACTTGTGATGTGCAAAGAACCAGAGGTATAAGGAGAACTAATACACGACCCAGCCTTCGAGGAGATTACAGTGTGGTCAGAGTCATCTCAAACAACCCATTATTTTAATCCAGGATAAGAAAAGTTATGATGGAAGGTATTATGGGAGCACATTGAAGGGGTACTTCACCCGTAAAGTGGACTTAAAGAGAACAGCTCAGAGGTAAAGCTTATGCTACATCCTGTGGGACAAGTTGGGTGTAGGGTGTGATGAAAGGTGAGGTTGGGAGATTCAAGAAGTGGAGCTCATGAAGGACTTTGAGAGCAAAGACAAGGACTAAAGGTTGTATCCTATAGACTATGAAGAACCAAGACAGGAATTTTTGGTAGGATATGATAATGTAGTTAAATTTGTATTTTTAGAAATGTCACTGTCATTATTACTGATAATGAGTTGAAAGAAAACAAAATGGGAGACACTGAAGTCATTAAGTAAAATAGATAAGAAATGATAGGCTAAACGAAGACATTTACGGTCGGACAAGAGAAAAATCATTTAGCTTATAAAGACTTTAAGAAGTAAGAACTCATAGGTTTAATTGTCACCTTGGATGCAGAAGGTGAGGAAATAAAGGAATTGGTCTGGGTCATCAGCTTGTGTACCTGGGGAGGTAGTGGGAACTTAACAGGGTGATTTAGGCCATTTCTAGTTGCTATAATCCTATATCCAAAGTTAGCTAGTCTGTAGAGAAGGGAGGTTTATTTTGATTTATGACTCCAGAGGTTCCAATATTGGATGTCTGCCTCTGCTGAGACTGTGATTCTGGCTCATAGCAGGAGGTAGTGGGCAAGAGTGCACATGATAAAGAGAGACAAGGACCAAAGGAGTCAGCTGCTGTCTAGCAACCCATTCTCAGGGAAACCATATAACACCTTCAGAAAGATGGAGCTCTCGTGACCCAAGCATCCCTAAAAGGGACAGAACTTTAATTTAAGAAGTTTCTATACTTCAAAGTCTTTATCATTAAATGATTTTTCTCTAGCTCAGATGTAAATACCTTAGTTCAGTTTTCCACTTCTTATCAAGGTCCACCACCATTACATAGCAAATTAAACTTCAACCTGAGATTTGGTGGATACAAAAATGGTGGAGAAGGATATGGAAGAAGAATTTGTTACTTTGAGATCTTGAGTTTAGGATGTGGGTGAGATGTCTAGACAAAAAGGTACAGGAGCTAGTAGGACATATAAGGCTGGATCTCAGGAGAGAAATCTAGGCTGCTAATGTAGGTTTAGAAGCTCCCATGAGGAATTTGATATTTAAAATCTCAGCAAGTGTTTGTGGACATCTTCTGTTCTGATTGCCTGATCCCAAATAAATGACTCAGAGGCTGAATACAAATTATAAATGCTGAGCTGATAGCTCAATCTTACTACTAGCTAACTCTTAAACTTAAATTATCCCATATTCCTTATTTATGCTCTGACTTGTGGCAGAACCTTTATTAGCATGGCACATTTTCTCCTACTCCTTCTATGGTTGACTGGTGACTCTTGACTCCACCTTCTCCTTCCCATCATCTTTAGTTTGGTTGCCCTGCCTTTACTTCTTGCCTGGCTACTGGCCAATCAGCATTTTATTAAATCAATTCAAGTGACAAGTCTTTACAGTGTACAAGAGGATTGTTCGACAGCAAGGAAGGGGGCTGGAGAGGTAGCTCAGGGATCAAGAAAACTAATTGCTCTTGCAGAGGAACTGGACTCAGTTCCCAACACCCACATGGCAGCTAACAACTTTTGTAACTCTAGTTTCAGAGGATCTTATGCCCTCTTCTGACCTCTGTAGGCATGTGCACACACATATGCACTCAAAGGCACTCAAAAAACATTCATAGATATAAGATAAATAAATCTAAAAACAATTTAAAATCTCAATTTAAAAATGAGATTGTCTAGGGAAGGGTATAGTGCATTGGTTGCATTAGAACCACTTGGGTTCAAAGTCTAAGTATTCCTAAGACAAAGCCATACCACAGACACAGGCAATTAGAATTCTAGTCATGTGACCCTAGAAACTGTTTTAGAACTTCCAGATTGCAAAATGTAATCTGACACTAAGAAGAACCTGGTTGAAAAATGGGAAAGCTTCATTAAAAGTGACAAAATAGAGAGGAACCTAAGGCATTTCTGGGAATAGGATATGGAAGAAAAAGAGTGGGGGAGGGTTGGAGGGGAGGGGAAAGGCAGAGAGGGGAGCAGAGAAAAATGTACAGCTCAATAAAAATCAATTTAAAAAAGAGTGAATTGTAGACATAAAGGATGTGAGATCTCAGAAGAAAAAGGAGTGTGCTGTTCAACACAACCTTCAGTTACGCAGGAACACCTTTTGCTTGTGTAATCTTGTCTGTCTTTAGCCTGGTAGATGCCATCTTTGTCTCTGATGACCCTACATCCAAGATCAGTCTTTCTCTACACCACCAACCCACATTCGTTGTGTTTCAAAAGCTTGCCCGAGAGTTCTTCTTCCAAGGACCATCTCATTAATTTTTACCTGATTTTGGTGATTTTGATTTAGATGCTTTTGTAAGTATTATTTCTGTGTCAAAGATGGCCTAGCTAGATGAGAAGAGGCCTGATTTTAGATGCTAAAGAGCTAAACTCAGTTCTAGCCATTTCATGTTGGCGTGCTGAATGACTTGGGGAAAATCACTAAAGTCTATCTGATTATGTTTACCTATCATGTATTAATAGAAATACTGCCTTTCAAGGGATGATGGAGATTTGCAGTTGAGACTATAAGAAGGCATTTATATGGGAGGGTGACATCAACAAGATGGTAGAATAGGTTTATCACTAGCCTCAGTGTTGATTAATTCTGAGAATCAGTTAGTCCTGATGGAGGAATATCAAGAGAGTTTATAAAGCATGACATCTGGATATGTTTTTGAAAGAAGCTTTATGAGGCAGAGTCTAGAGGAAGGAAGTTAGTTCATGTTATTTATACTCAGCGGTTTTGGGTTCTGGTTGGCAAACAGGATAGCTGCCGTCAATTTGGGTGCATACCATTGAATCAGTGGGAAGCAGGAGGAAAGTTCTCTCCCAAAACTGCCTAGAGCAGAACATGTTTTCTATTGATGCACATCTTAGAAAAAAGATTTCAGCTTCTTCAGTATTTGCACTCTGGAATTTCTGCCAGTAGCTTGGTGTAAAGCCAGACTAGGGGCTGAAATACTTCCTAGTTCTGAGTCTTTCTGGCCTGAGCCACACTACCGGATATCTGGATTGTCAGCCACATCCACAGTATAAAGGCAACAGGACTGAGTGAACATCGATCAAAACCTCTGAAACCGTGAGCCTAAATAATCTTTTCTCCCCTTTAAGCCCATTTTCTCAGGTATTTTGTTGCAGTGATGGAAAGTTGACTAATATACCATGGTACATTTTCTCTAAAAACCAAATAGCACCTATGTGAGAAGAAGATTTATTCTCCTCAGGAAAATGTGAATGAAGAAATGAAGAGCTGATTTTTACCATGAACTCCAGCACCAGGCCGGTCTCTTTGAACCCCATCTTCAGAGTGGCCTCTGCAGAGCTAACACCTAGGCTGAGCTTTAAAAACCTAAGCTCTCAGTCTGTGCCAGTGCCAGGCTCCAGCTTTGTGCCAATGGTCCCAGGCTCCAGACTTGCTTCTGCCGAGGTTCCAGGCCTGCTATAAAGGCTGTCAGACTCAGGACCTGCCAGTTGGCTTCCATGGATCCCAAATGAATGCCAGTCCCTGTAGTGCCAGGGTACCCAGGATCCACTTACATATCAATTCAGGTGCCACCCCAGTCCCCTTGGGGACTCCAGCAGCAGGCTTTACCCTTTAAGTAAGTGTAGCTAGACTCTATAGGTAGGCGGACTGGTCTTTAGATTTCGCTGTACAATCTCCTCTTGGAAGATACATCTATCTCTTCAGATTTCCAGACACCAGCATAGGGCCACATGGATCATACATAATAGAGAAACATGGCCTGACCAAATGAACAAAGCAAAACACCAGACGTGATGCTAAAGGAATAGAGATCTATGAGCCACTAGACAAAAATCTCAAAATACATTCCTCTTCCTCTCTGTTTTGAGTTTGTGGTTCAAGATGTGAACTCTCCGCGTCCTGCTCCAGCTGCTCTGCCTGGCGTCAGCTACCACGTCTCCTTGCCATGACAGATTCTTATTCATCTAGTACATGCAAGAATAAGCACATGCTGCTGTGCCCTGACCACCCTCTGGGACAGTTGTCCCATCTTCTCTATAGCAACCAGAAATGACCTAGCCATCAGTGGCAGCTGAATCTCCTTCCCTAGAGCCCAGTGATAAATCCCAGAAAATCAGGCCCTCAACTGTCCATGAATGTGGGAAGCCCTCTGCTTCCAGCACACTGCCAGACAGATGTCCATCAGCTGTCACCCTAGATGGGGCGCCAGACTCTCCTCGCCATCAACAATGTCACTGTTGCTTCCTTCCTTTCCCTCTCCCCTTCTACTAGCCGTCCCAACCTCTCCTTGGATCAGGAGGACCCTTGGAATAGGTGGCCATGTGCAGTGTCAGGTGCCAGGAGCCTCTGCAAGCTGTGGTCCGTCATCTTTCCACGTTCATCCCCAAGCCCAGGAGGCCAGGCTGGGCCCCAAGGACCCCAAGACCCCAGCATCAAAGACTCAGGCATGATGCATCACATTCACCCATGCCAACGAGGCTCCCCTGCAGCCAGTGTGCACCTACTGACTCTGGAGCAAATGGGGGCTTTGTCTATCGCTACTTCTGAGGAAGCCCAGACCAGCCACACACAGCATTTGGAGATCTGTGTATCCAGGGTCTTATTCTACTCCCTCAAGCCTGTGGGGAGCCAAGGGAGCCTTAGATGAACTTACGTCGCTGACATGGACACAGTCACGTCAAGGACCCGTTGCAAATCCATCCCATATTGGTCAGGCTCGGAATTGGCAAAACCCACCTCTTGTCTCAATGGGAATGTTGGCAGTATGTGCAAAAACTAGCAACTCCATCTTCCTCCTCCTGGATGACTGTAACCTAGACTGCTTCCCCACAGAGATCTCCTAGGATAACTAACCCTACCCCCTGTGCTATGTAGTGACTGTGCTGATGTTCTGCTTGGTGCAATAGTTCATGCATCTCCATCAGAGTGAGCACGGCCCACCTGATGCCAGCTTTTCTGTGTTATTCGACCCAAGGAAAGATCTTTCCCCCACTGTCTGATTAAAGCAAACTGTGTTTAGAATATTCAAGGACTGGCCAGATGATGGCCTCCTCCTAAATCAGGGTTTCAGAGAGAAGCCTCTCGCTGGCATTTGAGGTCCCTTTTACGAGAAAGGGTTAGGGTTGACAGAAAACAACTGTCGAGATAATTGACTGTTAGCAACTGGGCAGAAGAGTGAAGGACATAGGGCTGTGCTTATCTATCTGTGGGGTAGATAAGCGCAAGACTCTGTCATGTGGAAAGGGAGTCATCAAGGTGTCTGGGAAGACGCATTTTCATAAGGCAAAAGGGCAGTCATATATCACAGGTTCAGGAGTTTAGTAAGGCAAAGGGGTAGGTATATGTCATGGGGTCACAAGTTCAGCGTAGGTTGAAAAACGCGGTTTGCAGGATAGATTAGGCTCAGGAAACAGAAACGTATTCCTGTAAGGTGTGGAGACTCTATAACAGATAATGTGGCTCCTGTTTTGTTTCCACGGTGTTTGTCTTTACTTCATTCCTTTGTTGCCTGGGTTTCCAGGATCAAACTGTGCTGACACGGTTAAAGCCGGGCCCCTGTCCATCCCGGGCACTCAGCTCTCCACAAGAACTTGTCCCCAAGTACTTGCTCCTCGCAGATCCACTCGTACAGCCAGTGTGACAGTAGCTATGGACTGATGGCCCCAGACCGCTCCACCCAAGATTTTTGCTCAAAAGAGGCCACTGGCCAGACCTCTCTGATGGATGTTTTATGTCCAGCAACAAAGGTATTGTTGTTGTTTGGTTGGTTTTTTTGTTTTGTTTTGTTTTTGTTTTTGTTTGAGATGGAGTTTCTCTGTATAACAGCCCTGGTTGTCCTGGAACTCGCTTTGTAGACCAGGCTGGCCTCAAACTTACAGAGATCCGCCTGCCTCTGCCTCCAGAGTGCTGGAATTAAAGGCATGCGCTACCATGCCTGACTAGCAACAAAGATTTTGTCTTGTGGGAGGGGAAAGCTCACCCAAAAAGACCCCCCAAAAAACCCCCCCAAAAACAAAACAAAACAAAACAAAACAAAACAAAACAAAACAAAACAACAACAAAAGACCGGCCACTGAGCACAAACCCACCAGGAAAGTGATACAAGAACAAAAGGAGCTCCTGGGCTAAAGAAGGCAGTGCCTGACCTGAAATGTCAACAGGCAGACTGCCAGCAGGTTTCTCAGTAGGTGCTTGTAGCCCAGGAGAGAGTGGGAAAAAAATTGCTGAAAAAGAACGTTATGCCTGACCAGTGTTTCACATCAGAAGACAGAGTAGTAAAGACTTCACAAAGACACCAAAGTTGAGGGAGTCCATCACTTCAAGCCTTTTCTACAAGAAATTAAAAAAAAAATTTAACATTTATTTACTTTGTACACTGCAACAGTTGGAGTACAAATCGCAATGAGCAGAGTACTCGACGGTATGAACACTGCAGAACCCCTGAGAATTACAGAAAGCTCACCACCAAGAGCAATAAATTAAGACAGCTGCCATGGGAAAGAAGGCATCCGTCTGTGACAGAAAAAACGGTGAAGAGGCAGGAGCTGAAGGAGTGGAAGGGCAGTTATACCACGAAACACCTCCGTGTCAGCAGACAATATTCTAATGATCGCTGGCGTTGAAAGTGAGAAAATGTTTAGCAATAGAAATTGGAGTTTAAGGAAAAATTTCTGGATAATTAAAACCATAGCTTGTGGGTGACTAAGACTTAATTACAAGGGGAAAACAGCTCTTTTATCTTCCTGCCAAGAACGTGGATTCTGTGAGGATTATGCAAATTACAAGACACAGCCAGGAAGCAGGCATTACAAGAATATGGTATTAATGAAGTAGTGGCAGAGATAAAAGAAAGTATCAGTGTAATGTCTAGCCAGCCACTTTACCAATTAGACCTTGGTGTGCAGACATTCTTTTCAGATCACCTGGAAGCACCCAGTATGTGGCCATCACATCTCCTGTGATTATTTGTGCAGATGGGAGCAAAGCCACCTAACCATTTCTGCATGAGACGAGTCTTCTTTTGTTGTTGAATTTTCTTCATGATTTCTCAAAGTATCAGGCAGAGAATTCTGCAGCTTTGTCTAGTGCTGGGAATTAAGAATTGGCTCTACCTGAGTACCACCAGGAAGAGGGACACCATCACTTACTTCAGATTTAGAACAACTTGTGCTAAATCCTTTTCTTGTACAAAATGATGTACTTTGAAGGTGTTAGAGTCTAACTGATGTTTATTTGATTTTTAAAAAAAATGTTTATTGCTGGGCGGTGGTGGCACACGCCTTTAATCCCAGCACTCGGGAGGCAGAGGCAGGCGGATCTCTGTGAGTACGAGGCCAGCCTGGTCTACAAGAGCTAGGTCCAGGACAGGCTCTAAAAAAGCTGCAGAGAAACCCTGTCTCGAAAAACCAAAAAGAAAAAGAAAAAAATGTTTATTTATTTTATTCATTTTTCTGTAAATGGATGTTCTGTCTGTTTGTATGGCTGTTCACATGAGCATGAGAAGCCCATGAAGCCAGAAGAGGGTAATGGGACTGGAGTTACAGATGTTGTGAGCCACCATGGGAGTGCTACAAATAGAACCCTCTGGAAGATTAACTGCTCAGTCATCCCTTCAGCCCCTAGAAAATGTTTTAAATAAGCCTCATTACAGAAAAAGATCCATAGTAGAATTAAAAAGATAAAATGAAAGGAATCAAAACAAGACTATAAACATCAAAGAAACAAACATTTATGAAATCACAAAAGCAGATGACAAGAGAAACAACAAGAGCACTACCAAGCATGGCTAGAAACACCAATCAGCAAGTGTAAATCCTGGTTGATAAATGTATTGCTTTAAATGTAGATGGTTTAAATTCTATAATCAGCAGAGTCCCTGAATGGATAAAACTATGAGCTATCAATAGGGATGGACCCTCTTTAGGTTTGAGGATGCACACAGGCTAAAGCAAAAGGTGTACAAGGATATCCATGCAAATAGTAACCAAAAGAAAGATACTTATATCACCTAAAATAGGTTTTACATCAAAAATTTCCACAAGAGATAAAGTAGGTCATTATTATAAGAATAAATAAATCAATAAACTAAGAAGAAATAATAATTATGTATTCAATATCAAAGCATCTACATACATGTAAAGTAGCATATCATTTTTGATAACAAAAAATTAATGAGATAAAAAAATGAAGAAGGACAAAGGCAAGGTGAGTTTAACACACACACACACACACACACACAACATTCCATCAAACAGCAGCAGACTACATTCATTTTTCTTAAGTATTCATGAAACATTCTCCACCATAGATCATATGTTCGGTCACAAGTCACCTTCGATTTAAGAAAGTTGAAATCATATCAAATATCTTCCTCCACCTCTGCTACATGGTATGAAACTGGAAATCAATAATAGAAGCAAAACTGAAAATTCAAAAATACGTGGATTCTTTTTTTTTGAATTTTATTGAGCTCTACATTTTTCTCTGCTTTCTTCCCTGCCTCTCCCCTCCCCTTCAACCCTCTCCCATGGTCCCCACGCTCCCAATTTACTCAGGAGATCTTGTCTTTTTCTACTTCCTATGTAGATTAGATCTATGAAATACATGGATATTGAATCACAACACATGAATCAAAGAGGAATCAAAAAAAATAAAAATAAAAATAGCTGTCACAAATGAAAACGGAAGCAACATAGCAAAGCTTCACCAATGCAGCACAACCCATACTTGGGAAGAAGTATGTAATGATGATCTCCACAGGAAAGGAAGGGAGACAGAGTCTACAAACAAAATCACCCACACCTCAAGGAGCTAGGAAGTTGGAACAAACGAGTTCCCAGTGAAAAGAAGAATAAAGATCAGAGCAGAAAAGAAGGAGAAACAAAAACCAGAACAAACCAAACCGAACAACATCAAACGGAAACATGAAAAGTCAACAACATTAAAATTTGAGCTTTTTGGAAAAGACAAATGAAAATAAAAATCTAAAGATTTAGCAAAGTTGAGTTAAAAAGAGCAAAGAGTAAATACATTTGGAAACAGAGGAGAACATCTGAAAACTCATGTTGCAGACCTACAAGACCATGAGATAGCTACAAATGACCAGAAGCCAACAGATGCCTGGGGCAGAAGAAAAGGGTGAATTCCCAGAAGAAACATTTATTAACTCTCAATCATGAGGAAACAAAAACCCAAACCAAAGAATAACAAGGAAACTGAATAAAAACCTTTCCATTCCACAAAAAAAAAAAAAAAAAAGAATAACTGGCCTTTTCACAGGTAACTTTTATCAAACAAAAAATTTAAATTACATTATATAACTATTTCACACACGTGTGTGGCGGTCTGAGGACAACTTAGAAGAGACACTTCTCTCATTCCAAGTCTTTCAAAGTCGGAGAGAAGAGATTTCAAACTCATCTTTATGAGGTCAGTGTTATACTGATACTAAAGTCAAATAAGCACAGTGTAGGAAAATAAATTATAATTCAATATTTCTGATGCAAAGAGATAAAAATTCTCAACAAAATAATAGCAAATCAAATTTGACAGAGCATTAAAAAGATCACTGTTCATAATCAAGTAAGATATCTGGGTTGTAAGGGATATTCAAGTTATTAAATGTGATTGATACCACATTAACAAAATAAAAGATCACATGATAATTTCAGTAAAATAGATGTTAAAAAAAACTAAAAAAATCCAGCATCCTTTTGTTTTACTTAAAGTTCAACAAGCCAGGCAGGATTGGTACACATTTTTTTATCCCAGCACTTGGCAGGTAGAAGAAAACAGATCTCTGTGAGTTCAAGGCCAGTATGGTCTACAGAGCTACACAGAGAAACCGTGTCTCAAAAACCAAACTAAACCACCACCAACAAAAATCTGTCAACAAATTAGATATAGAAGGCATACGTCTCAGCATGGAAAAGACTACATGTGACAGTCTCACCATGACTAGTGACAAAAGCCAAATTTCTATTAAACCAGGAGTAAGACAAGGATTCCTGCTCTCAAGTCTGTTGATATTGTGTGTATACACACACACTACATGTGTGTGGAGGCCAGAGGACAGCTTATGAGGGATGCTTCTCTCATGACACCTTGTGAGTTCAGGAAACTGAGTTCAGGCTGTCAGACCCACTGTGTATCTCTGTTAAGACGCCATTAAAGGAATTAAACAGAGGTTAAGACTCCATTAAAAAACCTGGAAATAAGTGAATTCAGTAAAGATACAAAAATCAACATTTTAACAAGTTAACAATTTAATAATCACTTCGTTTCTAGGTAGCAACAAGGAAATATGGGAAATGGGGTGGTATTGGTTAAAAGATAAAAATATTTCAGTTATGCAAGATGAATCAGTTTAGGAAATCTAATGTATAGCATAGTGACTGTATTAACTGTATTATAATTACAGGCCTTGCATGTTCTCACTACTCAAGAAAAGAGTAACTATGTGAGATTTTATATATATATATGTGTGTGTGTTTGTGTGTGTGTGTGTGTGTATGCACCTAAAACTATTTTACATATATCACATATAAAGTTGATAGTGGCATAATTTAATCTTATACATACATATATAATCACGCAAGTCTTAAATATTTGTCAATAGTATCTGAGTAGGACTGGAAAACAATTCTATACAGATATATCATAGAGTCCATTGCTAAATCATCCTAGAGTGTGTGTGCTTGCACTTACATTTCCATTATAAACTAATTGAAGACAGAAACCACGTTGCTGTTTGTCACTCTGACCTTACTTAGCTGGGGGCGGGGCCGCTGTTCTCAGCCACAGGGCATCAGCTGGCCTATACTATCTAATCACATGCTGAGCTCCTGAAGATGCTGCTGCCAGGTGACAGGACTTCTGAATCTTTGAGCAGGACTAAAAGTCAGCTGACACCTTACAGAGTATGGGGTGGCACCTGACTCTACTACTGGTCCAGACCCGGAGGCTGCAGCAGGATGGGTGCAGGAAATGGACTATTGAGGGAAACCATGCACTAGCTTCTCCTGTTGTGAGGACTTAAGGTCCTTAAGCTTGTCTGAGCCTGCATGAGCCGTGGGGCCAGAGTTACTGCTCTGTTCAAAAAAGTTTTCATTAATTCTTTGAGAATTTTCTACAAGAATTTTAATCATATTACCCCTCACACAACTCCCAGACCCACTCTCCCTTCCTCTGCCCACACATCTTTAAGTCCCCTTCGTTTTAAACCCACAGAGTCTGTTTTTATGGCCTCTTTTTCTTTAATATTTAATTTAATTTTGTTTTATTTAAATTAATTTTTCTTTAATGGATGTGTGTGAGGGGGGATGCATCCCTAAACACATAAGTACAATAGACTTGTTCCATTTAAATGTTTCCTGTATGTATGTTTTCAGGGCTGACCATGAGGTATTGGGTTGCTCTTCCCTACTCTCACGATTCCTTAGTTGCCTGTAGCTCTTTGTTTAGTCTGGGGCCTCATGACTTTCCCCATTCCATGTTAATGTATATTGGTGTTGTCCTCGTTTGTGTCTTATTTAGGCAGTCAATCTAATAAGACTTCATAGGTACAGGAGATATAGCCTCACAGCAGACTTCTGTTTCTCTGGCCCTTACAGTCTCTCCACCCCCTCTGTAATGACCCCTGAACCCCAGGTGTAGTTGTGCTGTAGGAGGTTGAGTTGGGACTGGGCTCCACAACTCTGAGTTTTGATTGGTTGTAGTTTTTTGTATTGATCGCCATCTGTTGCAAAGAGAAGTTTCCTTGATGAGGGGTGAGAACTACACATATCTGTGGGTATGAGGATAAATGTCTAGAATGTATTTAGATAAAGCCTCCAATCTGTGCTGCCGTGCAGGACTGTCCCTCTGGAGCATCAGTGATGTGTCAGAGGTCGCATCCCTAAGAAAATCCTGACTCAAAACTGCCAATAACTCCTCAGTTATGAAGGGAACCTCCCGCCCACTTACTCGCTCCACGCTGGGATTTTGTCTGGCTTGAGACTTCAAAGGTTTTGTGCATGCTCTCACAACCACTGTGAGCTCTGTGGAGGCCCCAAAATGTGAGGCTGATCCCCCCGACAGAGCTCATATGTGCAACTGCCCCGTTGTGTTCAGAAAAGTCTCTTTATTACGCTCATCTTGGACTACCTCCGGCTTTTACAGTTTTCCCATTCCCTCTTTCTTTCTCTCACACTTACATTCCAACCACAGTCACCTCCTTCCCCCAGCAACCCCCCCCCCCCCACACCAACATCTCCTCTCACCCAGATCCACTCCTCCTCCTTTCTCTTCAGAAAAGTACAGGCCTCCTGGGATATCAACCAAACATGGAATATCAAGTTATAATAAAAATAGGTACATCCCCTCATATTAAGGTTGGATGAAGCAACCCAGTAGGAGGAAAAGGGTCCTAAAAGGCAGAGAGAGCCCCCCCCCCCACCTGCATTATTAGTAGTACCATAGGAATCCCAAACTACACAATATATATGTAGAGAATTAGATCAGACCCATACAAGCTCCCCGATTGTTGGTTCAGTCTCTGTGAGACCCATGACCCCTGGTGAGTTGATTCTGCGAGCCATTTTCTTGTGGTGTCTTGACCTCTCTGACTCCTACAGTCCTTCCTGGCTCTCTTGTGCAAGAGTCCCTGAGCTCTTTGTTTAGATGTAGGTCTCATCTGCCACCATCAGTTGTTACACAAAACCTCTCTGATGATGATTATTCTAGACATTGGTCTGGTTACAAAAGATGGCCAGTTCAGGTTCCATTTTACCGAGTTACTAGGAGTCTTTGCTAGGGTCGCCCTTGCGGATTCTTGGGAGTTCCACTGCATTAGGTTTCTCTCTTGTCCCTGAAATGTTCCCCAGTTCCAATTGTCTCTCCTAGTACTCCCTTACAACCTAATCCCTTCTATTTCCTGCATCTACACCCAGTCCACCTTCAAAATCTATTCTGTGTCCCCTTACCAGGGAGAACCATATATCTAGAGCCCTCATTGTTACTTTGCCTTTGTGAGTCTGAGATTGTAGCATGATTATCCTTTACTTTATAACTAATATTCAATTATAAGTGAGTATGTACTGTATTTGTTCTTCTGGGTCTGGGTTACCTCACTCAGGATGCTTTTTTTCTAGTTTCATCCGTTTGCCATTTCTTGTGGTTTTTTTTTTAACAGCTTAGTAATACTCCATTGTGTAAATGTACCACAATTTCTTCAACCATTCTTTGGCTGAGCGACATCTAGGTAGTCTCCAGGTCCTGGCTGTTATGAATAAAGCTTCTCTGAAAAGAGTTGAGCAAGTGTTTTGGGGGTAGGATGGGGTGTCCTTTATCCCACCCCCTCTTTTGAGACTCTCCTCTGAGCCTTGAGAGGAGGGGAGTGTATATAAATGTACCATGGAGAACTGGTTACTCAGCAGCTTCTTTTTTTCTCGTACCTTGACAAGTTGTGGGTCTCTGTGTTGATTGTCATCTACAGTAAAAAGAAGTTATTCTGATGAGAGTTGAGATATACACTAATCTACGGGTATAGTGATAGGCCATTTAGGGTCCTTTTAATACTATGCCCATTAAATACAGCAATAGTAGGTTCTTCTTTAAGGCCCATGGTTGGTCTCTTGGCCCCAGTAATGTCAGATGTGGGTTTCATTTTATGAACAGATCTTAAATTCAGTTAGAAGTAGTTGGCACCTGGATGATGATGGCGCACACCTTTAATCCCAGCACTTGGGAGGCAGAGGCAGATGGATCTCTGTGGGTTCAAGGCCAGCCTAGTCGACAAAGCGAGTTCCAGAATAGGCCCAAAGCTACACAAGGAAACCTTGTCTTGAAACAAACAAACAAGTGGTTGGTTACTCCTTATAAGAAAGTACCACTCTTTTTTTTTTTTTTTTTGGTTTTTCGAGACAGGGTTTCTCTGCGGCTTTGGAGCCTGTCCTGGAACTAGCTCTTGTAGACCAGGCTGGTCTCGAACTCACAGAGATCCGCCTGCCTCTGCCTCCCGAGTGCTGGGATTAAAGGCGTGCGCCACCACCGCCCGGCTAGAAAGTACCACTCTTGTAGCAGTGGGTGTATCTTTGTCATTACTGGATCTCATAGGGCTCACCTGATAAGCCTGGTGGTGCCTTTCCTCCTCCTATGGCAGGCAAAGCGCCTTCCAGATCTATGAGCAGCCAGTAGGGATAAAACTCCCAGACCAATACGGTGTAACTGCTTTATGGTCCATGATTTAAGTGTGTGGTATCTTCAGCAATAGGGTCTTACTGCCAAATTCTGGAGGGTAACCAAAAGGAGTGGGTGGCAGTAGCCTCTACTGTTTGGGGGTTAATAGGACCTCTCTTTTCAATGACTCCAAAAGAGATAACCCATTCCTAGTGTTGGGCTTTTAAATTTGTTAGCTGTGGTTTTTAGTAAGGGATATCCATTCATTAGTTATTGCACATCCAGGCAGTTTCTGCTTCCTGGCTGCTGTGAATAAGACAGCAGGGAACACAGATGTGCAAATGTCTCTGTAGTAGGATGTAGAATCCTTTGGAAATAAGCCAAGCATGGTGCAGCTCCATCAGCCAGCAGATTTTTCTGAGGAACCTCCACACAGGGCCTCACTCTGTAGATTTGGCTGGCCTGAAACTTGTTACTTTGACCAGAGAACTCAGAGAGGCCCTCCTGCCTGTCTGCCTCCAGAGTCCTAGGATTAAAGGTGTGTGCTGCTCCATTTGCCCAGAATTTCTTCACTTATTTCATTTCCTATGATGCATACCTGGCTTTCAGTGCACCCACCTTCCTCCTCACTCTGCCCTGAACAACATCTGGTAGGATGCTGCCCTAGACCTTGGAAGCTGCTATAGCTCTGCCTGAAGTCTTCTTTAAAAATGCTAATTCTTTGTTTCTCTTACCTGCTTCAGGCCCATTTGCTGCAGGTCCCTTTCTCAGGAGGTCTCTCTTTACCATCTTATTTAAAACCATGGTTGTCAACATCCCGTCTCTTCTGCTTTTATTTATTTATTTTTGTAACAGAGTATTTGGCATAATTTCTAGTTTATGTGCTTATTTCTGGCTGTCTCTTAGGAAATTTGGAATTAAGAAGTGTAAACTATAAGAAAACCATGCCTTTTGCTAGTATGTTTTTAAATATTTATTTTCCTGGAGTTTTGATGGTTCCTGGGACACAGTAGGCACTCAGTATTTGTTGGAAGAATGCACAAACAGGCACTAGTGTGTATTTATTAATGATCATGATATTTTGAGCTGGCAGAGAGCCAATAGTTCAAGAAATTGAATTCCTTTTCATATTCTAGCCTCTTGTTGGTTTCTTGGTAAGATTTTTATTTCACCAAATTGTAGTGAATTAGTCCCCAGGGGCAGATACCTCTTCCATTTCGAGAAAGAGGAGGTCTCCAGTAGTTTGCTGAATCTTGGTTCAAATCTTGGTCTTTTTGCTATCATTCGTGGCAGTCCCCTGGCAGGTCCCCTGGCGAGTGGGAGACTGGCAGGTGAGATGTGCCATGTGGAGAGAGCTTGGGCATAGAGTTTATTTAGTGGGTATTGGGAATCGTAAAAGAGTAGGGATTATGGAGGAAAGGGGGGAAGGGGAGAGAGAGAAGGGAGACAGAAAAAGAGGAAAGAGAGAAGAAAGAAGGGGGGAAGGGAAGAAGGAAGAGAGGCAGTAGTTACCTCTTCAGAAGAGGAACCAAGAAAGAGAGAGTGAGGGACAGAGGGAGGAAGGGAGGGAGGGAGAGAGAGAGAAGAGAAGGCAGGAGGTCAAGAGATCAGCTTGGGGGGTATTGAGGAGATTGGGGGTGGGCAGAGCCCCTCTCTTAAAGGGACAGGGTACCCAGGTGACAAGGAAGGTCAGCAGAATGAGAACACTTTTTCTATCTGAAAATTTCTGTATCACTTGATAAGAAATTTCCTAAAAATAAAGAACCCTTTAATACAAATGGAGAGAAGAGTGAAAAAGATATGTTTGCAAACATTAAGTAAAAACTCTCTGAAGACGTTGTTAAGGTTGGATGTGTAGCTATTTCCCAGAAGATCTTAGTTGAATTTATGGATCCCAGATCTACCCTCCTGCGTGGACAGCTTTCTCCACCTCTGTGTTTTTAAAGTGAGCTCGTGGGCAGCAGCTGGACAGACCGGGAATGCTGGAGAAACCACTGTGGGGTGAGGGCAGACTCCTCAGTTCTCAGATGCACTGCTCTTGTTCCTTGTCTACTCAGCACAAACTCACCTGCCAACCCCAAGCTGAGTAAGGCACATCAGTGAGCACAGCCGTGATTCAAAACCAATTCTACCAAAGGCTGGCCATTTGATAAAGTTGCCAAAACAGAGACTTCTGGGTTGTGTGCGATATGGCATGATGAGCCACTTAAATCACAGAATTATAGATCTGGATCACTTAGTTAACCTAGAATTGTTCAGTCCACATTTGTCCTTCACAAAAGTCTTGTTGTAGTAACTGGTAAACCAGGTGTTTCTCTTTTTTCCCTTCTCTTTTTTCTTTTCTTTCTCCTTTTTTTTGGGGGGGGGGCTGAGACAGGGTTCCTCTGTGTAATAACCTAACTGTCCTGGAACTCGCTCTGTAGACCAGGCTGGCCTCGAACTCACAGAGATCCACTTGCTTCTGCCTCCTGAGTGCTGGGATTAAAGGCGTGCGCCACCACCGCCCAGCTAAACCAGACTTTTCTAGTTCCTGCACTAGACAGAGCTAGTGACTCAGCATCACAACCTTCTGGAACATAGAAACTTTGTGTCTATTGTAGAGAAGACATTTCTCCTTAAATTGGGTAAGATCATATTCCTTTAGCTGGTACCCCTTAACTCTGGTGGTATTCCCTTTAGCAGTGTAGAATGGCTCCTCATTCTATACTTTTGAGTACTTAGATGCTTTTAACACACGCTGAGTGTGTTCTCCCTAGGAAAGAAATCCTAACATAGCCCTCTGGAAGTGCCAGGCAACCCCAGAGCTGAGCAAAGGTCAGCACAGTTCGGTTTCCTTCCTGCCTGGCCACTACTTCTCTTAGTTTAACCTGAAGTCTCTGTAGCCTGCTTTATTCTTCCAAAGGCAAGCAGTCTGCTGCTGCCCTATTAAGACAAGAATCAATGAAAACCCTTAGTCAGACCTTTCAGGCCTATTAAACCTGGTGACCTTTCTTCCACCTCCTCGCCCACATTTGCTTCTTTAAAGCCAACTCATCTTTAAAGGTTCAGGTCAAGCACTCACTTCTTCCAGCCAGAGCCTCAACAATATTCCCCGACTCTGATGCCATGCTTCCTTCCCCTGCCCTCCTCCCCTGGGGCCTCACAGCACAGTGTTCTTTAAACTAAATGTGCTCTGATTTATGGGTACCACCATCTCTCTTGGTATTCTGTGCACTCTTTGCGAGCTGGTGTAGCTACATTCATGTTTGCATGCCATGTCACATGAAGCTATTCTAGAAAGATGTGACTTGTTCACGTTGCCTGCAAGCCTTCCCTGTGGGCATACTGATCTTTCACAGGTTTGGGAGGCAATGGAGGATTTGAAAATGTGGACTCCCATGGTCAGATTTGGGTTGAGTTCTGTTTCTGCCACTAAGCCTTGCCTGAGGTGTGAACTCTGTCTGTACCTCTGCTCTCTCATCTATACACTGCAGGTACAAGGACTCCCAGCTGGCCTGGACTTAGGGGATCTGGGAGTAAGAGCTCCACGCAAGGCTCATGCTCAGTGCTTAGGAAAGCAAGGTACCAATTGTTGTGTATACTCCCAATTGTACATAAATGTTTGTTCTTTTGTGGCAGTCACAAGGAATCAGAGCTGCTTTCTTGCCTCACAGAATATGAATCTCTGGTGGTGGATACCCTGGATTTAGATCCCTAGTTCCCAGCAAAAGTTCTAGAACAATTACCCTCAGTGTTTGTTGAATGGATGATCTTTTTTGGATTGTAGTCTTGATGTGCTACATGGATAATGCGTATCTGTAATTAGAGGCTTTGCACTGTTCGGCCCTCAAAATAAAGATCTCAGAACCAGTAATAAAGTCACACTTGCAAATTATGAATTAAAAATGTTTGCTTTATTTTTGAGATTATAATATAATAAAAAATTCCCCCCTTTCGTTTTCTTCCCTCCAAATCCTTCTATATAGCCCTCTTTGTTCTCTTCCAAATTCAAGTCCTCTTTTTCCATTAATTGTTGCTACATGCATATATGTATCCGTACATGCATACATATCTAAATATAACCTGCTTGGTCTATCTATGTATGTTTTGGTGGCTGACCAGCAGAATGAATTAGAATGTCATACAGTAGACAGTAGAGAACAGTAGAAGCAGAAAGGAGGGGTAGAAAAATTAACAACTAATTACCTGGATGACTTCATAAAGATAAAGCTGGATCTGCAATTTTAAGGTAACTATAATACTGACTGAAAAAGCTCACCTGACTCTTAAATCCTGATGGTTTGGCAATGCCCGGAGGACAGGTGTCCCTTTTACTGTGAAGACAATGATTTTGCCTCACCCCTGGGGCCTGGGGAGCTGCCATATTTGAGTCCCCTGTACGTGTTCCTTTTTGTGGCCTTACGTTCTTCTGTCACAGTCCTTGGTAATCCCAGAGAAAACAGCAAAGATCCTCTTATGCATAAGCACCCTTCCCCAGTAACATGCTCTTTTAGGATGTGAGGTGTCCCTTAATTCTTAGGTCGTGCCAGGCACTGTAACAGGGATCTCTTGAACCCTTACAGACACTAAAGCAGATATTGTACATTGTCAGAATTTCCATGTGAGGAAATCCAAAGCGAGGCTCAAGTCACCCAGAAAGTTAAGTTTTTGGGTCACACCTGAAACTCATTTTTTTAACTCTAAATGCTGTTCTTCCTCCCAAGATATTTTTTTAAATAGCTGAGGATTAACAGTGCTTAATAATGGTTAAGGTGATTTAAGTTTTGAATGAACTAGAAGAATATGTGGTTTTTTTGTTTTGTTTTGTTTTGTTTTGTTTTGTTTTGTTCTGGGGCAAGCGAAGCCCGGCAGCATTGGGTTTGGGACAGAGACACGAAACAAAACCCTCCTCCAACAACAGAACGAAAACCTCCAAAAGCAAAACCCACATAAAACAGTTGCCAGGGACATCCAGTCCGCAGCAGCTGTGCCCCTTTTCACATAAGCAGCTGTCACAGTCACAGAAGAAACTGATCACATGCTTATAACAGCACTCTTACCGGCTCTTAGCTAGCAGAGCGCTCCTTACTGAGGCTTCTCATTGTCTACGGACCACGTTCGTACACAAGGAATCCTGTGACCAATAGGTGGCGCTAGAACTCCACGGACCATTTTTCTTCATCTTCAAGCACAGATTTTTTTTTTTAAGCCTCTGCTGTATTTTTATTGTACGAGCACCCTGTTAGTTGATTAGGCATTTAGTTTCAAAGTCATTATGCTTCAGTGTGGAACCACCTTTTGTTTCAAGGGTGAGAAAGCTGGAGCATAGTCTGGGGACATGACTGGCTCCGGGTTTGCTGTGTTGTTGATAACTGTGTCAGGACTGGATCTCAAGTTTGCAGACTCCAAGTTCAATGCCTAATGTGTTATTTCTCACTTCATCTCCCTTCTTCATCCCGAAGTTCTCCTCCTGGTGCTATTTATTTATTTTATGTTTTCCAGATTTAATGAAGTACAACAGATAAAGTCATAAAGATTGAAGGTATACACTGTGGTGAAATGATATACACATGAATTATGAAGTAACTATCATTATAAAGTTATTTGATATTTACAAGGTCTTATATATTTATTTTCCTGTAATTAAAAACATTTAAAATGCCCCATCTTTACAAATTCCTAGTATACACTAAACTAAACTATAGTCAGCACACAGTATTAATAGTAGGCTTCCGGACTCACTGTCCATCCTTACAGCTGGGAGTCTGTACCCTCAGACTGCAGATCATTCCCAGTCCCCAGCGCTGGGCAGCCACACTTTCTCTATTCTGTTTTTATGAGTTCACTTTTTAAAGATTCTACTGAAAATGATAATATTACAATCTTAGTATTTCTCTTATTTCACTTAATTTCATAGTCTCATTTTATCCATACTATCCAGAACGGCAGGATTTCCTTTTTTGAAAAAATTGTGGCCCAATAGTATTATTTTATACATAATGTATATTTATGCGTAGCTTATTTCATATACATAGGCAAACATACACACATACTTACATTTCACTCTTCCTACATTCATAGCTGAGCACTTGGGTTGAATCTATATCCTAGCTCTAAATCTATATCCTACCTCTGAATCTATATCCTAGCTCTGAATCTGTATCCTAACTCTGAATCTATATCCTACTTCTGAATCTATATCTTAGCTCTGAATCTGTATCCTAACTCTGAATCTATATCTTAGCTCTGAATCTGTATCCTAGCTCTGAATCTGTATCCTAGCTCTGAATCTATATCCTAGCTCTGAATCTATATCCTAACTCTGAATCTATATCTTAGCTCTGAATCTATATCCTAGCTCTGAATCTATACCCTAGCTCTGAATCTGTATCCCAGCTCTGAATCTGTATCCTAGCTCTGAATCTATATCCTAGCTCTGAATCTATACCCTAGCTCTGAATCTATAGCTTAGCTATTGTGAATAATATAAATGAGTGAGAATACAGACATTTCTTCAAAATACTGATTTTGTACTTTTAAAAAAGATATAACCGCATCTAAGATTGCTGAATCATATGTGTCTATCTTTAATTTTTGAGAAAAAGCTTTACTGGTTTTCACAATAGCTCTGCTCTGTCTTACAATTCTGCTCAGGGAGCACAGTCTTCCCAAACCTCTTCGACACTCTCGTCTTTCCGAGAGTAGCTATTCTGTCCAGTGTGAGGCAACATGTCGCTGTGGTCTGGATAGCCTTTTCTGGGTGGTCCCTGAGCCTGAGAACCTTTCTGGGTATCTGTTGGCCATTGGCATGTGTTCTTTTGAAAAATGTCTATTCCAGTTCTTGACATATTTTTTAATGGGCTGTTTTACTTCTGTTGTTTGAATTCATTATATGCTTTGGATTTTAATCTCTTATTAAATGTTTGGTTTGCAAGCTTTTTCCAGTTCTATAGGTTGCCTTTTCATCCTGTTGATGGCTTCCTTTGCTGCACAGAAGCTTTTCTGCAGTCCCTTTTAGTTATTTCTGCTTGTACTCTTTGTAGAAGGAACAGCGGGCTGTGTCCCGCCACCTGGCTAGCTTTACCCAAAATAATTACATGGAAACTGTATTCTTTTAAACACTGCTTGGCTCATTAGTTTCAGCCTCTTATTGGCTAATTCTCACATCTTGTTTTAACCCATATTTAGTAATCTGTGTAGCACCATGAAGTGGTCGCTTACCAGGAGAGATCTTAACCTGTGTCTGTCTGGGAGAGGAGAGGCATGGCGACTGCCTGAGGCATCTGCCTTCTTCCTCCCAGCATTCTGTTCTGTCTACTCCGGCTACCTATGTTCTGACCTATCAGGCCAAGCAGTTTTCTTTATTAATTAACCAATGAAACAACAGATAGACAGATGACCCTCCCCCATCAACTCTTGGTGGAGTCATAGCTCAGATTACTGCCAAAAAGCCTTTCCTGTGTCTGACATGTTCAATCTGAAAGTTTTTTTAAAATATTTTATTATGTATACAATATTCTGTCTGTGTGTATGCCTGCAGGCCAGAAGAGGGCACCAGACCTCATTACAGATGGTTGAGAGCCACCATGTGGTTGCTGGGAATTGAACTCAGGACTTTGGAAAAGCAGGCAATGCTCTTAACCTCTGAGCCATCTCTCCAGCCAATCTGAAAAATTTTTTAATTCACTCTTAGTTCATGGTGAGAACCTTGTGAGAAAGTGTGTTGATACCATTATTAAAAATATGTTCTAACTTTATTTATGTGTATGTCTGTGTAAATGTATACCATGTGTGTTTCTGGGTACCCAAGAAGGCCAGAAGAAGATACCAGATCCTGTGGAACTGGAGTTACAAACAGTTATGAGCTGCCTGAGGTGGGTGCTGGGAACCAAAGGATTCTGTGCAAGAGCAGTCAGTGCTTTTAGCTCCTGAACCATGTCTCCAGCCCAGATATACTCTTAATAGTTGTCTTTAGTGTTATTTTTTAATGCAAGGGTGCCCAGTAAAGAAACTGTTGATGTGACTGCTCCATTGGGGGCTGGAATTACTGTGAGTGGGAGAGAGAAAATATCTAGAGGCATCTGGAAGGGTCAGGTCAGAAAGAAAGAAAGTCTGGGCTAGGGAAGTGGGAGAATGGGAGACAAGAGTGGAGAAAAACTCAGAGTGAAAGAGTAGGACGATAGCAAGAGGCAGAGGGAGCGGGGAGAGAGAGAGAGAGAGAGAGAGAGAGAGAGAGAGAGAGAGACGATAGCAAGAGAGGGAATAGAAAGTGTGGGTTTGGACACATCATGTAGACTAGAAGGAGTGTGAGTGCCAGCCATGATAATCTAAGTCTGGGCAGAGGGAAGTTCTTTACTTCCTCCAACCATTATCACCTGGGACTCTGGCCATCCACGATCATTTAAATAGAGTCTAGAGCCTCAGTAGTTTACCCTGAGACAGTGCCTGGCAGGCCGAGATTACCTGACCCCCACACAAGAGCAGACCATTCAAAGGACTGTAAATAGAAACACCTGCCAGCACTTCACCAGGACACCCCTAGACAAATGCCAGCCAATCAGGGGTCCTGAACCTCAGAAACCCCTCACCCCCACCTTTACTACTATAAAAAACCCAATTCTAATTGAGCTCGGGGCTCTCCAGATATTGCAATACATTGGGCATGCGGAGAGACCAAGTTTGCAAACTTGATTAAAATAAAGGCTCTTTGCTTTTACATATGGGACTTGGTCTCCTTTGTTGGCTTTTGTGGGAACCCACGGATTTGGACATAAAAAGGAGGATGTGTAGATAGGGAGAGGCAAGATCCAGGATGCCAGCATGGACTTTGACAGGTATAACAGGTCTTTGTGATGTTAAGGGAGCCTGGAGGCCAGCATAGACTTTGATACATTGGCAGGCTTTAAAAGTAGCCATACACCCTTTCTGCTGGACAATGGGAAATAACTCCATTTGGCAGATGAGAACTGGTCTCACAAGTTCCTGAGCAATGCTGGCTTTTGTCTAACTGCCAGGAATCCTTTATAGTCCAGGTTGACCTTATTTCTGGATATTTGAATTTCCTGAGACCTAACAATTTCCTTTTAAGAATGAAAATGTTCCAGCACCGAGGTGGTAAAGTGGATGCAGGATCTCAGTCCTAACCAAGAGACTCTCTGTAATTGATATTCACTGGACATTGGTCCTCAATTATCACTGAATATACCAGCGATACTCCATTCAGGTCAGGTCCCATCCCCAGGAATACTTGGCTAAAGCAAAACGAATTCCATGGTGGTTTTGTTCATTTTGCTTTGGTATTGTTTTTGTCTTATTGATCTTTTACCTGTTTTAATTTTCACTTTTGTGGACTTCTGTTTGTTTCTTTCTTGCTTTTGGTTTTGTTTCTTTCTCTCTCCTCTTTTTGAGAGAAAGGGAGAGAACATAAAATAGGGTGGGGAGATCTGGAAGGAGTTGGGGAAGGGAAAATATAATCAATAGGTATTGCATGAAAAATATTTCTAGTAAAAAAAGAAAGTTGTTTTTGAGAGACTGTATTTGACATCGAGTACTCAATAACTGTTCCATTTAATCAGACTTCAGTTGAGTTACCAAGTCTTGTAATAACCAACAGGAGGAGAATTCACTTGGTTCTGTGCTCTCAAAAGAGCCTGAGGTATTTCCACCTCTAGCAACCTCCCAGATGAAGGGCATAATGGAAGCAACAGCACTGTACTTGTTCACACTGGCATCAGACAACAAAACATCTAAAGTGATCTGTGTACCTGGAAATTAACAGTGTGAAGATTTGTCATAGAGGGAAGACCAGGAAAAGCAAAATTTTGACAACCCTTTAGAGAGTTGAGCATCAGAAACTGTTGTATTTGAGCCCCCAGAGAAAAGATGGAGAGGGAGTATCTAAGACACAGGAAATGTTATTTTCCTAACCTGGGGTCTTGAGTTTGAAAGAGAGTGGGGTGATGGCTTCCTGGGTCTTGCGGAAATGAGGCGTGTTGGAGGTAGAGCACAGGATACAGAGAGAGGGGGGAGGCTGGGGTCCTGAGTAGTGGAGGGGATGTGGACGGATGAAAGCGATACTAACAGGGCATCAAAGACTGCATCACGGTCGAGGCAGAGTCATGATGCAATGGAGAGGGTCCATTCAGTTGAATTAGTAGCACGTACTTGTCAAATACTCTGAAGTCATCTAGATGATACAACGATATGAAGAATAAAGGACAGACCTTCCCTAGGAAAATAGAAGATAAATAAAGAAAAGAATCCAATTATAAATCACATTTGCAAACATTACCTTGATTTATTTTCAGCAACCGTGTGATATTTAATTCCATTTTATAAATGAGGAAACTAAGATTTGAAGAGAAAGTTTCTCTAAGGTCATAAACTTGGTAATGAAACCAGGCCTTCCGTTTACACAGATCTTTCCATTTCAGGTCCCACCTCTCCTTCCAGAGAAGCACAGCTGTGCTTCACAACGAAGCTCCACTGGTAAGTGACTTGTAGACCTTACACCTTGGCAGGAAGCAGATGCGTTTAAACTTAGCTTTGACACACCATGGGAAGCTCTGCTGATGGTAGAACCAGAGGTGCTACAGTCCGTGGAATGGGTGGGATTTTGGTGGGTGGAGATCAAGAAATCAGTTAAGTGAAGAGATTGTATAAACCAAGCTATACTGGAGAGCTGTCCAGTTGAGCTGGAGTCTAGGGACAGTGCAAACACTGGGTTGGAGTGGACAATAACCAGGCTTGGAAGGCTTTCGATCAACATAGTAACTATTGGGTGTGTATCATGGCAAGTTACCATTTGAGATGTAGGAGGTACAATAACAGCCAAGATAAAAATCTTTGTCCTCGTGAGCCTTTCTCCCAGTTGAATAGATAAACAGTAAATTAACATCATTAAAAAAAATAAAATACAAAAATGTGCTAAGAAGAAAAATGATGAGAAAGAAGTTAAGTGACAGAGGTTGGAGGGAGCCTCTCTTAGATTAAAGCCAGAGAAAGTTTCTCCCGGGGAGCGACACGAGGCAAGATCTGAATGAAATGAGAACTCAGACATACAACTATTAAGGGAAAGACTGTTCTGAACTAGAGAAATATCTGGCATGAAGGTTTCTGAGTGAGAGCCAATGTGTCTGCTAGATTCACAGGGAGAAAGGCCAGGGTGATTAGAAAACGGTAAGTTCAGAGGGAAGTGGTAAGCGATGGGGTCCTGCAAGGTCATCTTGCAGAAAGGGTTGGGGAGGACACTTGATTTTCTTCTCAGAGTAGCGGGAAAATCCTGAGAACTTTCAGTAGGGAATCACATGATACAGTCCTCAGTATGAAAGGAATGGGGAGGCTACACATTAGGAAACTGTTTTGGAGGGGGAGGATGATACCACTTGAGTGCTGGGAGTGGGGCTGAAAAGAGTGAGGAGTGGTTTGGGCTTCTTGTGTTTGGTGATAGAGGAAAGGGCTTCTTGATGCTTTGACTGGGAAGAGGAAGGATTCTAGTGAACTGTTCCTCTTAGGTGGTTGATTGGAGCAGGGAATGCCTCCCTGAACTCGGAGCCACCAAACGGCTCCAGTGCCTTTCATCTTGTTTCTCTCTCTCTCTGATTTAGAGAGCGTCTGCGAGGAAAGCTCCTCTTACTATCTAAAAACGGTGCCGTTTAGAAAGCGCCCGGCAGAAGAGCATGCCTATGTCTGAGGCTCAAATCCCTCTGCCATGATCACAAGCCTTGCTTAGCAGATTACTATACAAGGCCCAGTGTCATAAATACAAGAAAACCACCCTTGTAACAAGGAGGGGAGTGAGACAGTTTTCCTATAGGGAAAGTGTCTAAGCTATGGACTATATTCTCCGTGTGCTATGGCGAGGGTGTTGCTGTGGATTATAGTCTCCGTGTCCTCTGGCCAATGGCCTTCAGCATCCCTTCCTAGCTCCGCCTATATTTACTCAAGCTCCTTACAGTAGGAGTGCCAGATGTGCATTAGTATCTTTCCAAGCAGGAGTGTTGGAGTTAGGGAGGATGTAGGGCTGGCAGGACTTAATGGCCATCTCAGTGTGGCAGCAAATGAGTGGTAAGTGCAAAAAGTAACGGATGGTGGAGAAGAGAGACAAAAATTATGTGTAGATGAGCATAAAGGGGTGTGGTCGGTCGGCAATTGGAACTAACCAAATTAGCTTTATTATACAATACTCAGCTTTAATAAGAGGAGGAAAAGGGGAAAACTTACAAAGCCAGAGTTCCAGCAAAGCGCAGGAAACAAAGAGAGGGTGGGCCACATACCCGCAAGATTTTATAAGTAAATATTAGCCTAGGGGGGACACGCCTTACAAACAAGGTGATTGACTGGGCTTCCCCTTCATGAGCACTTAAGTTCATTTTGGCTATTTAGTATTTGTTTCTAACGATTTTTGTTCTAAGTGCTCAGAAACTCAGAGAACAAATAGAGTTGTTGTAGGTTTTTGTTGTTGTTGTTGTTGTTTTGTTTTTTTTGAGACCATGTCCCATTCTGTTTTCCATACTGGCCTGAAAAGTATTATGTAGGTCAGACTGGTCTAGGATTCACTGAGATCTTCCTGTCTCGGCCCTCTGAGAGTTATGAATACAAGGACAAAACGCCATGCTCAGCTTCTTAAAGATATTTTAGAAGATAAGAAATGAGGTCTTCAAAAATTTTAATTTTGCTTTATTTGTTTGAGTATTTTGCCCACATATATTATATGCATTGCATGTGGGCTTGTTTCTCTTCAGGTTAGAAAAGAGTTTCAGAACTGGAATTGGAGCTGGAACTGGAGTTATGGATGGTTATATGTAAATGGATGTTTCTATCTTACCTGCCAGTTCTCAAATTCAGAGGCTTATATTAATTACAAATGCTTGGCCAATAGCTCAGGCTTATGACTAACTAGCTCTTACATTTAAATAAACCCATTCTATTAATCTATGTTTTGCCATATAGCTTGTGACTTTACCTGTCCTCTAGCACATCTTGTTTTCCAGTGGCTGACTAACATCTCCACTTTCTCTTCCCTTCTTCCTCCCAGCATCCTCTTAGTCTGGTTTTCCCATCTAACTTTATGCTTTTCAGCTATTGGTCAGTCAACTTGTTTATTAAACCAATCACAGCGATAAATCTTCACAGTGTACAAAGGAAATATTCCACAGCAGTTATGAGCCAACACATGAGTGTAGGAACCAAACCCCTCAGAAACCTCTATAAGAATAGCAAGTGCTTTTAGCTGCTGGACTATCTTTCCAATCCTAAGAAATGAAGATTTATTCTTAGAAAATGCCCATAAGTGAAGGTCATATTTCCATATTGAAGAAGAAAAACGCCATCAATATCATTGCTCACCAAACATTTATTAAGTGTTTTGATATAATTTCATGATCTACACATGGTCTTTGTTGAAAAAGTTTCCAGAATTGATAACTTGGGCTACCAGGGATCTTCAAAGAGATGAAATATATTTTCTCTGTATGTAATGGATTAGTAGGGGTCAGTTCAGCTCTCATGACCCAGCAACAGAAGAACAGGAGCCTAGGCATCAGAGATGTTGGTATCAGTGATCTCTCTCTTTCCTTGAGGCTTCCCAGTGCTCTTCATCAAAGTCCAGACTATAATGCCTGGGGTTCCTGATATTTTCCTCATAGCAGCCAAAGCCCACCAAAGTCCAGAATCTCTTTCTTCAAATGTAATAGAAATCTTAAGTGTGCCTTTTCCCATTTTTAAACTTTAGGAAGAATGTTCTACCATTCAGCGATTCAATCAAGTATCACCTAAACTGAAAACAAACTAGGAATGATTTAAACCCACAAAGTGATCAAAATGAAGATTGATTAGTTCACCTAATTTACTTCACCCAACCAATAACCCTAGAATTGCTACTCAAGGAAGTGAAATTTCAAAAAGTAGGTACTATACCAGTCTTCAAAAGGATTCTAGTAGGCAGATAAAAAAGAGAAAGATGACATACAACTTCAGGTTTTTAAACAGAAACAAAGATGAACTGACATATAACTTTTTTCATTAGCTTCAAACTGCTTCACCTCTGGTACTCATGCAGCCCAGTACTAGTACATTGCTTGCTCTCGTATGTAGTCATAGAGGGGGCTGGGGGAATTAGCTGTTTTGGTAGGATGGTTTTCATATTGCTCTCTTATTTGGGACCTGCCACTACCATGGGTTGGAAAGAAATGTCTTCCCTGGGATCCTTGGCTCTGGTCATCTTCATTCATGTAACTTTTTTCTTTGTTGGGGAAGTTTCTAGATTGATCTTGGGATCCTTGATACCTTTCATTTTCTTCATGAGTTTGTCTATCCCATTGTTGATGATGCTTTTGATGTTTGTTTTTTCCTTGATGGTTTTGCTCATCTTCATGCTTTTGTCTACCGTGTTGATGATCTTGATTTTCTTCATGAGTTTGTCTGTGTTACCTTTTCTGGTTCTGCTCATCTACAGAGGTTTGCCTATCCTGTAGAAACAATGCCTGATGGCATTGTTCATCTCTGTGGGCTTGTCTGTTCTACATCTCATATATCCTTTCCTGCTCCTCAAAACTGTGTCCATCCCAACTTTGATGCCCTTCCTCTTCCCAATGGCCATCCTCGCTACTCTGTGATTGCCAGTCATACTCTTCATGGTGGTATGGCTCTTCTTGCTGTATCAGAGCTAAGAGTTTGTGCTTATTCTCCTCTTCAAGCTTCCATGCCTGGTGGTGGGTTTGCTGCTCCCTTCTATCCTGGAATCTCTGTCTCTGGGTTTGACTCACTTCTTCTCTTGAAGTCTGTTGACTTAGTTTTCCTGATCTTCCAGATTGTTCAACGTATGAGTCTCTTCTTGCTTTATCAGTTCCTTGGAAGGACCTGTTTTGCCCTTGGAGTTCAGTTTTCCCAATCTTTGACTGATCACAGTGAGAACTCTGGCTTTTACTGCTTGTCTGACCCTGGTGAGAACTCTGGCCTTGTCTGCCTGTCTGATCATACTGGAAACCCTGGCCTTGACTGTCTGTTCGATGCCAATGTGAACTCTGGTCTTGTCTGTCTGTCTGACCCTGGTGAGAACTCTGGTTTTGTCTGTCTATCTGACCCTGGTGAGAACTCTGGCCTTGTCTGCCTGTCTGATCATACTGGAAACCTTGGCCTTGACTATCTGTTCGATGCCAACGTGAACTCTGGTCTTGACTGTCTATCTGACCCTGATGAGAACTCTGGCCTTGTCTGCCTGTCTGATCATACTGGAAACCTTGGCCTTGACTGTCTGTTCGATGCCAACGTGAACTCTGGTCTTGTCTGTCTGTTTGACCCTGGAGAGAACTCTGGTTTTGTCTGTCTATCTGACCCTGGTGAGAACTCTGGCCTTGTCTGCCTGTCTGATCATACTGGAAACCTTGGCCTTGACTGTCTGTTCGATGCCAACGTGAACTCTGGTCTTGTTTGTCTGTTTGACCCTGGTGAGAACTCTGGCTTTGTCTGTCTATCTGACCCTGGTGAGAACTCTGGCCTTGTCTGCCTGTCTGATCATACTGGAAACCTTGGCCTTGACTGTCTGTTCGATGCCAACGTGAACTCTGGTCTTGTCTGTCTGTTTGACCCTGGTGAGAACTCTGGCTTTGTCTGTCTATCTGACCCTGGTGAGAACTCTGGCCTTGTCTGCCTGTCTGATCATACTGGAAACCTTGGCCTTGACTGTCTGTTCGATGCCAACGTGAACTCTGGTCTTGTCTGTCTGTTTGACCCTGGTGAGAACTCTGGCTTTGTCTGTCTATCTGACCCTGGTGAGAACTCTGGCCTTGTCTGCCTGTCTGATCATACTGGAAACCTTGGCCTTGACTGTCTGTTCGATGCCAACGTGAACTCTGGTCTTGTCTGTCTGTCTGACCCTGGTGAGAACTCTGGCCTTGTCTGCCTGTCTGATCATACTGGAAACCCTGGCCTTGACTGTCTGTTCGATGCCAACGTGAACTCTGGTCTTGTTTGTCTGTCTGACCCTGGTGAGAACTCTGGTTTTGTCTGTCTATCTGACCCTGGTGAGAACTCTGGCCTTGTCTGCCTGTCTGATCATACTGGAAACCCTGGCCTTGACTGTCTGTTCGATGCCAACGTGAACTCTGGTCTTGTCTGTCTGTCTGACCCTGGTGAGAACTCTGGCCTTGTCTGCCTGTCTGATCATACTGGAAACCTTGGCCTTGACTGTCTGTTCGATGCCAACGTGAACTCTGGTCTTGTCTGTCTGTCTGACCCTGGTGAGAACTCTGGCCTTGTCTGCCTGTCTGATCATACTGGAAACCCTGGCCTTGACTGTCTGTTCGATGCCAACGTGAACTCTGGTCTTGTTTGTCTGTCTGACCCTGGTGAGAACTCTGGTTTTGTCTGTCTATCTGACCCTGGTGAGAACTCTGGCCTTGTCTGCCTATCTGATCATACTGGAAACCCTGGCCTTGACTGTCTGTTCGATGCCAACGTGAACTCTGGTCTTGTCTGTCTGTCTGACCCTGGTGAGAACTCTGGCCTTGTCTGCCTGTCTGATCATACTGGAAACCTTGGCCTTGACTGTCTGTTCGATGCCAACGTGAACTCTGGTCTTGTCTGTCTATCTGATCCTGGTGAGAACTCTGGCCTTTAATGCCTGTCTGACCCTTGTGAGAACTCTGGCCTTTAATGCCTGTCTGACTCTGGTGAGAACTCTGGCCTTTATTGCCTGTCTGACCCTGGTGAGAACTCTGGCTTTTAATGCCTGTCTGACTCTGATGAGAAGTCTGGCCTTTAATGCCTATCTGACTCTGGTGAGAACTCTGGCCTTTAATGCCTGTCTGACCATAATGAAAATTCTGGCCTTTGCTCTGACCTTGTCCATCTGTCTGACCATGTTGGAACTTATGTTCTTGTTTGTCTGACTGACCATAGCGAGAATTCTGGGCTTGTCTGTCTGTCTGCCTGTTGCCTGATTTCTGATACTGCTTTCCATATTGTTCATAAGAACCAGCTTCTTGTTGACTGGTTTGACTAGAGTAAGAATCTTGTCGGAGTCTTCCAGACTGGCCATGGCTGCTTTGTCGTCCAAATGTTTTAGACTGGCCATAATGAGAAACCTGAGCTGGGATCTCAGGCTGATTTAAGGCAAAGATATATCCTTGACTTTTGGGTTGGTCGTTGCTGGATTTATGACTCAGTCTTTGATCAGGGCTAGAGTGCTGATCGTCTGTCTCAGACTGATCAGAGCTATAATCTGTATCTTGTCTCTCTGACTGACCCTGGTGGGAGTCCTTATCTTGTTGGACATTCTGACTTTGTCCTTCAGACTGCCTAGGCTGTCTGCCTGTGTTTTCAGAAAACTTATGGCTCTGTGTTCTTTTCTGACCCTGTTCTTTCTGGGAGGAAGTTCTACCTCCACATGACTTACTATCTAGTTTACGATGGCAAGCTTGGACCAATTGGAACACCAACAAGAGGTATTCACGAAAATCAACATATCCATTTCTGTCTCGGTCCAAGTGTTCCAGAATGGTTTCCACAGTCTCTGGGTCATTTGGTCTCTGTAAGAAAAACAGGAAAAAAACCCCCAAATGTCCTTTTATGGATGCTGGATTATACATCAGTCTCAATGCCCCAATCCACTCCCAAACAGGTTTTCCCTTTCTTTCTTCCTTTCTTTCTTTCTTTCTTTCTTTCTTTCTTTCTTTCTTTCTTTCTTTCTTTCTTTCTTTCTCTTTCTTCCTTCCTTCCTTCCTTCCTTCCTTCCTTCCTTCCTTTCTTTCTCTTTCTTTCTTTTGTTCTTTCTTTTCCTCCCTCCTTCCCTCTCTCCCTCCCTTCTTCCCTCCCCCCTTCCTTCCTTCCTTCCTTCTTTCCTTCCTTCTTTCTGAGAAACTATTATTGTTAAGTGGCTTGTTCTGGTTCTAATCTTTGATTGGTTTATTTTCTGAACTTCATCCCTTAATGAACCAATGGGGGTTATGACCAGGGAACAGACAACTATATTAATTGCAAATTTGAATCATTTGAGAAAGTTATTATCTTTTTTTTCTTTTTGGTTTTTCAAGACAGAGTTTCTCTGTAGCTTTGGAGCCTGTCATAAAACTACCTTTTGTAGACCAGGCTGGTCTTAAACTCACAGAGATCTGCCTGCCTCTGTGTCCTGAGTGCTGGGATTAAAGTTGTGCACCACCACCATCCGGCTAAATTATTATCTTTTTACATAGTACAGCCTGCCTGTTTATATACCTCTTTCTCGCTACACTGTGACACTCTCAATGGAAAAGAAGTTAGTTTTCTTTGTGTTTGTATCCTCAGAGTCTAGGATTGTGCCAGCATGGAGTAGGCACTCAATGAATCTTTAATGAATTAATGGACAAATGTATGAGATAGTGTGTGTACAGAATTACATATAGAAAATATGAATAGCAATTTTTTTAAAAAAGTTATTCTCCATTACTTAGAAGTTGTTCTGTGTTTTGTTCACATACAAAGAAGGGTGTGTGTGTGTGTGTGTGTGTGTGTGTGTGTGAACTACTGAGAAGCTGTTTGAATTAGAAGGTGCTTACCAGTACATTACTGGTGGAGAATGACTAAATAAAACAAAATATTAATAAGATATCCTGGATGCAGACATAAGAGTCATGCATCCCACTCCACAGGATCAAGAGTCTGAGTATCTTACCCGAAGGATGTCTCCAAACTCAGTGAGAAGCAGCTGCTTCAACTCCATCTTGCTCAATGAAGCGCATTCCCCATGGTGTTCAGCATATTTCTGGAATACCTTACTCACATTGAGTATGCTGCTAAGAAGTTCAGGCATTCTGGCAAACACAGGTGAATCTTAGAAGAAGGAGAAGAAGAAGAAGAAGAAGAAGAAGAAGAAGAAGAAGAAGAAGAAGAAGAAGAAGAAGAAGAAGAAGAAGAAGGAGAAGAAGAAGAAGAAAAAGAAAGAAAGAAAGGGTTTTGTTTTATTCTTGGGATGAAGACACGGAGTCAACATTTCCAGGGATTAGTTTCTTGGATTTGGGAAGGAGGTTTAAACAACCACAGAGTCCCTTTTTAGCCGTAATTTTAGGCTAGTCATTACGTGATCAACAATGAGGCTCCAAATACCGTACACTATCATGACAGTGATTTAAAAAGGGTTTCTTTGCTAGAAAGAGGCAAATGCTTAAGAGATTATACATGTGTAGTCGATATATACATGCCTTAGTTTCTACTCTGGGTAGGAGTTTCTTGACTGAGATTCTCACGTGAGAACAAAAATAAAGGACAGCCCAAGGGGGTGGGCAGAGGTCAGCATAGTGTGTGTAGTTTCCTGCCACAGTAAAGCATGCCATTGAAGAGTTTCTGTCTTCTAAAGAGTCGCCTTTACTCAAGGAAGAAGGTAAAGTATCTCTTTCAGTGGTCCAAGAAGTCTTTCTGAGAGGTTCATTTCTAGAAAATTCTTTTACCTGTTTATTAAATGTAATCAGTAAATGGGAAAAATGTACAGAGATAAACAGCAAGTGGACACACTGTACACAGGACAAGCAGTGCATAGTCAGATAGGTCAGCACTGGCTGTGCTGGGCAGCAGGGTCTTCTGCTCTCTGTATGCCAATATTCCTTCTTGTGGTACAAAAATTCTAGTACCTATGTTCATAGGCTTCTGAAAATGAAACCCCAACTGCAAAACATAGGCATGCAACAATGCCTATACACGTAAATGACAAATAACAGATTTCATGGGACAAGCTGAGTCTTTTGTGACCACTTCTTATAGCGAAACTGAACATTGCTGAGTCCCCATGGCCCAGAGTCTGGTCTAACTTGCACTATGGAAAAGCCAGCGATCGGCATCCAGACTTCCAGTTTGGGGATCTGTAGGGCCCACATCTCACAGACTTACAGGTAGGCCATTCTAGCATCCACCACAGTCTAAAACAGAGCCCTGAGAAGAAAGCAGAAAGATGCCCAAGAGTATCACCGGCAGGACCCGTCTCTGCCAACCACACTTGTGGATTCTGCTGTTGCTCCAGCATGCATGCCTTACCTGCTTGAGGAAGAGTGAGCAGAAGATTCGGGAGCCAGGGAGGATGGTAGAGACTTGAAAATCCATCCTATTTATAGGGTTTTTAATTATCCTACCAAGTCATCCTGGGAGACACCCATTCTGTGGTAGGGCCTGAATCATTCTGGGCTCAACCCAGCTCAGCCCAGTTCAATCCAGCTCGACCTCTCCCTCTGCAAACCGTTCGGTTGATTTACTTCCCGCATTTGCTCATGAACCTGTTTGTCACTGTCGTAGGTGACACTTTTCAAGTCTCAGCCCCACTTAATTAAGGGAGTGTGTGTGCTGCATGTTGTGTGGACTGAAAAGACAGAGGTTCCAGCCGAATCGATCCTTAGAAATCGTTACTTGCCAAGGCCAAATGGGGGTAGGGGTAGACAACAGTTATACCATACCAAAGAAAGATGTTTATATGTTCTACTACAAAATCCCAGTTAAGTAGAGATTAGGGACTCTATACATTGGTCAGGATATAATTCTTGGAAAATATGTCTTAAACTTATATTTTGCTTGTAAAATATGTCTTACTGACCTATTTTTAATGGCTATTCTTTTCTGCAGGCTAGTAGAAGTAGTTGTACATTAATTTTAGAGACATATTGGGTGGCAGGTGATGAGTGCTTTTTTGTTGTTGTTGTTTTGTTTTTTGTTTTATTCGAGACAGAGTTTCTCTGTGTAACTATGGCCGTCCTGGAACTCATTCTGTGGACCAGGCTGGCCTCAAACTAGGAGATCCACCTGCCTCTGCCTCCTGAGTGCTGGGTGGGATTCAAGATGTGTGTACCAGTGCCCAGCATGACACTTGAGTTTTTCTGTCTTACTAAAAGGTTGGAGTTGGGGTACCACCTGGAAGTTGATGATTTCTGTGACATAGAGATATTGCTTATGACCCAGGCCTCCACTTATTTTCCATCTCCCTAACACCTGTGACACATCGGCACAGTGTCTTCTCATAGAGAGCCTTAGTAAATCTTCAAGGATTAAGTGAATTGTTGAATTGTGAGACACATTGGAGAATCTTGTGTAAGGAACAAAGAGTTTGAGAGTCACCTGCATTTCTGCTTTGTCTCACAGGTGCCACTGTATATAATTACATATGGAATATATAATCATATTGAATAATTGATTATATGATTATACAATTAGTTGCATAATTGATTATGTAATTAGTCTCCCAGTCAGTTACTTGTCATGACACTTGCTATTATTTGCTATGTCTCTAAGATTTTGCAAAGGAATCATAAAAGTTCAGAAAGATTTTTAGTCTAATTGGACTAAAGAAGCCTCACACAGAAAAGATTTGGAAAGACCATTGTAGGACTTGCTAAGTGTACAATAATTAGAAAGTCGAGGTGGAATCCTCTGGGCCAGACCTGGGTTTCCCTCAGCTCTAGTTTTGTAAGCAAAGTTTATGTTGTTCTTTGAAACACTCAGGTAGGAAGAGAAGGGGAGAAAGCAAAGGCCAAAGTTGCATAGCTGAGAACTCCCACACGGCTTGAATTAGCATGGGTTCCCTTGTCTGGGAAGGCAGAGAGTTATCACTGCCTTCCCAGCGGTAGAGGTAGAGATTGTGGGAGCTGAAAGGAAGCTTAGCCTTAGCTTCTTAACTTATAGAAGAGGAAATTGCAGTTTCTAGTTATCCTGAGTGACCTGCTGAAGGACTCACAAGGCTGGCAGAAGCCCGGCCTAATGCTCATATTTACCTTCCCAGCAGAGTATGCTTTTCTCCTCCCTCTCCCCTCCCTTCTTCCACTTCTCTTCTCTCCTCTCCTGCCCTCTCCTGCCCTCCCCTTCCCTCTCCTCTCTTCTCCCTTCTTTTTCCTTCATTTCTTTATTTCTATCTCTCTTTTCTGAGATATGATCTACTGTGTAGACTTCAGACTCATGACAATCATCCTGTGTCAGCCACACAGCTTTTAGAACTACAGGTGTATTACTACACCTGGTTATGTGCACTGTTTAGAACTACAGGTGTATTACTACACCTGGTTATGTGCACTGTTTAGAACTACAGGTGTATTACTACACCTGGTTATGTGCACTGTTTTGCATTCTATAGAAGATGTCTAGGGCCCAATTTAAGGGTTTATTTTAATGATAAATGTTAATTGAGTGTTTTGTTGCTTTTGCTGTCAGCATTGTTTTGGGGGAGATTTTAAGTTCCTTGCAGTGTGTGACTAGTTGTCTCAGTTAGTCTGGAACCGAGGAACTTCCCGAGATTAGACACGAGTGCTAAAAGTGGAAGTGCCCAGACAGCTGGGATACACAGATCACTGTCGTTTGCTGTGAATGGATGGACCTGAAGGAGGAATGTTGGAACAGGGAGGCCAGATAGGAATCTGTAATGTGGCTGTGGTGAGAAGCTAGTGTAGGAGGGGTGACATGGGAAGAAAAGATGGGGCCTTTGAACAGATTTGGTGAGTGGAAAGGGAAGTGGGGATGTCAGGAATCATCCCACAGATTCAACCTAGGTGACTAAAAGGACCATACTATAATGAAGGAATGTCACTTCTGAATGGGGCTGGTGGAACCCAGACCAAGAGCCTCCACTGGCATTCCCCAGGTCTCTGCCCTTTGAAGGCTGCTGTCCTGCCTTTATAACTGATCTCGCCATATTGTCCTGAGCTGATAACTGGCTAGTGCTGAGACTCTTTGCTTTTGCGTCTATGTTTAGTAGCCTGCATTTCATTTCTCTTCTCACTTATTAGGATGGAAGACCTCAAGGCAGCAGGCTAATCCTAGAGGTGAATAGGGCATCTAGGATAGGAAGTGAAGAAAACAGATATCGCCATAGAGAAAGTATTACTGTGCGAAGTTCCTGGGATGTGTGGCAGGTGGGATTTTTCTGGTGCGAGGTGCTGAACAGGAAGTGCTCTCTGTTTGATGCTGCCGCAGAATTACCGCTCTCACAAGTAGGATCTTCAGTGCGTGAATTCACTTAACACTTAAGCTCTCTAGCATGGTCAAAATCTCCCAGTCAGATATTCACTGGATACTTGTGAGCACATGGAAGGCTGTTTTGTAGGCTCAGGGTGAAAACATAATTCCTGTTCTTTGTTTATGAGTGGGTAGCTGTGTCTCTCCGTGTGTGAACAGATATGATTACTAGCTCTCAGCGTCGGTTGTCTTCCCAGGTGTCCCTTACCTTTATCTTGCTGTTGTTTGTTTTTGTTTTTGTTTTTGTTTTTTTTTGATACAAGGTTTCTCTATAGCTTTGGAACTGGTCCTGGAACTTACTCTGTAGAACAGACTAGCCTCTAACTTACAGAGATCTGCCTGCCTCTGCTTCCTGAGTGCTGGAGTTTAAAGGCATGTGCCACCACTGCCCGGCTCCCCCACCTTACTGTTTTAAGACAAAGTCTCTCACTGAACCAGAGTTCATATATTTCTTTTTTTGTTACAGGATTTCTTGGCTGTCCTCGAATTCAGCTTGTAGACCAGGCCGGCCTCAAACTCACAGAGAGCTCCTGAGTGTTAGGGCTAAAGGAGTATGCAACCACACCCAAGGCACTCACCATTTTTGCTAGACTTGCTGACCAGCAGGCCCCAGGGCTTGGCCCTGTCTGCCTCCCCAGCACTGGGGTTATAGACATATGCTGCCGTGCTAGATTTTGGCATGGTTGCTGAAGATCCAAAGTCAGACCCTCATGCTTGTGTGGCTAGCACTTTGTTAACCAAACAATCTCCTTGGCCTGCCCAGTTTTCATTTTCAAAGCCTTTAGTTTGTTGCTGGAGAGATGGCACAGCACTTAGGAGCACCTGATGCTCTTGAAGAGGACTGAGTTCAGCTCTCAGCACCATATGGTAGCTCACAACTCTCTGTAGTCGTGACTACAGTTCCAAGGGATCTGATGTCCTCTTTTGGCCCCGTGTGCACCAGACATGCATCTGGTACACAGGCCCATACAGGCAAAAACACTCATACACATAAATCATTTAAAAAAAAAAACCAAATCTTTTAACCCCACTAGGCAGTAAAATACATAGGAAGAAAGGTAGGTTTGGAGAGTTAGAAATAATTAAATTTTCATGTCTATAATGTTAGTGGTAGGGAGGCTACAGCAGGAAGATCACAAATTTGATGACAAACTAGGCTCCATAGTAAGATTCTTATCTCAAACAAGCAAACAGCGTGTTTGCCCCTCACTGATAGAATTGTGGGATATTCTGGGTAACATTGGGCAGATGGACTTTGTAGAAGGTGTGAACTTTCATTTGGAAGCAACTTTCTGCAATTCTGTGATTCCAATCTAAGGACTGGCAGGGACTTTAGTTTGTATTAACTCTGATTTATCACAGTTTGATGAAGGCTGTCTCTTCCTCAAAGGAAAATGGAGTCGGCAGTCATGGCTGCCCTGCTATCTTATCAGAACCTATAAATTCCATGAAGACCTACCCCATTTTGCTTATGATTTCTCCGTGTATTTTGATGCTCAATGTTAGAAGGCTTTGAAAGTACCAGCTATTGTAGTCTCCCATACTAGCCTCAGATAAGCTTTTCAATATATGTTATTTTGCTAGACTGCAAAATAAGACACGGAGGAGGGAATATTATCTTCATTTTCTAAACAAGGGAACTAAGGGCGTGAGAAGATAAATCATGTGTTCAGGGTTGTGCTGCTTGCTACTAGCTAAGGTTTGATCTATGTCTTCCTCATTCCAAAGCCCTTCTTCCCAGACCTGTTTTGCTTCCCATTCCTCCGGGAAAGAAAGAGTTTCCCACACAGACTAAAGTGAGAAGAACAAAATACCTCACTAAAAATGTCCTGTGAGGACGTCTAGCATGAAACGAGAATTTCCTTAGCAAATCCAACTCATCTATTATTTCCATTGTTCCTCCAGGGCCGAAAAATAGTTTCAACACTGCAAGTCCCTGCATTCTCCTTAGAGAGACAAACAGACAATTACGTATAGGACTCTCCATGGGAAACACAACCCGCTGCGTTGGCAGTGCTGAGGACTGCACGCTTGTGGAGGTCAGAGACAACTTACGGAGTCTCTCCTCTCCTTCCACCTTTTCGCGGACTCTGTGGATGGAGCGCAGGTCACCAGGTTTACATTGTCAGGTGGCAAGTGTCTTAACTGGATAAGCCATCCCATCATTCCCCTGTTGGATTCTCAACCCTGTTGCAAGCCTTTGATGTTCATTTACCTTAGATGAAGATATGCCTGCTGGGACTGACAGAAATGAGTTTGAGTTAATAGATTTTTCAAGAAGATTCTTTGCTGTCTTTTGGCCAAATCATCAGAGATGACTATCACACAACTCTCAGACTCCCTTCTTCTGATGAAATGCTGGGTGGAGCTTTAGTGAGATAAAGCCCCCTGAATCCCAAGGACGGCTGTTTGGATTCGAGGGAAGGCTCCTGCCCAGTGCTAGTTAGGCATGTCAAAATGACCACCCTCCAGAGAGCAGTGGGGCTAATTAATAGACACAAAACTCTTTTGAGATGTCTTGATATTCAAAGGTCATTTATTATCTTTGACATAAATAAATTGCCATTTTAAGTCTTCTTTTCAGTGAGCTACCTTTCTAATTATAGGTCATTTCCCTAAATGACATCTGTAGGAGGCAGTGGGTTTTTAGGCAATGCTGGCCTTAGCGATATCTTAGCTGTGTCAGAAAGTGTGTTCTTAGCCAAAAGGGGAAGCCTGCAGGTCCTGGGGTACAGTGTTTCAAGATCCTTACCGCAGCAAGTATCTGTGCCTCTCATACTCGTGGACTCTAAGCGCCATCTCTCTCCTCCCCAGTACCTCACGCTCTGTCATACCCCCAGTTGAAATGTGATCGTAAGCATCTGAAGCTGTTGCTGAGCTTGACCTACGGAATTTTTAATTCCTAAAAATATGGCTAATAATGCTACAGATCCAAATAGATGTCTTTAAGGTGGCGACATTTAGATCTTTCTAATTAGGTTTCTGGTGTGTTTTGTTTATTTGTTTCTTTTTGGTGCTGTTGACCCTGTAGCCCAGGCTATGAGAGAATACAGTATACAACACGGGTGGCTTAGAACTCATGGCAATTCTGTTTTTGTTTTTGGGGATTCTAAAGACAGGTTCTCACTGTTAAACAAACTTGCTTGGATCCTCGTATATAGGCCAGGCTGGCCTTGGATTAGCAATAATTCTCTGATTTTGCCTCTAAACCCGAGAATACAGTACTGGATCACTATATCTAGCCCGGTTTCTTTTTCCTAATGGTCTTACTTGAAGTTTATAATGCTGATTAATGCCTGTAATCCTTACACTTGGAAGGCTGGGGCAGGAAGGCTGCTGAGAGTTTGAAACCAGCCCCAGTTGCATAATGAGACAGCTTAAAAAGAAAAGCTCTGAGATAATTTATATACCATACGAGTCACCACTGAAAGTGTGCAGCTCAACACCTAGTAGTCTTGTCCAGCTATTACCATAATCTAATTTTAGGATACTTTTAGAAAAGATTTTAATTGGAAATTATATGCCTGTGTGTTTGGGTATGTACACATGAGGGCGGGTGTTCCTGGGGACCAGCAGAGGAAGCTGAAAGCGTTGGAGCTGGGATTGTGAGCTACTTAACATGGGTGCCTGGACCTGAGCTCTAGTCCTTTACAAGAACAGTTTGCACACTTAGCCAGTCCGTAACTTTAGAATATTTTTGTAACCAAAAAGAAATCCTGTGCCCAATCACTATTTATCTCTTCTTCTTTACCCCATTCCTGAGAGTTGCTAACACTTTGGGTCTCTCTAGGTTTGCTTATTCCGATCCTTTCACTTAGCATAATGTTTTCAAAGTTTGTTTATTTTGTAGCATGAATAACTAATTCACTTCTATGTTCAAGGAAATACTTCTAGGATATGAATGAACCACACTGTTTATCCACCCATCTTTTGATTGACATTTGGGATGGCTCAACTTTTGAACTCTTATGCACAATGATGCCATGAATAATCAGCTATTTTTGTGTGTTTTTGTTCTATGTTTTTGTTATTTTTCTTCATCTAGGCGTGGAGTTGCTGGGTCATATGGGAAATCTATATGTTTCTTTTTGAATAAAGGCCAAGTGTTTAGAGTTGTCTTAAGATGAGAAGGGATGGTTGTTTTAAATGCCCTGACTTGAGGATGACAACAGGCAAAACCTGCCCAGTTGAGCAGTCTAGAGGCAGAGCAAAGGTCAGGGATGGGGAGCCACCTCTGTTGTTCTGTGCCTCCCAGGGTCTTGCACAACTTAGAGCTCAGCAGCTACCAAAGCACTTTCTGGTAATAGGCACCTGATAAAGATTTGTTGATCAAAGGAATGCATATACCCCAAGGTAAAGTCAGAGTGGAGGAAGCTGGGTAGGGGAAAACAAGCTTTGCAATCTGTGAAGTTTTCATTGTAGTTTAGGTCTTATTAGGGTTTCACTTGATGAGTGTTTTCTTTGCTCCCCCGAACTTCTGCTGTCAGCCGTATTTGAATGAACACGGGTATATGATGTGCGGAAGGAAGCCTGTGTGCTCCCATTTGCTGCTGGAGGTGAAGCAGTTAGATATTCTGTTTTCCCCATAACCTTTCCTTGCTCAAAACCCTAGTACACCAAAGAGCTCGTAGCTCAAAAATTTGAAGGTTTCTTCCCTCAAGGCTCTGACTCATGGTGAATGTGGAAAAGACACCATTATGGTTCAATTGTCCTCGTGTATAAACTGAGGGAAGGGGTTGAATTAACAACTGGAGGAACCTTTGAATGCTGGTATTCTGTGTAAACTTCACTCTTCCTCCTCCTCCTTACTCAGCACAGGTTCTCAGTGTTGTTTGTTACGATGGTTGTTGTATAGGTAGCTACACATCTTGCTGTCTGCATCTTCTTTTCCAACATATTTCTCGTACTATCATATTTTCTCTTCTCAAGATGAATTTTTATTTTAATTTAAATATACTGAATTGAATCTTTGAGAATTTCATACGTGCGTCAATGTGTTTTGAGCACATTCACTCCCCTTTTGTGTTTCTAATGCTCCACTTCCCCAAGGTTGCTATTTTCTCTAAGAACAAAAGGAATTAGTATTCTACAGAAGTCCAAAAGACAAAATTATTTTTCTTTTCTTTTTTTGGATTATTGAGACAGGTTTGAGACAGGGTTTCTCTGTGTAGCCTTGACTGTCCTGAAACTCAGTTTGTAGACCAGCCTGGCCTTGAACTCGGAGATCCACCTACCTCTGCCTCTGGTGTGCTGGAATTAAAGGTGTGTGTGCCATCACTGCCCAGCAAGTACAAAATTCTTAATAAACTATTTAAGACCTTTATGGTAAATGAATCTTTTCAATTTTAGGTTTTCTTACTTTTTTCTTTCTTTCTCCCTTTTTCTTTCCTTTTTTTTTAAATATAGATTTTCATTGTTACACCGGAGGGCCTTGACTTCACAATTCTCCTCCCTTAGTGCTGGGGTTCCAGGTGTGAACCACTACATCCAGCTTCTTTCTTTCTATTTTTTTTCACACTGCATCTTCCTCTTGGAACTTATTCTTTCTACATTTATCTATAAAGATTCTACTCACTTGAGTTATCTTTTCTATAAAACATTTCTTTCTTTTTTTAAAAAAAGATTTATTTATTATGTATACAACATTCTGTCTCCATGTATGCCCACATGCCAGAGGAGGGCACCAGATCTCATTACAGATGGTTGTGAGCCATCATGTGGTTGCTGGGAATTGAACTGAGGACCTCTGGAAGAGCAGCCAGAGCTCTTAACCACTGAGCCATCTCTCCAGCCCTCTATAAAACATTTCCAAGTCTACTTCATTAGACATCTTCTATGCCTGCCCTCTCACCATTTTCTTGTTTGAACCCTGTGGATGACTATACCCAGTCTCAGTATCACCAGAATCTGAGCTATGGGAAAGAGAAGATTTGTCTTAATTTCTCTCTCTATCTCCTACAAGTTCTGTCCTCTACAAGACAGACTTTGTTAGCAGAAGCTGCGGTGGCTTTCTCTAGCTCATGTGCTGTGGGTAGATAATAAAGCATACGCTAAGCTCCTGTGTCCTGTGTGTAATTCTTACTTCTGAAATAGGTGATGAATTATCTGAGGACAGAGACTTCCGTGTCCCCTTCTTTGTGTTCCCCTATGACCCTGCCACAGTACTGGGTCCCCTTAGCGATGGACTGAACTGGGTGATTGCCTACCTCTTCAAGTCTATACACACTCAGTTCTCATTTAAGATTCAGTCTGTTTGTAAGTTTTTGACTCTTGTGACATAGGGACAACATGAGGACAGGAAGGTGGGGTTGTTGGACCACAGTAATGTCAAAAGGTCCAGGGAATGGTAACCGGCATGAAGACGTTACACACAGAAGGGACTGAGGAACCCTATTTGTTCCATAGCTAGAACTATATGTCAAGTCTCTCAGGGTCAACTGGGAGGCCATTCCTGAGGTGTATTAGGAGGCTCAGAGGAATCACTTACAGGTGGCTGGTTCATCTGTGATGTGTGTAAGGTAGTCTGGCGTAGGCAAGCTGAAGTCAGTGCTGGGTGAGAATCAAACCCACAGAGCAGTGGTTCTCAGTCTTCCCAATGCTGCGACCCTTTACTACAGACCCTCGTGTTGTAGTGACCCCCAACACAAAATTATTTTCACTGATACTTCTTAACTGCCATTTTGCTACTGATATAAATATCTGTGTTTTCTAATGGTCCTACGTGACCCCCAAAGAGGTTGAGAACTGTGATCATAGACCCTCCAGAGTTCCTCTTGCTCTGCTTCAGATGCAAGCAGGTTGATGGTCAAGCCAATCCTCGGCAAGTATACATTCTATGGCTTCCAGAAGAGTTGATGTTTACTATTCCACACTCCTGCCCACGTCTCATCTCTCTGCCAAATCCAGGGTCCCAAGAGATCACAGAGAGAAAAACAGGTGGACAGGCAGCACATACCTGTTAATCTATTGCTCCAGCACTTGTGGGTAGGGATATGGGGCAGGAAGAAGGTGAGGAGTTCAAGGCCAGCCTGGGCTACAGAGTGAGTTCAAGGTCAGCTTAAACTAAAATAATAAGACTCTGCCAGGAAAAGAAGAAAAGGGAAAAAGAAAATAAGAGAAAAGTAGTGAGTACCAGGAGCAAGCCATTTGCAAACTTGGCTTGGCTGTGTAAGGAGAATGATCTGGAGTTTTTGCCAACAAAGTTCAGCCCGTGGATTAGAGGTCAGAAGCCACTGGGGTTGGCCTAAGGGCTTTGATGGATTCTCTGTAACTTGTTGCCTGGTCCCATAAATAAGGTCAACTAATGCTCTAGTGATGCACCTATGGTCAGGTCCACCTAACACACTCTTGGCTCAGGTAGAAGAGTGGGGCCAGGGCCAGGAAGAGCTCTCTTCATTTTCCTTCACTGGTTCAGCCGTTTATTTGTTCATTTATCCTTTTGTCAAAATGTTTAGTGAGGAAGTCATTCCTGTCAGGGGGAGAGAGGATTCTGGGAAGAAGTTTTTGGAGAGCTGAGGGTCATAGTTGGAATAAAAGTGGAATCTCACCACTCTGCTTCTTCCCCTATAGTGGGACAAGCCCGAACCAGCCCCTCCCCCTGCTCCTAATGCCAACCCTCCCACAGCCGCAGATCCCTTTGTGTGTCTCAGCTATGACTTGTCTTAATTACCACACTCCTCTGCCATGAGAGCCCTGCCTACGCATAACCTTTAAACCCCAGCTCCCTTGTTGTGGTTATAAAAGATGCACGTGGCCACAGTTACCCTGCAGGAAAAGAATCATGTTTCTTACACCTTCCTGTAGAAGGAGCAGGGGGAAGTTGGCTACAGTTCAGAGCTTAGTGGGGATGAGGGAGTAACCGGCAGTAGAGAAGAAGGATTTTGTCTTGACATGTTTACAGGGCTGGAGCAACCCAGCAGGAGTCTGTCTGCCTCTGTGTGTACCTGCCTCCATTTCTCTGAGCAGCATGGCAGTCTGCTCATGGTGGCATCAACAGGAGTTCGGAGCCTGACCCTGCACCGTAAGATCTGTGTATGAAAATGAGTGTATGAAGGTTGAGCTGCGGCTTGGAAGGACCAGAACTCTATACCTTAAGTGCTGTAGGCTTCATTCAGTAGCTTTTTTATCCCTGACAAAGAAATTTAATCTAGTAAAAAGAAAAAGAAGACTTTTTTTTTCCCACAAGATCATTTAGTATTACACAAAAAGTCAACACTAAAACTACAGTTAGACTCCAGCTTGCTTACAATGGATGTGACTAGTGCATGCTTGATTCTCAGTATTCAGTGGGGGCAGAATGATTGTGAATTTAAGGATGGCCTGGGATGTCTTAAGCAAATCTACATTATCCAACACAGGTGTGTTTTCCTGGGAGTCACACACTATTCTGTAGTCACATTTAATAATCTAATCCAACGTAGAGAGGAGATGTACCTGAGGGACAGGCAGGCATGAATCGACACCTCAGGTTCCTCGGATTGTTGCAGGGTCCTATGTGCTCATGGTTGAAACTGTCCAGTCTAAATCTGGCACAGGGAGCCTGCACCCTTCTCTGCCGACAATATCTAGTCAATGTCTGGAAATTCACTTAGGGACCAGAGATGCTGAGTTCCACCGGTATACTGCTGAGGTGATTCCAGCTTCCGCTGGTGGAGTGTGTCAGGAGTGCCATGGTTTTATGAGCAGAGATTATTATTATTTAATACACTAGCCACCCACAGAGGGGAGATGCTGCCCTGCTTGCCCTGTCTGAAAAACAAGAGAACTTTGTGATGTTTGCCATCAGTTTGAGTCTTGAGAACGTGGGTCATGCATAGAAGGTGTTTCTAAAGCTGCGTTTTCACTTCTGCCGTAATGTGGCCTCTCATAAACCGCCTTTAACCACCTAACTCCACAGATAAGTCTCTGAGAGCCAAGCATCTTACAGAAGAGGAGGCGGCCAAGTTGACAAGCAGAGTGGGGAAGACGGGGCATTTTCTGTCTTTCGTGGGGGATCGTGATTTTGAATGATTATCTCTAACCCATCAGCGGTGCTATGGGTTTCAGCTGTGGGCAAACAAATGCTAATAACATGTTGAGTGAAAGACATTTATAATGTAAAGCATAGGAACTGCACTGCGGGGTGTGGGGGGGAGGGAGGAGGAGGGGTGCGGGGACTCCTCTGGAGTCCAAAGCTCTAGCTTCTGCTCCTGTATTCAGACTCACTGAACCAGAAGGGCTCATTCAGTGAGCAGGCAAGACGATGTTTTGCTGTAGACACGCCGTGCAAAGGTAGCTGTTTGCCTCCTCCTCTCTTCACACTTGCTCATTCACCTGGAACTCAACCATTCCATTGTTACACACTCACATTTTCCTGTCACCTGAAAGTGACTCCTGGCGTGGGTCCTTAGTGCCAGATCAGTAGCTCCTGCTCCGTGTGGCATCTTCCTGTCAGAAGCCAGCGTTTGCTTGCTTTTGTTATGGTATCTTGGTCACACGGTTGTGTCCCTCTGCCCAAGTCTTCCCAGAATGTATGGAATAATGCAGGTCACAGTTGCAGACCAGTCTCTCGAGACTTACAATAGACCTCACATCTGCCTCCTCTCTTCCCATTACAGCCTCAGTTTCCCCCTTTAGGTGATAAGCTGAAGAGCCTTTTGGAGGGTCTCATAATCACTTCTGCAGTACAGAGTTGTCGTGATCACAAATGGTAGGGCTGGGATGCAGCTCAGTGGAACATGTCTACCATGAACTACGAGAACATGCCTCACATGCACAAAGGCCCAGGCCGAACCTCTAGGGGTTCAAAACCACGCAAACAAGTAAGCAAGATTGTTTGGAACATAGCAGTAGTAAAGCTTATTAGCTTCTTTTCATATCAGTTTTTAAGACTGGGTCTTCTGTGGCATAGGCTGGCTTTGAACTTGCTATGTGGACTTCTGATCCCCTGCCTCCATTTCCAGAGGGCTGGGATGTACCACCACGCCCAGTTTATACAGCAATGAACTAGAACCCAGGTTTCCTTCATGTGCAGTAAGCGGTCTAGAAACTGAGCTACACCACAGCTCAGCATATGGAGGTCTTAGTGTGATCCCCAACGGATGGCTACTTAACACATGATAACTATTACTGTTATTATCATCCTAAACCTGCCAAAATTCTCCAGTTAGAACAATAGCTTTGCCTCACGGTGCAGGCAAGAGGCCCAGGAACCTATGCACGGATACTTGAGGATGTGCTTCCCTCTCATGTATGTGTTTGCATGCCTCTTGGCCATGTCTTTCCACACTATGTTGTTACCTCTTGTGTGACATTTACTCCCCAGCTGCCGCCTCGACTCTCCTTCCTGCTGAACTATGACTTCCTAAGAGCTCTGCCTTTACATGCTTAAGAAAAGAATAGATTAGGAAAAATGAAAAAGGCAGATAATAAGTTGGGATCTCCTAACCTTAGGCTCTTGTGCATGCTCTTCCCACTGTCTGGAATGCTGTTGCCTCAGAGAGTCACATAGTTTAAAGATTTGCTTTGTTCAGATGACTGAGTTATCCAACTACGAGAACATGCCTAACATGCACAAAGGCCCAGGCCGAACCTCTAGGGGTTCAAAACCACGCAAACAAGTAAGCAGTACAAGTAAACGAGGTTTCCTGCCCACCTTGTAGGAAACAGACTATGCCTCTTCATTTTCTGTTCCCTTCCCCTCTCACCTTCTTCTTAGCATCTCCCCATACTTTAGTTTAGTACATATTTGCTCACTTACATCCCCTATTGCTTACAGTAACAATAAAAATATGTAAGCATTTTGCAGCGTCAGTGTCTAGAACATTATTGATCCATGGCTCAGTTCTCAGGGCATGGTGCTTGTGTTAACTGTGTGTGCTTCTTAGCCTCTTGCCCAACCTGTTCCAGGCTCTGCCGTTTACTTTTCTGGAACTATGTGGCATTGGGACATGCTCTGCACAAGGTAGACAGAACCCAGGTCTTTGTAGACCTTCTGGTCTGAAAATGGCAAGCGGCTTTCTCACTTTTCTGGACCATGTTCAGGAACTGTGGCAGCCAGGGGAACAACTGAGTCCCAGCCAGAGGGGCCTGGGAGCCTTCCCTGATCACATGGAAGCTGGGTTGAGGTCTCTTCCTCATTTCCAGAACATTGCTCTTGTCTTCTGTTCTTCCTTGTGCCAGACTTCATGACTGAATCTCTCTCAGCCGTCATTCCCCAGCGTAATAGATATAACAGCTGTTCCACCCACACACTTGCAAGAATGCGGGAGTCTTACAGGGGATTAGTGGCGTTTTAGGTTAAAGACATGGTGAGAGTCCATAGGCTTCTGAGTCCTCCTGAGTTAGGGACCTTACGGTGAACTGCTGAGTCTTGCATATCTCAGGGGCAGTTCTGCTTCCCTGTGGATTTGTGTGACCTACTGCTTGGAAAACCTGGGAGTAGTTGTATAGTGTGTTAAGCCCCTGTGTTTGGAACCCCACCTCCCTCTCTTATTGAGCTTATGACAACAGAGCTCAAAGAATGTGGCACCTGATTAACTCGTCAGATATGTATGTGACAAGTGTCAGGAAGGCTTATTGATGGCCAGCCTCAGTCACAGTGGGGCGTGCTGCAGATGCTGTGATAATGCTCTTGTCTCTCCTGTGGTAGAACTCAGGGAACTAGATGAGGATCTGTGGTTTTGGAAATGGGGGTGGGGGGCTTTTCCGTGTCAGGGTTTTCATCACCTGACTCCGTTTCCCCTTCTGTCCTAGTTGGCTCTCTGTTGCTGTGATAGAACACTGACCAAACCAACTCGGAGAAGAAAGCATCTGTTAGAAAGAGAAGTCCGCGCTGGAGCTCAGCTTACCAAAAGTTCTTACCAAAGTAGAGGCCACGAAGGAATGCTGCTTATTAGTTTGATCACCACGGCTAGCTCAGCCTGGCTTCCTGATACATAAGGAACACCTGCTTCCCGCACTGCTCACAGTAGGTTGGGCCCTGACACATCAATCAGTAGCCAAGAAAATGCCCCACAGACTTGTCCACAGGTCAGTCTGGTAGAGGTTATCTCAGTTGAGGTTTCCTCTTCTTTGATGACTCTAGTTTGTGCCGAGTTGACAAAAACTAACCAGAGCCCCTTCAGAACGCCCAGTTCCCAGTGAAAACGGTCTCTGTACTGAGCCCAGAAGCCTCCGAATGTCTATTCACAGGCGAGTCTTCTCTGAAATGTGTTTCACCCACAAAACACCCCTGTTCTTTGGTCTTTCTCAGAACTGAGCTTGAAGGTGAGCAAATTAAGGACATGCTATTCCAAAATATGGCTAATTGTGTATTTGTATCACAAGCTAAAATCATTTGAGGATTGTCTCAGAAAGGGCTGTTTAGCTTGTGGGTTTGGGCTGCGGCAAGTCATTAGGATTCACTGGGGGAAGGCTGTGCGTCACACCCCTGAAAATAGCCCCAATCACCAGAGACTGGGCCCTGGGTCTGCAATGAACCCAGATAACTAGCTTGGTGAGTACCCCATCGTCCACTCCCTTGTATCATGCTCCCCTACTATGTCTTAGCAACACCCCTATAAGTAACCAGCCTTGTGCAGACATCCATCTGTCCTGCCATGCATTCACGAATACATTGCCCCATCCATAGAACATAAAAGCCCCATGCTTTTATCATCTCTTTGAGCTTAACTCTAGTAAATATCTCCACGCACATTCACAATCAGTGGAAGTTTCCTCTTGTTAATTTGTTCTTATATCCGTCTGAAGAGCTCACATAAAAACTCAGGGTAGTGAGGAAAGGAGAAGGAGGAGGAACTAGGGCTAGTATGCAAGATGAAAAAAAATTAAATAAAAAAGAGTTAAAACAAAAAAAGGAAAGAAAGAAAAAAAGAAGGGGGAAATAGAGATGACCTCTCTTTTCCCTGCAGACGAGTCCATCCTACAGAGAACTTCGGTAACAAGCCGGCAGTGCCTAGCTCTATTTTATTTATTTATTTATTTATTTATTTATTTATTTATTTATTTATTATGTATACAATATATGCCTGCAGGCCAGAAGAGGGCACCAGACCCCATTACATTACAGATGGTTGTGAGCCACCATGTGGTTGCTGGGATTTGAACTCAGGACCTCTGGAATAGCAAGCAATGCTCTTAACCGCCGAGCCATCTCTCCAGCCCCCAGTGCCTAGCTCTAAACCAGTGGCTTTCAAATTGTGTCCTTGGCACCTCCAGGGGCTACTGTGGGTGAATCTGGAGAGTAGGTTATGCCGTTTGTACTCAGCAGTGTTGCAGTTGGTTATCTTACGAAGTTAAAGGTGAATCTGGAGGGTTAGATTCTAGAAGTAAGAAGCTTGAAAGCACTGTCAAATCTCACTTGATTATAATGAGGAAGTGGAGGCCCATATTGTTCCCTAAAGATATAAGCATCTTGGCAGGAGCAAAACTATTCTAAAGGGGGCTATGTGTGTCCTCTCTCTGATGGTCAGGCTATTACAATAAGGGTCTCCAAAGACTTGAGATTTTCCCAGGGATCTCATGGTGGGAGAGAGGAGGCTAGGGCCCCAGGGAGCTTGCCTCTTGGAAAGAGATTTCACAGTTTGACAACTTACCACACAACTGTGTGGGAGAGGCTGAAGTTTGACGATGATGAGAGGCACCACAACTGTCTGGGACTGTTTAGTTGTGCATACCTCTTGGCGTCTCCTTAAACCTAAGACTCCTGCCAGGATCCCAGAGATGGAGCTGGGGGGCTTGTGGAGCTCATTATTTGTTCCTCTTCCTAGGAGGGCTCTGGAAAATGAACATCCTTTCATTGCTCCGCACCCTCATTTGTCTCTTTAATTGGCATATTAAACATGGGTAGCCAAGACACACAGATAGGCAAGACTGAGTGAGATCAATATCCTCTCCTCTGTGTCCTATGCTTCCAGTTAAATAAAACATTCGTGTGGTTTTGTTTTACTCTCTAGAACTATCTAAAGAGAATGTGGCCCAGAACTCTGCTCATAGACGTTCATGTCACCACCACCACCACCACCATCACCACCTCCACCACCAACACCACCACCACCACCACCACCTCCATCACCACCACCACCACCACCACCACCACCATCCACCACCACCACCACCACCATCACCATCACCACCTCCTCCATCATCACCATCATCACCACCACCACCACCACCACCACCACCACCACCACCACCACCACCACCTCCACCACCACCTCCTCCTCCTCCACCACCACCACCACCAACCCCCACCACCTCCACCACCACCTCCTCCTCCTCCACCCCACCACCACCACCCCACCACCACCCACCACCACCACCACCACCACCACCACCACCACCACCACCACCACCACACCACCATCAGCAGCACCACCAGCACCACCACCTCCATCACCACCATCAGCACCACCCACCACTGCCACCACCACCCACCACGGCCACTAGATGGCTTTCTTGGCTCTGTATCCCTCAGTGGGAAAGAGCGTTTCTCCCATTTCTTCCAGTCACAGCACTCCACAGTTGCTCATAATTCTTTGCCTGACGCCGAGGCCCTGTGAGCATCCCCCTCCTGCAAGTCACTGTTTCCACTGCTCAGGTCATATTTAGGCAGCCCTGTTGATGAGGCTTTGGGGTAAGAGCCTGTATGTTTTCTTGGAGCACAACAATATCTTTATAGTGAAGTTTACAGTGCTTTATAAAACTCCTGTGTGTTAAGCTAAAATGGGAGGCTGGAGATGTGCCTGTTTATTAGGGCACTGGGTCAGATCCCTAGAACCACATACCCTGGGTATGGAAGTTCCTGCTGTAATCACAGCACTCCGGAAGTGAAGGTAGGAGGATCAGAAGTTCAAGGTTGTCCTAGGCTCCATAGTGACTTCAAGGCTAGCCTGTGCTATGTGAGGCCCTGTCTCAAAAACAGAGTAAAATAGAATAAGTAGGGCCTTTATTCCCACATAAGTTTGCGGTTAACATATTTTCTGAACTCAGGTAATAGCTCTGGCATCACTTTTTGGTACAAGTGTAATATGATTTGGTATAAGTGTAATATGATTTCCATATTTTAAAATCCTTTTAGGTGTGTAATTAAAGATTTTCTCCAGTCCCCAACTGGAAGTGGGTAGTGGCCGTGGTAATGGTGTGTTACAGAGCAAAGAGATACATGTAACAGAAGACTAGTAATTGTCTTCCCAGTGATGGGCATGCTTAACTAAAATTCATTTGTTTTGTAATCAGTACTTGGCAATATCTATGTGAAATGACATTAAAATGGAAATATTCAAATGGAATTTTCAAAAATTATACATCAGCATAATTGCATATTTGGTAACTAAGAACCAATAACTTTGAATTCCAACCAAATGTAGTGTTACCTGTTTAAGAATTTTGTTTTTATTATTGCCAGATTTGTTACATTTTTTCACCTAATTATTGCATGTTTTAGATTTTGCCAAAATAAATCGTTACAATTTCTGTTTTGCTGCATATGGGTTCCTATGTACTGTTCCTTAACCCACAAATACCTAGGATTATCAGTTTTGTCTTTACAAAAGTTTGTTCCCTCCTGATTTAACCTATAGCAGAACAACAAGCAGAAAGACAGATGGCAGACAGACAATAATCATGATATCGAATATTTAATACTATGTTTCTTGTCTGGAAATATGCTCCGGAATCTCAGCTAAATCCTTAGCTCTGCAGTGTGGCTGATTCCTTTTGTAGCTCTGTGTCATTAATGGAGAGGACACCCCTTACTGTGAAAAGCAATTTAATTAGCTCTGAGTCAGTTCTATGCAATGTATTTATGAAGCCCTCCATTGGCAATCAGGAAGCTTAAGGGGTTAGTCGTTTGAATTGGTCAGGCTGGTTTTTCCTTTCAGGGAGCCCTCTCTCTCTCTCTCTCTGAAGCAGGAACAGGAAGGGAGGAGGTTGAGGATGAGCTCCGGGCCTGAAATGGTTGTGCAAGGTGCTGAGTTCAAAGGCCTCTGGGTTGCCAGAGAGATGGAGTGGAGAGAACAACAAGCAGTCTTCTCCAGCCCAAGGGTGGTGGGGCTCTGGGCAGGGACCAAGCGTGGTTAGGGTTTGACTCAACCCTTTCTCTAGGCCAAGGAACCTTGTTCATTCTCCTGCCACCTTCGTGTTCTTCTGTATATGTCTGTTGGGGGGGGGGGGGTTGGAGAATGGAGAAAAGCAGCTCCCTTCACCAGCCTCACTGCATGCTGAGCTGTCTGAAAGCAGAGTCTTTCTCCCTCCCTTCTCCTCTCCCCTCCCTCTCCTTCCTTTCCACCCCCTTCACTGTTTTCTCCTCCTGCTCTCTCCTGTCTCTGGTTGGAGATAGAAGTCAGGGCCTTGTGTATGGTAAGAATGTGCTTTACACTGAGCTCCTGAAGACAGACTTCAACTTATTTTTTTTTTTTGACTTCAACTTATTTTGCTTTGCATTCCCACTGAACGCCCACTAATAATCATCTCAATATGCTATGTACACAGCATTGCACATTCTACAAAGCGTTTCCTTGTCCAGTATCTCATTTGACCCCGTGTGAGACATGTGATTGATTCCATGTCAATAAGATAAGCAAAATAAAGTTTAGAGAAACGAATGAATGGACCAAGGCTCCACTGACAGTATGAGGTACAATTAGCACTGAGCCCAGGTGTCTTCCTCTGAGTCTCATGCCAGTTTCCTCTGGGAGCACTATGTAACCACTGTTGGCTAGTCAGAGGGTGCCTGGGAAGACTTCCTCCTTCTAATGTTACTATGTTGATAGCACCACCATTAGATTATCCCACCTCTCTCTTGGTGCACCCTCTTCCAAAATAAGGAGGGAGGCCTTGGTACCAAGGTAGGGGTGGTTGTAGGGGAGCCCCTTTCTTAGCTTGTTTGTACCCAAGACAAGAATATTAATATTAGGAGTTTTACAAGAAGAGGGAATGACACTTCAGAAAAGTGAGGGATGCTGGGTACACTCAAATTTCTCTCTTTCTAACTTACAAGTTTTATTCATTGAAAGTCTTTTAACTAAAGATTTCCCCCATTTCATAGTTTCTGTTTGGCACCTCATGGGACTCACAGGTCTTTCTGTGGTTGAGAAAAATAAACTTGTAACACTCTCAAGTGATATTAATGACAGAACTGTGGGCTCAACCTCCTGTTCCGTGCAAGCCCTCTTGGTTTACTGCCTCTGCTGGCTGGGCCATTCCATCAGATGAAAGAAGCTCTCACCAGGGGACAGCCTCCCCCACGCCTGGGTAGCTCCAGCCCTGGGATATATTTGTGTACAATCTGCCTGGGCCTCTCCTTCTTGGTTTCCATCCTGCCTTTGGAACTTTTAAATCAACACTTAAATCCTTCTTGTATGTGGCTTCAGAAAAATGACCAGTGTTGCCATCTCTAATGCTTTATTACTTGTCTCTTGCTTCTGTTATTATTAACTTTTTCTCACATGGTGCAGTCTCCAGAATATTCACAATCCTGGCCGCTGTCTCGAGATGTTCTGTAGTTTGTAAGCTCCTCTCATAAAACATGGCACTCAGAAGTCCACATGCTCATTTGTATGCAAATATTTACATAGTTTGTCCTATGCCTGCAAGATCACATTGTTTCTGACAGTTACACTAGATTGATGTAATAGTTAAATCACCTCACATGTACACACACGGAGCTACAAGCTGGGGCGCTGTGAAGGAGCCCACCACACCAGGGACTGCTTCTTAGCTGCTAAAGCCAGCTTGAAGGAAGCTGGTGCCCTCCGCCAGAGAGAGAAGCACAGAGCCTCATACAATGGATTCAGGATGGCAAGTCCTGAGAACTCCACAGTCCTCTGGACCACTTATTCCAAGAAGAATTTCAGGTACTTTCAGATCTGACTTGTGATTAAACTCCTTTTATACCTCTTAAATATGGCTCCCTTTTCTTCTTCTTGGGAGAATATTGAGGCAGAAAAGATAAAGTTGCACTAAAAAATAAAGTAAAATAGAAAGATAGATAGATAAATAGACAGATAACTAGATAGATAGATAGATAGATAGATAGATAGATAGATAGACAAGGAAGTAAGCAAATAAATGAATAAATGGTCTTGGGAAAGGCTCAGTCCCTTAGACACAGCCAGTTCTGGAGGTTGTTTGTATAGACCTTTTATTTTATTTGTTATTTTATTTAAATTGAATTTAAGAGTTGTCCCTCAGCAAGGCTACAGTCCCAGCAGATTCTTTCCTGGAATGCCCGAGTGGGTCAGAGTGGCTCAGCTGTTCCAGGCTGTCTCTCTGGCTGCGCCACTGAGCTCTGGAGTTGACTCTGAGTGGCTCCTCCTGATACCAGCGGTGCACAAGCCACGTGACACTCACAGTGAGACACTGCTCTGCAGAGACAGTCTCCGACCCTTGGCTCCTGGATGACCAGAAGCTATCAAGTAGCTACTTGTATCGTTATTCTTGTTAATATCATCATTGTCATTACTACTGTGCACGGATTGTTCCATTCATTGCAACCGTCTGAAGGAGTTATCTGGCAGCCGGTTGCTCTGGGACCCGGTTAGCTCACTCTAGGTCAGAAGTAGCTAGAGGGCCTTATAAAGTGTCCTGATGAGTAAGGTGTGTCTCCTGTGACAGCTGGAGTCTGTGACACAGTTCTGGTCTTTTACAGCACGGGGCACCTTGGGGTGAGAAGGCTGAAAGCGTGAGTCATTGAGTTTAGAGGAGTTTGATCTCCATCTCTAGGGCAGGTCCTCTTGATGTTCAGTGCTTCTCTAGGAGCTAGGCTCAAAGAGATTAAGATTTAGGCCAAAAATAACAGACACAAAAACCCTGGAAGAGAACACAGGAAACCCCAACCCCTGTAGAACTTTTTGAGTTAACTCATATGGTAGGGCTTGGCTGCTAGTTCTGTCTAAGGCAGTGACTCTCAACCTTCCTAATGCTATGACTCTTTAATACAGTTCCTCATGTGGTGGGGATCCCCAACCATAAAGTTATTTTTGTTGCTACTTCATAACTGTAATTTTACTACTGTAATAAATTATAATGTAAAGAGTTTTGGAGATAGAGGGTTGCCAAAGAGGTCACAACCCACATCTTGAGAACTACTGGTCTAAGGCCTTCACAGAAGTGATTTATTTGAATATGCTTTAAGAACAATTGGTGAGCTTACAGCGCCTCCTAAAGGAAGCACCTTGAAATAGCCACCCTGGTGTGAAAATTGACGTAGATTAATCTGTAGGCTTGGAAATTATTGTGAAGGAACTTGTTAACTTGCAGTTTTAAGAAGAAGAGAGTGAGAGAAGTTAAATTAAAAGTTTCCTTTAGTAATTCTGAGAGAAGGGGAGTCTGGCTCTGTGTTTTAAAGTATCTCTCAGGGTGTCTTGATTCTCTGTTGTTGGTTTTGTTTTTGATTCTCTGTTCTTTTTGTAAACTTCTGCTGTATAATACGGACATTTTACTGATCTTATGTGACAAAGCAGGCGTTCCCTAATGTCCTGGTGGGATGATAGGCCCTGTGTCTAAGAAGTAAGAATATTGCTGCCTGGCTCGACAGCCCAGGGTACTGAATGTGGTTACAATGAACCTGCTTGAGCCTCAAGACCCCCAGGTTAACCCTTGAGTGACATCTCAGCCACATCCTTCCAGTGCCATAACCTTGCTTCATGCTAGTCCCCAGAGCTAGCTGCTACTCTCTATGTTAGCATCACAGATTTCTGGGCGAGGCAATCCCAGTGGGAAGCTGTCGCGTGTTCACGGGTGTTGCACTCTCCTGTGATGGAATACCTGTAAGTCGAGACTTGTAATGAGAGTCTGAAAACTGGGCTTGCATCACATTTTTCTCAACTTTGGTCATATGATGTTGGTCAGGTCCTTCTGCCTCTATTTTTTCATACTTTTTTTTTCAAAATGCAATATAGTCTAAAGTTGGAAGGAGACAACAGAGTAATTACCCTCCCTTTGATGCTGTTGGTATTGGTTTTGGCTATAAGATGCCCAGGCATGGCTTTGGGTGTATAACTCACTCTCTGTGGTAATTTCTGGAACTAGCACCAAGTCATGGAACTACACTGGAATTTGGCATTTCGGCTGTGTTTTGCTCTGGTCCTGTTCTCTGTGGTCTTTATCTGCCAGATTGCATCTCCTAACATTACAAGACCAACAGTGTACATGAAAACTTAATTATGCATACGGTCTAAAGAGACCATTTAAAATTTGTTCTGACTTCATTTGTGCTTGTGTGTGTGTAAATGTTCACTATTTTTGTATGGATGTGGATGTACATGTGTGGATGCAAATGTATGTGGGGCCTAAAGTGGGTTCTGGGACTCACCCTTCACCTAATTCATTAGGCAGAGTTTGTCAATCAAATCCAGAGCTCTTCAGTGTGTGAGGTTTTTCTAGCCAGCTTGCTTTGGGGATCTTTCATTCCCAGCCTTTCTGAGACTGGAATAACAGATGGGCGGCTACACCCATCCCACATTTGTGTGATGTTTCTGGGATCTGGATTCCTGTTTCATCGCTTTCCAGACATGGGACAAGCATTTTTACCCCAGAGCCATCTCTCTAGCCCCAAGATTCCCTTAAGGAATGTGTGATCTATTTTTTTTTAGATTGGAGCCTTGGCTATGAAAGAGATGTAAAGCCCCTAAGTTAATGGCAATTTAGTAGACCCATTGGCACAGTTATTACCAGGTTGACTGAAACCCCAAATGAGCGGAATCTGTGTTTTATTGCTTTCTAACTACTGAGAGCCAGCACAGGCTACAGCTCATCCTGTAGGCTAGAGCAAACGATCAGCTGAAGATGTGACAGTGAATTGGAAAGACATCATGTTCCCTGGATATAAACCTATTTCAGGGTTGGCTGTTTGCTTCTGTGTGGCTAGTGAGGGAAACTTTTGCTTGTCACCAACCTTTTGTGTATAAAACACTTTTTGACTCCTAAAGTGTTTTGGGGGCCTGTTGGTATAATAATTACCTTCCACAGACATAGGGACTTAAAGTTTTGACTGGATAGGCTTGTAACTGGTGGAGATGGCACTCATGCAGCAAGGTAGGGCTAGCCTTATTTTGTGAGGCTTAAATAAACTAATATAAAACTATAATCTAACTTTCTATTTAAAAAAAAGGCTTTGCATTGAAAAAACTAGCTTAAAGAACAGGAATTTTGTTTTACTAACCTTATAAAATGTGACATTTAAAGCCTAACAATTAATGCTGGGCAGTGGTGGTGCACACCTTTAATCATAGCACTAGGGAGGCAAAGACAGGTGGATCTCTGTGAGTTTGAGGCCAGTCTGGTCTACAGAGTGAGTTCCAGGACAGTCTCCAAAGCTACAGAGAAACCCTTTCTTGAAAAACCAAAAATAAAAATAAAAATAATAATAATAATAGATAAATAAGAAAGAAAGAAAGTAAGTAAGAAAGAAATTTTTTAAAAAAAGCCTAAAGAAATAAAAAGAAAAAAAATCTAACAATTAGATTTTTGGAGAGGGGGTTTCTCTATGTAGTCCTGCTGTCCTGGAACTCACAGAGATTTACCTCCTCTGCCTCCTGAATGGAGTGCTGGGATTACTGAGAGGGCCATCGCCCCTGGCCTCCAACCCCAGGACCTGAGTAAGAAGAATGGGTCAGGATAGAGGAGGAGTTCCGAATTAACATGTGAAAGGCGACAGCTAAAGGCTGGAGGCCTGGAGAAAATCATAATATGCAGAAACATGCTTAGCATGCAAATGATTGATAAAGATGACAATGCACCCCCTCCATTTAATCTGTTGGAGTGGAGCCAGGTCTGGCACAATACTAGGCAAACAGGTAGGTATCAGTACTTTAATAAACCATCTCTTCTGTAGCTACTCTATAAGATAGACATTAGCAGGTGCCCTCCAAACTCCTGTCTGTCTGTAACAAATATAAACAGGTCTTAGTGCCCATTAGGCTAAAGCCTGCGCCTTGTTGGAAAACCACTGCCTTAACAGTAGGGAAAAATGTATTATAAAGAATTATTTCTAGTATGTTATTCCTATTTAATTATATGGCGGTTGTGAAAATCATCTTAATGGATAAATATGTAAGTCTAGTTGTAAAATTTGCCCTACTGGACTGATGAGATCAGGTGAAAATATTAAGAAATGATTTTTTGTTGCTGTTCCAAAGGTAATTAGCTGACAAGAGCAAACATTCCATAAAGTTCCCGAACCTTGTGAAGTGCCTCTTCACCCAATGTCTAGACTTTCCTCAGCTCGACCACACCCTTCCCTTTGTCCACTTAGCCAGCTGTGTTGGACAGAGGTGCTCTTGCCTATGTATGGCTGTTTTAGGTCATGGGGCACCTTTTATGAAAGGAATTTGCCTTGCAAGGGTTACTTTCTTTCTGTTCGAGTGTTTCTTTGTGTGACACCAAGATTATTTTCTTCCAGCACTTCTGAGCCCAATAAACTGAGTTTCATTCCCAGGACCCACATGGCAGAAGTAGAGAGTCAACTTCTATAAGTTGTCCTCTGACTTCCTCATGGGTACATGAGCACACATGAAACAAATCCATAAATAAATGTAAAACAAATAGAAATGTGTTTCAGCAAAAGATAAAATTGTACAATTGGCCAGTTGCACAGCAGTTTCATTGTACCTGTCTCTTTAAGCCTCTGGATTGACAGTTAAACAAACAACAGGATAGATAGATATTTAATTGTCAACATTAGCTAAAGGCTAAACCTTTGACTTCTTTAACCAAAGACATTCCCATTAATTATCCTAAATCTAAGATCTACCCCTTAAAAAAATCACACTGCATCACATATTTCTTTTAGAAGGGATAAAGCACAACCTCTCAGGTGCCCCTAACTGCTCCTGTACTGGTGGAAGAAAAGCTCTCAGGTGTGCAGGAGAGGTCAGAAGGTCGGCAAGGCAGACCAGTTAAGAACAAAGTGAGACTCTGCTGGATCTATGGGGAGTGGGGGTTGGAAACACCACACCTGCAGAGAGCTCCTTGGCAAAACTCAGTGTTAGCTCCTGCCAGCCCAGGCCAGTTCGCCTTGATGGCGGTAATGGTAATTACATCATCATCTGCCTCCAGGTGTGGAACATTTCCACCATCATCTCCGTCACCTATGAGCTTTGTGCTTCCTATGTGATACATGCACCGTTTAAAAGTGCCTGTGAGTCTCAGGCCTCTCTCTTGCTCCTCTTGCTCTCTTGTCTGTCTGCCTTGTTCATGTCCCCTCTTCAAGATGGCCGTTCACTCTTTCACTCTCCCCCCTCCCTACTCCAATAAACCTCTTGCGCTAATGCTGTGGCACACGGTGTGTTCTCTTAGTGGCACATCTTGGCAGGGCTCTCCAGAGGTACCTGTTATGATTGTCGTCACTTTAAGAGACAAGCCACGCCCACTCCCTGCGGAACCCCCTCCCTGCCATCTTAGCTTCTCTGTGTTCCCTTTGGCTGCACACGCTCCCCTTCTCCTGCTCCCTTCCCTCGCTATCTCTGTCGTCTTTTCTCTTCCCTTTCTCCCTCTCTCTCTCCTTTCTCTCCCCCACTCCTCTAAGTAATAAATATCCAATTCTATTCCATACCATGTGTCTGTCCACGTGTCTCCTACCTGCTGCCTGCTTACACCGCTGGGCTAGCTGGGACCAGTCCGCTCACCATGTGTCTCCCTGCCTGAGACCAGCCACCACTTGGGGGCCAGCAGCCGTCTCTGCCTGGGACTGGCTGCTCCAAGAGCCCGCTGCCTGCCTACTGCTGCCGGGGATCTTGCAGCATTTAAAAAAAAATCATAACAGTACCCCTTTCTGTTTCATCTTTAGTCATAGGTTTTCTGCACCTCCCCCCCCCCCCCCCCATAAGTTTCTCTGCCATCACAGTAACCCAGGTCAAGATGAACTGAGAAAGCCTGTCTTGAAAAACCAAATAACAACAACAACACAAAAAACCAAACCCAACCAACCAAACAAACAAAAACAAAAAACAAAGATGAATTGAAAACTTTTAACAACAGCTATATTGAGCAAAACAGCTCGCAGGCAGAGTCTCCAGTCCCAGAGACTGAGGACAGAGAAATTGTGGGCCAAACTAAGTTGGGAAGAATTTAAACAAGGGGTGATGATGTGTCCACAACAAACTGAGTTTAAGTCCGAGTATGGTCAAAAGCTGAGCACTTAGTGTGGGGACTTGTGTGCCTGGCAGTATCAGGGAGGAAGTTGCAATAGTCGCCAAGAATGTGGAACTGGGTCTTTTAGTGCCTTTCCTTTATTGGGAGACTCTCCGTGTGGGCCAGGTTTGGAAAGGGAGAAGGAACCATGCAGGGCCAAGCCAGAGGTTCAAACTGTACATCTAGGAGTGAACAAGGATTGATGATTTTGTAATGATCTGCCCTGTCCGTATAAAAGACGAGCCCCGCCCACTTCCTCCCTTCCACCAAAGCAAGTGGATCTTCTGCTTCCAGCCTGTGCTCTCGGCCCCATCTGTCTTCTGAAGAGGTGGCTGCTGCCATGGATCCTCTCCTCCCTCCCTCCCTCCCTCCCTCCCTCCCTCCCTCCCTCCCTCCCTCCCTCCCTCCCTCCCTCCCTCCCTCCCTCTATCCTCCCACCCCCTCTTGCTCTCTCTCTCTCTCTCTTTCCCCCCTTTCCTTTCTTCCCATAACCCACTGAATAAGCTATACCCAAACCCTCTCTCTCTGTATGGCGTGCCTATCCATCTCTGTCTCTCACCTGCCTTGGCTCCTTGTGGGACTGGCTGACCCACAGCAGTCTCTCACCCACCACATGGCTCCCTGCCTGGGGCTCAGCTGCCCCTCATGGTCCACTGCCACCCCTTGGGGAACTGCACCATTTTATTTTAACCATTACAATGATACTTTTTAAATCACAGTCAGGTGCTCTGCAGAGGATGGAGGCCAGAGGCTAGAAAAAAAAAGTGACTGTAATGTCGACAGGGTAAATACCCAGAAGTGGTATAGCTGGATCATATGATAAGTTTAGTTTTATATTTTTAAGGAACAGCTAGACTAATTTCCATAATGTCTGGATTAATTTCCATTAGCACCAATAGCAAAAAGGTTTCCTCTTAGTGTGATTTCTTGCCATCACTTAAAAAAAGTTCTTACTTTTCTGACTTCCACTGGTAAAGTTGATTATTAATGTAATTTTAATTTGCATTTTATAGCTGAACTTTTTCATGACTTCTGACCATTTATATTTCTTCTTTTGTGAATACTTGACGGGACTCTAGCAGGCCCGAGCATGGCAAAGACAGCTGTGGCAGGCTTTGGCCTTCTCCCCCACCCTCCCTACCTTGCTAAAAACCATTAGATTACAATCCTAAAGCTAGCCTCCAACGTTTAGTTCCTTATTTGTCAGTTCCCCTCCAGAGACTTGTACCCATCCAGCGGGTCAGTTATTCAGGGTCTTGAAGAGGCGCTATCTGAAAAGACATGGGTGAGAGAGAGAAACGAGACCAAGCAAGAGTCTATTGTCAAGGTCTCCGTTTATTAAAGCAAGCTTAGAGTCTTATATAGTCCTCCAATGAGTAACTTGGGCAGGGGGAAGGGGGAAGGGAAGGAGGAACTCAGCAGCTAGGCGGAGTAGGGGGTAGCAAAGGTCACTAGCGAGCACACCTGGTGATAGCAGAAACAATCTTTTTGTGGCTCTGTTAACAAACAGCTCTCAAGGTAGTTGGGGTGTGGGGGCTCTCTGCAAACATTCTTAGGACAATGGTCCCTGCTACCAAGATAGTTGAGATGTGGGGCAGGTTCAGTTAGCAAACAGCTCTCAAGGTAGTGGGGCTTTCTGCAGACATTCTTAGGACAATGGCCCCTGCTATCATCTTTTAGGACTATGGTCCCTGACAGAGACTGACTACCAGGGTCTAGCTATCAAACTATTGAAGTCCATCAATCACAGTCCCCCTTTGGCTCGCCTAATTAACCTGCCCAATCAAAATTAAACACCTTATCCTAACATAAGGCTTCCCCTTTTACCTTTATAAACTGCTCTTTGTCTGTGTGCCACATCTGTCTCCTCTCTATCCAGAGGCAGTCCTTGGTTCCTCCAGGACAAATAATCCCTCTTTTCTCCCTTTTCCCTTTCTCCCTCCCCTTCCCAGGGGGGCAAAGGACTGCCCTGGATAGACAGCCTGTGTTAGCATGAGCCTGCCTCTGGATAGAAAGCCTGTGTTAGCAAGAGCCTGCCTCTGGATAGAGAGGAGGCAGCCTGTGTTAGCAAGAGCCTGCCTCTGGATAGAGAGGAGACAGCCTGTGTTAGCATGAGTTGGTTTGTTTTAATTGGGCATATTAATTAGGGTAGCCAAATGGGGGCTTTGATTGTTAGACTTCAATACTTTGATAACTGGTCCTTGGTGATCTGCTTCAGGGGGAAGAAGTGACCAAATAAGGGAAAGACCTTGGTGGCTACCTTTAGGACTGCAATCTAAGAGTTTAGTAAGGCAGAGGAAGTGGGGGAAGGGCAAGGCCTGCCAGAGCCATGCTTGCCTGTGTACCGTGTTCCTGTCCTGTAACCCGTGTACCGGTGGTTCCTGTCAATGTATTTGGTAAATACCTTAATTCGTGATTTTTTGTTCTGCAATTAAATTCCATGTAACTGCTTCCATTGTAAAACATTTTATGTGCTACAACTTACTTAAGTAAAGTTTCTGGGTCAAAGCCTCATGGGGTTGTGTACTCATATTTGGCACGAGATAAGTGACTTCGGAGTCCCTTTGAAGTGAAAACTATCTCACATCAATGTAAAGAAGACAAACCCATAAATCATTATAGAATGAGGAAGGTCATGCCTGGTAGCTAGTTCTAGACTCTGAACTACAAGTGTAGTGTCTATTGAGAAAAAAGTGGTATACGGTCACTGCTGGGCTGGGATTTGTCTCTGGTTACTATGGTCTCTCTGTTAGCCTTTGAAGAGTTAGAAGCAAGGGTGATAGTGTGGGAATTTCAGGCTCCTCCTTGGACAAAGATTTTTTTTATTTATTTTGTCTTTTAACTCAAAATATTTTTTTCATGGCTTCCCTTCCTTTATCTCTTCCAAGTGCCTCCCCACCTCCCCACCTATCTGACTCCATGCCTCCTTTCTCTTTAGAAAATAAACAAAGGAAGAACAAACCAACAAACCAGAATTAAAAACAAAACAAAAGCACAAGAGGACCCCTGCTCCCGCCCCCCTGCACAAAATTGAAAACCACAATACACAAACAAAAGGCCGGTAAGATTAAAAAATACTCAAGCAAAGCAAAATAAGACAACCCCCCCCCCCCCGCAAAATACCATTGAGTTCCTTTTGTGTTGACCGTATACTGCTGGGCATGGGACTTACCCATGAGCAGGGTTTATAAACCCAGTAAGAGTCTATTGGAGAAAACAATTTCTTCCCTTTGCAAGCCATTGTCATTTGTGCTGCTGACTTGAGTTTTCTAGAAGATTGTTCAGTGAATTTGGGCTTGGGGTAGGATTTCCAACACTTTCTGAAATGATTTCAAATATCCTTCAGTCGTTTGTACTGCGTACTGTGTGGAGTGGTATTCTTGGTCATTTGTACTGCGTACGGTGTGGAGTGGTATTCTCGGTGCTGGCTTATTAAACCAAAATATCAATTGACTCTGAAGAGCACCAAAGATGCTCTGCCTTGAAGTATCAAATATTCAACAGATTAGCCTTCTGTGCAAAAATAAACAAGCACATCTACCTCTGTGGCATTCAAACTTACTCTAATCTTACGTAAGTGTTAAAATTATATGTATACCAAAGAATTGTTTAAAAACAAATTTATGACTTAGCTGAACACAGGCCTAACCTTATAGACCAGATCCCAGTTTGAGTCAGGCCACACTTCCCAGCAGCTCTCTCAGGTAAAAAGCATCTGTGCTTTGCCCTGTCAGCTGTGAATTATGACAGCTGGCTCGTTCCTTCTTCGCCACACGTGATGCAAAACTTCCTGCCAGCTCTCCAAAACTTAGAAAAGTTAGATTTCTTGTTTGTTCTGGGGATTGGTCTAGAAAATCCTCAGAGAAATTCCTCAGAAGACTCCTCTCTGGAACTTGAACACGTGTCCGGGTCCCCACCCCCACCCCAAAGCCCACACTCATGGTGATATTCTTCTATCTCTGGTTCTTTTTCCTCCCTCAATCCTTCCCTTAGTCTTACCCTTTCTCCTAAATTCCTTTAGATTTATTTATTTCATTGTACGTGTGAGTGTTTCATCTGCGTCTGTAAGCGCTTCTTACGAGGGCTTCTTATGTCCTTGCAGGTTAGAAGAGGGCATCGGAATCCCTGGAACTGAACTTGCGGCCGAGGTTGTGAGCCACTGGGAACCCAACCTTAGTTTTCTGTAAGAACAACAAGAGCTCTAAACTGCTGAGGAATCTGTCCAGCCCCCCTACCTCGCTCTTAAAGAAGCTCTTTCATGTTTAAAGCGAAAGCCATTAAGCTTTGCCTCTCTAACCATCGTTCCTTCTCAAGTATATTTTGCCCAATCATTGTAAGAGGCTTCATTCCTGAAAGGAATCGTGTGTAAGCCTCCTTTTTGGAATGACTGCAGGTGCTCTTTTTCTTTATGTAAATGTTAACAGTGACTATTGGATTGGATTCAGCACCCAATACACTGGAGCCAGAAGGTTAGTGAATGTCGACACCTGCTGGCCACTTTCGGGAATTACAGCCTACCTTCCAATACACAAAGCTAGGCTTGCTTGTTACCATGTATTCTTCAGAGCTTCCTGGGTTGGGGATAGTCAATTGGTATCAGATATACATTTCTTTCCCCAGCACAAACTCCATGTTTGATTTAATCTTACTATTCTCATGTTATTGGTAATAAAATTATCCCCCTCTTTTTAATTTTCGAGGTAAAATCCCTAGGCTTGTAGGATTAATGTTTTGCCCGACACACAGCAGTTTATGATATTAATCAAGTATTTTCAAGCTATCTCATTGTATATACAAACCAGAGGCCAGTGAGGTTAAACAACTTCTTCCAGGTCACATCCAGCAAGACATGGACAGACTGACAGATACATATGTTATTAGAGGGTCCTGAAAAAAAAAAAACCACTTCCACTGAAGAAGCTTAACTGTGTAGCATTTACCACAGGGGTTTGCCCTTTCTCAGAATTCATAGTGTTTTGAAGATGCATGCATCCTGTAATGGACCAAATTAGTTCATTAGTGTGAACTTGCTCATTGGAGGTTTTCTTTGTCTTATTTAATATAGGTGCTAGAAGGAATTGTAGGACTCCTTCTGCAAAGGATTCTAGCAAATAGTACTGCCGCATTTTTCCATCTTATTCTGAACAGGTTAGAAAAGTAGTGTAGAACGAAAACAGCATATCCGAAATGCTATGCTTTCCAATAGCAGCCGTTAAATAACATAGTGGCTTTAGGTCTTTCAGCTACAGCTTTCTTATTCTTGGAACAGAATCAGGCAATCTTACCCACGCCTCCCAGCAGGTAGGTCCAGGGAGTCATGGATTAGGCTCCAGTTGTGATGTGGGCCATCTCTCCAAAGTTAAAGCAGGACAAAGCTGAGCCAATGGATCTTACAAAGCACACCAAATAAGTTAAATTTAGGGGCAAAGAAAGGGAAAGAGGCCCAAGATGGAGCAAAGATGCTCACCTCTGGTGAAGACTGTAGACATCTAGTGAACCGTCTTTCCTACAGATGCGGTAGAATGCAAGAGAGGAGGGAGATTCTGTTACAAGCTCCAGACCAACACAGCAGCTCTCCAATCTGAGTTCACAGCCCCAGCCATATTCCCTGCATTGTTCTCCCCCAAGAGGGCTGAGGAGGTTCTGCTTTAGAAAGTGTCGGCCAAGGGACGTGGTATGAGGAGAAGGAGGAAATACTGCAGCCCCGGTAAGTGTTCGCAGTGAAGGAGAAATGGGACAACACCTGAGCACTTCAGATCAGTGTTAGACTCAAACCCTTCCATCCTCACGGCCTCACTCAGTGTCAGAACAAGGAATTGTTTGTCATGGTGTAAAGTTTATTATAAAAAACCTGAAAATAAATAAAAACATTGCACACTAAAATTAACCGGATCCAAAGTCTAGATAACGCCATAAGCTTTCTATACAGGTACAATAGGCATTCAGAACTCTGGCTGTAGAGTTATACTTAATTTTACATCTTCACAAATATATAAAATATGCACAAAATCTAGCACACACTTGAACATGTAAAAAAAGGAAAGAGGCAGGGATTTTTGAAGTCTATCTATACTAGGATTTTCCTGAAAAACAGAACCAGTAGGACATATATCTATAAAAAGATATTTATTATAAAGAAATTGGCCTCTGTGATTTGGGCAAGCCCCGAACTGGCAGCAGTGTGGAGACTCAGGAGCAAAGAGACGCAGCTGAAGTCAGAAGGCTGTCTGCAGGAGCATTTCCTATTGCTCAAGGATGCTGGGTGTTTGTCCTGCTCAGGCCTTCAATGGATGGGATGAGGCTCATTCACATCACGTGGGGGAAGTCTGCATTATGATATTTCAGTGATTTAAATGTTAATTTCCTTTAAAAACATCTGTCAACTTCACATATAAAATCAAAGAATGCACTGATTTATTTTGACCTTTTGAAACTTACATTTTTGTTGTTGTTGTTTTGTGATTTTTGAGTATGCCCTTACTACTTCCACTTTTTTTTTTAAGACTTACAGTCCTACCTCTGATGTCCCGGTAGTGCAGGCATGAAACACCAGGCCTGTTTGCCATCATAATTTTTGCTGCAATTTGTGCATTATGTACTTAACATTTTTTTTTTTAAATATTGTTAACTGCTTGAGAGTCAGCTTTGTATTCAGTAATACCCGTACTGGATGAATTTTTTTTTGTTTAAAAGTAAAACGAACAAGAATAACACTTAAACAGATATGCAGCAACTATAACCATTTTCCTAATCCATTTGAGTAACCATATCAAGGCTGCCCGGATAACCAAGGTGCCTGTGGTTCCATCTGGTCACCAGGGGGCGCAACTGTCTCCTGCCCAGGGAGCTAGGAAGGAAGTTGAGGAAGTCCTGCAGTGATTTAAATGTATATTTCATTTAAAAACACCTGTCAAGTTCACATATAAAATCAAAGAGCGCACTAATTTATTCCCTTTTGACCAGAGCTGGACCGAGAGTGTCCTCAGCCGTATCCAATCAAGGGGGTCCTTTCAGGGACCAGCAGGTTTACCTGGACACTCCTGGCAATTCCGAGGCTCCTGGGCACACAGGCCTCCTCAGAGGGGTGGCTGCTACAGTTCTGTCGGCCTGTTGGTCACTTTGTGCAGCACACGTGGAAAGCGCAGGAGTAACAGCCCAGGGACCTCAACCCTCTGAGGTTACTTGGAGAAAAAGAGAAAAAGCCACTTCCGGCCTACGGGCTGCCTTTCAGGAACTGTGTTTGTGCTGGGAGCAGCTTTAAGCTTGAGCCACTTAGAACCAGGTACAGAACTCCCTGGTGAAGGTAGAGAAAGCCGGTGGCAATCACAGGGCTGGGGAGGAAGAGGCGAGCACATTACTGAAATTCAGACCCGCCTGGTCTACAAGGCGAGTTCCAGGTCAGTCAGAGTTACGAGGTTAGACCCTGTCTCACAACACAGACTGAAACCAATGAGAGTTAGGAATCCTGAGCCCAGCACTCTGGCTGTGTTTGGTGTGAAGCCAGACCTGGGAGGTCAGGAGTAGTGTGACATATGACTGGGCCTCTTACTACTGGCCAGCACGTGTGCCTCAGTACCTCCCAAACAATCCGTGCACACCTTGTCTTTACCGTTCTTATTCATGTTTTAGTTTACCTTGTCGGCTTACTGCTACTCTTTAAAGGAATGCTTACCAGTTAACTGGCGACAATGCATCAGTGGACCGGATATGAGGACTGAAGGAACGAATCGAGAAAAGCGCTTAGGCTAGTATATGTAAGACCCCAGTGCTGGGCAGTTACTGCTATTACTGGGTGTGCAGTCCTTCACCGGAGGATTCACTGCCTCCTGGGACCGTTGGAGGTGTCTGATCTCCAGCATCCACACACTCCCTGTTTTTACCGGGAAAGCTTGGCTGTCCTTGGGGGGGGGGGGGGGGGTGGAGGCGCAAGTATCCCCTGCCGCTTTTACTCCCGTCCTGCAATTCTTGTCACTTCAGTTGCTTAAGTAGATACTAAATCGGGTTGACAGCAGGTGGCTCCGGAATACTGCGGATGTTTGCCCTTCACTGCCTACTAACAATTAGTAATTTAACGAGGGCTTATTGAACAGACTGCATACTACTGCATAGGGCTTACAGGAATATTGGGATAGTTAAGACCGTGAATGGGAAACTGACTTCAGGGAGAATTTAAATGATTCTAGTCTTTCTTTTGCAAGACCCCTTCCCCATATTAAATTTATTTAACAAATATTTAGTGGATATTTTCTCTGTTCCATATACTATTCAGTCATTTGAGGTGTATCAAATAGAGCAAAGATCTTAGACTAGTGTGTGAGTGGGTGGGTTACAGGAGTAGGTAGAGTAGTGAACACAGACCCTTTAGGAAGGCAGAATTTAAACAAAGGCCGAAAACATGGAATGAGAAAGCCAAATGGAGATCTGAGAAAAGAGTGTTCCAGAAACTATATATAATATATGTTTGTTATATGTATATATGTATAATATATATGTATTTATGTATATATTAGAGCAGTTGCATTAGCCTCTTTATAGATAAAATAATTTCCCAGGGAAGTGAAGGAACGTCAAGGATCTTCTAGGAGGTCGTTGACAAGCCTGGTCTAAGTCCACCTTCTCATTTCTAGTCCTATGCTCATTCACCAGATCACATAGCCTCTCTCTTTGTCAAGATGACAGAACTTTCTAGTAAACCTGTGCCATCCATAGCTTGCTAAGTGATGAGTTATGTGTTCGGGCATAATTCTACCTATTGGGTAATGCCCAAATGTCTCTGGTTCTTCTTTTTAATGTCATCTATATGTATATTTATTTTGCTTAGGGCTATGGATGGTAGAAATGAGGCACCAGGTACGGCCCTTTTCTTTAAAGGATCACTTTGTACATAATCAGTTTTGGCTTTCATTTTCTCTCTTTCATCGACTGTCCCCCCCCCCCCCCCCCCCCCCCCCCCCCCCCCGCCACAGGCCCACTAACAATCTTCTTCCAGCTTAGAGTTAGGTTAGGCTCTTCATCTTCCCGGAGTTTCTCTGCTGCCACTTGTTAACTAACCAGTTTCCCAAGTTAGTAAGTCCTGCTTTATTCTGTACTACTCAATTAGATGTTGCACCTGAATCCTCCTTAGTCCTATATACTCCCCTGTCACCCGAATCCTCGGTCCTTTCACTTGGTTAGCGACTCTGTGTCCTCCTGTTTGCAGCTTGTGTCTCATGGATACTTGTTGGCCCCTTTGAGTGGTGGGGATGAGCCTGGGCCATTTCTCTCTGCCTCTGGCTGTGAGAACTTTCATGTACCAACTCCCTTTCTCTCCGGCCCACACATGCTGGGAGGAGCCTTCTGTGAGAGTCAAAGTGCCCGGTTATGGCCCGGGGAAGACAACAGTGAGGGACAGAACAGCAGTTTGGGGCAATTAATCATCAGAGAATGAGAAGTCTGCCTGAGAGGAGAGCTTGGGAACTCAGTCTAGAGGAATGAGGAAGATGGAACTTCCTGGCCTTGAAGAACCAGCAGAATTAATAGGGGGTAAGGGGAAGAAGGAGGTGGGAGGACAGCATGGTCTGTGTGGGCCAATGAGGAGATTAGTTTTAATGGATCGGAGAGGGTGTGTTTGGGAGTGGAGGTGAAAGATAGACGGGCAGGTCTGAACTGGAGCAGGCCCTGGGGCACAAGCTTGAGAAGTCGGCATTGCAGAATCATGAAATGTTCTTAAATATGGCAGTTCATGGGAATCTGAAGTGAAGACATAATGACACGTGTCATAGGACCTGCATAGCCACCTCCCTGACTTGGAGCACTTGATTTATTATGTCCTCCAATGCCCCCTATTAAAAGGGACCTCCTTGATTATTTTTTCACCGTGTCCTATTTATTACCTGTTTATTTGCTTGTCCAGGCTCTTCGAGTTTACCCTGAGAGTGAGTGCTGCCAGAGAGTTAGGATCTGGTTTGGCTCCCTGTCAAACGTCCAGAACCCAGCACAGTATCAGATACAGTCAATGTTCCAAAAGCATTTATTGAGTGAATAAATGCCCAAAGTAAACTTATTTCTCCAAACTTACTCTTTTTTTTTTTAAACCTCTGAGTGCTTGTGGGACAGTGGTGGTACATGCTTTTAATCCCAGAACTCAGGAGGTGGAGGCAGGTAGAACCCTGTGAGTTCAAGGCTGGCCTGGTCTACAAAAAAAGTTCCAGGACAGCCAGGACTACACAGTGCAATCCTGTCTTGAAAAACAAAACAAACAACAAAAAAACCCCAAACAACAACAACAACAAATAAAATAAAATAAAAAACAAACCAAAACCAAAACCCCAAAACACTTCTGAGTGTTTGAATTCTGTTACTGCTGAATTCTGATACCACCTCTATTGTCTGTTAAAGACAGAAATGTGGCCTTCACCTTGATGAAGCCATGGGTGTGGTACTTGGCTGTGAGGACTGTAGTCCCCTGCGGCCTTGTGCCTTGTTGCTTACTCCAGGTGACTAAGATGACCTGGAATTTCAGATGTAAAGACTGAAAGCATCAACAGGAATGAACAGTGAGTCTAAAGGAGCAGGAAGTCATCGCGAGCCCAGGCCACTTGGAAACTGCCCATGGGCATTTCTGAATAAAACCATCGCATTAGCTGTTTTGTCTGCTGGGTGGCGAATCACTTGACGGTTAAAATGCCAAGCCCAAATCCTGGCTCTGCCCCTTTCTATGCCTGTGTGCAGAGAGTGGCTGTTTAACACCCTGAGGTTTAACTGCCTGGTATTTGCTTCTTTGATATGTGTGGAAGAGGATAACACCCCTACCTCCAAGAGTTTGAGTGGAGGTTTGTGTACAGGAGCTTCTCAGAGCAGGGCTCACACGTGGGAAATTCTTAGGGCTCTTAGCTATTAGTGCTTAATGAGCCATTTTACTATGAATACGTTGTCATTTGGGGCTGCTAATCACGTAGGAACTGACCTTTGTAAGGTGTGACTAAGGGTGTCATTTGGAGGGCAGTTGAGGTTTGTTGAGTGAATACTGAATTCCTCAGGAGTTGGCAGTTGCTCCAGAGGGAGGCTCCAGATGCAGATGGGATTGCTTCCATTGGAATATAGACCTAGATCATCCAACACAAGGAAATATTACTCTCTGCAGGCTGCCGGGAACACAGAGAGAACTCTGGCACTGTCTTGTTTTTGCTTTGTAAGAGAATATAACCAAGTCTAAATAAAGCCAGGGAAGTGAGGCATGTTGTTAATGTGTTCATAGTACTCTTCTACCTCCTTATTCTCTCTCTCTCTCATCCTAAACCAGAAGGAGCAGAAGAAAACAATTTTAAATGCAACTTTATGGGGATGATGAAGATCTTTAAAGAGGAAATGAAAAACGCCCTTAAAGAAGTGGGGGAAAAGACAAACAAAAATTGGAAGAACTTAACAAATTATTAAAGAAAGCCAAGAAAAAAAAACCAATCAAACAGGTGAAGCAAACAGTTCAAACAGTTCAAGACTTGAAGACTGAAATGGAGGTAATAAAGAAAACTCAAACTGAGGGAATTCTGGAATGTAGTGGCATTTTAAGTGTATTTTAATAAATAAAGACTGCCTGAAGATCTGAGAGTAAAACAGTCCCACTGGTCAGCCTTACAGACCAGATTATGGTAATACACACCTTTGATCCCAGTAGCCACAATGACATGCACTTTTAATCCCAGTAGCCACCCTAGTTGCCACAGAAATTGGGTGGTGAATGCCTTTAATCCCAGTGGTTCATGCCTTTGGCCTTAGCCCTAGAAATATAAAATGGGGCTAGACAGCTCTAAGACACATAATTTCATCCTGAGATTCTGGGAGGTAGGATTGCCATTTCAGCCTGAGGTCAAGGTAAGAGTCAGTAGCTGGGTGTTTTGCTTTTCGAATCTTCAGGTTGCACCCCAATTTCTGACCCTGAGTTTTTAATTGCACATCAGTGGAAAATCTGAGTAAATGGATGGGAACTAAAGAGGAAAGCATAACCAACATAATCCAAGAGATGGAAGAGAGAATCTTAGGTGTTAAAAATACTGTTGAGGAAAATGTCAAAGAAAACATTAAATCTAACAAATTCTTAACAAAAAACATCCAGGAAATCTGGGACACTATGAAAAGACCAAACCTTAGAATAATAGGGATAGAAGAAGGAGAAGAAATCCAGCTCAAAGACATGAAAATACATTCAACAAAATCATAAAAGAAAACTTTCCCAACCTATGATATCCCTATGAAGATACAAGAATCTTACAGAACACCAAATAGACTATACCAAAAAAAGAAAAGTCCCCTCACCATATAATAATAATAAAAATGCAACCTATATAGAATAAAGAAAGTATATTAAGAGCTGCAAAGGAAAAAGGTTAAGTAACATATAAAGGCAGATCTATCAGAATTACACCTGATTTCTCAGGGGAAACTATGAAAGCCAGAAGGTCCTGGACAGATGTGCTGCAGATGCTAAGAAACCACAGATGCAAGCCCAGACTATCATACCCAAGCAAAGCTTTCAATCATCATCAATGGAGAAAACAAGATACTCCATGATAAAACCAGATTTAAACAACATCTATCTGCAAATCCAGCCCTACAGAAAGTGCTAGAAGGAAAACTCTAACCAAAGAAAGCTAAGTGCACCCACAAAAACACAGGCAACAGATAGCTTCATACCAGCAACCCCCTAAAAGGAAACACACAAACACTACCACCAAAAAATAACAGGAATTAACAATCATTAATATCTCTTAATATCAATGGACTCAATTCACTTATAAAAGACACAGGCTAAGAGAATGGATATAAAAGCAGGATCCAGCCTTCTGCTTCATACAAGAAACACACCTCAATCTCAAAGACAGACACTACCTCAGAGTAAAGGGTTGGGAAAAGATTTTCTGATCAAATGGACCTAAGAGCAAGCAGGTATAGTTATCTTAATATCTAACAAAATAGACTTCAAACTAAAATCAATCAAAAGAGATGGAGAAGGATATTTTATACTCATCACAGGAACAAAACATCAATATGAAGTCTCAATCTTGAACATTTATGCCCCAAATACAAGCACACGCACATATGTAAAAGAAACATTACTAAAGCTTAAATCGCACCTCAAACCACACACATTAATAGTAGCAGACTTCAATTCCCCACTCTCCCCAGTGGACAGGTCAATCAGACAGAAACTTAAAAGAGAAATAAGAGAATTAACAGATGTCATGACTCAAATGGACTTAACAGACATCTACGGAACATTTCACCCAAACACAAAAGAATAGACCTTCTTCTCAGCACCTCATGGAACCTTCTCTAAAACTGACCACATACTCGGTAACAAAGCAAACCTCAGCAGATTAAAAAAAATTTGAAATAACCCCCTCCCCCGTATTTTATCAGATCACCATGGTTTAAAGTAATAATTTAACAACAACATTAATTGCAGAAAGCCAACAAACTCATGGAAATTGAACAGTGCTCAGTTGAAACACCCTTGGGTCAAGGAAGAAAAAAGAGAGAAATTAAGAACTTCCTATAATTCAATGAAACTGAAGGCACAGCATACCCAAGCCCATGGGATACTATAAAAGTAGTGCTAAGAGGAAAGTTCATAGCACTAAGTGTCCACATAAAGAAAGTAGAGAAAGCTCACACTAGTGACTTAACAGCACATCTAAAAGCTCTAGAACAAAAAGAAGCAGACTCACCCAGAAGGAGTGATGATACAGATATGAATAATTTACATTGGTATAAATTTTGCCTTATTGATAGAAATTTAAGGTCTATTTTGTTATATGTATATGTATTTCTGATACTGATTAATGTATTGTGATTGTGTAGTTCAATTTAAAAATGTAATGTATATAGGTTGTTAATGGATAGTCATCAATAATAGTAAAGCTTGTAGTCATGTTAGTTAGATTTTCTAGATATATAGATATATTTCAGTTAGATAGACATTCTTCATACCTTTCAAAGACTGCAAAATATGGCTTTTAATGTTTTAATAACTTAGGATTTTTCATGACAATGAGACACGTCTGCCTCTGACAGCACCAGCTACTTCAAGAGGAAGATGGGCATCGAAGAGGCTACTTATGGAGTTTGATAGCCATTTTGACAAGAAACTGCTCTTGCCTGGACTATTGGCATAAACTGGACACAAAGAACCCTCAGAGAGAGGACTGCTGAAGTTGTCTAAAAGTGAGATGATCTTTCGGGGTTCCTGATTCATGAAAGAGTCTGTGAGACATTCTGCAGGACACAGCAGAAAGTGACTGAACTGCCTTCAAAATTTCCTGCTTTGTGGAAATGTCTGCTGGAAACTATGGGCCTGTAGGCCGAAGATGGATGCCCCAACAGTACAAAAGAACTTTGGGTGACTGTCCAGGCAGCGAGATGTCTCTGTCATTTTTAGAGTTTTGGAAGTAGCTTACTTGTTTACCTAGGTAATATATCTTTCTGGAGTCTTTGATGGAGTTGAAGAATAGATAGATAGTTATAGTTTTCCTTAGTTATGATAAAAGATAAAGTAGATATAAATATTGTAACTGTAATTTTTGCATGATAACTGTTTTGTTATATGTAATTTTACTATGTTAAAGTTAAAGCCTTTCCTTTTTGTTTAAACAGAAAAAGGGGAAATGATGGAGGCGGGTCTTCTATCAATCTGTTGATTTCATTGGTTAATTAATAAAGAAAACTGCTTGGCCTAATAGGTTAGAAAATAGGTGGGTGGAGTAGACAGAACAGGAAGAAGGAAGTGAGGTAGATGGCTCAGACAATTGCCCTGCCTCTACAGCCAGATGCGATGAAGCTCCAGCCCAAGATGGACGTATGCTAGAAACTAAACGGTAAGGCACCACTTCATGGTGCTACACAGATTATTAGATATGGGTTAATCAAGATGTGAGTAAGAGGCTGAAAATAATGGGCCAGGCAGTGTTTAAAAGAATACAGTTTCTATGTAATTATTTCAGGTAAAGCTAACCAAGAGGGAGCCGGGTAGGACGAAAAGCAGGCCTGCCTGCCGAGCTCCACACTACAGAATGGCGCCCAACGTGGGGCAGGAAATAATCAAAATGAGGGCTGAAATCAATAAAATAAAAAGAAAACAATACAAAAATCAATGAGACAAAGAACTTGTTATTTGAGAAAATCAACAAGATTGACAAACCCTTATCCCAACTAATCAAAAGGCAAAGAAAGAATATCCAAATTAACAAAATCAGAAATGAAAAGGGGGGACATAACAGAGAAGAAATCAAGAGAACCCTTAGCTCATACTATAAAAACTTGTACTCCACAAAATTGGAAAATGTAACAGAAATGGACAATTTTCTGCATAGGTACCACATACCAAAATTAAATCAAGATCAGGTGAACAATTTAAATAAACCGATAATCTCCAAAGAAACAGAAGCAGTCATCAAAAGCCTCCCAACCAAATAAAGCCCAGGGTCAGATGGTTTCAGTGCAGAATTCTACCAGAACTTTTTTTTATTTCTTTATTATGCATACAATATTCTGTCTGTGTGTATGTCTGCAGGCCAGAAGAGGGCATCAGATCTCATTACAGATGGTTGTGAGCCACCATGTGGTTGCTGGGAATTGAACTCACGACCTTTGGAAGAGCAGGCAATGCTCTTAACCACTGAGCCATCTCTCCAGCCCCTCTACCAGAACTTTAAAGAAGAGTTAATACCTTTACTCCTCAAAGTGTTCCACATAATAGAAACAGAAGGAACATTGCCAAATTTTATGAGGCTACAGTTACACTGATACAGAAACCACACAAAGACTCAACCAAGAAAGAAAATTACCGATGAATCTCCCTCATGAACATTGATGCAAAAATACTCAATAAATACTGGCAAACAGAATCCAAGAACACATCAAAAAATCATCCACGATGATCAAGTCAGCTTCATCCCAGAGATTCAAGGATGGTTCAACATACAAAAAATTATCAGTATAATCCAGCATATAAATAAACTGAAAGAAAAAAAACCATAGGATCATCTCATTAGATGCTGAAAAAGCATTCAACAAAATCTAACTCCCCTTCATGATAAAGGTCTTGGAGATATCAGAGATACAAGAAATATATCCAAACATAATAAAAGCAATATACAGCAAGTTGACAGTCAATATCAAATTAAATGGAGAGAAACCCAAAGCGATTCCACTAAAATGAGGAACAAGACAAGGCTGTCCACTCTCTCCATATCTATTCAAAACAGTTCTTAAAAGTTTTGGCTATAGCAATAAGACAACAAAAGGAGATCAAGGGGATTCAAGTTGGAAGGAAGAAGTCAAACTTTCGATATTCACAGATGATATGATAGTGTACTTAAGTGACCCTCAAAACTCTATCAGGGAATGCTGATAAACATCTTCAGTGATGTGGCAGGATGCAAGATCAACTCAAATAAATCAGTAGCCCTCCTATATACAAATGATAAAGAAGCTGAGAATGAAATCAGAGAAATATCACCATTCACAATAGCTACATATAACATAAAATATCTTGGAATAACACTAACTAAAGAAATGAAAGACCTGCTCAACAAGAACTTTAAGTCTTTGAAGAAAGAAATTGAAGAAAATATCAGAAAATGGAAAGATCCATAATCGGTTTCTAACCATAATTAAAGGACATCGAGCCTATAATTCGGGATCCTTGAGAAGATAATAAGAAGGTGAACCCAAAGAAAAACATATAGTGATCCTCCTGGATATTGGAAGTAGACAAGATTGCCGGGCAAAAATTGGGAACTTGGGGGTGGGGTGGGATGGGGCCAAGGGGAGATGGGGAGAGAAAAACATGAAGGGGAGAATGGGGAGAGTTCGGGGGAATGGGATGCTTGGGATATAGGAAGGGTAGATATGGGAGCAGGGAAGCATATATCTTAATTAAGGGAAACATCTGAGGGTTGTCAAGAGACTTGACTCTAGAGGGGTTCCCGGGTATCCAGGGAGATGCCCCCAGCTAGTTCCTTGGGCAGCTGAGGAGAGGGAGCCAGAAAAGGCCAGATCCTATAGCCATACTGATGAATTTCTTGCATATCACCATAGAACCTTCACCTGGCGATGGATGGAGAAAATGACAGAGCCCCACATTGGAGCACTGGACTGAGCTCCCAAGGTCCTGATGAGGAGCATAAGGAGGGAGAACATGAGAAAGAAAGGACCGTGAGGGGTGCGTTCACCCATGGAGACGGTGGGACAGAACTAACGGGAGATCACCAACTCCAGTTGGAATGGGACTGATGGAACATGAGACCAAACCGGACTCTCTGAATGTGGCCGACGGTGGAGGCTGACTGAGAAGCCAATGACAATGGCAATGGGCTTGGATTCTACAGCATGGACGGGCTCTGTGTGGGCCTTGTCAGCTTGGTTGCTCACGTTCCTGGACCTGGGGGGAGTTAGGAGGACCTTGGACTTAACATAGAGTAGGGAACACTGATGGCTCTTTGGCCTGGAGAGGGAGGGAGTGGGGGTATGGGTGGAGGGGAGGGGAGGGAAGGAAGAGGAGGAGATGGAAATTTTTAATAAAAATAATGAGAAAAAAAGAAAATGGAAAGATCTCCCATGCTTTTGAATAGGTAGGATCAACATTATAAAAAGGGAAATCCTACCAAAAGCAATCTATAGATTCAATGCAATCCTTATGAAAATCCCAACACAATTCTTCACAGACCTTGAAAGAACAATGCTCAATTTCATATGGAAAAACAAAAAACCCAGGATAGCAAAAACAATCCTGTACAATAAAGGAACTTCTGGAGGTATTACCATCCATGACATTGGCATTGGCCATAAAAACAGACGGGTTGACCACTGGGATTCTATCAAAGACCCAAATATTAATCTACACACCTGATTTTTGACAAAGAGATAAAATTATGCAATAGAAAAAAGAAAGCATCTTAACAAATGGTGCTCACATAACTGGATGTTAACATGTAGATATGTTGCAAATAAATACTGGCAAACAGTATGCAAATAGATCCATACCTATCCCTATGCACAAAACTCAAATCCAAATGGATTAAAGACCTCAATATAAATCTGACCATACTGGCCCTGATAGAAAAGAAAGTGGGAAGTAGCCTTCAATGCATGGGCACAGGAGACTACTTCCTAAATATAACTCCAGTGGCACAGACACTGACAACAACAATATAAATAGGACCTGCTGAAACTGAGAAGCTTCTGTAAAGCAAAGGACACAGTCAATAAGACAAAAAGGAAGCTTACTGAATGGGAAAAAATCTTCACCAAGCCCACATCAGACAGAGGACTGATCTCTAAAATATATAAAGAATTCAACAAGTTAAATATCAAAATTTCAAATAATCCAATTAAAAATGGGGGTACTGATCTAAACTGGCCTTGCACTGTAGTCAGGTTTTACATGGATTTAGTCCTCCACGTTGGGCATCAATTGGTTGCAGGGGGCTGCTTGTTGGTTCCCAGTGGCCTTCTGCTTGTTCGTCTTGGCCACCCAGAACCAAAATAATCACAAAGAAACTGTATTAATTAAATCCCTGCTTGTCCCATTAGCTCTAGCTTCTTATTGTCTAACTCTTACATTTTAATTTAACCCATTTCTATTAATCTGTGTATTGCCATGTGGCTGTGGCTTACTGGCTAAAGTTCTGTTCGCCATCTGTCTCCGGCAGGGCTACATGGCTTCTCTCTGATTTCATCTTCCTTTTCCCAGCATTCAGTTTAGTTTTCCCTGCCTACCTCTATTCCCTGCACAGGCCCAAGACAGTTTATTAAGCAATGGTATTCACAGCATACAGAGGGGAATCCCACATCATCTATCTTAAATGTCATCATAGAACTTTCATCCAGCAACTGCTGGAGCAAAGACAGAGACCTGCAGCAGAACAGGTGGAACTCCCAAAGTCCAGTTGAAAAGTGCAAGGAGTGAGTAGATGAGCAAAGAGGTCAAGACCATGATGGGGACACCCACTGAAATAGCTTACCTGAACTTCAGGTAATGGGAGCTCACCAACTCCAGTTGAACAGGGAAGGAGCCATCATAGGACCAAGTTAGACCTCCTGAAGGTGGGTGACAGTTGTATGGCTGGGGCAGACTGCAAGGGGCCACTGGCAGTGGCAGCAGGGTTTGCCCCTGCTGCTTATACTGGCTTTCTGAAACCCATTGTCTTTGGAGAGATACCTTGCTCAGCCTGAATATGATATCCCTTGGAACAATGTGCCTTGTCCTCTCTGGGGAGTGGATGGGGGCTGGGATGGAGAGGAAGGTGGAGGAAATGGGAGGAGGGGAGGAAGTGAGTACTGGGATTGGTATGTAAAATGGAAAAAAATAGTTTGTTTTCTCTTTTTTAAAAAATAAAATAAAAAAATTTAGTTTGCTAAATTTTCAGATGCTTCGAAGTGAACTATTTCAGCGCTGTAGAAACAGCTATGGTTAGATACATGCACTATTTTGAGGTTGTCCCAGCCCCTTTATTGACTTCCTTTGGTGTATCCTTAAGGTCCCCAGACAAGAGTCAAGAGGAATTGAAGGAAAGGTAAAGATATAGCGTGAGGGACCTGTGATCTTCATGCTCCTGATTAAGCTGAGGAGTGATGAATGGATACAGTATAAATCTGTCTTGAAGAGTGTGAGGTCTCAGAATAACAGTGATGTCATCATGGTGCCCATTCTGGGGTTACCACCATGGATCCAGCTTTGTAGGGAGGTCCTTCATGGCTATGGAGCAGAAGTGAGAGAAACTCAGCCACAAGCTGGAATCGCCCATTGGGAAGTAGCAGTTAGTTCTGTTCTCTTGGATCCCTGCCTAGCTTTACTTCCCATTCTAATGTGCTCACGCTTCCAGCTCTATCTATGAAGCTGCAGTGTGTTGCTTTCCCCTTCTATGGGTCCATTTTGGTGTTTAAAATCTCAAGTCTCTCTCTTGGTCAGTTATTCTCTCTAGTTGCTCTTTGAACCTTAGAAAAAACTGATTCCAGAACTAAAACCATTTCCTGAACCAGAATCACACCATTCATTGAAAATATTTGGAACTTTATCTGCTCCCTCAGGTCATTTCACTCTGTGCCAACCTTATTTCCCAAGGATGAACACCTTATCAATTGGCCTTTGGCTTTTTTGATTAATTTGCATAGGCAGTCCCTCCTCTTTGGTGCAGTTGGCAGTTTTATTTCCACCACAATATGGACTCAAGTTTATATATTATATGTGTGCACAAGTCTGCTGTTATGACTGTACACATAGTTATGGGTCAGTGAGTTAGAAATATAGAGTTTCAATGGGATTTTCTTTTCATTTTATTTTGTGTATAGCTGTTTTGCTCACATGTCTGTGCACCACAAGTATACAGTGTCTGGAGAGGCCCGAAGGAGTCAGATCCCACTGGTACCGGAGTTACAGACGGTTGTGAATGTGGATGCTAGGAGTCAAACCTGGGTCCCCTGGAAGAGCAGCCAATGCTCTTAACTGCTGAGCCATCTCTCCAGTACTCTCAATGGGATTTTTGATGTAACCACCTCTTCACCTTAACTGGTACTGGATTTTGCCTGAATGATGGTGCTTTTCAGCAGATCCAAGGGCAGGTTTTCTTTCTCCCCTCCATCACGCTGTGGTATGTATATAGTTTTGTTTCTGTTATTGTTTTTTTAACTCACCACTGTGACTTCTTTCAACAATTACTCATACATTGGTGCACACTCCACCCTCTTTATCCTCACTTTTCCCTCAATTAATCTCCTTATCCTATAATCATATGGCAATTTTCTCTTTCATCATCGTGCTGGAAAATCTTAGCAACCATGTTGGTGACACATCTGCATCATGAATTTCTTATACCGCACTGGTTTCCACCTCTACTCCACGTCAGCTGCCATTCAGATGGCCATGTCCTCTACTCCACATCAGCTGCCATTCAGATGGTGATACCCTGGACTCCACATCAGCTGCCATTCAGATGGTGATACCCTGGACTCCACATCAGCTGCCATTCAGATGGTGATACCCTGGACTCCACATCAGCTGCCATTCAGATGGTGATACCCTGGACTCCACATCAGCTGCCATTCAGATGGTGATACCCTGGACTCCACATCAGCTGCCATTCAGATGGTGATACCCTGGACTCCACATCAGCTGCCATTCAGATGGTGATACCCTGGACTCCACATCAGCTGCCATTCAATTGACCACACCCTTGGACCTTGTCATCACCCATATTGTTTCACCTCTGAAGCTGTGAACTCTGAAATTCTACTTACTGACCAGCACAGCATACCTTAACCTCCTAACTCTCTTCCTAACTCCTAACTCTCGAGTGGTGGCACATGCCTTTACCCTTAGCACTCTGAGGTAGAGGTGGGTGGATCTCTGTGGGCTCAGGCCTATGGACTGAATTCCAGGCCAGCTAGGGTGGTAGAGTTAAATTCTGTTCCAGGAAATTGCTTTTTTGTTTTGAGTAATTTTATGCCAGCATTGTAATTGTATGTAGAGATCTTGCCATTTGTTTCAAGATATATTAACTATATTAAAATGAATAAAACATTTAACTATATTAAAATGAATAAAATATTTAAATCTGCCATACCTTATCACTAAATTCTAATCTCAGAAGCAACTACCACTAAACCGGGCGGTGGTTGCACATGCTTTCAATCCCAGCACTTGGGAGGCAGAGGCAGGCATATATCTCTGTGAGTTCTGAGGCCAGCCTGGTCTACAGAGTGAGATCCAGGACATCTGGGGCTACACAGTAAAACCCTGTCTCAAAAAACCAAAATCAGTCAAACAAACAAAAATTTAGTGAATGTGTTTATGTGTATATATGTAATTTTTGTTAGTTTCAGGAAATATGTCATGTACTGTTCATAATTAGTAATGACTTTTATTTGATGTTAGGCTTCAAAATCTTACATATACATAATAGTTTCTTTAGTGCTGTATGGAATATTGTATACTTTATCCATTTTCAGTGTTCATTATACGTTGTCTTCTCATACAAAACAGGCTAACATAGTGCCATGGCTAAGGTAGGGCCATACTTAGACTGTGTGGTACTTTGGATTTTGTTTTGTTTTGATTTGTTTTTTGAGACAGCATCTCAGTATGTAGCTCTGACTCCCCTGATCTCCCAGAACTCAGAGAGGTTTGTCTGCCTCTGCCTCTGAGTGCTAGGATTCAAGGTCTGCACATCATGCCCCAGCTGTGTGGTGCTTTCATGTGCGTAAGAAAGACTGTTGCATGTACCTAGTCATTTGTGCAAGTACTTGGAAAATGGGAGGTATTTGGGGCAAAGATAAATAAAAGTATGGTTAGCTGTCAGTATCTGTGTGTTCCCATCCATACATTCAACTCCAGATAAGAAAAAGTACTTGAGACACACCAAATATGCAGATCATTTTCTTGCCATTATTCCCTAACAAGTATATATGCAACATTTACATTGTATATATGGTGCCACAAATAGTCTAGAGATGAGTGTACACGATATACACGAGAGGACTGTGTGGGTTTTCTGCAGTGTTCTGTCATGTTCTTTTTTTTTGTTGTTGTTGTTGTTTTTCAAGACAGGGTTTCCCAGTAGTTTCTAGAGCCTGTCCTGGAACTAGCTCTTGTAGACCAGGCTGGCCTCGAACTCAGAGATCCACCTGCCTCTGCCTCCCGAGTGCTGGGATTAAAGGCGTGCGCCACCACCGCCTGGCTTCTGTCATGTTCTATAATGGACTTGAGCAGCTGCAGATTTTGAGACCTTTGGGTCCTGGAACCAGTCAGCTAAGAATACTGGGGGACATTTATAACTGTCCACTCTGGTGGGTGTATTTTTGAACTAGGAATGCATGGATTAGTAAATGAATTGGACTTTTGTGCCAGCTGACCCCCGTGAGCACCTCTGAGCAATGGAAAAGTCACATAGTTATATACGGTCTCTATAGTGTCGCTCAGTTGGTCAGCTCCGCCCCATGGCTTTCATGTAATAGATACCCTAGATTCATCTCATCCCTACACGTTTGGAATTCTGGGCCTCAATCCTGTTGCTCTGTGGTTGGTGTCAGCAATAGATAAGTGTGTCACTGCAGAGCCACACTTGTCATTTCCCAGGGCAGGGAGAAGAAAAGAATTTTATTTCAGCTGCAATGAGAGCGGCCTGCCGTTCACGATGACTATCTTCATTTAGACCAGTCCTGGTCAAACCTTTTGCTGCCCACACCACCTCCTTTGAGAGATCACAGATAATGATGATAAATGGACTAAGCCCCAATTTTCTCTCTCACTTCCTTCTCCACCCCGCTTGTCCCTCTTATTCCTGTCCACCCCCATTCTTACACTTCTTCAACTGATAGCCAGATAAAATACTTAGAGCTACTTTTCCGTGTTTGCAGTCAAACAACTGCTTCTCCTGCATTACCTTCTCCTTTAGTTATAGTGCCAAGACACATTCCTATGCATTTCTTTAATACTTGCTGTGGGCCCTGGATCTACTAGGATCTGGATTTTCTTTTTATCTGTATAGCTTTGCTTTTCCTATTAGAGCTCAGTTGTTCATGGTGATGCCAGGGTGGGCTAATGAATCTGGCTGGGAATGGGTTTTGTAGGTGACACGAACTATGTTGTAGGTAGGGTACATAGCCTTGGATTTATGGCAGCTTCAGTGTGCACGTTGAAAAGCTTAAGCATTTTTCTCTTGGATAATTTATTGTGAAGGCAGGTGCTCCACAGCTCCTAGCCTGCCGCACAGTTTCCTTTAGTCTGACAAGTTACCACTATTGACAAGGCATGGCTTCTCTGCTCTGGTTGAATATATAAGGTTAAGGCCTTGTCTACAGAGCATGATCATGAAGTTAGCCATCTCTTCATATGTGTACTGTTTGGGTCCAGCACCTCTGCCTTCTGTACCTGTACCCTCTGTAGGGCCCAGCACCTCTGCCTTCTGTACCTGTAACCCTCTGTAGGGCCCAGCACCTCTGTCTTCCCTACCTATAATCCTCTGTAGAAACCATTGAATATCCTCAGCTCCTTTTCCTTTCCTTGCACAATCCTGACAACCTTAACTCTGGGATTAATTTAACTTTATTACTTTATTCAATTTCCTGTTTTTTGCCAGGCTTCTGGGTTCTAGTAAAGTTATCTGATGCTGCCTTAACTGCTCTGCCGACTTCAGACAGTCTGCTTTGCGTAAATCCTGAACAGTGCCTGACAATATCTTTCTCCCTTCCTGAGTCCACCATAGTAGGGTTTTCAGACCATTCCTGTACTTTTTTCAAACCTACCTCCTGTTTTCCCCTTTCTCTTCCCTATCTCCTTATCTTGCTTTTGGTGGATGACTTTGCTAAAATGGGGGGGGGGGGGAGGGTTGTTTAAAAAAGCACTATGAGTCAAGTCGAGAAGAATTCTTACGTGGATTAAAAAACACCCCATTCCAACCCCAAACACACACACACACACGTATGCATGCTCATACATACACACAGATACACAGACACAGATACACACATGTGCACATGCACACATATGTATACATACATACATAGACACAAGACACACACATGTATGCATGCTCATACACACACACATGCAGAGTTTAGTAGGTTACTGAGGTTATGTAGCTTGTCTTACATAAGCCAAATATGATTCACATGATTCTTGGACCTGTATTACAAAAACTTGGACCTGTATTATAAAAAAAAGTCACTTGATATTAGCAATTTATAGAAAAGGTGTCAAAGCTTTACTGGTTTTGGAAGATTAGTGTTAAGTAGAATCTTTCTCCCATTTTCAGTTTATCTCAGAATGTAAAGGTTTTTCCCTCTAGTAGTGGTGGGATTTGGTGCGGAGCCATGGCAGTGGTCAGGCAAAGGGACCAGCTTTGCTTTCTACTGGGCCCATCACTAGATATGAATTAAATATATCTGTGATGGTGTCCAAGCATTTTCTCTTTCAAATAATTATCATGTGATACTGATGCAGCTCATCCCAGGGAGAGCTTGCTTTTAGAAACAACCATCAAACAAACTTATACGTATACCCTCACTCTTCTAAAAACCATTTTTTTTTAAAAAAAAATGGAGCAGATCTCACTCCATGAGAACTGCTGGGAATTCCTTGCATAGCTTACACTGGCCTGGCACTCAATCTCCTGTCTCAGCTCCTGTGCTGCAGGCTTCACGCATCTTAACCTCCTTTTTGGTTGCAGCAGTAGGACAGCCTGTTCTCTTCCAAAGCTGACTTTTCTGTGGATGATCTTGATACCATTTTTTGGGTTTTTTTTTTTTTTTTGAGACAGGGTTTCTTTGGAACCTGTCCTGGAACTCACTGTATAGACCAGGCTGGCCTCGAACTCACGAAGATCTGTCTGCCTCTGCCTCCCGAGTGCTGGGATTAAAGGCATGCACCACCATTGCCCGGCGTGGTTTCAGTTTTTAAAACACTAGGGTCTCATTATGTAGCCATGGTATTCTCAAAGCCATGGCAGTCTTCCTGCCTCAGCTTTCTGAATGCTGGAATTACAGGCATGCACCACCACGCTGACTTTAATTTTATTTCTGTATTTTTTACTACTTCTTTGAGTTAGCAAAATTCCCTTCTCTGGTATTGACTGTCCCTTAATTCCATAATCTGCTTCTCTTAGGTTTGTAAGCATGGTTTATTCAGTAGTTCTTCATTCAATATCTCTCATGTTTCCATCACATTATTTTTCTGTACATCTCTTCCTTCTTTTCTTTCTTTCTTTCCTTCTTTTTTCTTGCCTACAGTCATACTATTTACCACTAAATTTACCAAACAATATTTCCTTCCCATACTTACTTGCAATAATTACAAGCAGTGGTAAAGACAGTCATTAAAACTTACTATATAAGTATAATTTTAAAAATTGTATACGTGTCATGTGTTTATTATATATGTATGCATGCATGCAGATGCACACATGGAGGCTGGGGAGAAGGCCAGCTGTTCCATCTGTCACTTTTTTTAAAAAAAACTTTATTTTATGTGTGAAGGGGAATGTGTCAGATGGGGGGAGGGATGCAAATAAAGAAATCCCACGCTAGCTCCTAATATGGTATAATAAGGTTTTTTTTTAATTATTAAAAGAGAACTCACAGATCACAGCAAAGAACAGGAACAGAATCCAACATCCAGGTGTGGTGAGAGGGGAGCAAGACAGCGAGCAGGCAGTCCCACTGGCCTTTTGGTACTCATGGCCACACCCAAATTGGTCCAGCCTCTCAAAGGCCATTGACTGAAGAAGGTTCCCCATCATATGTGTGTTGAAACTCCCGGAGCTGGAGTTACAGACAATGGTGAGCTTTCATGTGGGTGCTGGGAATTGAACCCAAGTCCTCTGGAAGAGCAGCCAATGTTCTTAACTACTGAGCCATCTCTCCAACCCCTGTCTGCCACTTTTGATCTTATTCCCTTGATATGGGAACTTCACTGAACTGGAGTTACACTGGCAGCCAGCAAACCCCAGCCATCCTACTGTCCCTGCCTCCCATGATGTTGAGGTGCACTCCTATGCCCAACATTTTACATGTGTGCTAAGGGTTAGAACTCACATCCTCATGTTTGTTCAGCAAGCACTCTTATCTGTTGAATCATCTCCTACCCTTTTATTATACTTTCTCAAGTACATTACATAGCAACTTTGTATCAGAGAGTCTACATATCAATTTTAGGATATATCTATGTGTGCATATATGGATATGTCTATGGGCTGCTTATTCAGTTATCCATCTACTATTCACAACAATATATTATGAGCTGGAGTTGGTTGGGCACATCTTTAATTCTAGCACTTGGGAGACAGAGGTTGGTGGATCTCTGTGAGTTCGAGACCAGCCTACAGAGCGAGTGCCAGGATAGGTTCCAAAACAACACAGAGAAACCTGTCGCAAAAAACAAAACAAAACAAAACAAAAAAAACCCCAAAACAAACCAAAACAAAAAACAAACAAACAAAAAAAAACCCAACCAAAAATCCCCAATACATTATGGTTTTACTGTTTGTTACAAGGAAAGGGAGAGAGCCTCTTGTTTATCCCAGCTGCCCGGCTAGCTTACACCCAACATAATCACACAGAAATTGTATTAATTAAAACACTGCTTGGCTATTAGCTCTAATTTTTTATTGGCTAACCCTTACATATTAGTTTAACCCATTTCCACTAATCTGTGTATTGCCACGTGCCAGTGGCTAACCGGAGATTCTAACCAGAATCCATCTCAGTCAGAGGATCCATGACTTCTCCCACTCTGCCCTTCTTCCCAGCATTCAGTTCTGTCTTCTTCGCCTACCTAAATTCTGCCCTATCAGGCCCAAAGCAGTTTCTTTATTCATTAATCAATGAAAGCAACACATGAACAGAAGAACCTCCTACACCAACTGTTACTTTGAAAATGCATTTTATTATCTTGCCAATTTCTTATCATTCTCTCTGAAATCCTTGGTTTTTATTCTCTTTTGATTCATCTTTCCATGTTTTTCAATGAACTTTTCTTATCTGTCTACCTGAAATGTGTCTATTTAAAACCTTGTAATATGTGCTTCTAACTTGTTTTTCTAGTCATATTTTTTTCCCTGCATGCTCAGCCACAAACAAAACATTCTTTGATCTTGGAACTCACTTTTCTTAATGTGAGTTAGTCATGGAGTTTCTTTGTATAGTTGATCCATTATGACTCTGTGTATCTATGAGCCTTTTGATTTAAGATAGTTAACATCTGGGGCGTTCTGGTTTTAACTTGTAGAAAAGGACCAGTCAGAGAGGGGGCTGCTACTCAAAGATCCTCTCGGATGGAATTCAGTGCTCAGAGTGGGAGATTCTGAAAGCTGGGGAGCAGATAGGGAAGAGGGGCAAAATTCGGCGGTTAGGAGGGTTGAATATAGGCTCTTAAAAAGAATACAAAGCTACTCATGGCTGTTAATCATTAGTAAATGTTGAACTTCAAATAGGACATGCACTAAGGACTAGGTCACAAAATGCCACCTGGAATTAAGACTAATAAGTCCAATTAATGTGATAAGCTAAATAAAATGTGAGACAAGTTGTCTACAGCAGGGATCCACCCTTGGAAATTACTAAGTGTCTTGCCAGTGAGTAAAGTTGTTTCTCAATGTTCCCTCAAAGAAATTGTGTTTGCAATGAGGGTAGGAAAAGGATGGATACCAATTAGTGTTTCCAGCAGTGTCCAGAAAGAGGAGGCTGCTCTGGCCTTAGATGTCTGTGGTTTAATTACTGGAGTGGATGGCGGTGTGATGGGAGCAGACCTGTCAGCCTGGATGTAAAATCTTTGTTTGTGAAAACAAGCCACTTAACTTTTCAGAGTCTGTTTTCTCTTTAACAAAATGATTATAACGCCACAAAGCATTGGCTTACTGTGAGAGTAAAACTGAGTGACAGTTTGCTCAGTAGTTTATACTGGGCACCATGCGTAAAGTAATGCCCCCAGCTTGTAAGTATTACCTATTGAATATCAGAGTTGCCTCTGTGTTATTCTTTCCCTTTCAGGAAGAATCATTGAAGTTTTCGGGTTACCATAGTGTGGTAATGAGGCATGAAATTCACTTGCTCTGAAGCTCAGAACCTTTGATACCTTTTAAATGGATTGATTAAGTGGGAGAGAATATCCCATGATTACCGGTTCCGTTTTTTTTAACTTTATAGTTAGCAAAGTGGACCATCAGGTTTTTGCTTAGTATGAATCTGCCTTCGAGATTGCATCTGGATATACCAGGGAAATAAACCTGGAGAATCAGAACCTCTTCCCTTATCTTCAGAAATGAGATCCAGCCCCTGGCGAAGATGTTGACATCCTGCCCAAGTTACTTAGCTCCCTTTTCTCCTCTTTTAGCAGCAATGGTTTGTTTCTGAGATTATGGAAGCATAACAAGAAGAAAAATATCGTAACAAACTTGGCTTAGCTATATCGCTAAATACTTATTTGAAATTCTTTTTTTTTCTTAGAAAGATTTTTATAGCCAGGCTGTGGTGGCACAAGCCTTTAATCCCAGCACTTAGAAGGCAGAGGTAGGTGGATCTCTGTGAGTTCAAGGCCAGCCGGGTCTACAAGAGCTACTTCAGGACAGGCTCCAAAGCTACAGAGAAACCCTGTCTTGAAAAACCAAAAAGAAAAAAAGAAAAAAAAAGATTTTTATGTTACTTACCCCTGGAAATTTGAAAGGCAAGGGATAAGGTTGGAAGTGTTGTGTAGAAAAAGCCAGGGTCTAGGCCTGCTTTTTTCTTGTAGACCCAGAGACACATTGATATTAGAACCTTGGACTTGGTGAGAATCAGAAAAATCTTCATTGTAGCTTACCTCACCAGGTACTGAAGCATGAGAACCGAAGTGCGCTAGATTAACTTACAACCAAAACAAGTGCTTTTTCCTTTTGGGAACATGATGGGCAAAGGCCCAGGTGAGTTGTAGGACAGCCAGAATGCTTGCTGTGTGACTCAGCTGATTACTATCATCACGAATTGATGTGTTGAGAAGTTTATGTAAAAAACTGGGACCTGCTAGACCAAGTATGTCGTGGACTAGCTGGTCAGAGCATTTATTCTCAAGAGCAGCTATTGCTGGGCATTCTAAGACTTGTCTTTGGAGACAAGATTTTATTTTGAAATACTTTGTGGTTTACACCCTTACAGGAAGTCAAGTAACAAATGGTATCTTGATCCACAGATGTTTGTGTCTTGTATATACTTTGTCTCATTTTCCCCATTCCCTCCAGAAACACCTAGTTTCATGAATTTGACCCTTCTGGGCCTGGATTACTTCACTTAGTATACGATTTGGAGGTTCCATTTATTTTCTTTTTTTATGGGCTTCTATTTTTATTTTTTTCCATTTATTTTCTTATACTTTTATTATTCTTTGGTACGGAATAGATTCAACTGTGCATATGTATCACATTTTCATTACTCGTTCTTCAGCTGATGAACATCCAGGCAGCTTTCACCTCCTGTCTGTCGTGAATAAGGCAGCAATGAATGTGGACATGCAGGCATCTCTATTGTAGGATATGGAGTCCTTTGGGTATGTTCCCCGGAATGGCGTAGCTGGACTATGTGACAGTTCTAGTTTAGAGTTTTGGGAACTCTCTGCTGTTATCCATAGTGATTGTACCAGTTTATACTCCCATTAACAGTGTATGTGGGGTTTCTTTTCTCACATGTTTGCCAGCATTTACAGTCATTTGTTTTCCTGAAAAAGGGTGTACTTAGTGGAGTAAGATAGAATCTTAGATTAGCTTTGATTTGCATTTCCCTGAAGCTTAAAAACATTGAACACTTAAAAAAATGTTCATCAGCCATTGCTATTCCCTCTTTTGAGAATTTTCTGTTAATTTCATAGCTAATTTTTAAAGTTTGGTATTTATTTTCTTGATGTTTAATTTTTAAAAATTCATTGTATATTTTAGGTGCAAATCCCCTGTTAGATATTTACATAGCAAAGATTTTCTGTTTTTTCACTCTGTGCCTTCATTCTGTTGGCCATTTCTATTGTGGAAGAAAAGCGTTTTAATTTCATATGGTCCCATTTGTCAAATGGCCTTACTTCCTAAATGTGGAAGTTTGAATTGGATGTCCTCTATAGTCTTGGGTGTTTGAACACTTGCTCCCTAGGTGGTGGTGTTTCAAGAGGCTCTGGAAGTGTAGCCTTGTAGGAAGTATGCCACAGGAAGGGGACTTTGAGAGTTGTTCAAGGACTTACGCTCATTTTAAGTTTGCTCTCTGCTCCCTGCTTATGGTTCAAGAGTGAGCCCTCAGCTTCTGCTGCAGCTGCCATAGTTGCTGCCTGCTGCATGATTCCCTGCTTTTCCAGACTCTGCTCCTCACAGAAACAGAAAAGTGACTAAAATGCTGAGATGCTGAGTCCTGTTCAGAAAGTCCTTACTTAGGCTTTAATTAAATTAATGTACTCTACTTTTTCCTCTACTAGTTTCAGGTCTTAAGTTAAGGTCCTTTAACCTTTCAAAGTTGATTTTTATGCAGGATGACATCTTTCTTTTGCATGTAGATTTCCAGTTTTCTCAGCATCGTTTGTTGAAGATGCTTTCTTCCTCCAGTGTATATTTTTGTCATCTTTTTAGTTTTCTCAGGAGATCTTACCTATTTCTCCTTCCCCAGGGGAATCCATGTATGTCTCTATTGGGGTTCTCCTTGTTCCCCAGCTTCTCTGGGATCATGGACTATAGGCTGGTTATCCTTTGGTTTATGTCTAACATCCACTTATGAGTGAGTATGTACCGTGTTTGTCTTTCTGGGCCTCAATTACCTCACTCAGGATGGTTTATTCATCTTAATTATTCTCATTGAGGACCGTAAATATGAAATTCGTGATCTTTGGTAGACACAGTGTTATCATTTTGTGTGTGTGTTGCTTTAAGCTTTACTTTGGGATTTTTGCTTTTTTTAGGTTATATCTTTTGGTATGAGTTTCCAGCCCACCTATGTTGAGTGGGCATTTAGTTTTCTGCTTGCTATTAATGTATTATGGCTATATTTTTTCTTTCATTTTTATTTATTTTTAATTAAAAATTTCCACCACCTTCCCTCCTCCCATTTCCCTCCCCCTCTCCCCATCCCTTCCCCCTCTCTCTCTCCACTCCAAAGAGCAGTCAAGGTTCCCTGCCCTGTGGGAAGTCCAAGGTCCTCCACCCTCCATCCAGGTCTAGGAAGATCTTACCTATTAAGACTAATCCAAACAGACTAGGCTCCCACAAAGCCAGTACATGCAGTAGGATCAAAACCCAGTGCCATTGTCCTTGGCTTCTCAGTCAGCCCTCCTTGTCAGCCATGTTCAGAGAGTCCGGATTGATCACATGGTATATCAGTCCCAGTTTAGCTGGCCTTGGTGAGCTCCCAGTAGATCAGCCCTGCCGTCTTAGTGGGTGGGCGCACCCCTCACGGTCTTGACTTCCTTGCTCATGTTCTTCCCCCTTCTGCTCCTCATTTGGACCTTGAGAGCTCAGTCCAGTGCTCCAATGTGGGTCTCTGTCTCTAGCTTCATCCATCGCCAGATGAAGGTTCTATGGTGATATGCAAGATATTCATCAGTATGGCTATAGGATCTGGCCTTTTCCGACTCCCTCTCCTCAGCTGCCCACGGAACTAGCTGGGGGCATCTCTCTGGATACTTGGGAACCCCTCTACAGCCAAGTCTCTTAATAATCCTAATATGGCTCCCTTAATTAAGATATATACTTCCCTGCTCCCATATCCACCCTTCCTCCATCCCAACCATCCCATTCCCCCAAGCTCTCCCCATCCTCCCCTTCTCACTTTTTTCTCCCCTTCTCCCCTTACCTCCACCCCATCCCACCCCCCAGTTTCCAATTTTTGTTATGGCTATATTTTTAATAAGTTAGGTAATACCTGAAGTTTAGTCTTGGGGCTACTAGGTACTGTTTGTGGATATGACAACTAAGGCAGCCCTAGCTTAGCTTAGGAGACGGTATGGTCTCTGCATGGGTGATCTGTATGTGTTAGGAGAGAGAGGGTGGATTTCCAGGGTTGGCAGGGATCTGTCCTCTGACCTGAGGAGCAGGAAGCACCCCAAGCAGGTCCTGAGAAGCTGGGATTTAAGTGCAGTGCAGGGTGGAGGCAGATGGGTCTCTAGGTTTCTAAGATGTCAGAGTAAAGTGTGGGTATGACCTCTGACTTGGGGAGCAAGCTCCCCTTGGATCCTGAGATAATAGCATTAGGATACCTATGAGAGGAAGATGTGACTCGACGTGTGGAGCAAGTTCTGCTGAGGTCTTTTGTGGTGTCAGAGAGCAAGAGATCTAGCCTTTGACATGGGGACACATTCCACATGGGTTTTGAGATGCTGGGGATTAGAGTGCCGAAGGGTGGGACATGTGACCTCTGATCGTGGGTCCTGAGAGACTGGAGAGTGAAGTCCATGTGGAACCTGAGATAAGCAGGATATATGGCTTCCAACTTGGGTCCTAAGATGGTGATGTTAGGAAGCCAGAGCAAGGCAGTTGGGCTCTAACCTGGGAGTGAGCTCCCTTGGGGCCCGAGGCACTGGAGATTTGGGGGCCATAATGGTCCTGAGAGGAAGCTCTGTATGAGCTTTGAGATGTTAGGGGCTAGAATGCTCAAGAAGGGGATAGCAGTCTCTGACCTGGGGGTCAAGCTCCATGGGTCTTAAGATGTGTAACATTAGGTTGCCCAAGGGTTTGAACTGGGCTCTGTAAAATTAATTTTTATTCATACAGATGATCCCATCTTATGCTCGTTACTCTCATAAAATTACATTTACTTTATGATAAAATGACTTTCTTCAGTGTCTGTATAATTTTCCTTTACTAGCACTTGCATTGCCAATGATTTTGAATTTTAGTCATTAAAAAGTATGTTATAATATCTCTTAATGTTTCAGTGTGCATTTCTCTGATGACTAGTGGCATGTGTGGGTTTTATTCTTCATGTACTTATTAACCATTTGTACATCTACTTGAGTAAATGTTCTTTTTATTTTATTTAGTTTTCCCAGCATTTTTGATAATTTTTATATTTTAAAGATATACAGTTTAATGCTTTAATATATGCAAACTTTTGAAGAAATATTCTTACCTTATAACTTAGGCTGTCCTAGAACTTTATGAATGTATATATTTTGAAATAATTACCACAATCAAGCTAGTTTAGCTTACATATCACCTATCACCTCGTTGCCATCTTTTAGACAAAATGTATTTATTTATTTTATGCATGTGTATATCTGTGCACCAGGTGTAAGCCTGGTGCTTGAGAAAGTTAGAAGAGGGCATTGGAACCCCAGGAACTGGAGTCATAGATGGCTGTAACCCCTCATGTGGGTGCTGGATATCGAGCCCAGTCCTCTGGAAGATCAGCTAGTGCTCTTAATCATTGAGCCTTCTCTCTAGCCCCAGTTTTCATTTTAAAAAATGTAATGATAACAGATAAAAAATAAGCCTACTATTCACTGTAATCATGTCCCCAGAACCTGTAACAGAGTCCTTGCCCCTTGACTAATGTCTTCCCATTTCCCCCACCCCCTGACTCCTGGAAGCCACCCTTCTGCTCTTGTTTTTGTGAGCTCCTACTAAGTGAGATTGTGTATAATTAACTGTATTCTTGTGTCTGATTTGTTTCAAAATAGCAAGAAGTCCTCCAGGTTCATCCATGAGGCTGAAAATGACACCAGTTCCTTAATTTTAAGAACGGACTAAATTCTGGAGAGAAGCTCATTAGTAGCTGTTCTTAACTCTAGTTCCGGGGATCAAGTGCCATGGGTGTCAGGAACACGTGTGGTGCACACATATACTTGTAAGGAAAACACTCATAAAAGGAGTTTGGAAGTGCTCCTTCTCTCAGTTTTTAAATAGTTTAAGGACTGACTGACTGTTTCTCTTTTGAGAGTCTGGTAGACTCTGCTATGAACCCATCAGGGCCTGACTTTTCATTTCTAATTCAGTGTCCTCATTTGTTGTGCGTCTGTTTAGGTTGTTGATGTCTTGTTTGTTTGTTTGTTTTTCTTTTTTGATGGTCCACTCTCTCTTTTTGTTGGTTGGAATAGGTTATTTTCTCAAAGAACCAACTGTTACATTTGTTGATTATTTGTGTTTTTTTCATTTCTATTTCATTAATTTCTGCTCTGATTTTTATTATTTTTTGCCATCAACTGGTTTTGGATTTGGTTAGTTCTTACTTTTTCCCAAAATTTGAGTTGCATCATTAAGTTTTTAATTTAGGCTTTTTCTAATTTTAACATAGACATTTAAAGTGATGAATTTACCTGATAGGACTGACTTAAATGGATCCTAGAGGTTTTGTTGTGTTGTCATTTTCATTTAGTTCTCAAAAAAATTTTATTTCTTTTTTTAATTTCTTCTTTGACCCATTCATTATTCAGCAAAAAGTTATTTAATCTCATTGGATCTCTGTATTTACAAGAAACTTATTTGCTGTCAATTTTAAATTTTATTATATTATGGTCAGATAGGATGAGCAAAACTACTTCAAATTTTTTGAACTTGTAAGAATTTGCTTTATGTCACAAGACGTGATCTTATTTTATAGACGTGACCATATGCTGCTGAGTAGGACAAATCAAAGACCTAAACATGAAATGCTGAAGCTGCTGGAACCAAACTAGGCAGTACCCACACGATAGAGGTGTAGGAGAGGACTTCCGGAAAAGAATCCCATTTGCACAGGAATTAGGATCAACAATTGACAAGTGAGACCTCATAGAACAAGCTTCTAGACAAGTGAAGCAGAAACCCGTAGAGCAAGTGAGAATTTGGAGAAGACCCTCCAACCTCAGCTTTCCTAAAACCTTCCGAACTAAATCATATTTATCCTCATACCCACAGGTAAATACAGCCCTTGCCCCTCAGCAAGGAAAGTTTTTTGTGCCACAGATGGAGACCCTTATGGAAACCAAAACCAATCAAGTCCCAATGGATCCATCCACAAAGCAATTCCTGTACCTGAGGTTTAGGGAGCATCATGGAAGAGGGAACAGAAGGATTGTAAAAGCTTGAGGTGAGGTCGTGTCTCCTAGCAATGCCAGAAGGAACACTCGGAACATCTCTTTGGCAGGACTGCCTAAACCTGAGCTGACAGGGGCAATAGTAGACATGCAAATGTGGACAGGGGAAAGACCACAAGGCCTCAGTCTTACACAGAGAGTTACAGGAAACTTAGGAGAGCTAAGAGCAGGAGAGATAGTGTTCCCCAGGGAAGATCACACCAATTTGTTATGCAATGCTGAATTGTCAGCCTGAAAAGATACATACAAGCAACACTTACACCCTGAGAACGTTTTATTATGTATTCAGGAATATATATATATCCATATATATATACATATGTGTGTATATATATATATATATATATATACATACACATACACACATACATATATGTAACAACAATTAATGGGGGAGGGAAGGCCATGAATTTGAAAGAGAGCAAGGAGGGGCATATGAGAGGGTTGGAGCTGGGAGGAAAAGGAAGAGGGATGTAATTGTATTATAATCTCGAGAAAGAAAATACTTCTTAAAAGTATTTTCTTTTCTAATGTTCTGAACTTGGTGTCTGTTATAATGTTTGCCTGATCATTGCTGATTCTAGTCATTTGGGTTCTTTCTTTCTTTTGATTAGTTAAGTCCAGGAACTAATGATCTTGTTTATCTTCAATTTGTTGACAGACTGTCTTGGCCTTTCCTATTAGTGTTTTTGTGATGAGATTTGGCATGTTGTTGGTTGTATGTGAGATTAGTTTTATTTTGCTTTTGTTCAAGCTTGGTTGTTTTCAGATCAGTTGTGAGGGACTGGTAGGTTGACCCTTCAGATACTCAGTGTTGATTTTTTCTTAGACTGAGTCCAATTCTATATTAAACAAGAAAATATGTGAATAAGACAGATGGCTGGATCTCATTGATGTGCAACCCATACTACTCAAGATTTACCTGGGAATATGAGGATTCTATGGGTGGGTGGCACTCACCTTCATAGGCTGGCATAGAGGCTGTGGAACTAAGCTGAAGGTTTGGATATGTAATTTTCCAGGGTCTTAACTATGTGACTGATGCTTGACCTGAGGATTGGAGATAGGGTGAACATCTGAGGTTATAGTGACTCATCAGGCTATGGCAGCACATAGATACATATCCCAGGATAGGCCTGAAGGTTGGATACAGTACAGGCTGGGTAGAGTCCAGGATATTCGTTAGACTGGACTAGCATACAGGATGTGTGACCTAAGCTAAGTCTGGAGGTTCAATGTAGCATGTGTAGGATAAAATATGGTGAACTCAACACCTGGGCCTGGCACAAAAGTTTTGCCACTGGAGCCATACCTGGAGATTGAGAATGGTATAAGACTCTTCAGACTAGGCTGGGATACTCAGTGTGAAACCTGGGCTGGGTATGGGGAGGGTTTGGTAGAATGGGGTCAGGTGGACTCTTGATTGCTAGGTCAGGGCACAGTATGTGGAGCATGAGCTGGTCCTGGAGGGCTCCATTAGCATTTCCTTCCTTTTTATCTTTTCTTTGTTCCCTTCCCTTCCCTCCCCTCCCCTTCCCTCCCCTCCCCTCCCCTTCCCTCCCCTCCCCTTACCTCCCCTCCCCTCACCTCACCTCCCCTCCCCTTCCCTCCCCTCCCCTTCCCTCCCCTCCCCTCACCTCACCTCCCCTCCCCTTCCCTCCCCTCCCCTTCCCTCCCCTCCCCTCACCTCACCTCCCTTCCCTGCCGTTCCCTTCCGTTCCCTTCCCTTCCCTTTCCCCTTTTTTCCACCTTCCCTTCCTTCCCCTTCTCGTTTCCCTTTCCCTTCCCCCTCCTCTTTCCATATCCCTTCTTATTAAGGCTGGATAAGGCAACCCAGTAGGAGGGAAGGGTCCCAAGATACAGTCAACAGAGTCTGAGACAGCCCCTGCTCCCAATATTAGGAGGCTCACAAGAAGATCAAGCTACCTAGCTATACCATATGTGCAGAAGGTCAGTCCCATGCAAGCTCTCTGATTGGCCTTTCAGTCTCTGTGAGCCCCTATGCCCCCAGGTTAGTTGATTCCAGTTTTTTGTGATGTCCTTGACCATTTGTTTACCCAGTCTTCCACAGGATTCCCCGAACCCCTCCTAATGTTTGGCTGTGGGTTTTTGCATCTGTTTCCATCAGAAACTGGGTGAAGCCTCTTTGATAACGATTGGGCTAGACAACAATCTATGAGTATAGTGTATAGCAGAATAGCCTTAGGAATTATTCCATTGACATTTTCTGTTTTTATTGTCAGTCATGTTTGATTCTCTCCTAGGTCTCCGGCCTGTCCAGGCTCTGGGTCCTGTCCCTCCAGACAGTGTCAGGGGTGGGCTCCGTCTCATGGTATGAGTCTCAAGCTGGACCAGTCATTAGTTGGCTACTCCCATAATTTCTGCACCACTCTTACCCTAGCACATCTTGTAGGAGGGTAAATTGTAGGTCAAAGGTTATGTGGCTGTGTCGCAGTCCCAGTACCACCAGTGGAAGTTTTGCCTGGTTACATGAGATGGCCGGTTCATGCTTCATATCCCCCATTACTTGGAGTCTTAGCTAAGCTCTCCCTCATAGATTTCTGGGAGTTTCCATTGCACTAGGTTTCTTCTTCATCCCAAAGATGCTCCCTGACTATGCTCATAGCAGCTTTATTTATGACAACCAGAGACCGGAAACAACCTAGATGTATTTTTGTCAACCAAAAATAGATAAAGAAAATGTGGTACATTTACACAATGGAGTATTTACTCAGCTGTTAAAAACAATGACATCATGAGGTTTTCAGGCAAATGGATGGAACTAGAAAAGATCATCCTATGTAAGGTAACCTAGACCCAGAAAGGCAAGTATGGTATGTGGTAACTCATAAGTAGATTTAGTTATAAAGTAAAGAATAGCCATGCTAAAATTCACAGCCCCAGAGAAGCTAAGTAACAAGGAGGATTCAAGGTGGGAGAGTGCACATGAATTTCACTGTGAAGGGAAATAGAATAGACATCGTAGGTGAACTGGGGGAGTGGTCTGGATGGGAGTGGGCATGGGAACAGGAAGATCAGGTAGGGAAAGAATGGAGGACGGGAGTATTAGGAGACTTTAAATTTTCTATCTGGATAGTCTTTGGGTTATGGGACTTTGGGAAATAACTACTTGTGGTGGTTTCTAGTTTGACCACTTGTGTGAAGGAAGTGAAATGAAACAAAGGACAGACAAAGCTCAGTATCTAATCACCACTAATTTATTGTCCACATCAAAGCAATCTACGCATTTAAATCCAAAGACTTAAAGGAAATACATTACAGTCAAACAAAGAATTCTAGGGCAACGGTAAGCTTCCTTCCCATCTGGCTACTGATGATATCTCTACACAGGGGGAGAGTAAACTACTTATATTTCCATACTGTAATATGCCAAAAAACCATAAACAATTGCTTACAAATGGAGGTGAAGATCTTTCTTGCTGAAATCAAGTTAAAACCCACGCTTGGATCTTTTGATACTGTACCACTATTCCAATTGCTATAGAGAAGCATCCGAAGCAAAAAGTTAATGGCACTTACTCACTTACTGATTTAATTTGTATCTTGGTGATTTGGGTAAAAATAGAAACTACTAATAGTCTGTCCTCTTTTTTCCTCTTTCTTTAACCATCTAACATTAAAAATTAAACTGTGTGTTGACATAAGATAAAGCTTTGGCAACTGCAATGATAATACATTTATTATATATAGTTCTTTACAAATAGATGTATAATTTATTACAACTTTAGCATCACCCCCAACTAAATATAATTTTCAGATAGATACCTTAACCAAATCCCATATTCTTTAAAAATTTCTCCCAAACTTAATCCCACTAAACCCCAAACTTTTTAAGTTAGTCTTCAGACTTATTCCCCAAACTAAGCATTTATCCAGTGCAATATCCTAAGTATCCCAAATATCATGCATTATTTGGAAGGAACTCAGTAACAAGGAATATAGGCTACCTTTCATTTAAAAGAAAGGAATGAGAGCAGATATGTCCAGATTGAGAAAGAAATTACATGAAGTGTTCTACAACAATTTCTCATTTCTTAAATTAACATTTAAGTTAATGGTAGCTCATTTCCTTCCTCACTCTGAGAATTAGCGTCTCTGCTCTTGGACATACTCATAGAGGGGAGTGCTGCTATTGAAACTGTGAGAACCAAAGCCTATATTTCTCATTCCAGAGTTCCCGTCCCTGATGCTCTGATAGTCAGGGTCACCTTGTCTACTGTCTGCATTGTAAAGTGACAATTGACCAGTAGTATGGGATCTACTGTGTCCACGTGGAGGTATAAATTGTCCAGAGTCACAACCTGAGGAGGTTTCTACTTGCCTAAACACACTTATTGGTTGGTTTTCATTACAAATTGAAGTGTTTCCACATTGCAAATGTTTTCCACATCTCCCATATGATTGAGGTCGCTCATAACTAGAATATTGGCCATATCCAGAACCACATGATCCAGAGCTAAATGAGTTATATGAATTCGACCCATACTGTTGTGAACTAGGACACAGATCAGTTCTGGGACAATTTTGAGTAGAGATAGAAGAGGGATATGAATAAGACCCATATTGTTCAGAGCTAAAACCTTGACTACACCCAGCTGCAGGTTTTCTCTGGCTAGAATAATGACTTGAGGGACATTCATATTGACTGTAGTTAGAGGACTGACTTGAACCAGACCCCTGTTGACCACAGCAGGAAGATTGGTTTGAATTAGATCTACACTGATCATGAGAGTATGACTGTCCATAGGTAGAAGATTGATTTATATTAGATCCATAATGGGAGTAAGCAGACTGACCTGGACTAGATATTTGATTACCATAGCCAGAACAATCTACTGAGCCAGATCCATACTTGCCAAAGTTGGAAGATTCTCCACAGGTATTCCCATGACTACTACAGGAGGAAGAATGATATGGTCCAGGACTTTGGTGGCCATAGCTAGAGGACTGCCAGGAAGTAGAATAATGCTGATCACAGCTAGGTGACTGACCTGAGCTACAATGTGGAGGCTGGGAAAATGGTACTTGTCTGGATGGTGAACAACTTTGCCCACTGCTAGATGAAGAAACAGTGCCAGATTCATGCTGACTACTGACACATGACTGTTCAGAAAAAGAATGCTGTTGACCACAAAGAGAAGAATTGCCATGCGCAGATCTATGGTGACTAAAGCCAGAAGAATCCCCTGAGCCAGTCCCATACTGCTGGGAGCCACAAGACTCCCTTGAGCTAGACCTGTTCCTCTCTTGGCTTGATGAATGGCATGATGTGCCACTTTGTGTACTACCAGAAGTCTGACCTGGTCCAGACCCTTGCCTACCAGAGCCAGAAGATTGTCCTGATGCAGAACCATGTTTTCCTGAACCACAAGACTGTCCTGACCTAGATCCACTTGTACTCTGGCCAGAAGACTGACTTGCCCCTGAGTTGTGTGTACCATAGCTGGAAGACTGACCATAACCAGAGCCATGTTGTCCATGGCCAGATGACTGTCCAGAGAAAGAACCCTGCTGCCTATGACCAGAAGACTGACCTTGCCCAGATCCATGTTGATTGAAGCCGGAAGACACTCCTGAGCCAGACCCATACTGCTGGGAGCCACAAGACTCCCTTGAGCTAGACCTGTTCCTCTCTTGGCTTGATGAATGACGTGATGTGCCACGCTGTGTACTACCAGAAGTCTGCCCTTGTCCAGATCCTTGCCTACCAGAGCCAGAAGATTGTCCTGATGCAGAACCATGTTTTCCTGAACCACAAGACTGTCCTGACCTAGATCCACTTGTACTCTGGCTAGAAGACTGACTTGCCCCTGAGTTGTGTGTACCATAGCTGGAAGACTGACCATAACCAGAGCCATGTTGTCCATGGCCAGATGACTGTCCAGAGAAGGAACCCTGTTGGCTACGACCAGAAGACTGACCTTGCCCAGATCCATGTTGATTGAAGCCAGAGGACCCTCCTGAGCCAGACCCATACTGCTGGGAGCCACAAGACTCTCTTGAGCTTGACCTGCTTCTGCTGGTCCTAGATGACTGGCTCACTCCTGATCCATGCTTGCCATAGGTAGTGGACTGACCTGTGCCGCCGCTTGAAGAATGTCCTGAAGAAGTACCATAGTGTCCAGTACTAGATGACTGTCCTTGCCCATATCCTTGCCCTGTGGAACCAGAGGAGTGTCCTGATGCAGAACCATATCCACCTAGACGAGAAGACTGTCCTGACCCAGACCCACTTCTCCTCTGTCTAGAAGACTGGCCTGAACCTGCATTGTGTGTACTACTGCTGGAAGACTGACCAGAGCCAGTGCCATGCTGACCATAGCTAGAGGACTGACCACAGCAAGAGCCATGCTGATGACTACCTGATGACTGTCCAGAAAAAGAACCCTGTTGGCTACCACCAGAAGACTGACCTTGTCCCGATCCATGTTGATTAAAGCCAGAAGACTCTCCTGAGCCAGACCCATACTGCTGGGAGCCACAAGACTCCCTTGAGCTAGACCTGTTCCTTTCTTGGCTTGATGAATGGTGTGATGTTGTTCCATGTTTGCCAGAGGAAGTGGACTGACCTGATCCCAAGCTTGATGACTGTCTTGATGATGTGCCACGTTGTGTACTACCAGAAGTCTGACCTTGTCCAGACCCTTGCCTACCAGAGCCAGAAGATTGTCCCGAAGCAGAACCATGTTTTCCTGAACCACAAGACTGTCCTGACCTAGATCCACTTGTACTCTGGCTAGAAGACTGACTTGCCCCTGAGTTGTGTGTACCATAGCTGGAAGACTGACCATAACCAGAGCCATGTTGTCCATGGCCAGATGACTGTCCAGAGAAAGAACCCTGCTGCCTATAACCAGAAGACTGACCTTGCCCAGATCCATGTTGATTAAAGCCAGAGGACCCTCCTGAGCCAGACCCATACTGCTGGGAGCCACAAGACTCTCTAGAGCTAGACCTGTTCCTTTCTTGGCTTGATGAATGTCGTGATGCTGATCCATGTTTGCCAGAGGATGTAGACTGACTTGAGCCCCAGCTTGATGACTGTCTTGATGATGTGCCATGCTGTGTACTACTAGAAGTCTGCCCTTGTCCAGACCCTTGCCTACCAGAGCCAGAAGATTGTCCCGAAGCAGAACCATGTTTTCCTGAACCACAAGACTGTCCTGACCTAGATCCACTTGTACTCTGGCTAGAAGACTGACTTGCCCCTGAGTTGTGTGTACCATAGCTGGAAGACTGACCATAACCAGAGCCATGTTGTCCATGGCCAGATGACTGTCCAGAGAAAGAACCCTGCTGCCTATGTCCAGAAGACTGACCTTGCCCAGATCCATGTTGAGTGTAGCCATAGGACCCTCCTGAGCCAGACCCATACTGCTGGGAGCCACAAGACTCCCTTGAGCTAGACCTGTTCCTCTCTTGGCTTGATGAATGACGTGATGTGCCACGCTGTGTACTACCAGAAGTCTGCCCTTGTCCAGATCCTTGCCTACCAGAGCCAGAAAATTGTCCTGATGCAGAACCATGTTTTCCTGAACCACAAGACTGTCCTGACCTAGATCCACTTGTACTCTGGCTAGAAGACTGACTTGCCCCTGAGTTGTGTGTACCATAGCTGGAAGACTGACCATAACCAGAGCCATGTTGTCCATGGCCAGATGACTGTCCAGAGAAGGAACCCTGTTGGCTACGACCAGAAGACTGACCTTGCCCAGATCCATGTTGATTGAAGCCAGAGGACCCTCCTGAGCCAGACCCATACTGCTGGGAGCCACAAGACTCTCTTGAGCTTGACCTGCTTCTGCTGGTCCTAGATGACTGGCTCACTCCTGATCCATGCTTGCCATAGGTAGTGGACTGACCTGTGCCGCCGCTTGAAGAATGTCCTGAAGAAGTACCATAGTGTCCAGTACTAGATGACTGTCCTTGCCCATATCCTTGCCCTGTGGAACCAGAGGAGTGTCCTGATGCAGAACCATATCCACCTAGACGAGAAGACTGTCCTGACCCAGACCCACTTCTCCTCTGTCTAGAAGACTGGCCTGAACCTGCATTGTGTGTACTACTGCTGGAAGACTGACCAGAGCCAGTGCCATGCTGACCATAGCTAGAGGACTGACCACAGCAAGAGCCATGCTGATGACTACCTGATGACTGTCCAGAAAAAGAACCCTGTTGGCTACCACCAGAAGACTGACCTTGTCCCGATCCATGTTGATTAAAGCCAGAAGACTCTCCTGAGCCAGACCCATACTGCTGGGAGCCACAAGACTCTCTTGAGCTAGACCTGTTCCTTTCTTGGCTTGATGAATGGCGTGATGCTGATCCATGTTTGCCAGAGGATGTAGACTGACTTGAGCCCCAGCTTGATGACTGTCTTGATGATGTGCCATGCTGTGTACTACCAGAAGTCTGACCTTGTCCAGACCCTTGCCTACCAGAGCCAGAAGATTGTCCCGATGCAGATCCATGTTTTCCCGAACCACAAGACTGTCCTGACCTAGATCCACTTGTACTCTGGCTAGAAGACTGACTTGCCCCTGAGTTGTGTGTACCATAGCTGGATGACTGACCATAACCAGAGCTATGTTGTCCATGGCCAGATGACTGTCCAGAGAAAGAACCCTGCTGCCTATGACCAGAAGACTGACCTTGCCCAGATCCATGTTGATTGAAGCTGGAAGACCCTCCTGAGACAGACCCATACTGCTGGGAGCCACAAGACTCCCTTGAGCTAGACCTGTTCCTCTCTTGGCTTGATGAATGACGTGATGTGCCACGCTGTGTACTACCAGAAGTCTTCCCTTGTCCAGATCCTTGTCTACCAGAGCCAGAAGATTGTCCTGATGCAGAACCATGTTTTCCTGAACCACAAGACTGTCCTGACCTAGATCCACTTGTACTCTGGCCAGAAGACTGACTTGCCCCTGAGTTGTGTGTACCATAGCTGGAAGACTGACCATAACCAGAGCCATGTTGTCCATGGCCAGATGACTGTCCAGAGAAGGAACCCTGTTGGCTACGACCAGAAGACTGACCTTGCCCAGATCCATGTTGATGGAAGCCAGAGGACCCTCCTGAGCCAGACCCATACTGCTGGGAGCCACAAGACTCTCTTGAGCTTGACCTGCTTCTGCTGGTCCTAGATGACTGGCTCACTCCTGATCCATGCTTGCCATAGGTAGTGGACTGACCTGTGCCACCGCTTGAAGAATGTCCTGAAGAAGTACCATAGTGTCCAGTACTAGATGACTGTCCTTGCCCATATCCTTGCCCTGTGGAACCAGAGGAGTGTCCTGATGCAGAACCATATCCACCTAGACGAGAAGACTGTCCTGACCCAGACCCACTTCTCCTCTGTCTAGAAGACTGGCCTGAACCTGCATTGTGCGTACTACTGCTGGAAGACTGACCAGAGCCAGTGCCATGCTGACCATAGCTAGAGGACTGACCACAGCAAGAGCCATGCTGATGACTACCTGATGACTGTCCAGAAAAAGAACCCTGTTGGCTACCACCAGAAGACTGACCTTGTCCCGATCCATGTTGATCAAAGCCAGAAGACTCTCCTGAGCCAGACCCATACTGCTGGGAGCCACAAGACTCTCTTGAGCTAGACCTGTTCCTTTCTTGGCTTGATGAATGTCGTGATGCTGATCCATGTTTGCCAGAGGATGTAGACTGACTTGAGCCCCAGCTTGATGACTGTCTTGATGATGTGCCATGCTGTGTACTACCAGAAGTCTGACCTTGTCCAGACCCTTGCCTACCAGAGCCAGAAGATTGTCCCGATGCAGATCCATGTTTTCCCGAACCACAAGACTGTCCTGACCTAGATCCACTTGTACTCTGGCTAGAAGACTGACTTGCCCCTGAGTTGTGTGTACCATAGCTGGATGACTGACCATAACCAGAGCTATGTTGTCCATGGCCAGATGACTGTCCAGAGAAAGAACCCTGCTGCCTATGACCAGAAGACTGACCTTGCCCAGATCCATGTTGATTGAAGCTGGAAGACCCTCCTGAGACAGACCCATACTGCTGGGAGCCACAAGACTCCCTTGAGCTAGACCTGTTCCTCTCTTGGCTTGATGAATGACGTGATGTGCCACGCTGTGTACTACCAGAAGTCTTCCCTTGTCCAGATCCTTGTCTACCAGAGCCAGAAGATTGTCCTGATGCAGAACCATGTTTTCCTGAACCACAAGACTGTCCTGACCTAGATCCACTTGTACTCTGGCCAGAAGACTGACTTGCCCCTGAGTTGTGTGTACCATAGCTGGAAGACTGACCATAACCAGAGCCATGTTGTCCATGGCCAGATGACTGTCCAGAGAAGGAACCCTGTTGGCTACGACCAGAAGACTGACCTTGCCCAGATCCATGTTGATGGAAGCCAGAGGACCCTCCTGAGCCAGACCCATACTGCTGGGAGCCACAAGACTCTCTTGAGCTTGACCTGCTTCTGCTGGTCCTAGATGACTGGCTCACTCCTGATCCATGCTTGCCATAGGTAGTGGACTGACCTGTGCCACCGCTTGAAGAATGTCCTGAAGAAGTACCATAGTGTCCAGTACTAGATGACTGTCCTTGCCCATATCCTTGCCCTGTGGAACCAGAGGAGTGTCCTGATGCAGAACCATATCCACCTAGACGAGAAGACTGTCCTGACCCAGACCCACTTCTCCTCTGTCTAGAAGACTGGCCTGAACCTGCATTGTGCGTACTACTGCTGGAAGACTGACCAGAGCCAGTGCCATGCTGACCATAGCTAGAGGACTGACCACAGCAAGAGCCATGCTGATGACTACCTGATGACTGTCCAGAAAAAGAACCCTGTTGGCTACCACCAGAAGACTGACCTTGTCCCGATCCATGTTGATCAAAGCCAGAAGACTCTCCTGAGCCAGACCCATACTGCTGGGAGCCACAAGACTCTCTTGAGCTAGACCTGTTCCTTTCTTGGCTTGATGAATGGCGTGATGCTGATCCATGTTTGCCAGAGGAAGTGGACTGACCTGATCCCCAGCTTGATGACTGTCTTGATGATGTGCCACGCTGTGTACTACCAGAAGTCTGCCCTTGTCCAGACCCTTGCCTACCAGAGCCAGAAAATTGTCCCGATGCAGATCCATGTTTTCCCGAACCACAAGACTGTCCTGACCTAGATCCACTTGTACTCTGGCTAGAAGACTGACTTGCCCCTGATTTGTGTGTACCATAGCTGGAAGACTGACCATAACCAGAGCCATGTTGTCCATGGCCAGATGACTGTCCAGAGAAAGAACCCTGCTGCCTATGACCAGAAGACTGACCTTGCCCAGATCCATGTTGATTGAAGCCAGAGGACCCTCCTGAGCCAGACCCATACTGCTGGGAGCCACAAGACTCTCTAGAGCTAGACCTGTTCCTTTCTTGGCTTGATGAATGTCGTGATGCTGATCCATGTTTGCCAGAGGATGTAGACTGACATGAGCCCCAGCTTGATGACTGTCTTGATGATGTGCCATGCTGTGTACTACCAGAAGTCTGCCCTTGTCCAGACCCTTGCCTACCAGAGCCAGAAGATTGTCCCGAAGCAGAACCATGTTTTCCTGAACCACAAGACTGTCCTGACCTAGATCCACTTGTACTCTGGCTAGAAGACTGACTTGCCCCTGATTTGTGTGTACCATAGCTGGATGACTGACCATAACCAGAGCCATGTTGTCCATGGCCAGATGACTGTCCAGAGAAAGAACCCTGCTGCCTATGACCAGAAGACTGACCTTGCCCAGATCCATGTTGATTGAAGCTGGAAGACCCTCCTGAGACAGACTCATACTGCTGGGAGCCACAAGACTCCCTTGAGCTAGACCTGTTCCTCTCTTGGCTTGATGAATGACGTGATGTGCCACGCTGTGTACTACCAGAAGTCTTCCCTTGTCCAGATCCTTGTCTACCAGAGCCAGAAGATTGTCCTGATGCAGAACCATGTTTTCCTGAACCACAAGACTGTCCTGACCTAGATCCACTTGTACTCTGGCCAGAAGACTGACTTGCCCCTGAGTTGTGTGTACCATAGCTGGAAGACTGACCATAACCAGAGCCATGTTGTCCATGGCCAGATGACTGTCCAGAGAAGGAACCCTGTTGGCTACGACCAGAAGACTGACCTTGCCCAGATCCATGTTGATGGAAGCCAGAGGACCCTCCTGAGCCAGACCCATACTGCTGGGAGCCACAAGACTCTCTTGAGCTTGACCTGCTTCTGCTGGTCCTAGATGACTGGCTCACTCCTGATCCATGCTTGCCATAGGTAGTGGACTGACCTGTGCCACCGCTTGAAGAATGTCCTGAAGAAGTACCATAGTGTCCAGTACTAGATGACTGTCCTTGCCCATATCCTTGCCCTGTGGAACCAGAGGAGTGTCCTGATGCAGAACCATATCCACCTAGACGAGAAGACTGTCCTGACCCAGACCCACTTCTCCTCTGTCTAGAAGACTGGCCTGAACCTGCATTGTGCGTACTACTGCTGGAAGACTGACCAGAGCCAGTGCCATGCTGACCATAGCTAGAGGACTGACCACAGCAAGAGCCATGCTGATGACTACCTGATGACTGTCCAGAAAAAGAACCCTGTTGGCTACCACCAGAAGACTGACCTTGTCCCGATCCATGTTGATTAAAGCCAGAAGACTCTCCTGAGCCAGACCCATACTGCTGGGAGCCACAAGACTCTCTTGAGCTAGACCTGTTCCTTTCTTGGCTTGATGAATGTCGTGATGCTGATCCATGTTTGCCAGAGGATGTAGACTGACTTGAGCCCCAGCTTGATGACTGTCTTGATGATGTGCCATGCTGTGTACTACCAGAAGTCTGACCTTGTCCAGACCCTTGCCTACCAGAGCCAGAAGACTGTCCTGATGCAGAACCATGTTTTCCTGAACCACAAGACTGTCCTGACCTAGATCCACTTGTACTCTGGCTAGAAGACTGACTTGCCCCTGATTTGTGTGTACCATAGCTGGAAGACTGACCATAACCAGAGCCATGTTGTCCATGGCCAGATGACTGTCCAGAGAAAGAACCCTGCTGCCTATGTCCAGAAGACTGACCTTGCCCAGATCCATGTTGAGTGTAGCCATAGGACCCTCCTGAGCCAGACCCATACTGCTGGGAGCCACAAGACTCCCGTGAGCTAGACCTTTTCCTCTCTTGGCTTGATGAATGGCGTGATGTGCCACGCTGTGTACTACCAGAAGTCTGCCCTTGTCCAGATCCTTGCCTACCAGAGCCAGAAGATTGTCCTGATGCAGAACTATGTTTTCCTGAACCACAAGACTGTCCTGACCTAGATCCACTTGTACTCTGGCTAGAAGACTGACTTGGCCCTGAGTTGTGTGTACCATAGCTGGAAGACTGACCATAACCAGAGCCATGTTGTCCGTGGCCAGATGACTGTCCAGAGACGGAACCCTGTTGGCTATGACCAGAAGACTGACTTTGCCCAGTTCCATGTTGATTGAAGGTGGAAGACTCTCCTGAGCCAGACCCAGAATGCTGGGAGCCACAAGACTCCGTTGAACTAGACCTGTTCCTCTCTTGGCTTGTTGAATGGCGTGAAGTTGATCCATATTTGCCAGAGGAAGTAGACTGACTTGAGCCCCAGCTTGATGACTGTCTTGATGATGTGCCGTGTTGTACATTGCCAGATGACTGACCTTGTGCAGATCTTTGTCCTCTGTATCCTGAAATGTCTTCAGATGCAGAATTATATTCTCCTACACTAGAAGACTTTCCTGACTCAAAAGTATTTCTCTTCTGTCTAGATGACTGGCTTGACCCTGAGTTCTGTGACCTTGATGAGTGATCTGCTCCATAACCTGATGTTTCTCCTGGTTTTACATCATGGATCTTATTGCCACAAGGCTGATGTTGGCCAGATTCTCTTTTACTGTTGCCTTCAGACTGTTCTGATTCAGGGCCATGTTGGGGGTAGCCGGAAGGTTCCTTTGAATTACATCTTCTGCTTTGGCTAGACATGTGGGTTGATCCTGATCCATGTTGTCCCTGTTCATATTTCTCACTGTTTTTGAAGTGACTTGAAGTTGACCTTGTTCGCTCTTCAGAACCTTTTTTGTTCCCATTCCTTGGTTTTCTACAGTTCGACTCAGAATTGTGTTGATTTCTTACTCTTGAACCCCTAGAATAAGCATCATTCTCTCCTGCACTAAAACTTGGAGAACTTGAAGAGGCATCTTGCTCTTTGTCATCGTTTTCTTCTTCACTCTGTTCCTTTTGTTGCTGGTGACTGTGATTTTTTTGCTTTGACCCTGAAGCTTGGCAATAATCTCTGCCAATAATTTTGTTACAAGCCTGAGATAGCTTGATTATCATGAGAAGATACTCAGTAAAGTCAACTTTGTTGTTATGATCTCGATCCAGACTTTGCATGATGATTTCTACTGTGTCTGGATCATCTGGATTCTGTAATGAAATTCAATCAAATGGAGGCTCTGTAACTATAGATTGTCAAACAAGCTAACCGTTTGTGAGAAGGCTGTAGAAATGTCAATATTTAATAATTTAGATTGAAATGGACTGCATAGTTCTTTTGGTTATGAAAAGGAGGAGGACGAGAGAGAGAGAGAGAGAGAGAGAGAGAGAGAGAGAGAGAACCAGCTAGCATGTAGTCAAGCAGTAAATTGACAAGAACAATTAGCCATGAGGGGATACAATCAAAAGGTCGAAGCAAGCAAGTGGTCCAATCATTTTTGGTAAAGATAGTAACTGATAACAGTGCTTTGGAGGCCAGGGAAGTATGATCCTGAGTTTGAAAACTGTGTGGGTAGCATGACAAGTTCCTGAGTTCCTTGGAATAGAAAGTAAGGCCTTGTCAAAAAAAAAGGAAGAAACAAATAAAGGAATGAAGGAAGGAAAGAAGGAATGAATAAATGAATGAATGAATGAAGGAAGGAAGGAAGAAAAGGGCAATAGGCAATAGTTAATCAAGACTGATTAGCTAAAGTAGAAATAGTAATTGTAGACACCTGCATGAATTATATATAATTTTTGTCCAGTTAGTTAATTTGCTAGTTACAGATTTTAAAACATATTTTTTGGGAGGGTATGTGTTACTGCTGTCTACATATCTTTATATTATGAAGGGTTTAAAGCAGAGAACGATTTCAATGGTTATACTGTACATTATGATACATGCCCTGTATCTCATCACTCTGTAGGTGGAGGCACTAACATCAGGAGTTCAAGGCCATTATCTTGAACTAAGAAAAGAAAATGCAAGAATATGAATTCAATCTATTTTGCACATTTTCTGTGGTTCATAATAATTGCTCTCACAGACAAAAATTTTTTTAGTATATGAATTTGCCTGTTGTTGGATAGGATCATTTTAACTTAATCATGTTATAGAAATGTTATTAGTCAATGGTTTATGACATTAAAGTCTGCCAAATTTAGTTCTCTACTACCATATAAAAGAGTCTTCTCTGGTATTTGACATATAACCCAAAGGTAGGGTAAAGTAGAGAATTTCTTCAGCATTTAGTTCTGGTATAGAGTTCTTACCTTTAGAATTTGGCGAAACTCATTTTCTAGAAGTTCTTTCATCTCTTTTGGGCTCAGCATGTCACATTTCCCATACTCAGTGGCGTATTGGTAGAAAACCTCGATGACAGTGACAATGCCTTGCAGGAGTTTAGGCATCTTGTTGCAAATTCAAGTGAAGCTAGATTGGAAAACAAGAGGTTGATCTCTTAGTGCTTAAACACATAACTACTTCCAGTCATTTGTGATAATCATCAGCCATGATTAATTTTCTTTCTATACTAGTTAAGAATGAATTCAAAGTCGAATAACTTGTTTCAGCTATGTAGCAAGAGAGTGATGAAATTAGAGCAGGTGCCCTATGTCTTATTTCAGGTCCCGAATGGATGTAGGGGAGGCTCTCCTTGTTGGGCTATAGAAAACCTGAATGTGCTAATCCATCCACGCCTTACTTCTTTTTAGGTCTCAACCATCACAGTACAGGGGACAGACATGTCACCTATATTCTGTGCCTAAATCTATCCAAAGAGCCCCAGTGGCTAACTTGGATTTTCAGTTTTCAGGATAAAGAAAGTAGAAAAAAAAATGAGCAGAGCCAACTGCAGGGTTAGGTGATAGAAGTTGAGGGAGCTCCTATCAGACAGCTTTTATTTTCTTCCTTCAAGTAGGACTGTTTCTCAGGGCTTTCTGCTTACACAGCAGAGAGACAAAAGAGACAAGCTGCCAAGGGCTTACTAGGTTCCTAAACTCTCAAGAAAAGATCTCAAGTAGGTACTATAAACAGTGTAGTTTTATATAAAAGTCCATCATAATATACTAAAAAGTAAGCTTTTGAATATAATGTGGACTTTAGTATTTAATAGACTACATAATATATAAGGCTATATAATTGGACTATAGTATTTAATAGTATTTATCGTCAGTAGAACTGAATGGCTGTTTGCTTACCTGAGTCACCAGCGGAACAGCAGGATGGAGACTGATGTTGCTTGCAGGGTGCTGCTCATTGGAAACACTGGCCTTTATATAGGGACAATGATGGTCCATCCTAGGGAGGAGCTGCTTCCTTTGAGATGTCCTAGTTCACTCCTAAACAAGTCCAGCTCCTTCTCCATCTCCACCTCCCAGGTGTTTATCTTCTTACTTCCTTACATGTGAACTGGAGATTGCAATAGTAGTTCCCAAATCTGGGCTAGTACCAGCCCCACCTGTCAAACTCTTAGGACACTTTGCAGAAAGACTTTTTCTTTTTAAAAAAAAATTAAAATTGTGTGTGTGTGTTTGTGTGTGTGTGTACACCCAACTGTGTAATGTTGTATATAAAGATGTATACTTTAATAAAAGTTGAATGGAATGACATGAGAATCCAAATGTAAAATAATCATGGAATTTGATGTTCAGAAGAAACCTGAAATATTACATAGTCAGATACACCCACTTTAAACTAGTCTAATGTACGAGGTTCTAGCCAAGGTGACATCCAGGATTTTATCAGCTCTTGGAAGCCAGTAGTAGCCTAGAGAGGCTCCTCTTTCCATCTTTTTGTCTAACATGCACAACTACTTGTGAATGTAGTTTTCTTTTTAACTACCATATAAACATAGCAAGAAGAAACATGTTTTTTTAGGTTTCTCCTGATCTTGCCTGTGGCTTTTCTTAAATTTCATTGTTTCTATACATAAATATTTACTTTTATGTCCCTCTGGTGTTAATTACCTCAACATATATTATTATTTCATCTTTTTTCACTTGGATTACCTTTTAGCAGTATCTCTCTAGTGAACTACTATTTTTCACAATTAACGTTGGGGTTAACAGCATGCTCTATCACCCCCAGTATTTTTCATTGACTCTAGAAATCAAACTCTGGTCTTGTTGCTTTTGAAGCAAGCATGTTACTGACTGAACTATCTACCTATTCTGATTATATAGTTTTGTCAACCATAATATTTTATAATATTTCAAACCACTTTGTTATTATTAACATTATATAAAAAAGAATACACAAAAATTGTGTGTGCATGCCCACAAAGGTATGTCTGTTTGCTTGTGAGAAGCTAGAGATCAATGTCAGGCATCTTCTTTGATGACTTTCCATCTTTTGAGACAGGGTCTCACTGAAGTCAGCTATACTGTCTGGCCAGTGAGCTCTGGGGAATCTTGCCCTTCCCCCATGTTAGGATTACAGGCACCGTATGACCATGCTTGGTCTTTTTTTTGTTGGTTGGGGGTGCTTAGGTGCTGAATCTGAACTCAAATACTCATAATTGTATGCTAATCATTTTACTGACTGAGCCATTAATTCAGGCTCTAAAACTAGAAAGTTAAAAACACTGGTAAAGAAAGAAAAAAATCACCTTCCACCCTTCCTTCTCCCCCAACTCCATGCTCCCAATTTTCTCAGGAGATCTTTTCCCCTTCTGAGGGAGATCCATGCATTTTCTCTTAGGGTTCTCTTTGTTAGCTTCTCTGGGGTTGTGGATTATAAGCTGGTTATCCTTTACATCTAATATCCACTTATGAGTGAGAACACACTGTGTTTGTCTTTCTGGGTCTGTGTTACCTCACGTAAGATGCTTTTTTTCTAGTTCAATCCATTTGCCTGCAAATTTCAAGATGTCATTATTCTTTTTACCACTGAGTAGTATTCCATTGTGTAAATGTACCACATTTTCTTTATCCATTCTTCGGTTCAGGATCATCTAGGTTGTTTTCAGGTTTTATAGAAGGAGGAGAGAAGAAGGGGAGGTGGGAGAACATGAGGGAATGGGATGGTCAAGATGGGGAAAGAACACAGTGGGAGAGCAAGGAAAGAGATATCTTGATTGAGGGAGTCATTATGGGGCTGTGGAGAAACCCAGCACTAGGGAAATTCCTAGGCATCCACAAGGATGACCCCAGCTAAGATCCTAAGTAATAGTGGAAAGGGTGCCTGAACTGACCTTTTCCTGTAGTGAGATTGATAACTACCTTAATTGTCATCATAGAATCTTTATCTAAAAACCGATGGAAGCAGGTGTAGAGATCCACAGTGAAACACTGGGCTAAGCTCCCAAAGTCCAGTTGAAGAGAGGGAGGACCAATAATATGAGCAAAGGAGTCAAGACCATGATGGGGATACCCACTCAAACAGTTTACCTAAGGTAATGGGAGCTCACTGACTCTTGACTAACAGTGGGGCAACCAGCATTGGATCAAGCTAGCACTCTGAATGTAGGTGACAGTTGTATGGCTGGGGCAGTCTGTGAGGCCTTTGGCAGTGAGACCAGGATTTATCCCTGGTTTTTGAACTGGCTTTTTGAAGCTCATTCTCTTTGGAGGGATACCTTGCTCAGCCAAGATATAGTGGGGAGGGCCCTGGCCCTGCCTCAAAATGATGTGCTAGATTTTATTGACTCCCCATGGGAAGCTTTACCTTCTCTGAGGAGTGGATGGGAGGATGAGGGCAAGATAGAGGGAACAGGTGGAGAATAGGGAGCCGGAACTAGGATTGGTATGTAAAATGAGAAAAGAATGTTTTTTAATTAATTAAAAAAGAAAAATCATAGTACCGATAAATATATTAGAAAGAAATATCCATCACTAATTATTTGAGTTGCAAGTAACTTGGTTAATTATTCCTGTACAAACATATTTTTCTACACCTTATATAATTTCTAAACTATGACTCCTTCCAGAACAGGAACTGGACATTACTAATCCCTGTGTCAGCTAGACATCTAGGCTATTGCTCGGTATGTAAAGTCTTCCAATAAACACTTACCACTTTGAGTTGAATTAAAAAAGTATCAGGGTATGTCTTCAGACTTCTACATAGACAGACTAATCTATTCTTTTTCTTTCAGAACTAGGATCTGTCTATTTTCTTGCCATATTCAGTGTAGAAGACATGATTTTACACAACTATCAGTTGAATCTTAGTGTCGAGAATTAACAAGCTAGTCTCTGCTTAATCTTGAGGCTCTTGTCTCCAAGTTTTATCCATTGAGAATGGATAACATGAATTACATTGAAGATATCCTAAGTTATATGAATCTAAAATATGTGTAATATAGTCATCAAATTTCAGCAGAGGTCACAGCAATTATTGGCAAATGACAAATTACATGATTCCAAAGTCAATTATCATTAGCCTATTTTTTTCCCTAGAAACTAGCCGGAGGGTGAAAAGTCAGTCTCTTCCACAGTTGTGCTTCCCTGGATGCCTGATTTGGGTCAGGTCGTCACACTACATGAGCGCAATGACCTTCTTAAAGGCGTGACTGCGGCTGTGGGAGTGAAGAGAGGTGGAATTTGCTGAGTGAAGAGCTGTTACTCTAGAGGCAGGAACTAGTTGTGAGGGGACTGTCGCAGGCGAACATGCCGTTGAGGCCAGTGTTCTCCTAAACAAGATGTCAGCACATTTTCTTTAGTTGACTAGACAGCAAATACGATTGGATTTATGGGTCAAATGATCTTTCTTGAGGGTATTCAATTTGGCTAGCCTATCATGAAAGCAGTTGTAAATAATGCATTTTAAAATTATTTTATTTTAAAATAGATGCTTTGTCTGCATGTGTGTCTGTGTGTCTGGTGCCCATGGAGGCTGGATGAGGGTGTAGGTTCCTCCAGAACTGAAGCTACAGGTAGTTGTGAGCTGCCATGTGGATGCTGGGGATCAAACCCTGAGTCCTCTGGCAGAGCAGCTGGTAAGTATTCTTAACCTCTGAGCCTTTTCTCCAGCCCCTGTAGATGATATTTGTATAAAAGGTTGTGTTTGGATAAAATTAACTTGTGGACACTGGTCTTAGAAATCTGTATGTCATATACTCTCTCAACCAGTTGTAAATATAGAAAAACATATTTATGGCAGTGGTTCTCAATCTGTGGGTTGAAGTCCATTTGGGGGTTAGATGATCCTTTTCATAGGAGTTGCCCTAAGACCATCAAAAAACACAGGTGTTTACATTACGATTTGTACAAAAATTACAGTTATGAAGTAGCATAGAAATTATTTTATGGTTGTGTGTAACTGGAGACAGCTCTTCCATTCCCAGCTGCCCAGACCTGAATAATCACACAAAACTATATTAATTACAACACTGCTAGGTCAATGAATAAGATGTGTTTTTAGCTCACTTTTACATCTTAAATTAACCCATTTTTATTCATCTGTGTATTACCATGAGATTGTGGCCTACTGGTAAGGTTCCAGTTTCTGTCTCCTTTGGCAGCTACATGGCATCTCCTCGACTCTGCCTACTCTCTCTCTACAACTCTGTTTGGATTTCCCACCTGGTTTTGCTCTGCTAATTAATCAAAACATTTTTATTAACCAATGGTAATAAAACATATTCGTATCATACAAAGGGGGAATCCCACACCATCTCCCCTTTTCTGTCTAGATGTTACCAAATATGGGCCACCTATATCCACATAAAACCTGAGAGAGTTAGGGCAGTGTGCATAGCTCACAGAGGTGATAAACATACCTCCACCATGCTGGACTAGGCGGGGCAAACAAAAAGTGTCATGGAGTTGGTCCTAGTCATGTCCACTTAGCATTAAAAAAAGAAAGCACTCCTGGTCAAAAAAATGATTGATTACAGATATGCAATAAAGACAAATTCAGACAAAGGGAAACCTCTAAGTAGGTCATAGTGTGTTTTTTAAAAATGTACATAGGTTTGGGAGAGTGAAGAAAAAGAGTATAAAAAGAAATAGTTTTAAAAAATGAAAGTCTTTAAAGAGACAGTACAGACAGTCATAGATTAAAGGAGTAAAAAAAATAAGCCACTTAAATATGAAAAATACACAGAGAGTCTGGATTATGTACATTATTGTGTTTTCTCTGAATTTTTTGACTGCAGAGAGACTTTAATTTTGGGGATTGTTAAGTTAAACCAACATAAAGGTATCTTGACTTCAAAATTTGGGTCTTAGGATATGTTGCTTTGGAAAAGAGGTTATGTTTTGTTTCCACAGAAGATGAGAATCTGTGAATTCCTTCCAGGCTAATGTGGTTTGATGGAACAAGACTCTCCCCCCCCCCAAGTATCTGTAAACACTAAAAATACTTTGCCCAAATAGCAGCAAGAAGCAGTTTGGAAAAAACAGCACCCAACTCCCAAAATGATTGTTTTCATTTAAAGGGGGTTGATTATAAGTGATTAATGCTCACAGTCAATTACTAAAAAAAAGTGGGATATGATATAGAGATGAATACTTTACATTGGTATAGATCTTGGCCTATTGATACAAATTTAAGGTTAATTTGCTACACTGTGTATGTATGTATTTCTGCTTTTGTATAAGGTATTGTGTTTATAAAACTTATTTAAAAATGTGATGTATAATTAAAACTATAAATTAATAATCACTTATAATAGTCAAAGTTGTAGTCATGTTATGTTTTCTAGATGTATGGAGACATATTTCAGAAGGATAGGTATTTTTCAAATCTTTCAAAGACCTACAGAATATGGCATTAAAAGGTTTTAAGCACTTAGACTTATCTCGACAGTGAGACACGTCTGCTCCTGGCAGCACCAGTCTACTTCAAGAGGATGATGGGCATCTAAGAGTCTCCTTATGGAGTTTGCTAGCCATTTGGGCAAGAAACTGCTCTTTCCTGGACTGCTTGATAGTATGCTATATAAACTAGACATTCAGGACACATAGAAAAATGACAATTAAACTCACCTAAAGATGGTGAGATAGTCTTTCAGTTTTCCTGCTTTATGAATGAGTCTGCCAATCATTCTGCAGGACACAGAAGGAAGCAACTAATAAACTTTGCCATTACAAGGCAAAACAGATTGCCAAATTTTCTGTTTCATGGAAAGTCTGCCAGATACTATAGGCCTGTAGGCTGAAGATGTATGCCCCAACAATACAGAAGTACTTTGGGTGACTTCCCAGGCAGTGAGATGGCTCTGTCAATTCTAGAGTTTTGGCAGTTGCTTACAATGCACTTCCTTTTTACTTAGGTAATATCATATCTTTCTGGGGTATTTAAAGACTTGAGGATAAATAGATACAGTTTTTCTTAGTTGTGATAAAGTATAAATTAGATATAAAACTTTAGACTCACAAAGATAAGATAGTTGACAAATATTTTCCTTAAGTTGCTAAATGTAAATGAACTAAATATTGTAACTATAATTCTTGCTTGATAACTGTTTTGTATATGTAATTTTACCATGTTAAAGTTAAACCCTTCCTTTTTATTTAGACAGAAAAGGGAAGATTATGTGGGATTCCTCTCTGTATGCTACAAATATGTTTTATTACCGTTGATTAATAAAGAAGCTGATTCGGCCAATGGCTTCACAGAGTAAAACAAGGTAGAAAATTTGAACAGAGATATATAGGGAGAGTAGGTGGAGTCAAGGAGATGCCATGTAACTGCCAAAGGAGACAAATGCTGGACCCTTACCAGTAAGCCACAGCCTCCTGGTGATATACAGATTAATAGAAATGGGTTAATTTAAGATGTAAGAGTTAGTTAATAAGGAACCTGTGCTAATAGGTGAAACAATGTTGCAATTAATATAGTTTTGTGTGATTATTCGAGTCTGGGAAGCCAGAAAACAAGTGAGCAATCTCTGTTTACAGTTGGGGGTCACCACAATGAGAGGGTATTAAAGAGTCACAGGGCTAGGAAGGTTGAGAACCACCGCTTTATGATCTGTGGCCATACATGAACTGTGGTGAGCTTGCGATGGCCTAAGAGCTACAGTTATCACCTCTTGCTTCATTTGCTTGTTGAGAAGGTTTTCCAGGATAGTAGAGTCTCATAGGAGAAAAAGGCTGCAGTGTGTGGTACAACAGAGCTGCTGCCTCTCACATATCTGCTCTTTACTATGTATGGAGAGAAGGCAGAACAAAGTTACACACAAAAAGGAAATAGACTTTGGCCTGGCGGTGGTGGCACACACCTTTAATCCCAGCACTTGGGAGGTGGATGCAGGTGGCTCTCTATGAGTCTGAGCCCATCCTGATCTACTAGTTCCAGGACAGGCTCCAAAGCTACAGAGAAACCCTGACTCGAGAAACTACAAAAAAAGGGAAATAGATTTTAACCTTCTGTAAAAAGGAACATTTTAATATCTGAAAAGAAAAGACAGTGTGTTCTTTCTGAAATAGTTTGTTGTCCTGTAAGTCTTATTTTTAAAACTACTTAAACATTCAATGTTTTATTTTCTGTATGTCCTCATCAAGCTGAATTTTGTCAAGTATTATTTCCAGGTTCACATAATAAAAACAAGATCCCTATAGAAGTTGTTTTCTGGACCTTTCTTTCTATAGTAAATATTAGCAGTGTGAGATTTCAGTCAGGTTGTCCCAGAGGTTCTGAAGCCAAGGTTCATGGTTCCCTTAGTGTGCTCACCACAGGAGCAAGGTGGAGCAAGGAAACTCCTCCCCTATAATTTGAGTTAGTGCTTTTCTTTTTTATGAATAACAGATGTCAAAAGAAAAGATCCTTCATTCCCTTTGCTGTCAGTGACAAGCCTTCATAGCCCTCAGCTCTCCTAGAGCCGGCTATATTATCCAGGCTGGCCTTGAATCTCAATTCTCTTGTTTTTCTCCCCTGCAAGTTGGTATTATGATAATTTGCTACCATGCCTTGCATGAGAAAAGGTTTATGGTATGTACCAGTATCTAGTTTTTTGTGCTTTTGATATGTTCGGAGAAGAAAACACAGTATTATATCCTTCCTGCCAAAGTGCAGTGCACTGCGTGATTATATACAACATTTCCTTAGATATGTGACTTACTTCAAACTGGCTATTAAATGAAGCCAGATTCAAACATAAATCTACATATTCTTAGGGAGTGGTGTGCAGGAAACTGTGTTTTGGAGCTTTGGAGATAGTTCTTGGGGAGTAGAATATTTCACCCAGAGAATTTGGAGCCTTGGAGATAGGTCTTGGGGGAGCAGAATGTTTCGCTATAAAAATTTTGCTCCCCAGACAGACAGAATTTAAGAGACAGAGTTTGGAGATGAAATAGTGTCTTCTGGACTTGATTCAGACATTCCACTTATGAGCTCATCACGGCTGTGGTGACAAGTACAAGATTGGGCCTGTCACCATTCCACCCTGCATGGGGGAAAGGCTCATGAAGCTCACCCTCACCGAGGGACTATGTAAAGTTACCGTGTGTTGTTTGTGTGTGTGTGTGTGTGTGTGTGTGTGTGCACACGTGAGTGTGTGTATGATTTTTCTCCAATAATATAGCAATTGAGAAGTTGTCTATGTTCCAATAAATAACCCCCAATTTATGTTCATACCAGCAGTTACAAAACCATAATTAAAGTTAGTAGGTGATAAAAAGCTAGCAAATCAAGAGGGGGCTTAGTGGGAAGAAGAGTTTTAGTTCCACTAAAACTCTTTAGAGGAGGGAATGGAAGGGCAAAAGGGAGTGACAATGAACAAAAAGGTGTGTGTGTGTGTGTGTGTGTGTGTGTGTGAGAGAGAGAGAGAGAGAGAGAGAGAGAACTGTCAAAGAATGAAAAAATTAAAAACTCAACTTCAAATCACATCAGAGCTTCTAATTATATAAAAAAATTAGATGTTGAAAAAAATTGCTTCCCCAAACTGAAAATTTCCTCTTTAAGAATAAAACTGAAACTTATTCCTGATCTGGAAGCAGGTGAAATGTGTCTGTAGCACCATCTACTGGATACAGAGGAGATCCAGAACATTCTGTCCATTTTCTTTCTCCCATGTTGTTTCCGACAGTTCTTTGTAGTTTTAGCTCTACAAATGAGGATACTTATGAGACAGACAGACAGATGATGGAGAGATATATAGATAAATGGTAGATAGATAGATAGATAGATGATAAATGGATGGATAGATAGAAGGTAGGTAGATATCTAGATAGATAGATAGATAGATAGATAGATAGATAGATAGACAGATACAGAGAGACAAAGTAAGACAGATAGAGACAGAATATTTAATAAGCCATGATTAGAAGAGAGTTTGTATTAATACTCCTCAGCATACTTATGTGATGTCAGTTGAAATGTTAATATTATATAAGATTTTTGTTGTCTGGCAATAACCGTTAAGTATGGAGCTGAAGGAGTAAGTTTTTGCTGGTTTATATTCCAGACTCAAAAGAGTGCATTCGGTTTCCCAGTACCATCAGATCACTGTGACTGACTGGAGGGCCCTAGAGACAGAACTTCTGAATTTTTCTTTCAGCCAATCTCAGTGAGTGAGGATTGCCAATAACAAATTTTGAATAAGCAGTGAATTTCACCTCTTTATCTTATTTTATAAATTATAAATTTATAAAATAAAACAGATTTAAACAGGTAAATAATTGAAGACAGAATTTTAGGGGACAAAAATATGTAAGCACAAAGCATGAAAGTAAGTACATGGAGGGGGAGAAGGCAAGAAAATCTGTAAGAAGGCACGGAAATCCTATGTAAAAGGGTTGAAGAGCAAATGGAAGATAGAAGAGACACAGACAGAGAGCCTCATCTTAAGCACCTTTGCTTCTCCTGTGCTGGGCCATTCTCATGATCCATGGGCAGAACCAGACCAGGAGCTAGGGGTTTTAAGCAGCCCTATGTGCTGGAGTTGCCTCCCAATTAGCTTTATTAGATTAGTTCTATTTCTTCAGTTGGAATTACACCGTTCATGGGTTGTTTCTGACCATCACTTTGACAGTTGTGTTTCGATGGCTCTGACTTGGCTGTATAAGATCACTGTTGTTTTCTTTTTATGGATTCAGTTGGTATAGCTGATTGTCTATGAGATGATCCTGAAAATAAATCGTCCATGAATTGATCGACATCTTTTTCTTGTGTTGAATACAAATTCTCTATAGGGAACTAGGGCCTCTCCTGAGCCGCCACCACCGCTGCGGGCTCACAGGAGTGAGGGCCACCGGCAAGGTGAGTGAGGTGGTGGCTGGAGCGGAGGCCCAGCAGCACCATGTCGGATACACGGGTACACTGCAGCGGGTGAAGGTCTACACCCTGAAAGAAGACTGGCAATTGGACGATTGGGAACCGGGCTCGTCTCTTCCACGTGAGGAGCTCAAGGGGATGTCGCTGCTGGTCGGTGCCGAGTCTGACGGATCTCTTCTCTTGGAGTCAAAGACAAATCCAAACACTACGTATCAGAAAAGAGCAGGATACATTTATTATTTGGTCAGAAGTTGAAAATTATGATCTGGCTCCAAGTTTTCAAGAAAAAGCTGGCTGTGATGAGATCTGGGGAAAAATTTGTCAAGTGCTGGTAATCTGACCCAGGTTTTAATTCATGTTAAATAAATGCTCTGCCGCCTTTAATACCAACACTAGGGAGGCAGAGGCAGAAGGGTCTCTGAATTTGAAGCCAGCCTTGTCTACAAAGTGAACTCCAAGAAAGCCAGGGCTACACAGAGAAACCCTGTCTCAAAAAAACAAAAACAAAAACAAATAAACAAAAAACAAAAAGAAGTACCCTGCTACTGACCTGCATCCTCAGTTTTAGACAGTTTTTATTTGTTGTAACTGATTATTCTACTTTAAATTAGGAACAACAATATTACCATTTTCAGATTTTTCTTTTTAAAATGTGAACAAGACTGAATGTGACTCAGTTGGTAGAGTGCTTCTCTAACATACAGGAGGCCCTGGGTTCAGCTCCAGCTTGGTTAAGCCAAGCATGGAGGCAATCACCTATAATCCCAACAATCAGGAGGTAAAAGCAAGAGGATCAGAAGTCTAAAGTCTAAAGTTCAAGGTAAGGACCCATCAGTAGAAGTCACACAGGACCTCACTGATGAATCAGAAGAAGAACGATTTGAAGAAATGCCAGGAACTAGTCGTCTAATTGACCTGCCCACATGTGAACTCAGTGAACTTGAAGAGATTGCTGACTTAGTTTCCTCAGTTCTTTCCTCGCCTATCCGTAGGGAAAAGCTGCCTCTGGCCTTGGAAAATGAAGGCTACATCAAAAAACTACTGCAGCTGTTCCAAGCTTGTGAGGACCGAGAAAACACTGAAGGCTTGCACCATCTGTATGAGATTATTAGAGGAATCTTATTCCTAAATAAGGCAACTCTTTTTGAGGTAATGTTTTCTGATGAGTGTATCATGGATGTCGTAGGATGCCTTGAATATGACCCTGCTTTGGCCCAGCCAAAAAGGCATAGAGAATTCCTGACCAAAACTGCAAAGTTTATGGAAGTTATACCAATAACAGACTCAGAACTAAGGCAAAAATTACATCAGACTTACAGGGTACAGTACATTCAGGACATCATTTTGCCTACACCTTCTGTTTTTGAAGAGAATTTTCTTTCTACTCTTACAGCTTTTATTTTCTTCACCAAAGTTGAAATAGTCAGCATGTTGCAGGAAGATGAGAAGTTTTTGTCTGAAGTTTGTGCACAGTTAACAGATGAAGCTACGAATGATGAGAAATTGTGTGAATTGGTTAATTTCTTCAAGGAATTTTTGTGCATTTTCTCAGACATTACAACCTCAGAACAGGGATGCTTTTTTCAAAACTTTGGCAAAATTGAGAATACTTCCTGCTCTGGAAATTGTAGAGTTTAGTCCATCTATGGTCTGAGAATTTGTGATGCAAGAAGCCCAGCAGAGTGAAGATGATATAATTCTTATAAATGTGGTGACTGAACAAATGATTTGTGATACTGACCCTGAGCAAGAGGTGCAGTTCAGTTGATGGGACTTCTTTGTACTCTAATTGATCCAGAGAACATATTGGCTACAACTAAAAAAGCTGAGAAGATGAGGTTTTAATTTTTTTCTACAACCATTGCATGCACGTCCTCACAGCTCCACTTTTGACCAATACACCAGAAGACAAGTGTGAGAAGGATGACTTGCTTGGATCTAACAAAACTAAAGCAATTTGCCCTGATAATTATCAAACAGCACAGCTGCTTGCCTTAATTCTAGAGTTGCTCACATTTTGTGTGGAACATCACACATACCACATAAAAAAACTATATCATGAATAAGGACTTGCTAAGAAGAGTTTTAGTGTTGATGAATTCAAAGCACACTTTCTTGGTCTTGTGTGCACTTCATTTCATGAGGTGGATAATTGGCCTTAAGTATGAATTTTATCATCGTTACATCACCAAAGGAAATCTTTTTGAACCAGTTAAAAATGCCCTTTTGGATAATGGAACGCAGTACAATCTATTAAACTCAGCTGTTATTGAATTGTTTAGATTTATAAGCGTGAAACATATCAAGTCTCTTACTGCACATATAGTTGAAAACTTTTATAAAGCACGTGAGTCGATTGAATATGTTCAGACATTCAAAGGAGTGAAGACAAAATATGGGCAAGAAAAAGAGACAACATCAGAAACTGAGCAGTGTGCCATCTATATTGCATAGCAACCGATTTCACAGAGATGCAAAAGCCTTGGAAGATGATGAAGAAATGTGGTTTAATGAAGATGATGATGAAGAAGGAAAGGCAATTGTGACACCAACTGAAAAATCTAAGACCGAAGATGACTTTCCAGATAGTTGTGAAAAATTTATGGAGACTAAAAAAAGCAAAAGAAAGTAAAGGCAAGGAAAACCTTTCCAAAAGGACGTCTTCTGGTGGCTTCAAATTTACTTCTCCCATCCCCCCCAGTGCTGCTAATGGAACAAGCAGTACAACCAGTGAGTCTGTGGTGGCTCAGACAGCACCAGCAATTTCTAATTGGTCCTCTTCCAAAACTGCATCAGTGACAGCCACTAAGGGGAGTTTGGTCACTAAGGGGAGCTTAGTGGACTCTCCAGATGATGAAGAGGAAGATGAGGAAGAAGAATCGTCCCCCAGGAATAGACCTCTCCGTGCTCATAGAATACTTGCCGGGGGACTCCCAACACATGGTCTTACTAAGACGCTGTAGTTGCTTACTGAACTCAAGTCTGAATGGGAAAGCTTTCTCATGGAACTTACACATGAGTAGCAGAGACTCAGTTATCAGGTAGGAAAGTCTAGTGTAAGAAACCAGGCTCCCCGAGAACTTCATTGTTTCCTAGTGATTAAAGGGTTTGCCTTTGGAGCTGTCCAAAATAAGAAGTGATTGTTAGAGCCTGGGTGAAAGCTTCCCAGAGGGGGAAGTCTCGGGTTTGGGACAAGAAGGGTTATTAATGTAGGGTTGCTTCAGGGGGTCCAACCTAGAGAACATCGTGAGACTCCAGTGCCCAATAACATTGCTTGTATAATGGCGCTGGTCCAACCTAGAGAACATCGTGAGACTCCAGTGCCCAATAACATTGCTTGTATAATGGCGCTGGTCCAACCTAGAGAACATCGTGAGACTCCAGTGCCCAATAACATTGCTTGTACAATGGCGCTGGTCATGTTGTTTTAATCAGTTGCCTTTTTTTAAAAGAAAATTTTTTATGTAAAGCAAATTGAACAGTCATTAGAAATGAAGTTACATTTTGGGACCGTTGCTTTAAATATTTCACAGAAGTGAAACAGCCTTTGGTGTTTGACAGGACATATATACATACCCTAGGTAACAGCACATACCAGTTTTTCTACATCAGAGACTTAGTACATAAAAAAACAAGCTGGGTTCCAAACGGATAGTTTTCTTAGTAGAACTTTAAAAATCAGCACTTTTAGAGGTAGCAGCAGCCAAGAATCACAACAGCAGTATTCTGAAATGGTCCTCCTCAAAACTCAGAAGTGACTGGAAAAGGGTGTTCCCAGACTCCCCCAGGACAGTCACTCCACTTCCTCAGTACAGCTAGGTCTGGGTCTCCTCGCGGCTACTGACACATTTACAGAGACCAATAAAGAACGGTGCTGAGCTAAGTGGCATTTACTATCTAGAAGCCATTTTCTCTAGAGGTTATATAAGTCACGCAACATAGCACGGGAAACTTCCAGACGAGGGTGTAACACGAAAGTTGCACTTTTAAGAGAATAAAAGCACATTCCATGTACGTAAATGAATTTAAAATAACTGAGGCAAGCTATTAAGAGCTTTTATTTTTAGAACAGCGAGCTAATTGTAAATATTTTAATGTCAGTTTGCTCATCTATGATCTGAAAACATTCATTGCTGAGGTAAGAAAAATGACCCCAAATGACTACAGTTTAATACACTGGGAAAAAACAATTCTAAAACATAGTAATTCCAGCTGCAGTCTTTGGAACAGCTCTGTAGTGTGTTGTGGGTCCATTCTCCTGGAATAGCTTAAAAGCGGCATTCTGTGGTGGAGATTTTAGAGTTAATTTTAATTTTGGCTATTGTTTGGAAAAGATGGGCTGTCTGTGTAGATATAAATTATAGTTTTGTCCATAAAACAGATGTTTATTTTGTATTAAAAATAGCACTGTACTTGTTTTATACCATTTGTATACACGTGGTGATATAATGTAAAATTCTGGAATTAAATAGTAACCCTGTAATTCAAAAAAATCTCTATAGGTAGATACGGTTTGCCTATGAACTAATATCTATATTCCTAGACAATTTTCTAACTTTTCTGTGGCAAGTGACATCTCTTCTTTTCGAACTAGATCAGACTCTTTATAGCATACTTTTGCTTGTTATGTTAAGGAAGAGCCTATTTATCTGTTTTCTGTTTGTCCTTCAACAGCCTTGGGATGACTATAATTGGAGCCTCCTTGCTTATAAAAGATTCAAACTGTATACAGTGATTTGTGTCTAGTTCTGACTTCCCATACTCATTTCTGATTGTCCATATAAAGTCCTTCCAGTTTGTGTCTGCTCTTGGTAAGAGTCTGGGTGTCGAGATCTGTTCTCTACCTCTCTGAACTTTTTCTAATCATGTTCAGACCAGCTATGGACTGACTGATGTTCACTTTCTCCACGAATCTTCTGATTATGGTCAGTATCGTTACTACATTGGGACCCCGGGTGTCTGCATATACTTGATCCAGATAGATCAAGGTAGATGCAGATAGTCTGTGAGCAGATGGGATATCTGGTCGTTCACATTGAGTTACAGTATTTGCTGTTATACTAGATTCTGATATCTTTGTGTAGGTGTGGAGTATTCCTGGTCATGTTGATATCCTGAAGGTTTGCAACTCTTTCCAACTCTCCATGTCTAGTTACTTTTCTTATTGCTGTTATACAATATCTGATAAAAGCAACTTAGGGATGGGTTTATTTTGGCTTAGAATTTGAGAGGATACAGTTCCTCATGGTAAGGAAGGTAAAGTGACTTGTCTCCTCGTGTCTGTCGTTAGGCAGGCAAGAAATGAATTTGTTTTCAGCTTGCTTTCTCAATTTTATTCAGCTTGAGACCCCCAGTATGTGGGGATAGTTTTAAATCCTTTTGAAATATCCTCATAGATGCTCTCAGAAATGTGGTTGTATATGCTTCTAAACCCTTCTATATTGACAATGGAGAGTAACTAACACATTTCTTTCCTCCTGTGTTGACCCATAGCTGCTTATGGCCATACCAGAATGTCTCTGGACAAAAGCAGAGAGTCCATTTCAGTATCCAGACAGCCCTTTACTATAACTGTATTGTCTATAACTGGATGCTTGTTTTCTGTTTATACTGTGTGCATAGACCTCCAGTCTTCATGTTTTCTTTACAATGGATGGGCCCTTGTCTTATTTCTCATTCATCCAAGCTTTTCATTGGCTATAACTAGGTCTCTGAGTGTTCTGGCAGGGTTCTTGTCTTTTTGTACAGGTTACAGGCTGTTATTAAACTTGTCTCTAGGCATCTGTAGCTATCTTCTGACTGCTCATGGCTGGTTCTGCGTCTTCCTTTTCTATTGGACTCATCTTCTCTGTGACTAGAACCAAACTCTCCATGAATTTATGTCTGGCCTTGAGAATATACTATTTGTCTAGAGATGTCTTCTGTCTGTTATTAGCTGGATGTTTGACTGTATATGATGTTGTATCTGGATCATCTATGCATAGATTTAAATTATTAGTGGATATCTGGCTCTCATGAGGCCTTGAATTAGAAAGAGTATACAAACCTTTAAAATTCATGTTTTATGTTCTCCATGATTGGATACTTAGCTTTCTTTGTGGCATATCCCACTACTTTCTCTACAGAGTGCCCAAGGATTGAGCCATAACTCTGCCAGATAGAACTAATTATCACTATCTGCAGATGCACCCTGCTGTCTTCTCATAGCTAATCCAGAATGTGTTAATAGTACTTGTCTGTAAGTTTAGCCTAAAGCTACAGAGGTACCTTTTGATTGTCCATACATGAACCCATTTCTGTCCGTTCTGTTGAATCAGATTCTTCGTGGAAAGATCTGGATTCAGTAAGTAGATGACAATATTTGATTACCTCAGTTTTAAAAAGAAAATTTGCACATGTAAGTTTTATTTCTTGTAAGATCATCAGGGAAACGAATGGATGGAAGCAAGGCCCATAAATTTAGGAGAGAACCAATCACTTTCAGACTTTGAAAGGCTGGGCCCTCGATGTTTTATCCTCAGCACTTTGGAGATCCATATGTCCTTACATTTGTCACTGTTCACTTAGAGAGTGACTTCTCTAGTTAAGGATGAAAATAGTTTTTGTCTGTGAGTATAAACACAGATGTTTAGAAGGCTATCTGATACTATGACAATTTATTAAGGAATAGTAATAGTTTTCTCTTGTGCCTATAAGCTCTCTAGACATGAGTTGTTGACTGGACCTCTGACCAGGTGTAGATTTCATTTGTGAAGCAGGCTTCAAATCTAGTTAGGGTGTGGTTGGCTGCCTCCTGTGGTAGTCATGCCACTATGACACCAGTGGGCACCTCTTACCTTCCTAGGGTTCACAGCTGGGTAAAACCACCTGTGCCTTTTCTCCCACAGCCGCCTGCACTGTACCTACTGCCTTGATTTCTCTGTATCTTGCACTGAAGCTTGTGGTGTCTTCAGCAATCAAGTCTTATTTGCTCACTAGTTATGAACACTAGGGAAACACAGGGACTGATGAGAGCCTGAATTATTCTGGAGGCCTTTGGAGCCTCCTTGACTAATAACACCTTTTCTAAAACCAAGTTTTTTCTATATACATTGGTGTTTTGCCTTGCAGGTATGTAGGCAGGAATCAGATCCCCAGAACAGGAGTTACAGACATCTATGAACTGTCATGTGGGTGCTGGGAATTGAACCTGGGTCCTCTTGAAGAGTAGCCAGTACTCTTAACTGAGCTGAGCCATCTCTCCAGCCTTGACTCTCATAGAGGTGTCTGCACTGGGAATGTTGTTTAGAAATCCTCTGTTTCTATGAACAACATTGCTTTCAATTTCCCCTCTGTAGTTTTAAATATAAGATAGTAAGTTTCCATATGACCTTTTTGTACACTCTTTGTTTTGATTAATTCTTTCACTGTCCCTCCTCTCCTTAAATTCCTCTCCCTCTCTTACCTATGTTCTGTTCTATCATCTATTGTCTCCAGCTCCATCCATTTTCCTGAAAATTTCATTTTTCTCCAAAGTTGAGTAAATTTCCGTTGTGTCCATGCACCTCATTTTTATTATCTGTTCATCAGTTGAAGGAATTTCAAGCTGTTTCCATTTCCTGGTGTCCTTATTAGGGTTCCATTGCTGTGATAAATACCATGATCCAAAACAACCTGGGGAGGAAAAGGTTTATTTCATCTTACAGCTACACTCTATCATGAAGAAAACCCTGGGCAAGAACTCAAGGCAGGAACTGGAGGCAGGAATTGAAACAGAAATTGTGGAGGTGCACTGGCTACTGCCTTGCTTCTATGATTTGCTCAGCTTGTTTTTTTATACACCCTGCCAGGGGTGGCACCACCCCCAGTGGCCTGAACCCACTCCCATCAAACATTAGTCATGAAAATGCCCTACAGACAGTCTGGTGAAGGCATTTTCCCAACTGTGGCTCCTTTTCCCAGATGACCAGCTTGTGCCCAGCTGCAAAAACCTAGCCAACACACTTCTTATGAAAAGAGCAGCACTGACTATGGATGTTCATTTATCTCTGCAATACACTACTGAATCCTTTGGGTGTATGCCCAGGAGTGGTCTAACTGGGTCATATAGTACTGTTAATTCCATGTTTCCTTTTTAAAGTATGAGTCTCTTTATTTCTTCCCTGACCCAAGGGTGTTCAGTTTACATGAGTTTGTAGGCTTTCTGGGGGGTAGAATTGTTGTTAGATTCTAACTTTATTCCATGCTGATCTTATAAGACACAGGTGGTTACTAAAATTTTTTTGTATCTGTGGAAGTTTGCTTTGTTACCGAGTGTGTGATCAATTTTCGAGAAGGCTCCATGAGATGCTGAGAAGAAGGTATATTCTTTCCTATTTGGGTGGAATATTCTATAGATGTCTGTTAAGTCCATTTGATTCATTACCTCAATTAGTTCTCTTATTTCTCTGTTAGGATTCTGTCTGGTTGACCTGTGCATTGGTGAGAGCAGAGTGTTGAAATCTCCTACTATTAGTTGTAAGGTTTGATGTGGGATGTGAGTTCTAGTAATGTTTCGTTTTACATATGTGGGTGCTTTTATATTAGGAGCATAGATATTTAGGATTGAGATTTAATCCTGATTAATTGTTCCTGTTATGAGGATAAAGTATCAATCTCCATCTCTTCTGATTGATTTTAGTTTGAAGTCAATTTTGTTAGATATTAGTATAGCCACACCTGCTTGTTTCTTAGGTCCATTTGATTGGAAAACCTTTTCCCAACCCTTTACTCTGAGTAAATGTCTATCTTTGTGCTTGAGGTGTGTTTCTTGTAAACAGCAGAATGTTGGATCCTGTTTTTGCATCCATTCTCTTTTTAAAAAATTTATATTATTATTATTATTATTATTAAAAATTCCACCTTCTCCCCGCCTCCCATTTCCCTCCCGTCCCCCCACTCCCCTCCCCCCTCCCCTCTCCAGTCCGAAGAGCAATAAGGGTTCCCTGCCCTGTGGGAAGTCCAAGGTCCTCCCCGCTCCATCCAGGTCTAAGAAGGTGAGCATCCAAACATGCTAGTCCCCCTCAAACCAGTACATGCAGTAGATCAAAACCCAGTGCCATTGTCCTTGGCTTCTCAGCAGCCCTCATTGTCCACCATGTTCAGGGAGTCCGGTTTGATCCCATGCTTTTTCAGTCCCAGTCCAGCTGGCCTTGGTGAGCTCCCATTAGATCAGCTCCACCATCTCGGTGGGTGGGTGCACCCCTTGCGGTCCTGACTTCCTTGCTCATGTTCTCCCTCCTTCTGCTCCTCATTTGGACCTTGGGAGCTCAGTCCGGTACTCCAATGTGTGGCTCTGTCTCTATCTCCATCCATTGCCAGATGAAGGTTCTATGGTGATATGCAAGATATTTATCAGTATGGCTATAGGATCAGGTCATTTCAGGCTCCGTCTCCTCAGCTGCCTAAGAAACTAGCTGGGGACATCTCCCTGGACACCTGGGAACCCCTCTAGAGTCAAGACTCTTGCCAACCCTAAAATGGCTCCCTTAATTAAGATATCCACCATATCCACCCTTCCTTTATCCCAACTATACCATTCCCCCAAGCTCTCCCCATCCTCCCCTTCACACTTTTCTCTCCCCATCTTCCCTTACCCCGATCCCACCCCACCCCCAAGTTGCCAATTTTTGCCCAACAATCTTGTCTACTTCAAATATCCAAGAGGATAACTATATATTTTTCTTTGGGTTCACCTTTTTTTCCTCATTTTTTTATTAAAAATTTCCATCTCCTCCCCTCCTTCTCCCCCTTCCCTCCCCTCCTTTCCACCCATAACCCCACTCCCTCCCTCTCCAGGCCAAAGAGCCATCAGGGTTCCCAACTCTATGTTAAGTCCAAGGTCCTCCCAACTCCCCCCAGGTCCAGGAACGTGAGCAACCAAGCTGACAAGGCTCACACAGAGCCCGTCCACGCTGTAGAATCCAAGGCCATCGCCATTGTCCTTGGCTTCTCAGTCAGCCTCCACCGTCGGCCACATTCAGAGAGTCCGGTTTGGTCTCATGTTCCATCAGTCCCATTCCAACTGGAGTTGGTGATCTCCCGTTAGTTCTGTCCCACCTTCTCCATGGGTGAACGCACCTCTCACTGTCCTGACTTTCTTTATCATGTTCTCCCTCTTTCTGCTCCTCATCAGTACCTTGAGAGCTCAGTCCAGTGCTCCAATGTGGGGCTCTGTCTCTATCTTCATCCATCACCAGGTGAGGTTCTATGGTGATATGCAAGAAATTCATCATTATGGCTAATGGATCTGGCCTTTTCAGGCTCCCTCTCCTCAGCTGCCCAAGGACTAGCTGGGGGCATCTCACTGGATACCTGGGAATCCCTCTAGAGTCAAGTCTCTTGACAACCCTAAAATGGCTCCCTTAATTAAGATATATGCTTCCCTGCTCCCATATCCACCCTTCCTATATCCCAAGCATCCCATTCCCCCGAGCTCTCCCCATCCTCCCCTTCATACTTTTCTCTCCCCATCTCCCCTTGGCCCAGTCCCACCCCACCCCCAAGTTCCCAAGTTTTGCCCGTCGATCTTGTCTACTTTCAATATCAGGAGGATTACTATATGCTTTTCTTTGGGATCACCTTCTTACTATCTTCTCAAGGATCATGAAATATAGGTTCGATATCCTTTAATTATGGCTAGAAACTGATAATGAGTGAGTACATCCCATGTTCATCTTTTTGGGTCTGGGTTACCTCACGCAGAATAGTGTTTTCTATTTCCATCCATTTGCATGAAAAATTGAAGATGTCATTGTTTTTTACCACTGAGTAGTATTTTAACATGTATATATTCCACAGTTTCTTTATCCATTCTTCCACTGAAGGGCATCTAGGTTGTTTCCAGGTTCTGGTTATTACAAATAATGCTGCTATGAACATAGTTGAACAGATGCTTTTGTAGTATGATAGGTCATCTCTTGGGTATATTCCCAAGAGTGGAATTGCTGGGTCCTGGGGTAGGTTGATCCCGAATTTCCTGAGAAACCACCACACTGCTTTCCAGAGTGGTTGCACAAGTTTGCATTCCCACCAGCAATGGATGTGTGTACCCCTTACTCTACAACCTCTCCAGCAAAGGTTATCATTGGTGTTTTTGATTTTAGCCCATCTGACAGGTGTAAGATGGTATCTCAAAGTTGTTTTGATTTGCATTTCCTTGATCGCTAAGGAGGCTGAGCAAGACCTTAAGTGTTTTTTGGCCATTTAAACTTCTTGTGTTGAGAATTCTCTGTTCAGTTCAGTGCCCCATTTTTTAAATTGGGTTAATTAGCATTTTAAAGTCTAGTCTCTTGAGTTCCTTATTTTGGAAATCAGACCTTTGTCTGTTCCGGGGTTGGTGAAGATCTTCTCCCAGTCAGTAGGCTGCCTTTGTGTCTTAGTGACAGTGTCCTTTGCTTTACAGAAACGTCTCAGTTTCAGGAGGTCCCATTTATTCAATGTTGCCCTTAATGTCTGTACTGCTGGGGTTATATGTATGAAGTGGTCTCCTGTGCCCATATGTTGTAGAGTCCTTCCACTTCTCTTCTAATCAAGCTCAGTGTGTTCAGATTGATATTGAGGTCTTTAATCCATTTGGACTTGAGTTTTGTGCATGGTGATAGACACGGATCTACTTTCATTCTTCTACAGGTTGACATCCAGTTATGCCAGTACCATTTGTTGAAGATGCTTTCTTTCTTCCATTGTGTACTTTTAGCTCTCTTATCGAAAATCAGGTGTTCATAGGTCTGTGGGTTAAAATCCGGGGCTTCTATTCGATTCCATAGGTCGACTTCTCTGTTTTTATGTCAGTACCAAGCTCTTTTCAATACTGTAGCTCTGTAATAGAGTTTGAAGTCAGGGATTGCATCCATTCTCTTAACCTGTGCCTCTTTATAGGTGAATTGAGACCATTGATATTAAGTGACATTAATGACCAATGGTTGTTGACTCCTGTTTTTTTTTGGTGGTAGAGTTTGTGTGTTTCCCTTCTCTGGGTTGTGCTTGTGGAGGGTTGTTAGATGTCTAAGTTATTGTGGGTGTTGTTAGGTTCCTTGGGTTGTGATTTTCCTTCTGTTACTTTCTGTAAGGCCAGCTTTGTGGCTACATATTGTTTACATTTGTTTTTATCCTGGAATATCTTACTTGACCTTTTTCCTTTGCAGCTCTTAATATTCTTTCTTCATTCTGTATGTTTTGTGTTTTGATTATTACATGGCAAGGGGATTTTTTTTGATATAGTCTATTTGGTGTTCTGTAGGCTTCTTGTACCTTCATAGGAATGTCCTTTTTAGGTTGGGAAAGTTTTCTTCTATCATTTTGTTGAATATATTTTCTATGCCTTTGAGCTGTAATTCTCCTTCTTCTACCTACTGTTGGTTCTCGCCGAATCATTCGTAACAGCCACTATATAAAACCAGCATAGATGACCATCAGTGTGGACAATGAAACTGTGGTGTGCATAATCAATGAAATTGTATTCAGTCCTAACACAAATTAAGTCATTTGCAGCTGAATATATGAACCCAACCATAACATGAAGCTAGACTCGTCAAACACAGAAAGAAAAATCTTGCACATTTTCCATCATTTATGGAGTTTAGATTGAAATACCTATGCATGTGTAGAAATGTGTAATATGCATTATACTTTTCTAAATTGAAATCTTCTATTAGTTCAATGGTGCTTTCTATAACATATAATTAATTTTTTGAAATTATGTTCAGCAGCAGTTTCATTTGTATGTTCTAGGAGGGCTATTCTTTTTATAAATTCCTCAAATATTAAATGACAAGTTCTCACAATATTCACAGTGTGTAAAATATTACTCTTTATGGCATATAACTCTAAATGATAGTGGAAGGGTAATTCAACTTTTCATTTAAATTAATGAATTTCATTGTGTTTAAATTATGTATAACACTGTGATTTAAATGATTTAGGACATTTTTATATTATTACACATGTGCACCTAAAATTAAAACAGAAGGTTGAAGGATGAATGACCGCATTTGGGTGCCACTTGAGTGTGAAGTGACACAGGGAAAATGACAACAAAGCCTGTTTCCTACTAAGGACAGGGCAGAGTTAGAGACCCGAAGGTGTCCACCGTTCAGAGAAACCACTGTCTTAGTACAACTGCAGTGACTTGATTTGAAAACAAATGACAGAAGATGGAGCAGGCACAGGCAAAGATTGCCAAACCATTCACTCTTGAGTGCTGATCTCCTCAATGTCAAGATTTCAGCAGCCACCAGCAGAAGGGAAGGAGGGAGACCTTTGCGGTGGTCAGCTGTGCAGAAGTTCCCACATTGTCACAACTCAGCTACAGCAGCAAAATAAAGGGATGGGAACAATGTAAGTTTCTGTAGGTCTCCTTCAAAACTTTGTATAGAATAGAGGAAGAAAAACACAGTTGTGAAGAGAAAAGACTGGCTGATGTGCTCTTTGTCCTCAATCTGAGAATTGATTTTTGTCCTTCAAATAAGTGTCTAATAGTGAACGTTGACCTTCAAGTCCATTGACATTGAGTTTTCCTCAGGTTTTAAAATTGTGAGAAGTGACTGCCATTTCTAAGTCCTAACATCAGATTACAAATAAAAAGACCATTGTAGTTCTTACAGATACAGTAGAAGAGTTGTTACAAAGTTATAGGAAATGCACACATAAATAAAGAGCTGAGAGAGCAACTATCTGAGAGTAGAAAAGATGGCTACAGGATGGGATGGGGATGATGCTGAGAAATGAACAAGAGTCTTGTCAGGACCGGTTGCCAAGGCTTTTTTTTTTTTTTTTTTTTGGTTTTTCGAGACAGGGTTTCTCTGTGGCTTTGGAGCCTGTCCTGGAACTAGCAAGGCTTTTTTATTTGTAACAAAGAGGCAAAGGGGCTCTGTCCTCTGGTGAGTGAAATACAGAATCTTTCACAGATGTCAGCATCTCAGAGCAAAGACCAAGGAGCGAAGCAGGAGGAAAGGGCAGCAAGTCTGGACCAGTCTGCTGAGCATGGCTTCCTCCTGCAACACTTTGGAAGTCTTCTTCACCAGCTTAGCAACAGCCACCAGACTGCTGGCTACTGCCACAGCTGCTGCCACCACTGCTGCCACAGCAGCCACTGCTGCCACCACTGCTACAGCATCCACTGCTGCCACCGCTGCTACAGCATCCAGAGCTCTCGTGTCTGTGACGGAGAGATCTGCGGGGCCTGTGGTGGCTCAGGCAGCAGCCACCACCTCCAGAGCTGCAGCAGCCTCCAGAGCTGGAACCACAGCAGCCCCCGGAACTGGAACCACAGCAGGAAGAGACAGGAGGGCACTTAGGAGGACACTTTGGGGGACACTTTGGTGTCTGGCACTTGGGAGGGCACTTGGGGGTGCACTTGGGAGGGGGCTGGCACTGCTGCTGGCTCTGCTGGCAGGACATCTCTGTCTAGGGTGTTCAGGAGCTGCAAGAGAATCACACACATGTCAGACACCAGACACTGAAACATCCTTGCTACCTGAATTATACCTATAAGCCCCAAAGCAACCATTCATAGTCCTTTCTTTTATAACATACAATGTCACAATATGTTCATAATAAATTCAGAACCTCAGAAACCCATGCAAGAAGATACCCATTGTCACCTAGTATCCAGAAGCACTGAATGATTATCTAGTGAAAATTGAAAATGTGTACTGGTCTCAGTCCTCACACGAGTGCCAGCATACAGATTATTTCAAAGAAAAGTAATTAAAAAGCAAAGAGTAATCACTACTTGAAGGTGATTTTAGTTTAAAGTCAGCATTTGAGACCTTTTATATTACTGACGGGAGAGTAATCTCAGTCCCGAAAAAATATATGCAAACCCACTCAAATCGGACTTGGGACTATGAAACTATGAACTATGTACAGAACTCAGAGGTGTACAAATCACCACCTCCACAGGTTGAGGGTGACAAAGTCAGTGTCATCCAGGCAGTGTCCTCTTGATCAGAGAAGGGTGTGAACAGATCCCAGAACCATGGCTCTATTTCTTTCCCAAACCTAAGTGAGACTCTGTAGACCTTTCCTGAACCAGCTCTTCTTCAGGAGTTAGGGGAAGCATTTTCTTCACAGGCCAACTCTCCCCTGAACCTGTCCAGATGCACAGGTCTCTGTGCTCAGTATCCCATCTCGAGGGTTCCTAACAGTGAAGGTACATCATCCTCTCCAGAGTCAGAATGACCCAAGAATTGCAGTGTCTTTCAGAGCTGTGGCTTGTGTGTGTGTGTGTGTGTGTGTGTGTGTGTGTGTGTGTTCATGTCCCCATTTCCTCGTCCCTCACTCTTCACTATGTTTTATCAATGTCCTCTAGGTGGTAAGACCCCTCCCAGACCCTTGTCCAACTCTAGTCTGGCAAGTCCTCTGGAAAAGTCTCTGCTCTTGCCTCCCATGGACACTTACCAAGTTGACAGGGAGCTCACAATCTCTGGATATCTCAGGAGATGAGTGATGGAAGTGCCCTGTACCTCAGCCCTTTTATTCTGATCCTGGGCTCTGTCTCAGCCTGTCAGAGAGTGTGTGAATAGGGGTGGATCTGCCTCATGACACCACATTGTCATGTGACTGGTGATGACCAGATGATCCCAACAGCCTTCCTCCATGGGGCCAAGGCATTCTGCATCTATGGTTTAGGCATGAAGGAAGTAGATTCCTGGATCCCTAAACCTGACATACCCACAGAGTACCTCTGGCTTCCTCCTTTTCTCCTGGTTCTTCATGTGATATCTGCAGCTAATAGCCTAATTGACATAATAAAACCTTGAATGTCAGCTTCCATCCATGTAGTTCCCAACTGTGCCTATATGGGTCCAGTTTAGATACCAACATTATTAAAAGGTGCATAATGCATCTGGTTCAGTACCAACTTATACTGAGGTGTGGTTCTGAAAGTCTATCTGTCCTGCTTCATTTCCCACTTAACTATTGTAGTGGAATGTTAAGGAGAATATTTATAGAGTATTGTGAAAATGAATGAAATATTGGAGCAGTAAAAATGTGGCTCACAGAAATAGAGCATCGTGGTGCACAGCTTACAGCAGACAGATGCTCAAATTGCTAAATACAGGGTGAGGACACTGCTCTCTAGAGACAGAAATGGAGAGATGCTCCTCAGTGCAGAGTGCACACTGCTCTTGTAGAGGATCTGAGTTTGGTTCTCAGCATCTACACTGGACAGCTCACAGCTTCCTGCAGCTCCATCTTCAGGGCTTCTAACATCCTTTTCTTACCTCCAAGGTACAAACACAGGCACACACACATACACACACACACACACACACACACACACACACACACATACACACACATCCTTAAAAATAAAAATGTAATCTTTTAAAACAAAGTATATAGAGATGTACAATTAATGATATGCATAAAAATTTCCCAAGTAAATACAAGACTTGAAATATATTATTCATTAATAATAAAAATGCAGTTGTTGTGACCAGAGAGATTTGGCATCCTCACTTGGTCTGTTTTTTTTTTTAATTTGGCATATAACTTTATATTGGGTATTTCTTGAATTTACAAGTAATCCTGCTTTAGGAATGTGCTACTCTTGTCTTTACCATTTCAAAGTTTCTGGAAACTCTTTAGCAGCCAGCATATCCCTTTCTAGGAACCAGTGTGCTGTTACTGGAGAGGTCAGATGGCTTGCTTGTAAGAAGAAAATCAGGAAAAGGGTTCGCATGAGGTAGAATGAATCATGTCCTTCACCTATTAGAAATAGAAAAGAAGAGCCAGTCTACTCCTTCGTGTGAGATAAAGCATTAGCAGGCTATGTCCCTGACTGAAAGAAGATAGGTTATTTTAAATAAAATCATTGATTAGTAGTTCATAAAAATGTGTTTCTGTGGTCATTAGCACTCTGTCTTCTCTGTGTGCCTCTATTTTCATTCATATTCTACATGTCTATAGATTATATGTGAACAATTATTTTGAATATTTTTATTTTCAGTGTTTAATACAAATAGTTGTTATTCATTATGTAGTAATATGTTTCCAGAGAATCATTAAGATTATGCAAATTCAAAGAGATAAAAGTGTCAATACAAAGAAAATACAGACTAAATTGGCAAAAATCTCTTCTCCTTAAATGCTGGTAGGCTCTGGAAGTCTCAGTCCTTGGAAATAAAATGTACCTGGGACACATGAGCATGTTGAGCACAAATAAAATGCAATAGAGAAATATGAGTATTTATTAATGTATAGTTTCATATAGAGAGATATGTGCTTCTCTACCTCATATTATCTAATTTAATGTATCTATAATCTGCCTGCATGTTTGAATATCATATTCTCTTTCAAATACATCTAGTATTTATAAATACTCAAAGTTCTAACTCAAAATATAACCCCTAAAGCCCCTTGGTCTTCCATTTGCTGTGTTGCATCATGAGACGCATAGAAGACCCTAACCCTCTCAATGATAACTACCACAAAGTCGGTAGCTAAGACTTGTTCAGGACTGTATACCAGTTAACACAAGGAGAATCTTAAGATGTGGAGCCCATAGTGTTACTTTATCTGAGGCTTTTCCCAGCTGTTTTCAAATTTGTTCTTAGGTGAATGATGTCAATTTTTATTCTTTGATTATGATTATTTCTAAATTATATGCCACAAACTTTAGCTGCTGTGATAATGCAACTTAGTTCCACATTTTGATATTTTTGTCCATGATGTTTAATGTAGTCATGATGAAATCTTTAACAACCTTTCTTAGAGTTTTTGTTTTAATCTGCAGTATTTCAACACATTAATCCTGTAGCTACTTGGTGATGTTTAATCCTCTCCCTGATATCTTCATGATGTGTAAGTTAAGAAATAGACACTACTAAACTTGGTTCATCCCATTGGAACCTGAAGTCTGAGGCAGAATTGAGGTATGAGTGTCCACATGACCTTGAGAAACCTTTTCCTGTCTTACATGGTTTTATTTTAGTCTCCTCCTCAGTTGTTCCAGAAGGCTTAGCAATTTGGAGAGGTCAGGACATGATCTCTGATTTCCCAATGATTTCCACATAGCTCACCTTAGGATTCTAGGGTTATGTGGCTGCCATGCCACAGTGCAGGGCAACACCCAGGTCGTCTACTCACCTCCTGTGCATAGGTGTGTGTGTGTGTGTGTGTGTGTGTGTGTGTGTGTGTGTGAGTATACTGCTAGCTGGAACAGTAACATCAGCCTTGAATGTGACCTCTGAAGACTGAGTCAACTGCCTCAAGACAATGTGCATATCATGACTAGCAAACTGTTGGCATTCTGAGGGCTAAGAATACTAGATGTTTCTGCTTTTTAAAGGAACTTTCCCCATCTTCTGGAATATAAGAGATCACTAAGAGCTCTAAAGGAATCCAAATGAAAATGGTCTTTGTACTTGAGAGGTTAAATTGAGAAAATATAATGTTGTTTTAGAGGCATCTGTTGCAAGGAGGGATCTGCTTGTTTGTCCCAGTTGCATGGCTAGCTTCCACCTGAAATAACCACACAGACACTGTATTAATTAAAACACGTCTTGGCCCATTAGCTCTAACTTCTTATTGGCTAACTCTGACATCTCAGTTTAACCCGTTTCTATTAATCTTGTATCACCATGTGGCAGTGGCTTACTGGGAAAGATTTGGCATGTCTGTCTCTGGCGGCCCTATTTTGTCTCTTTCCTATTCTGCCTTTCTTCCTCCCAGCATTCAGTTCTGTCTTCCCCACCAACTTAAGTTATGAGTTATCAACTAGGCCAAGGCAGTTTCTTTATTCATTAAGCAATGAAAACAACACATAAACAGAAGGACCTCCTACACCATTTCCCCTTTTCTGTTTAAACAAAAAGGAAGGCCTTAACATAGTAAAATTACACATAATAAAACAGTTATCAACCAAGAATTGAAGTTACAATACTTATATCTAATTTATCTTAACTATATATAAAACTATAACTATAAGTATAAATTCTTCAACTCCATCAAAGACTCCAGAAGGATATAATATTACCTAAGTAAACAGAAAGTGCATTATATACAACTTCTAAAACTCTAGAATTGATAGAGACATCTGGCTGCCTGGACTGACAAGAAAAGTTCTTCTGTATCCTTGGGGCATCCATCTTCAACCTACAGGCCCATAGTAGTGCTTATGTTCCTTCTCTATGCTGGAAACCATCTGTTTTGACCCTGTGCAGGCCTTGTGTCTACTACCACTGTGTCTGTGAATTCATATGAGTCAGGAGTGGGTTGTTTCTTTTACATCTTCTGTCCCCACTGGCTCATGGACTCTTTCCATGTCCTCTTCAGCATAGCTCCCTGAACCCTGGAGGGAGGAGTTTGATAAAGATATCCCATTGAGGACTCTCAGTGACTTGTTCAGTATGGGTCTCTGCATGATGAACTTTCTCCAATGCTGGGTAACTGAGACACTGATCTATGGAGACCCAAGAATGTCTTTGGGAGTGATTTAGTTGCAGTGTTCCTTTAGTAATATAGTAGTATTTGATTCTATCTAGTTCCATGGCCTATTTAGTCTCAGGCTCATGGCTAACAAAGCAGGGTCATGCACTGGAGCTATCTCATGGACTAGGCCTTAAATTCAGTGAATTAGTCCTTGGATATTTCCACAACCTTTGTGCTACTATTCTCTCAGCATATTTTACAAGCAGATCACCTGGTGGATTAGAGGGTACATCACTGGATGGTGTTTACCTTTTCCTCTGTAGCTTGCAGATTACGTTTCAGGACCATGAACACTATTCAGGAGCAGTGAAGGCTCCAGTTAGGCACCACATGATTTCTCCATCTTCAATGAGATATGAAGGTATTGCCTTTAACAAGAGAGCTTCATCATTAGTTTGTAGACAGCAAGCCACAGATAATCTTAGCAAACAGCTGAATTGCTTAGGAGTTTCACAGGGCTTGTAATCCAAATAAATCAATTATGTCAATTATGTTTAGGCCATTCCTGTCACTGTTAGCTCAAGATGTCTTGTTGGGACTTTGTATTCTCCATTATTGGGTGATTCCATTTAGATTCTTTCACATATATATGAGAAGCTTCTACTCGATCACTTGTATATATGTCCCCTCTATGACCCTTTTGTTCACTGTCCCCCTCCCAATTTTCAATTCCATTTCTTCCCATGCTCATAGACTGATAGAATTAATATTGTAAAAATGATCATTTTAACAAAAGCTTTTAAAAGAGTCAAAGCAAACTCAATCAAAGCCTGTGTCTAGTTTCAATGAAAGTAGAGTTCTTTTTTTTTTTTTAAAAAAAATAGTAACATAGAATTCAAAGGGAACCACAAAAGACCCCATACAGCCAAAATAACACTTAACCAGAGAAAATTCTGAGTATCTTACCATTCCAGATCTTCAGACTACAGAATCGTAGTAATAAGGAGACACTGAATTGACACAACAGGAACACCCAACAATGGAGTAAAACAGAGAATTCTGTTGGGTCCAGGGGGGTTGCGTAAAGATGGGGACAGACCACAGATGTCTAATAAATGAGAAGCAAACTTTATTCCAGAAACCAAAAACCAGAAATCAGAAATAAAAATGAAAATAAAATAAAAAAAATCCATTGGCCAGAACTGCTTATCAGCTAGCTGAAACCACAGCCAGAGATGGTGTTTGTAAGGCTGTGGCAAAGACCGGCTTCTGATCACATCTTTTTATAGTAGGGGCACCAAGTGTTAGGTCTGAACAAAGGAATTATTACAATCTTAAGGAAACACTCAGATAAAGATGGTCTTATTTTATAATCTCTATTAACTATTAACAGAGTTTTTTTGAATTTAAGCTAGTAATCTGTTGTCTTTCTTGGTACTTCCAGGTAGTGTTTACTGAATCCCTGTGCTCTCCCTTGAGATGCTGCCAGTTTCATATAGCAGGGATAACGTGTAACCCAGAGGTAATTTATCTATTTCCTAAAAGTTGATTCAGCTCATATCTGTAGGCTGGCTCTCAGTTTTCAGAGAGATGCTTTGGCCTTATAAATAAAGCTATGGGTTGTAAAGCAAAATAACACACTGTTAATAGTTAATCCTCAAGCTGCTGAGAAAGCTGCTGACAGTCTGTTTTCATTTTCCTAGGCTTACAACTTTATATTTCTTTATTTCTACATTCTTATTTTTGGAATCTACATTTTTATATTCTTATTCTTGGACCCTTCAAATTCAGACATGAGTATATCTAACTTTGGCATTTAACATTTAACACAGATGTTAAAGACATAAGCAGGAGGAAAGAAAGCATCTTTAACAAAAAATAAAACTAGACCCATATATATCACCTTGCAGAAAAATGAACTCTAGATCAAAGTTCTAAATTTCAAACATGGAACACTGAAAAAATAAAGAAGAAAACGTACAGTATAGGAGGAGGAACACTTGTTTATCCTGGCCACCCAGCTAGCTTAGCCTGGAAATAATCACACAGAAACTGTATTAATTAAACCACTGCTTGGCCCATTAGCTCTAGTTTCTTATTGGCTAATTCTTACACCTTAATTTAACCCATTTCTATTAATCTGTGTATGGCTATGTGGCAGTGGCTTACCAGGTAAAATTCCCAGCATCTGTCTCTGGTGGATCCATTGCATCTCCCAGAATTCAGTTCTGTCTTCCCTGCCTACCTAAGTCTGCCCTATCAACAGTCCAAAAGCAATTTTTTTATTAACCAATGAAAGCAACACAAAGACAGAAGTACCTCCTACACCATTTCCTCATTTCTGCTTAAACAAAAAGAAAGGCTTTAACTTTAACATAGTAAAATTGCATATAACAAAACAGTTATCAAGCTAGAATTACAGTTACAATATTCATATCTACTTTATCTTTTATCATAAATAAGGAAAACTATAATTATAACTATATATTCTTCAACTCCATCAAAGACTCCAGAAGGATATAATATTACCTATGTAAACTGGAAGTGCATTGTAAGCAACTTCCAAAACACTAGAATTGACAGAGACATCTAGCTGCCTTGACTGTTACTCAAAGTTCTTCTGTACTGTTGTGGCATCCATCTTCAGCTTACAGGCCTATAGTATCCAGCAGACTTTTACATGAAGTAGGAAATTTCAAAGACTGGTCTGCCTATATTAGCAGTTTGCCCGTCACTTTCTTCTGTATCCTGAAGAATGTCTTGCAGTCCCTTTCATGAAGCAGGAACCCCAAAGGATCATCTCATCTTTAGGTAAGTTCAGCAATCATTTCTCTGTGGGTACTGCATGTCCAGTTAAGAAGTCCAGGCAAGAGCAGTTTTTTGCCTGTGTGCTAGGTTCATCTTTGTCAGCAGCTGGGCAAAGTAATTTTTTGAGTGTGTTCACAGCAACCTTTCATGGGGCATGGTCTACCAAACCTAATTGATCTAGAAGCAATCACAGGTTCTCATCTTCTATGAAAACAAAAGAAGAACCTCTTTTCCAAAGCACCATGTTCTTAGACCCAAATTTGGAAGTTATGATACCTTTATAATATACATGCTGGTTTAGCTTAGCAGCCCATACAATGAAATGTCTCTCTGTACTTATCTCCTTTACAGTCAAAAAATTCAAAGAAAGCACAATAATATACATAATCCAGACTCTCTGTGAAATTTCCATCTTTACATGGATTATTTTTCTTTACTCCCTTTAATCTATGATTATCTGTACACTGTCTCTTTAAAGACTTTACTTTTTTTTAAAAAAGCATTAACTTTATTTTATGACTCTCTATATTCTTTTCCTTCTCTCTCCCAAGCGTACATACATTTATTCAACACTGTGACCCATTTAGAGGTCTTTTATATCTGAATCTGTCCTATTGTGTATCTGCAATTATTTACTGTCCAGGAGCACTTCTTAAAATGCTAAGCACGTCTTAAAAACTTAAGTTGTGCTATTAGTAGGGATATTATGGTAACCGGTTTGCCTGCCCAGTCTAAAATTTAAGCTGCAGTGTTATTATGGTTAATACGGTTGTTCCTGTTAGCTCTGCACAATCCAGCATGGCAGAGCTGCTTGTATCTCTGAGCTGCGCACACTGACCAACTTCCAGACACACAGCTGGTCCAAGTTGCCATCAAGCAAGCCACATGCAGCATGATGCTCACAACCCCCATCCAAGTGCTTGGTCTCCTGAAAGAGCCAGAGTTCACACTGGCAGCATAGCGCAGAAAGCTGGCATTTCAAAACCGCTGCAGCTTTTGTACTGCTATGGCTGAATCAGGAAAAATCTCTTGCGGTGGCAAGTAGCCAACAAATAGCAAGAAGTTGTGTTAAACTCTATTTTTTTTCTAGAATTCATTTTTAAGCCCTCTTAGGTTTTACGTGGAGTTAGTTGGCCACGTTGGGCTGCCAATTATAAATGTTAACTTGATTCATGAAATAGCCAGGCCAGCTTGATGATAAACAAATATATTTTTACTTATTATAAGGGGAAACTCATGCCATGAGAATGGGAAGTCCAGCAGCAGAAAGATATTGGGTAATGGAAAAGTCTTCTGAATTAAATCAACCAGTTTATTTCAAGGACGTGCTGACCTCACAATGGAAGCCAGGAGAGGTGCTGCATTGGGTAAGGGGTTTTGCTCTTGTTTCCACAGGAGAAGAAAAATTATGGACACCATCAAAATTAATAAAGATTCGGTTCGAAGAGGAGAAACCTCTTGAAAAGGAGAAATGACAGCTCATCCACAATGATGGTAACCATACCGATAGTAAGAAAAACATATAGGATGGGGTCAGCGTTCTGTTCTTGTCTTTGCAGGAAAACACTCATCTTCAAAAAATTCAAGGGACCCTGAATGTTTGAATACTGACAGTTGGAAAAATAACTACCCAATAAGGATCATCAAGAAAACTGAATATGTTCCGTAAGAATAGATGTTGAGAATATACATTTATATATACATATATATAATGTATGTATTTATATTTCTAAATATATAGAGCTGGTTTTGGAGTTGGAAACTGGCTTGGTCCCTTCCTAATTCCAAGCATGTTGTTAAGAGAAAAGCCCAGAGTTTCTGTCTCATGTCAGGAGCCATGATATGGGGCAGAAAGAAAAAAGAATTAGAAAAAATCTTTACTTTTCTTCATATCTATTTTTGTCTTTATCATACCTTTCATTGACTATATATGTCTGTATATATAGACAATATATTTTGTATATAGACAATAAATATATATATAGTCTATATAAATAATGCTCAAGTTTTCCACAATGAACAATAAATTTTCCTGCAGTAATTTTTGAAGTTTCCAGGAAGAAGATGCGGCCACACAACAACAACTCCACTGAAGGGTAAGCCTAGCCAATCACTTTGTTTTGTAAGGCGTGTCCCCCTTAGGCTAATATTGACTTATAAAATCTTGCGGGCCTGTGGCCCGCCTGCTCTTTATTTTCCTGCGCTCCTCGCTGGAACCTTGGATCTGTAAGTTCCCTTTTCTTTCCTTTATTAAAACTGAATTATATATATTAAAGCTAGTCTGGTGAATCATAACTGCCGATCAACCACGCACCTTCATTTGGCATCCAACTCGGGGCATTTGGGAGCCTTTAGCTCCGGTTCCAGCACTGCGTGGCAGGGATTCAGCCTTGGGCTCTTGATTGCTTCAGCGCAGTTTCCCAGACTAGCCCGTCCCAGCCCTGCTTGTATGGAGCACAGGACGCATGCAGGTAACTCAGTCCGAGCTTGCTAACCCCTCAGGCAGCACCAGTCCCGGCTGAGTTTGGCCTGGGCCCTGACCTGCCAGAGACTAGCGGTTACTGCCTGTGTCCCAGCATTCGAGCTTGTGCAGCCGCTGGTGAACGAGCGTGACCCCGCTGCCATTACAGAGCACACCAGATCAGCTTCCCGGCTTCCCGGCTTCCTCCGCCGGTACTGCGGACTCGGTTTGGCGAGCGGTTACTGCCCCTGCCACCTACTGGCAGGGAACGGTCATTACAGGTAAAATTTCTTTTGATTAAAAAAAAAGTCTGACCATATCACCGTTGAAAGCTTCTGCAGCCTATTTAATTATACTATGGTAGAAATATTGCAGGATACATATGATATTCCCATAACTTGGATATTTATAGGGCTTGCAATTTTTCTCGTATTTGGTTTCTTCCTTACATGGTTTGAAAATAGAAAAATGATAAAGTTCTTACAGAATGAAACCAGGATTCTTAGGACAGGGGTTGAATGCTTAAGAAAGGGCACAACTGTTTTGAGTGACAACTTTAAGTCAGGTGAGGTATTTGCAAAAACAATTCAGACTGACACCAACCTCCTCAAGACAGAGTTTGAAGTTCTCAAGGAAGGGAATAGGTCTTTGTCTGATATGACTCAGTCAAATGAGCAAAATTTAGAAAAAGTACAGTTTGATATTAAGGAGAGATTCATTGCTGCGGAGGAGAGAACAGCTGATTTGGATCGTAAATTTCAGTCCCTGTCTGAAACATTATCAGAGAGAATTAAAACTGCTGAATGTGAAAATCGGACTTTGTCTAAAGGATATGACAGATTGACTGACAGATTGTCAATACAAGAAGGCACAATTCATGCCATGAAAATTCTATCCAAGGATGAGATATTAACTCTCCTGGACAAACTTCATATTTTGGAACCCTCCATGAAGGCCTTGGAGCATAATTCTGGACAGGAGATCCAGGCCTTACAGAAGGCAATAGTAAGCAGATTAGAAAAGATTGAGGAAATTATAGACTCTGATGAACAGGAACAAACGGTAGAAAGGCGAAATTTAACTCCGTCAATAAGTAAAACTCTCCGGGATAATTTCCATAAAGTTCTACCTGCCTTTCCAATAACATCAGAAAAGGTGACTGGTTCCAAAAACCCTAGGGTCATCAAGGAATATACATGGGAACCCGTCCGTATGAGTGATCTCAAAGAAATTAAACAAGCCATTATGAATTTTGGGCTACATTCGTCCTTTTGTTAGAGAGATGCTCAAAACTTGGTCTATAAGCAATAAGGCAACGCCCCACAATTGGGTACAATTAGTATCAGCTGTTTTAGAGAGTGGATCGCAATTAAATTGGAAATGCATGTTCAGACAAGAGGCTAGACCTTTAGAACAGCAGGAAAGAGCAAAGGGAATTGAGATTTCCCTAGATCAAATTCTAGGTGAAGGACTTTTCTCTGATCCTCTAGAACAAGCTAATTATGATGAACACACCTTATCCATATGTACTACAGCAGCCTTAAAGGCTTGGGACAGAGTTCAAGACCCAGGACAGAGACTGGAATCATATATCAGAGTTAAACAGGGTCAGAGAGACCCCTTTAGTGATTTTTTTACAAAGACTAACTAAAGCTGTACAAATAGGGATATCTGACCCAGAAGCAAGACATATAATAATTGAGTCTTTGGCTTATGAGAATGCCAATGGGGAGTGCAAAAGGATCCTGGGGCCTTTAAAGATGAGATCAGCACCCTTGGACGAATGGGTCTTGCATACAATGAATGTTGAATCATTTGACTATGGCACTGAAGCATGGGTAGAAGAAGCAATTTCTAATGCAAAAAGGAGGCATCAAGTTACCAAATGTTTTAATTGTGGCAAAATGGGACATATTAAAAGGAATTGCAGACAACGGATTTTCAGAAATAATAATAATAATAATAATAATAATAATAATAATAATAATAATAATACCTCTTCTAGAAATAACAGACATAGGAGGACTCAGCCTTCAGGTATATGTAGGAGATGTGGAAAAGGCAGACACTGGACGAATGAGTGCAGGTCAACAAGAGATAGACATGGCAACCCGTTGCCACTGGGAAATGCAATGGGGGGCCTCTCGCAGGCCCCCATGGCGAATGTGGTCCAGTCATTTCCAGTTACTGCAGAGAACATGCCTCGTCAGGAAAATTAGAAAGCCCCATGCCTGCTGTTAAAAGCAAAAACGGCCTGAAAGATGAGTTACGTGTATTTTGGCAGACTTTTATAAATGAACAAAGACCAAAGTTAAGAGTGTGTGTAAATGGCGTTTTTATTACTGGCCTACTGGACACAGGTGCAGATGTAAGTATCATTACTCCAGAATCTTGGCATCCGTATTGGCCTCTTCAGGATGTAAATGTTCAGTTCCTGGAAATTGGAACCCTATCTCAAGTAAGGCAGAGCACGAGATGGGTTGAATGCATAGAGCCAGAAGGACAAATAGGAAAATTAAGGCCATATGTAGCCAATATTGCAGTGAATTTATGGAGCCATGACCTGTTGCAGCAATGGAATACCCAAATTAACATTCCTGCTGCTTCTAGAGCCTATATTACTGAGGAAAATATTAAAAGATATTACAGAAGGCGGAGACCGGCTGTTCGGGCTGTACAAGAACACAAAGCAATTGATGGCCCTTCAGAGATATGAACAGCACTGCCTCTAAAATGGTTGACTGAGAAACCAATATGGACAAAGCAATGGCCTTTAGCTGAGAAAAAGTTGCAGGCTTTAGAACAACTGGTACAAGAGCAATTAGATGCTCGACATATAGAAGAATCTACCAGCCCTTGGAATTCTCCTGTATTTGTTGTTAAGAAAAAAATCTGGTAAATGGAGAATGGTGACAGATCTCAGAGCTACCAATAAGGTTATTCAACCTATGGGCTCTCTGCAATCTGGAATTCCTCTGCCCTCTTTATTACCAAAAGGATGGCCTCTCATAGTTATTGATTTAAAGGATTGTTTCTTCACTATACCTTTACAAGAAAAAGACAGAGAAAAGTTTGCCTTCACAGGGCCTACTTACAATAACTCTCAACCTACCAGGAGATACCAGTGGACCATCCTCCCACAGGGCATGTTGAACTCTCCCACCCTGTGCCAATACTTTGTAAATCAACCATTGCAAATAATACGCAAGCAATTTCCCAAGTCTATAATTTATCATTACATGGATGATATTCTGTTATCTGATTCAAACATGGATACTTTAGAAAGACTGTTTGAAGACGTAAAAATACTTTTACCTAAATGGGGATTGCAGATTTCTCCTGAAAAAATTCAGAGAGGAGATTCTGTTAATTATCTAGGTTATAAAATAGGTTTGCAAAAAATTAAGCACAAAAGGCACAAATTAGGAGAGATTGGTTACAGAGTCTCAATGACTTTCAAAGGTTGTTAGGAGACATTTCCAGCTTACGACCGGCTGTTGGGATAACACCTGATATGATAATTCATTTAAATAAAACCTTGGATGGTGAAAAAGACTTAAACAGTCCCAGAGAATTAACAGCTGAAGCAGAAAAGGAGCTGAGAATGATTGAGGAGAAATTACAAGAGACACATGTGGACAGGGTGAATCCAGAGCTCAGTTGTATTCTCGTCATATTGCCTTCAAAAATTTCTCCTACAGGAATTTTAATGCAGAGAGATGATATTATCTTAGAATGGATCTTTTTAACACATAAACCAAGTAAGAAAATAAAAACTTATGTGGAAAAAGTCTCTGAATTAATTATAAAAGGCAAATTGTGACTTTGTCAACTAGCAGGTATAGACCCAGCAGAAATTATAGTGCCTTTCACTGCTGATGAACTGAAAAAGTTGTGGGAAGATAACGAACCATGGCAAAGAGCTTGTGCTAATTTTTTGGGAGAAATCAGTAACAACTATCCGAAAAGCAAGAGGCTTAACTTTATAAAGAGAACTTCTTGGATTCTTCCTTGAATCATCCGTGATGCTCCGATAACTGGAGCACGTACATTTTATACTGATGCTAATAAATCATGGAAGGCAGGTTACAAATCAGAAGATTTGAGTAAGGTGGAACAAAGTCCTTATGATTCTGTCCAGAAGGCAGAATTATATGCCATTCTTATGGTGGTAAGGGATTTTAAAGAACCTCTTAATATAGTTACTGACTCACAATATGCAGAAAGAGTTATCTTACATATTGAAACTGCTGAATTTATACCTGATGATACAGAACTAACCTCATTGTTTATCCAGGTACAAGACATGATCAGGAACAGGCTTTGCCCTATGTATATAACACACATCTGACCCTATACAGGTCTGCCAGGTCCTCTAGCACAAGGTAATGCAGAAATTGATCAATTGTTGATTGGTAGTGTGTTGCAGGCCTCTGAATTTCATAAAAAAACATCATGTCAATAGCAAAGGCTTGAAGAAAGAATTTTCTATTACATGGCAACAAGCTAAGGAGATTGTAAAGAAATGCCCTACTTGTTCTTTTTATAACCAAACACCACTGCCTGCAGGGGCTAATCCAAAGGGCACCCAAAGGAATGAAATATGGCAGATGGATGTGTTTCACTTTGCAGAATTTGGCAAATTAAAATATGTACACCACACCATTGACACTTATTTAGGTTTTCAATGGTCAACTGCTTTAAGCTCAGAAAAAGCTGATTCAGTAATCACTCATTTATTAGAAGTTATGGCCATCATGGGTATACCTACACAAATAAAGACGGATAATGGTCCAGCTTATGTCTCTAGGAAAATGAAATGGTTTTTTGCTTATTACAATATTAAGCATGTTACAGGTATACCCTACAATCCTACAGGTCAAGCAGTCATAGAAAGATCAAATAGAAATATAAAGGATATGTTAAACAAACAGAAAGGGGTGGAAAATACCCCTAGAAATAGATTACATAGTGCTTTATTAACCTTGAATTTTCTCAGCGCTAATGAGAAGGGGACAACGGCTGCAGAAAGACATTGAATAATGGAAAAGTCTGCTGAATTAAATCAACCAGTTTATTTCAAGGATGTGCTGACCTCGCAATGGAAGCCAGGAGATGTTCTGCGTTGGGGAAGGGGTTTTGCTCTTGTCTCCACAGGAGAGGAAAAATTGTGGATACCGTCAAAATTAATAAAGGTTTGGTTTAAAGAGGAGAAGCCCCTTGGAAAAGAAAAATAATTCACTCACAAGGATGATGATCATACTGATGGTAAGAAAAACAAGTAGGTTGGAGGCAGGGTTCTTTTCTTATCTCCACAGAAAACCACTCATCTTCAAAGAACTTAAGGGACCCTGGATATTTAAATACTGATGGATGGACACTAGTTACAACCCAATATGGATTAACACAGAACCCCAAATAGGTTTAGTAAGTATAAAACATTTTTTACATATATATATATATATACACATTGCTGTGCTTTTATTTATACGTATGTAGAGCTGGTTTTGGAGTTGGACTATGGCTCAGTCCCTCTTCAATTCCAAGCCTGTTAATAAGAGATATCTCAGAGTTTCTGTCTCAGGTCAGGAGCCATGAAATGGGACAGAATAATAATAGTAATAATAATAATAATAATAATGATGATGATGATGATGATGATGATGATGATACTTGATAAACTTTCTTTGCCTTTCCTCATATCTGTGTCTGTCTTTATTATACCTTTCATCGAATATATATGTCTGTATATGTCTTTGTAGATAATGTTTACCTTTTCTGTAACAAACAAATTTTCCTTCAGTAATCTTTGAAGTTTCCAGGATGAAGATGGGGCCCTACAACATCAATTTCACCTGGTTACTATGACGTTATGTTTTTAATAGCGCTAAAATTAGACCTTTTTTTTGGTACCAACTACACAAGGCAGTTTCAAATGGTGCACAATTTTGACAACACTCTGGCCAGACCTCCTCAAAACACTCAGAGGCTAGTTACAATTTCCTCAGCCAAATGTTATTCTGGGAATTTTACCATCATTTGCTTTCACGGGACCCCCTGAGAAGAATGTCGCCCCCATGTCAGCTGGAAGCAATCTTAGAGGACAACGCCTCCTCTCCCAACAGAGTTTGCCCTCAGGTTTAGGGACATCATTTAGTAGTTGGTATAGGGTTGAGGGGATGGGGAGGTATTAAATGGACTCAGGGGTGCTTATGAAAAAAAAGGGGGGATTACCTGGTTTGATGGGATGATTGGTATTTGTGAATTATTGTTTTTAGAAAATTGCATTGGTGTTGATTCTTGTATATTGAACATTGTATGTGAGTATGCTTCTACCTCTGTTTAAAACAATTGTTATATTGAAATATTTATCATATTGCAATGTACAATTCTACCTCTGATATTATTTATGTAATGACATTGTTTACATTTGGGGATATTGTCCTCATTTATTGCACAGTTGTTTATTCTCTTAGTCTCCAAGTTAGATAGGTATCGAGAATTATATATTAATAGTCATATATGTTTGTCATATTTATATATAGGATATTCAAGTTTTTTTAGATACATAGAAATTATATTTAGTATAGATGGTATAATCTTCGACCTCTTTGAAGAGCTGTAGAAAATGGTCTTTAATCTAACCTAGAGTTTTGTACTTATGAGACACAATCACTCCTGGCAACACCGCTCTACTCCCAAGAGAATGTTGAGCACCAAAGGCACTCCATTGGGAGCTTGTCTTCTTCTTGGCAGAACTGGCCTTTGGGCAAAGAAAAGCCCATGCCTCAACTACTGACAGAGATACAGAATATCCATAAGTGGATAAAACAGGATTGTCTTATCTTGCCAAGACAGGGTAGGATAGTTCTACAAAAAGTTCCTTGCCTTTGAAAAATGTTATGTCAGTTGTGTTAGGCCTTAGACAAAGTTGGTTGCCTCAACATTGCAAAACGAGACTTTGGGTGATTGCCCAGGTAGTCAGTTGTCTCTGTCATTTGTTGCACATTTTGGAAGTTTCTCATTTGTACTTCCTGGTTGCTTAAGTAATATTACTTCCCTTCTCAGATATTTGATTGGGTCGAAGATTAGATAATTGTAGTTACCCTCTACATTATTTAGACTTCTTGAAATAGAATGTTTAGTAAAACTTTTGTTATATGTTTCTTGCTTAATATTATTTGTTGTTTGTAATTTTATATTTATTATTTGTTCCTATTGAATATAGTTGTATTTGGTTTGGTTCTGTCTTATTTAGACAAAAGGGGGAGATGAAGGGGAAGCCCAGCCAATTACTTTGTTTTGTAAGGCGTGTCCCCCTTAGGCTAATATTGACTCATAAAATCTTGCGGGCCTGCAGCCCGCCTGCTCTTTGTTTTCCTGCACTCCTCGCTGGAACCATGGATCTGTAAGTTCCCTTTTCTTTCCTTTATTAAAACTGAATTATATATATTAAAGCTAGTCTGGTGAATCATAACTGCCGATCAACCATGCACCTTCACTCCACCTGGTTGATATGACATCATGATGCTGATAGCACTACTACAAGACCTGTTTTGGGTACCAGCTGCACAAGATGGTTCCACTTGGTTAGCTGAAATGGTGCACACTTTTACAATGTTCTGGCCAGAACTTCACAAAATACTCAGAGACTATTTTTTGTTCTTAAGGATGTTAGCTGATCAGCTGCCAGCCCAGTGGGCTGGCGTAGCTGCGCGGGAGACTCACGGAACACGTGTGACCAAGGCGGCAGGTGAACAGGCAGTAGCGGGCGAGTGGACAGCCAAGCGGCAACAGGTTAAAGGCAGGCAGTGGAGGTGGTGTCAGCAGCACAGACACAGAAAATAGGCATAAAGCTTTACTAAAGAGAGAGGGGGAGAGAGAGAGAGAGAGAGAGAGAGAGAGAAGGGAGGAAGAGAAAAAGGCACGTGTGCACACACACAGGGACAGTGAGAAGAGAGAGAGGGAAGAAAAAGAATTCAGGATGACTCTGAGAGACCAGAGGTCGCTGGGAGTGGTCGTGGAAAGGGGCGGGGACCAAAAGAATAACATTCCTGGGTATTTCTTACAATAAAAAGCAAAAAACTAGACACCACAGTTTGAAGGAATTGGGGCGGCGAATTCTGAAGACTGCTTCTGGCTGATTGTGGGAGTCATCTTTGGCGGGAACCCGAGAGAAGGCTGGGTGCTGTTCACATCCTGGTATAGCTGGTCTCTTTGCTTCTGACCGGTGTCTGTGGCATGGAAATGTCTGGTGTCCCTTATCCTGTTTAAGGTATTGGCAGAGCAAAGAACAAAGTTAAATTAAGGAAAAAAATTTTAGGACCAGGGAATCGAGCGGGTATCTGACCTGTTTAAGATGGATTCCTTAATTTGGCTCCCTGGAACTCATGAGAACTCCTTGGGTTTGTGAAAACAGAAGGTTTAGACATATAATGACTGTAGCATAAGAGATAAATTTGATTTGAAATTTGTTTGGTGAGGTGACCTGGTAAAACCTCAACCTGGTAAAACCTCTCAGCTGTCAAACTGTCATAGATCTTTGAGAAGGATAAGATTTTACTTGAGTTACCGGTTAAAAAAATGACAGAAAACTTACTTGGTTGGCATCCAGAGCTACTCTTTCTGGGTCCTCCATGGTCGCTGAAGGTTATACTTGACCTTTGTTATTTAGCGCAGGCCTGCCAGGCTCCAGAAGACCCTGTGGGCTGAGAAATCTGTAAAAAGACAGCCCTGACCTGAGAAGCTAGGCTTGTCGCTTCCAGTGATTCTATACACGTCTGGAGGTCTTTAGATGAAAGCCAGTTTTGCCTAATGGTCAGCGCTTGGCAGTCAAAGCAAACTGCAGGACATTGTTCTGTGCACGTCTGTCTTCTTTGGAGGGAGCAGAGAGCTGCTGCTAGGAGCCAACCTATCTCTTTTTGTTATGAAAAGTTTTTAATAATTAAATATTTAAATATCACATTCCCCAGATCTCTGAACAGTTGAGTGCTGGATTAAATATAGCTGCAGTATATTGGCTCTTAACAGGTAAGATCCAGACTTGTAAAAAGGCAGAAAGAAGAAACTGCTGGCAATGGAAGGTTAATGTCAGAATTGATAATGGTAGAGAACAGCTTAAGGCATTTTTATAAGAGACTTAAAAGTACATACCAGTTTAAAATATAAGACTTAGGATTTTGTAATCTGAAATGAGATGTAATGAACAATTATCATACATAGAGTGACCTGGCTCTCAGCCAAGATGGCAACGAGTCACCTGATCCACCTGGCCCTCAGCCAAGATGGTGGCAGCCATGTGTTGCGGGGAAAAAGTTACAATTTTTGAGCTGTAAGGACTTTAAGTTTAATGAGAGGAACCTAAAGGCATGATCTGCTCTGTTGGTGAGCCACCGTGCCATAACACAAGCCTCAGAGGGGAGCGAAAGTCTGGAACTAAAAAAACCGGACCATCCTACGGCTGGAATTGAAAAAAGCATAGCAGAAACGGATGAGTGTGGCTAACTGGATAGTCTTGGACGGCTTGCTTCCCATAGCTGAGGCCGTAAACACACCCGCAAAAACCATGGCACTTCAAGCCTCACAAGGACCGTTCCCCGTTAGGCGAAATGCATGCAGATGGCACGAACATCCAAGATTCGCAACGAGACGTCTCTCTATTACGAATGGGATGGTAGCCGTCGTCCCGTGACGATGATGCCACACTGTTGTGGCTAAGTAAAAAGACAGAGAGAGAAGGAAGGAGAGAGGAAGGAAAGCTGAAGACCCCGGGCCCTCAGACATGGGTGGAGTGAGAGGCTTTTGCCGTCTCAGGCACGGGCTAAGCCAAGAATGCAAGCCGGATTGAACACTGGCGAAGGGGACCAGAGAAGTTCCCCAACCCTAGGAACACCGAGCAAATTGCTGGGAGCTCAGCGGCAATTAGTGGGTTGGCCAGGGCCGTTTGGCCAGCTGGAAGGGGAAAACTCACGATAAGCCGGTGTACGTGGGTCATTGTAGAGAGGATCCTTGGTCCTGACCCTGCCCTGTGAGGGAGGTTGGAGCCCCGGGCGGCGCCAGAAGCCAGAGCTCCAGGGCTGGCAGGTCATCAGTCATTGAGTGAGCCGGGAAGCTGGTGGCAAGAGTGGAAAAGCAACCTGGTTCAGGGGTCATGTGGCACCAATTTTGTTCTTAAGGATGTTAGCTGATCTCATGTCATCCTTGGGCAGGAGCCATGCTATTATTCTCTGTGTGGCTTCAAATGTAGTGTATGTGCTTTGGAAACCTCCACTAAAATTCATACCCTCATTAAATTTCTTCTCTAGAGCTGAAGGGAAGTTTTGCTTTTCCCCATGCAGAGTTTTTCTTCCATTTCCTTCCTTTCCCCTTCTTTCATCTTTCCTCCTACTCCCTTTTTTCTCCTCTTCCATCCTTTCCCTCTCCTCTCCTCTTTTCTTTTCTTTCCTTCTCTTCCCATCTCATTAACTTTCTTTTTCTAAGCCTTCTCACACTAAGTCCCCTTCCCATCCTATCCCATCCTTCTATAATGCATCTGTGTTTTCTGTGCCTATGTACACGCCTAAGCCTTGGACTGATGTGTGTGGACCTTCTCAGTAATGTCACTAACCTCAAGCTCTTCTGACTGACTGCAGAGTAAAGTGAGCATTACTAGTGAGGAGGGGAACTTCAGTATATTTATTCAGTACATTAGTCCCATAATGATGGGAGGTGGCATTTAGCCACATTCCTAAGGGAAACAAGCAGGTAGATGTTCTAAACAACTAAGGCACTTTTCTTATGTGGTTGGAGCAGACTGTCAGGACCAAACAAACAGATCCTTATCTGTTCAGCCTGTAGGTGGCAGTGTTACTTGATGGTCTGTCTTCAGGAGACTATTCCCTGATGTCTTACAGTTTTGAAGATAATCAGTTTTCTGAGTTTCATATAAAGTTATCCAATTAGACCATGTCTGCAACATTCACTGTAACATGTCATTTACATAAAAAAAGCAATCTGTAGTCTAGATTTGATCTTATGGAAGCATTAATTTACCGTGGGTTGAAGCATGTGAACCATTGTTTCAACTTTAGACTTCTAGTTGTAGTAAAGTATATTAATTTATTAAGGTATTTATTTATTTTATACATGGAGATCTGAGAGATCATCTAAGATTTTTTTTAAAAACTTGTGTGATCACGGTGTCCAGAGTCAGTTTGGCTTGGTAGTACAATGGCCACCTTACCTGCCGTCTTACCACTCGGTCACATCCCTTTCCTGCCTTTCACCGACTAATATTTTAAAACTTCAAATCTGATCATGTCGCCTCTCTAGGAAAACACCTTCTTGTTTCTTTGTATGGGATAATAGAGACAAGACTCTGGGGAGTAGTTTTCAGAGCTAATTTTGATCTGGTTTCTGTGTATTCAGAGCTGTATTGGGCGGTGTCACTCACATGCATCTTATATGTTGGCTGTAAGGAATTACTAACAGTTTTTTGTCTTTCTTATCTTTGGGATTTTATACAAGATGCTTAAGCAAACCTCTTGGATACTCTCCTCCCCAAGTTAACACATTTCCAGACATTTGTAGAGACTGACCACATGCTTCCTAAAGTCGGAAGGTTTAGACTATGTCTTCCAAGTTCAGAGGAAGTGGTCTGGACTATTGTTTCCTACCAATAATATGATCAACTGGTCACACTATACTTTATACCACCAAGAATGCTATGTTCGGCAAGTCCTTGAAAGAATGTCTCTCTCTCCAATCTTTATGACTACAATATCTAGAATAGAATAAAATGATTAAATGCTTAATACTGTTCTTCTAAAGAATAGGATGAAACATGTTATATGGTGAGCCACACAACAACCACATTGCCTAGAGTCTGGCCAATATAGCACACATCCTTAGCTTTCTAATGGAAGATGTGTGGGGTGTGTCTGACATATAGCCAGTGCCCATGGTAGGGAGACAATGTAGGATAAGGGGAGGACCTCTGGTCATGGTGAGATAGTGGCACCATGGCCCTTACACACTGACTAGGCTGCCTAATCCTGGGCATCAGTTACTGTGTCTTGTCCATCGTCTTCCTCTGTGGTAGGCTGGAAATGTACTGGGAAGAAGCTATTCATTCTTGAGAGCAATAAAAACCAATGGAGAGTTAGCTTCACAAAGTGCTAAGGATGATTTTGTTTATTTTCTTATGAAGTTATATATGTAAATTATTTGTTAACTTATAAGCCACTAACTTCTTGCTAATATTGGAACCACACTGATAGTAGTGTACAGTATGACTATAATTTATTCACTTTATTCCCAAATCCTCTACTCGCTTCAATATCTTATTTGTAAGTGGTTATCATGTTGTGAGCCTTTGGGACTCAATCCCCTTATTTATACCCATAAATTACATATATGGTGGTGATCATGTCAGATTATAATAGAACTGAAAATTTCCTGTCACCCAGTGACATTGGATCCATCATAATTTTGTAGCACAATGAATCACTCATGTGCCTGTGATTGTACTAGTACAAATGAGCCTACTGTTCTGGCCAGTTATGCAAAGGTATAGCACAAGGGAGTAAAAGGCCTGTTGTACAAACATGAGGATCTTGATTTGGATCCAAACAACCATGTAAAAGCTGACCATGACAGTGTGGATTTGTTATAGCTCAGGGAAGTGGAGACAGGTGGATTCCTGGGGCTCACTAGACAGCAAGTCTAGTTAGTTGGTGAGCTCTAGCTATCTCAAAAAACTAGTCATTGAGGAAGACACTCAACCACCTTTGGCCTCCAAATACATGTGCACATGAGTTCATATATGCATGTGCATATATCTACATAAGCCTGCATGTATACCATACCTCCAAAAAAGCACATACAATTATATACAGTATATAATTCCTCATAATGATAATAAGTGACTATATTTCTAGTGTATGTATTCCACCTATCACATTTTCATTGTTAGTGTAAAACAGTATGACATACAATGTTGGCAACACCTTATACATTTCATGTTTACTTGATCACCTCAGCAGGCCATGTCAAGTGGTCGATCTCTACCTTTTATGTTTGTGTTATGTACTCTGAGATGTTCATGAAATGGCAGCATTTATTAATGAGAAAATTTTCAAAATATATCTTGTTGCTAATGGATTCCTGATTGTATACTCAATGAAATATTAGTCAACCTTAATATTAAGGGTGGTTTGTGATTTGCCACAATATAGGTGAACTTATAGGGCAAAATTCTAAGTCAGACACAGAGAGATAAATATTGCAAGATTCACATATGTGAAATCTAAAAAAAGTCAAACTCATGAAAACGAAGTGAGTAGAATAGTGCTACCAGGGTAGAGAGTGTAGGGAAAAAAATCTGTTGAACAAAAGATTAAATCCTTCTCTTACCAGAGGAGTGATTACTGGAGACAGTGTACAATGTGTTAGCTATAGTTAATAATTATGTGTTGTGTGTTGAAACTTCTTAAGAGGCTAGATCTCAACGTCACCACATACACATCCAGAAAAGTTAACTATGCGAGGTAATTGATCTATTAAACTTAGCTAGGTATAGTGATTATTTCACATTGGATACATATATCAAAACATTGAATGATATACTCAGAACATGTTATTTTAATTTGCTATTTATTCTTTAGAAATCTGGGGAAGGGAGGTCTAGCCTTGAACTTTGGCTTCCCATCATCTGGCCTTTTATTAATTTTCAGAAGGTAGTTCTTGAAAAATATCTACCCTATCCTCATCCCACATATTGGCAGAGGGAAGCACTCTGATGGCTGTGGATTCACACCACAGATCCACACACAGGGCAACACTCTGATGGATGTAGACTCACACCACAGATTCACACAGGCCAGCACTCTGATGGATGTGGATTCACACCACAGCTGCACACAGGCCATCACTATGATAGATGTGGACTCACACCACAGATTCACACAGGCCAGCACTCTGATAGATGTGGATTCATACCACAGCTTCACACAGGCCAGCACTCTGATAGATGTAGACTCACACCACAGCTCCACACAGGCCAGCACTCTGATGGATGTGGATTCACACCACAGCTCCACACAGGCCAGCACTCTGATGGATGTGGATTCACACCACAGCTCCACACAGGCCAGCACTCTGGTAGATGTGAAAAACCTGAATGATTTGCTTAGGTAGTAGCTTTTTTTTTTTTTTTTTTTTTTTTTTTTTGCTTTCTCATAGGAGTCATTTATATTCATTGTGTCTGGTTCATTGGCAGCCATTCATTCCTAACCTTTCCGATAATTTCTGTGTATCCTGCCGCTTTATAGAAATGGCTCTTCCTAGTATCATAGATTTCAAGATACCAAAGCAATGACTATATTTCATTTTTCTCTTTATTTGATTTTTCTGGTCTCTTTGAATGTTGATAATACTTCTTAGTGATAGAACTATGACTTGAAATACAGAATTAGGTTTGGATGTCTTTGTATTATTATTCTTTTTAATTTGAGGCAAGGTATTATTCATGTATATCCCTGATGGTCTGGAGCTTTGAAATATAGTCCAGACTCACCTTGAACACACTGTCTTTGCTTCTGCCTCCAAAGTACTGGAGTTCCAGGCAAGCACCACTGTGCTTAGCACAAAGATATCATCTTCAGATAAATGTATGTTTTCTTTGTTTTTGCTTTTGTTTCCTGTACAGGGGATTAACGTCAGGGTTTCTACATATCAGGAACTACTACCAAACTCCATGTTTCCAGGTTTCAAATCTTGTACCATATGCTTGTTACTTAACTATGGGCAGACCTTTGATGGCCTATTTTCTCAATATTTTATTCTTCATCTCCTTATTTAATTCATGCCCAAAACTTTGACCCAAATAACAGTTATTGAATACCAGGTCCAATTCTGACTGTTTTCCATGAACCTACTAGGTCTTTGTGATCCTGATAATTTTCTTTGAAGAGTTAGTCAACTGAGAAGAGGGACGACATTTCATGAGGACAAGAGGATAAAACTTATGCTTCTGGTGAGCCTTGTTTCATCTTTTTCAGCAAACTGATTTTATGTTTATGGACAAAAAGGATATTCTGGCAATGTAATCCTTCGAGTAGGCAGGAATACAGAAGAAAGCAATTTCAGCTGACTGTGGCTGTGTCAGAAAATTTAGAGTTTATTTTTGTAGAGAACACATATCTCTGTGTCTCTGTTACATTGTCCATCAACACATCTACCTTGGGCAGTCCAGGTCTGGACTGTTAGCTCATAGCTTTTTACTTCTAGCTCCATATGTAGGCCTCACAAAATGCATGGAAGGGCTGCCTGAAGGAACTGGATAAACTCGGTCTTTCTGTGGTATCATTGCTAAGTTATCAGGTCTGGCAACTTGAGGAATATGCAGTTTTATAGTTTTATATGGGGACAGCATTCCAGGCCTTGTGGATCCAATAGAACATGAAGCAAGACTAAATAGAGCACGGCCCTGCTTGCTGCCTTTGATTTAGTACCTGTCTCCACTAAAGATCATTTCAATTTCGACAGTCAGTCTCACTTCAGCATGGCTCATTTCAGTAAAAGTTCAAGAAAGGTAGTTTTTCTGTATACTGTTTATAAAACCACAAGACTCAGAACTTGGGGACTTGATGTCTGCATATTTGTCTTGAAAGGAGTTATTTGTGTGATAAACTCATCTGCAAATTGAATATGAGTATCTATAGATCTCCCCAGTTTGATATTTTGGGATAAAATCCCAGTCCAGTTTTGATGGAAAGATGTAGTTTTTCATGAAAGAATGTTGTGCATATCTTACCCAGTTCTTTACTCTCCCCTGACCCATATCCTGGTAAAAAAAAAATGACCATATTTCCTACCAGGGCAGAGAGCACTTGTTCTCTTCCTTCCCTCTGGAACTGAACACCGGGACCCTGTCTCGACTCCCATTGGAAGGAAGAACCTTGTTTTTTCTTCAAAGATTCCTGTTTGTGATTTTGGTTTGACATAGATAATTATTATATGGGTAAAAGATTTCCTATTAACAATGCTGTTTTGCTTGGAAAGGTGAAAAATACCAACGGAGTAGTGATTCCATGGGGAAATACATGGGTATATTTAATTTTTTTAGTTCACCAATGCAACACAGATATTTCTATATGGTTATCCAACTTTTTCTATAAAGATCAAAATGTAGTTATGACACACAGAAAAGTCTTTGAATTTATGAAAAGAAAGAATTAAAGAGGCAAACTATATTAGATGGCCAATTATTTATTTTTCATTTATCATACAGGTTACTGTGTTGAGTCAATTTGTCCAATGTTATTTAAACAATTGCTTAAGACAGGATAAATCCAAATGGGTAGATATTTTAAATTCTGATTGCAGGCAGAGAATTAGGGCCTCAAATAGACTGCTCTCAGGTTTTGTTATATTTTGCAAGTTATGAGTAAAAATTAATATCCAGATTTAAAGTACATAAAATAAAACAATTTAGGTAAATAAACTTAATCTCACAACAAATATTCATACTACTAAAATTAAATTTTCCATACCATGAATTTTCTAAATAATAAAACCTGAACTACTTTTCAAATTACTCCAAAAATGAAAAGAAAAAAGTACTGATAAAAAAGTCTAAATGCATAAACCAAAAACCCTATAACCAAACCAAACCAAACCAAACCAACCAACAAACCAGCCAACAAAAAAAGAAAAAAGAAAAGAAAAAGAAAATGAAAAAGCAAAAAGAAAAAAGGAGAGAACTAACCCAAAACTACACAAAAGACAGCTATTCAAAAATGAGATGTTATACTTTGTTCCATTGATTCCACGGCATTGGATCTTTAGTGGTAGTAATAATATCTCTGTGAATAATTAAATTCAAGGTGTTTTGTGGAATGACCTGGATTGTCTCCATCTGGGGCGTGGTCTAAGGATACCCTACGATAGCCTGAATTAGATCTGGTACTCCCCTGCTTCACAGAAGGATGCCTAGGCCCAACTGTGACTTCTGAACGGCCTTCGCTGGCACTGGCTTGGCTGGTGCTGTCCCTCTGTTGTCTCTCCCTCCTTGATGTGGAATGCCTGGGTCCATCTGGTGACTGGTGGCCAGCTGGGGACTGCTGTCTTCCTCGGGAACCTGTTCTTGTGGTGCCCCTGGCAGAGTCAGCATGTCTTTGGGAGGACTCGCTTCTCTGACGGGAGCCGGACTGCCTGGACCTGTCTGTAGACTGTTCATGTCCAGTTGGTTGCCTGCTTGATGGGGCCCTGTGGCCTACCTGACCATGGGAGGAATCACTATCAGTGTGGGAGCCTCTCTGGCCTTGTCTGGATCCTGAGCGTCCAGCGCCATCATGACGGTCTTCGTGGCCCCTTCTGGTGCCAGATCCAGAGGTTGTCTGGTGGTGCTCAGAGCTGTCTCTTGCAGCCTCCCGGTGGGAACCCTGACCCTCTCTAGCACTCTGACCGGTTCTTCCTTGGGAAGATCCAGCCTTCTGGCCAGAGGAGGTCTGTCCTTGGTGAGAGCCTCCAGTCCTGGTGCTGTCCCTTCCTTGTTCTTGGTGGGAGCCCTGGGCAGCTCGGCCACTGGAGCGCTGCTGTGTGTGGCCGGACTCGGAGTGGCCGTGTTCTTCCTCAGAGTAGTAGTACAACTGATAGGGTCCAGAGCTTTTGTGGCCTCGGGAGGATGTCTGCTCTTGCGTATGGCTGGCCCCGGAACGACCACGAGCTCCTACTGCCTGTCCTTCTGAGCCTTCAGAATGGCTTTCGCTGTCACTGGCCTGGCTGGTGCTGTCCCTCTGTTGTCTCTCCCTCCTTGATGTGGAATGCCTGGGTCCATCTGGTGACTGGTGGCCAGCTGGGGACTGCTGTCTTCCTCGGGAACCTGTTCTTGTGGTGCCCCTGGCAGAGTCAGCATGTCTTTGGGAGGACTCGCTTCTCTGACGGGAGCCGGACTGCCTGGACCTGTCTGTAGACTGTTCATGTCCAGTTGGTTGCCTGCTTGATGGGGCCCTGTGGCCTACCTGACCATGGGAGGAATCACTATCAGTGTGGGAGCCTCTCTGGCCTTGTCTGGATCCTGAGCGTCCAGCGCCATCATGACGGTCTTCGTGGCCCCTTCTGGTGCCAGATCCAGAGGTTGTCTGGTGATGCTCAGAGCTGTCTCTTGCAGCCTCCTGGTGGGACCCTTGACCCTCTCTAGCACTCTGTCTGGTTCTTCCTTGGGAAGATCCAGCCTGGTGGCCAGAGGAGGTCTGTCCTTGGTGAGAGCCTCCAGTCCTGGTGCTGTCCCTTCCTTGTTCTTGGTGGGAGCCCTGGGCAGCTCGGCCACTGGAGCGCTGCTGTGTGTGGCCGGACTCGGAGTGGCCGTGTTCTTCCTCAGAGTAGTAGTACAACTGATAGGGTCCAGAGCTTTTGTGGCCTCGGGAGGATGTCTGCTCTTGCGTATGGCTGGCCCCGGAACGACCACGAGCTCCTACTGCCTGTCCTTCTGAGCCTTCAGAATGGCTTTCGCTGTCACTGGCCTGGCTGGTGCTGTCCCTCTGTTGTCTCTCCCTCCTTGATGTGGAATGCCTGGGTCCATCCGGTGAATGGTGGCCAGCTGGGGACTGCTGTCTTCCTCGGGAACCTGTTCTTGTGGTGCCCCTGGCAGAGTCAGCATGTCTTTGGGAGGACTCGCTTCTCTGACGGGAGCCGGACTGCCTGGACCTGTCTGTAGACTGTTCATGTCCAGTTGGTTGCCTGCTTGATGGGGCCCTGTGGCCTACCTGACCATGGGAGGAATCACTATCAGTGTGGGAGCCTCTCTGGCCTTGTCTGGATCCTGAGCGTCCAGCGCCATCATGACGGTCTTCGTGGCCCCTTCTGGTGCCAGATCCAGAGGTTGTCTGGTGGTGCTCAGAGCTGTCTCTTGCAGCCTCCCGGTGGAAACCCTGACCCTCTCTAGCACTCTGTCCGGTTCTTCCTTGGGAAGATCCAGCCTTCTGGCCAGAGGAGGTCTGTCCTTGGTGAGAGCCTCCAGTCCTGGTGCTGTCCCTTCCTTGTTCTTGATGAGAGCCCTGGGCAGCTCGGCCACTGGAGCGCTGCTGTGTGTGGCCGGACTCGGAGTGGCCGTGTTCTTCCTCAGAGTAGTAGTACAACTGATAGGGTCCAGAGCCTTTGTGGCCTCGGGAGGATGTCTGCTGTTGCCTATGGCTGGCCCCGGAACGACCACGAGCTCCTACTGCCTGTCCTTCTGAGCCTTCAGAATGGCTTTCGCTGTCACTGGCCTGGCTGGTGCTGTCCCTCTGTTGTCTCTCCCTCCTTGATGTGGAATGCCTGGGTCCATCTTGTGACTGGTGGCCAGTTGGGGACTGCTGTCTTCCTCGGGAACCTGTTCTTGTGGTGCCCCTGGCAGAGTCAGCATGTCTTTGGGAGGACTCGCTTCTCTGACGGGAGCCGGACTGCCTGGACCTGTCTGTAGACTGTTCATGTCCAGTTGGTTGCCTGCTTGATGGGGCTCTGTGGCCTACCTGACCATGGGAGGAATCACTATCAGTGTGGGAGCCTCTCTGGCCTTGTCTGGATCCTGAGCGTCCAGCGCCATCATGACGGTCTTCGTGGCCCCTTCTGGTGCCAGATCCAGAGGTTGTCTGGTGATGCTCAGAGCTGTCTCTTGCAGCCTCCTGGTGGGACCCTTGACCCTCTCTAGCACTCTGTCTGGTTCTTCCTTGGGAAGATCCAGCCTGGTGGCCAGAGGAGGTCTGTCCTTGGTGAGAGCCTCCAGTCCTGGTGCTGTCCCTTCCTTGTTCTTGGTGGGAGCCCTGGGCAGCTCGGCCACTGGAGCGCTGCTGTGTGTGGCCGGACTCGGAGTGGCCGTGTTCTTCCTCAGAGTAGTAGTACAACTGATAGGGTCCAGAGCTTTTGTGGCCTCGGGAGGATGTCTGCTCTTGCGTATGGCTGGCCCCGGAACGACCACGAGCTCCTACTGCCTGTCCTTCTGAGCCTTCAGAATGGCTTTCGCTGTCACTGGCCTGGCTGGTGCTGTCCCTCTGTTGTCTCTCCCTCCTTGATGTGGAATGCCTGGGTCCATCTGGTGACTGGTGGCCAGCTGGGGACTGCTGTCTTCCTCGGGAACCTGTTCTTGTGGTGCCCCTGGCAGAGTCAGCATGTCTTTGGGAGGACTCGCTTCTCTGACGGGAGCCGGACTGCCTGGACCTGTCTGTAGACTGTTCATGTCCAGTTGGTTGCCTGCTTGATGGGGCCCTGTGGCCTACCTGACCATGGGAGGAATCACTATCAGTGTGGGAGCCTCTCTGGCCTTGTCTGGATCCTGAGCGTCCAGCGCCATCATGACGGTCTTCGTGGCCCCTTCTGGTGCCAGATCCAGAGGTTGTCTGGTGGTGCTCAGAGCTGTCTCTTGCAGCCTCCCGGTGGGACCCCTGACCCTCTCTAGCACTCTGTCCGGTTCTTCCTTGGGAAGATCCAGCCTGGCTGGCCAGAGGAGGTCTGTCCTTGGTGAGAGCCTCCAGTCCTGGTGCTGTCCCTTCCTTGTTCTTGATGGGAGCCCTGGGCAGCTCGGCCACTGGAGCGCTGCTGTGTGTGGCCGGACTCGGAGTGGCCGTGTTCTTCCTCAGAGTAGTAGTACAACTGATAGGGTCCAGAGCCTTTGTGGCCTCGGGAGGATGTCTGCTGTTGCCTATGGCTGGCCCCAGAACGACCACGAGCTCCTACTGCCTGTCCTTCTGAGCCTTCAGAATGGCTTTCGCTTTCACTGGCCTGGCTGGTGCTGTCCCTCTGTTGTCTCTCCCTCCTTGATGTGGAATGCCTGGGTCCATCTGGTGACTGGTGGCCAGTTGGGGACTGCTGTCTTCCTCGGGAACCTGTTCTTGTGGTGCCCCTGGCAGAGTCAGCATGTCTTTGGGAGGACTCGCTTCTCTGACGGGAGCCGGACTGCCTGGACCTGTCTGTAGACTGTTCATGTCCAGTTGGTTGCCTGCTTGATGGGGCTCTGTGGCCTACCTGACCATGGGAGGAATCACTATCAGTGTGGGAGCCTCTCTGGCCTTGTCTGGATCCTGAGCGTCCAGCGCCATCATGACGGTCTTCGTGGCCCCTTCTGGTGCCAGATCCAGAGGTTGTCTGGTGATGCTCAGAGCTGTCTCTTGCAGCCTCCTGGTGGGACCCTTGACCCTCTCTAGCACTCTGTCTGGTTCTTCCTTGGGAAGATCCAGCCTTCTGGCCAGAGGAGGTCTGTCCTTGGTGAGAGCCTCCAGTCCTGGTGCTGTCCCTTCCTTGTTCTTGGTGGGAGCCCTGGGCAGCTCGGCCACTGGAGCGCTGCTGTGTGTGGCCGGACTCGGTGTGGCCGTGTTCTTCCTCAGAGTAGTAGTACAACTGATAGGGTCCAGAGCTTTTGTGGCCTCGGGAGGATGTCTGCTCTTGCGTATGGCTGGCCCCGGAACGACCACGAGCTCCTACTGCCTGTCCTTCTGAGCCTTCAGAATGGCTTTCGCTGTCACTGGCCTGGCTGGTGCTGTCCCTCTGTTGTCTCTCCCTCCTTGATGTGGAATGCCTGGGTCCATCTGGTGACTGGTGGCCAGCTGGGGACTGCTGTCTTCCTCGGGAACCTGTTCTTGTGGTGCCCCTGGCAGAGTCAGCATGTCTTTGGGAGGACTCGCTTCTCTGACGGGAGCCGGACTGCCTGGACCTGTCTGTAGACTGTTCATGTCCAGTTGGTTGCCTGCTTGATGGGGCCCTGTGGCCTACCTGACCATGGGAGGAATCACTATCAGTGTGGGAGCCTCTCTGGCCTTGTCTGGATCCTGAGCGTCCAGCGCCATCATGACGGTCTTCGTGGCCCCTTCTGGTGCCAGATCCAGAGGTTGTCTGGTGGTGCTCAGAGCTGTCTCTTGCAGCCTCCCGGTGGGACCCCTGACCCTCTCTAGCACTCTGTCCGGTTCTTCCTTGGGAAGATCCAGCCTTCTGGCCAGAGGAGGTCTGTCCTTGGTGAGAGCCTCCAGTCCTGGTGCTGTCCCTTCCTTGTTCTTGATGAGAGCCCTGGGCAGCTCGGCCACTGGAGCGCTGCTGTGTGTGGCCGGACTCGGAGTGGCTGTGTTCTTCCTCAGAGTAGTAGTACAACTGATAGGGTCCAGAGCCTTTGTGGCCTCGGGAGGATGTCTGCTGTTGCCTATGGCTGGCCCCGGAACGACCACGAGCTCCTACTGCCTGTCCTTCTGAGCCTTCAGAATGGCTTTCGCTGTCACTGGCCTGGCTGGTGCTGTCCCTCTGTTGTCTCTCCCTCCTTGATGTGGAATGCCTGGGTCCATCTGGTGACTGGTGGCCAGTTGGGGACTGCTGTCTTCCTCGGGAACCTGTTCTTGTGGTGCCCCTGGCAGAGTCAGCATGTCTTTGGGAGGACTCGCTTCTCTGACGGGAGCCGGACTGCCTGGACCTGTCTGTAGACTGTTCATGTCCAGTTGGTTGCCTGCTTGATGGGGCTCTATGGCCTACCTGACCATGGGAGGAATCACTATCAGTGTGGGAGCCTCTCTGGCCTTGTCTGGATCCTGAGCGTCCAGCGCCATCATGACGGTCTTCGTGGCCCCTTCTGGTGCCAGATCCAGAGGTTGTCTGGTGATGCTCAGAGCTGTCTCTTGCAGCCTCCTGGTGGGACCCTTGACCCTCTCTAGCACTCTGTCTGGTTCTTCCTTGGGAAGATCCAGCCTTCTGGCCAGAGGAGGTCTGTCCTTGGTGAGAGCCTCCAGTCCTGGTGCTGTCCCTTCCTTGTTCTTGGTGGGAGCCCTGGGCAGCTCGGCCACTGGAGCGCTGCTGTGTGTGGCCGGACTCGGAGTGGCCGTGTTCTTCCTCAGAGTAGTAGTACAACTGATAGGGTCCAGAGCTTTTGTGGCCTCGGGAGGATGTCTGCTCTTGCGTATGGCTGGCCCCGGAACGACCACGAGCTCCTACTGCCTGTCCTTCTGAGCCTTCAGAATGGCTTTCGCTGTCACTGGCCTGGCTGGTGCTGTCTCTCTGTTGTCTCTCCCTCCTTGATGTGGAATGCCTGGGTCCATCTGGTGACTGGTGGCCAGCTGGGGACTGCTGTCTTCCTCGGGAACCTGTTCTTGTGGTGCCCCTGGCAGAGTCAGCATGTCTTTGGGAGGACTCGCTTCTCTGACGGGAGCCGGACTGCCTGGACCTGTCTGTAGACTGTTCATGTCCAGTTGGTTGCCTGCTTGATGGGGCCCTGTGGCCTACCTGACCATGGGAGGAATCACTATCAGTGTGGGAGCCTCTCTGGCCTTGTCTGGATCCTGAGCGTCCAGCGCCATCATGACGGTCTTCGTGGCCCCTTCTGGTGCCAGATCCAGAGGTTGTCTGGTGGTGCTCAGAGCTGTCTCTTGCAGCCTCCCGGTGGGACCCCTGACCCTCTCTAGCACTCTGTCCGGTTCTTCCTTGGGAAGATCCAGCCTGGTGGCCAGAGGAGGTCTGTCCTTGGTGAGAGCCTCCAGTCCTGGTGCTGTCCCTTCCTTGTTCTTGATGGGAGCCCTGGGCAGCTCGGCCACTGGAGCGCTGCTGTGTGTGGCCGGACTCGGAGTGGCCGTGTTCTTCCTCAGAGTAGTAGTACAACTGATAGGGTCCAGAGCCTTTGTGGCCTTGAGAGGATGTCTGTTGTTGCCTATGGCTGGCCCCGGAATTGCCACGAGCTCCTACTGCCTGTCCTTCTGAGCCTTCAGAATGGCTTTCGCTGTCACTGGCCTGGCTGGTGCTGTCCCTCTGTTGTCTCTCCCTCCTTGATGTGGAATGCCTGGGTCCATCTTGTGACTGGTGGCCAGTTGGGGACTGCTGTCTTCCTCGGGAACCTGTTCTTGTGGTGCCCCTGGCAGAGTCAGCATGTCTTTGGGAGGACTCGCTTCTCTGACGGGAGCCGGACTGCCTGGACCTGTCTGTAGACTGTTCATGTCCAGTTGGTTGCCTGCTTGATGGGGCTCTATGGCCTACCTGACCATGGGAGGAATCACTATCAGTGTGGGAGCCTCTCTGGCCTTGTCTGGATCCTGAGCGTCCAGCGCCATCATGACGGTCTTCGTGGCCCCTTCTGGTGCCAGATCCAGAGGTTGTCTGGTGATGCTCAGAGCTGTCTCTTGCAGCCTCCTGGTGGGACCCTGACCCTCTCTAGCACTCTGTCCGGTTCTTCCTTGGGAAGATCCAGCCTGGTGGCCAGAGGAGGTCTGTCCTTGGTGAGAGCCTCCAGTCCTGGTGCTGTCCCTTCCTTGTTCTTGGTGGGAGCCCTGGGCAGCTCGGCCACTGGAGCGCTGCTGTGTGTGGCCGGACTCGGAGTGGCCGTGTTCTTCCTCAGAGTAGTAGTACAACTGATAGGGTCCAGAGCTTTGTGGCCTCTGAGAGGATGTCTGCTTGTTGCGTATGGCTGGCCCCGGAACTACCACGAGCTCCTACTGCCTGTCCTTCTGAGCCTTCAGAATGGCTTTCGCTGTCACTGGCCTGGCTGGTGCTGTCTCTCTGTTGTCTCTCCCTCCTTGATGTGGAATGCCTGGGTCCATCTGGTGACTGGTGGCCAGCTGGGGACTGCTGTCTTCCTCGGGAACCTGTTCTTGTGGTGCCCCTGGCAGAGTCAGCATGTCTTTGGGAGGACTCGCTTCTCTGACGGGAGCCGGACTGCCTGGACCTGTCTGTAGACTGTTCATGTCCAGTTGGTTGCCTGCTTGATGGGGCCCTGTGGCCTACCTGACCATGGGAGGAATCACTATCAGTGTGGGAGCCTCTCTGGCCTTGTCTGGATCCTGAGCGTCCAGCGCCATCATGACGGTCTTCGTGGCCCCTTCTGGTGCCAGATCCAGAGGTTGTCTGGTGGTGCTCAGAGCTGTCTCTTGCAGCCTCCCGGTGGGACCCCTGACCCTCTCTAGCACTCTGTCCGGTTCTTCCTTGGGAAGATCCAGCCTGGTGGCCAGAGGAGGTCTGTCCTTGGTGAGAGCCTCCAGTCCTGGTGCTGTCCCTTCCTTGTTCTTGATGGGAGCCCTGGGCAGCTCGGCCACTGGAGCGCTGCTGTGTGTGGCCGGACTCGGAGTGGCCGTGTTCTTCCTCAGAGTAGTAGTACAACTGATAGGGTCCAGAGCCTTTGTGGCCTTGAGAGGATGTCTGTTGTTGCCTATGGCTGGCCCCGGAATTACCACGAGCTCCTACTGCCTGTCCTTCTGAGCCTTCAGAATGGCTTTCGCTGTCACTGGCCTGGCTGGTGCTGTCCCTCTGTTGTCTCTCCCTCCTTGATGTGGAATGCCTGGGTCCATCTGGTGACTGGTGGCCAGCTGGGGACTGCTGTCTTCCTCGGGAACCTGTTCTTGTGGTGCCCCTGGCAGAGTCAGCATGTCTTTGGGAGGACTCGCTTCTCTGACGGGAGCCGGACTGCCTGGACCTGTCTGTAGACTGTTCATGTCCAGTTGGTTGCCTGCTTGATGGGGCCCTGTGGCCTACCTGACCATGGGAGGAATCACTATCAGTGTGGGAGCCTCTCTGGCCTTGTCTGGATCCTGAGCGTCCAGCGCCATCATGACGGTCTTCGTGGCCCCTTCTGGTGCCAGATCCAGAGGTTGTCTGGTGGTGCTCAGAGCTGTCTCTTGCAGCCTCCCGGTGGGACCCCTGACCCTCTCTAGCACTCTGTCCGGTTCTTCCTTGGGAAGATCCAGCCTGGTGGCCAGAGGAGGTCTGTCCTTGGTGAGAGCCTCCAGTCCTGGTGCTGTCCCTTCCTTGTTCTTGATGGGAGCCCTGGGCAGCTCGGCCACTGGAGCGCTGCTGTGTGTGGCCGGACTCGGAGTGGCCGTGTTCTTCCTCAGAGTAGTAGTACAACTGATAGGGTCCAGAGCTTTTGTGGCCTCGGGAGGATGTCTGCTGTTGCCTATGGCTGGCCCCGGAACGACCACGAGCTCCTACTGCCTGTCCTTCTGAGCCTTCAGAATGGCTTTCGCTGTCACTGGCCTGGCTGGTGCTGTCCCTCTGTTGTCTCTCCCTCCTTGATGTGGAATGCCTGGGTCCATCTTGTGACTGGTGGCCAGTTGGGGACTGCTGTCTTCCTCGGGAACCTGTTCTTGTGGTGCCCCTGGCAGAGTCAGCATGTCTTTGGGAGGACTCGCTTCTCTGACGGGAGCCGGACTGCCTGGACCTGTCTGTAGACTGTTCATGTCCAGTTGGTTGCCTGCTTGATGGGGCTCTGTGGCCTACCTGACCATGGGAGGAATCACTATCAGTGTGGGAGCCTCTCTGGCCTTGTCTGGATCCTGAGCGTCCAGCGCCATCATGACGGTCTTCGTGGCCCCTTCTGGTGCCAGATCCAGAGGTTGTCTGGTGATGCTCAGAGCTGTCTCTTGCAGCCTCCTGGTGGGACCCTTGACCCTCTCTAGCACTCTGTCTGGTTCTTCCTTGGGAAGATCCAGCCTGGTGGCCAGAGGAGGTCTGTCCTTGGTGAGAGCCTCCAGTCCTGGTGCTGTCCCTTCCTTGTTCTTGGTGGGAGCCCTGGGCAGCTCGGCCACTGGAGCGCTGCTGTGTGTGGCCGGACTCGGAGTGGCCGTGTTCTTCCTCAGAGTAGTAGTACAACTGATAGGGTCCAGAGCTTTTGTGGCCTCGGGAGGATGTCTGCTCTTGCGTATGGCTGGCCCCGGAACGACCACGAGCTCCTACTGCCTGTCCTTCTGAGCCTTCAGAATGGCTTTCGCTGTCACTGGCCTGGCTGGTGCTGTCCCTCTGTTGTCTCTCCCTCCTTGATGTGGAATGCCTGGGTCCATCTGGTGACTGGTGGCCAGCTGGGGACTGCTGTCTTCCTCGGGAACCTGTTCTTGTGGTGCCCCTGGCAGAGTCAGCATGTCTTTGGGAGGACTCGCTTCTCTGACGGGAGCCGGACTGCCTGGACCTGTCTGTAGACTGTTCATGTCCAGTTGGTTGCCTGCTTGATGGGGCCCTGTGGCCTACCTGACCATGGGAGGAATCACTATCAGTGTGGGAGCCTCTCTGGCCTTGTCTGGATCCTGAGCGTCCAGCGCCATCATGACGGTCTTCGTGGCCCCTTCTGGTGCCAGATCCAGAGGTTGTCTGGTGGTGCTCAGAGCTGTCTCTTGCAGCCTCCCGGTGGGACCCCTGACCCTCTCTAGCACTCTGTCCGGTTCTTCCTTGGGAAGATCCAGCCTTCTGGCCAGAGGAGGTCTGTCCTTGGTGAGAGCCTCCAGTCCTGGTGCTGTCCCTTCCTTGTTCTTGATGGGAGCCCTGGGCAGCTCGGCCACTGGAGCGCTGCTGTGTGTGGCCGGACTCGGAGTGGCCGTGTTCTTCCTCAGAGTAGTAGTACAACTGATAGGGTCCAGAGCCTTTGTGGCCTCGGGAGGATGTCTGCTGTTGCCTATGGCTGGCCCCAGAACGACCACGAGCTCCTACTGCCTGTCCTTCTGAGCCTTCAGAATGGCTTTCGCTTTCACTGGCCTGGCTGGTGCTGTCCCTCTGTTGTCTCTCCCTCCTTGATGTGGAATGCCTGGGTCCATCTGGTGACTGGTGGCCAGTTGGGGACTGCTGTCTTCCTCGGGAACCTGTTCTTGTGGTGCCCCTGGCAGAGTCAGCATGTCTTTGGGAGGACTCGCTTCTCTGACGGGAGCCGGACTGCCTGGACCTGTCTGTAGACTGTTCATGTCCAGTTGGTTGCCTGCTTGATGGGGCCTCTGTGGCCTACCTGACCATGGGAGGAATCACTATCAGTGTGGGAGCCTCTCTGGCCTTGTCTGGATCCTGAGCGTCCAGCGCCATCATGACGGTCTTCGTGGCCCCTTCTGGTGCCAGATCCAGAGGTTGTCTGGTGATGCTCAGAGCTGTCTCTTGCAGCCTCCTGGTGGGACCCTTGACCCTCTCTAGCACTCTGTCTGGTTCTTCCTTGGGAAGATCCAGCCTTCTGGCCAGAGGAGGTCTGTCCTTGGTGAGAGCCTCCAGTCCTGGTGCTGTCCCTTCCTTGTTCTTGGTGGGAGCCCTGGGCAGCTCGGCCACTGGAGCGCTGCTGTGTGTGGCCGGACTCGGTGTGGCCGTGTTCTTCCTCAGAGTAGTAGTACAACTGATAGGGTCCAGAGCTTTTGTGGCCTCGGGAGGATGTCTGCTCTTGCGTATGGCTGGCCCCGGAACGACCACGAGCTCCTACTGCCTGTCCTTCTGAGCCTTCAGAATGGCTTTCGCTGTCACTGGCCTGGCTGGTGCTGTCCCTCTGTTGTCTCTCCCTCCTTGATGTGGAATGCCTGGGTCCATCTGGTGACTGGTGGCCAGCTGGGGACTGCTGTCTTCCTCGGGAACCTGTTCTTGTGGTGCCCCTGGCAGAGTCAGCATGTCTTTGGGAGGACTCACTTCTCTGACGGGAGCCGGACTGCCTGGACCTGTCTGTAGACTGTTCATGTCCAGTTGGTTGCCTGCTTGATGGGGCCCTGTGGCCTACCTGACCATGGGAGGAATCACTATCAGTGTGGGAGCCTCTCTGGCCTTGTCTGGATCCTGAGCGTCCAGCGCCATCATGACGGTCTTCGTGGCCCCTTCTGGTGCCAGATCCAGAGGTTGTCTGGTGATGCTCAGAGCTGTCTCTTGCAGCCTCCCGGTGGGACCCCTGACCCTCTCTAGCACTCTGTCCGGTTCTTCCTTGGGAAGATCCAGCCTTCTGGCCAGAGGAGGTCTGTCCTTGGTGAGAGCCTCCAGTCCTGGTGCTGTCCCTTCCTTGTTCTTGATGAGAGCCCTGGGCAGCTCGGCCACTGGAGCGCTGCTGTGTGTGGCCGGACTCGGAGTGGCTGTGTTCTTCCTCAGAGTAGTAGTACAACTGATAGGGTCCAGAGCCTTTGTGGCCTCGGGAGGATGTCTGCTGTTGCCTATGGCTGGCCCCGGAACGACCACGAGCTCCTACTGCCTGTCCTTCTGAGCCTTCAGAATGGCTTTCGCTGTCACTGGCCTGGCTGGTGCTGTCCCTCTGTTGTCTCTCCCTCCTTGATGTGGAATGCCTGGGTCCATCTGGTGACTGGTGGCCAGTTGGGGACTGCTGTCTTCCTCGGGAACCTGTTCTTGTGGTGCCCCTGGCAGAGTCAGCATGTCTTTGGGAGGACTCGCTTCTCTGACGGGAGCCGGACTGCCTGGACCTGTCTGTAGACTGTTCATGTCCAGTTGGTTGCCTGCTTGATGGGGCTCTATGGCCTACCTGACCATGGGAGGAATCACTATCAGTGTGGGAGCCTCTCTGGCCTTGTCTGGATCCTGAGCGTCCAGCGCCATCATGACGGTCTTCGTGGCCCCTTCTGGTGCCAGATCCAGAGGTTGTCTGGTGATGCTCAGAGCTGTCTCTTGCAGCCTCCTGGTGGGACCCTTGACCCTCTCTAGCACTCTGTCTGGTTCTTCCTTGGGAAGATCCAGCCTGCTGGCCAGAGGAGGTCTGTCCTTGGTGAGAGCCTCCAGTCCTGGTGCTGTCCCTTCCTTGTTCTTGGTGGGAGCCCTGGGCAGCTCGGCCACTGGAGCGCTGCTGTGTGTGGCCGGACTCGGAGTGGCCGTGTTCTTCCTCAGAGTAGTAGTACAACTGATAGGGTCCAGAGCTTTTGTGGCCTCGGGAGGATGTCTGCTCTTGCGTATGGCTGGCCCCGGAACGACCACGAGCTCCTACTGCCTGTCCTTCTGAGCCTTCAGAATGGCTTTCGCTGTCACTGGCCTGGCTGGTGCTGTCTCTCTGTTGTCTCTCCCTCCTTGATGTGGAATGCCTGGGTCCATCTGGTGACTGGTGGCCAGCTGGGGACTGCTGTCTTCCTCGGGAACCTGTTCTTGTGGTGCCCCTGGCAGAGTCAGCATGTCTTTGGGAGGACTCGCTTCTCTGACGGGAGCCGGACTGCCTGGACCTGTCTGTAGACTGTTCATGTCCAGTTGGTTGCCTGCTTGATGGGGCCCTGTGGCCTACCTGACCATGGGAGGAATCACTATCAGTGTGGGAGCCTCTCTGGCCTTGTCTGGATCCTGAGCGTCCAGCGCCATCATGACGGTCTTCGTGGCCCCTTCTGGTGCCAGATCCAGAGGTTGTCTGGTGATGCTCAGAGCTGTCTCTTGCAGCCTCCTGGTGGGACCCCTTGACCCTCTCTAGCACTCTGTCTGGTTCTTCCTTGGGAAGATCCAGCCTTCTGGCCAGAGGAGGTCTGTCCTTGGTGAGAGCCTCCAGTCCTGGTGCTGTCCCTTCCTTGTTCTTGATGGGAGCCCTGGGCAGCTCGGCCACTGGAGCGCTGCTGTGTGTGGCCGGACTCGGTAGTGGCCGTGTTCTTCCTCAGAGTAGTAGTACAACTGATAGGGTCCAGAGCCTTTGTGGCCTCGGGAGGATGTCTGCTCTTGCCGTATGGCTGGCCCCAGGAACGACCACGAGCTCCTACTGCCTGTCCTTCTGAGCCTTCAGAATGGCTTTCGCTGTCACTGGCCTGGCTGGTGCTGTCCCTCTGTTGTCTCTCCCTCCTTGATGTGGAATGCCTGGGTCCATCTGGTGACTGGTGGCCAGCTTGGGGACTGCTGTCTTCCTCGGGAACCTGTTCTTGTGGTGCCCCTGGCAGAGTCAGCATGTCTTTGGGAGGACTCACTTCTCTGACGGGAGCCGGACTGCCTGGACCTGTCTGTAGACTGTTCATGTCCAGTTGGTTGCCTGCTTGATGGGGCCCTGTGGCCTACCTGACCATGGGAGGAATCACTATCAGTGTGGGAGCCTCTCTGGCCTTGTCTGGATCCTGAGCGTCCAGCGCCATCATGACGGTCTTCGTGGCCCCTTCTGGTGCCAGATCCAGAGGTTGTCTGGTGATGCTCAGAGCTGTCTCTTGCAGCCTCCGGTGGGACCCCTGACCCTCTCTAGCACTCTGTCCTGGTTCTTCCTTGGGAAGATCCAGCCTTCTGGCCAGAGGAGGTCTGTCCTTGGTGAGAGCCTCCAGTCCTGGTGCTGTCCCTTCCTTGTTCTTGATGGAGAGCCCTGGGCAGCTCGGCCACTGGAGCGCTGCTGTGTGTGGCCGGACTCGGAGTGGCCTGTGTTCTTCCTCAGAGTAGTAGTACAACTGATAGGGTCCAGAGCTTTGTGGCCTCGGGAGGATGTCTGCTCTTGCCTATGGCTGGCCCCGGAACGACCACGAGCTCCTACTGCCTGTCCTTCTGAGCCTTCAGAATGGCTTTCGCTGTCACTGGCCTGGCTGGTGCTGTCCCTCTGTTGTCTCTCCCTCCTTGATGTGGAATGCCTGGGTCCATCTGGTGACTGGTGGCCAGCTGGGGACTGCTGTCTTCCTCGGGAACCTGTTCTTGTGGTGCCCCTGGCAGAGTCAGCATGTCTTTGGGAGGACTCGCTTCTCTGACGGGAGCCGGACTGCCTGGACCTGTCTGTAGACTGTTCATGTCCAGTTGGTTGCCTGCTTGATGGGGCCTCTATGGCCTACCTGACCATGGGAGGAATCACTATCAGTGTGGGAGCCTCTCTGGCCTTGTCTGGATCCTGAGCGTCCAGCGCCATCATGACGGTCTTCGTGGCCCCTTCTGGTGCCAGATCCAGAGGTTGTCTGGTGGTGCTCAGAGCTGTCTCTTGCAGCCTCCCGGTGGGACCCCTGACCCTCTCTAGCACTCTGTCCGGTTCTTCCTTGGGAAGATCCAGCCTTCTGGCCAGAGGAGGTCTGTCCTTGGTGAGAGCCTCCAGTCCTGGTGCTGTCCCTTCCTTGTTCTTGATGAGAGCCCTGGGCAGCTCGGCCACTGGAGCGCTGCTGTGTGTGGCCGGACTCGGAGTGGCTGTGTTCTTCCTCAGAGTAGTAGTACAACTGATAGGGTCCAGAGCCTTTTGTGGCCTCGGGAGGATGTCTGCTCTTGCCTATGGCTGGCCCCGGAACGACCACGAGCTCCTACTGCCTGTCCTTCTGAGCCTTCAGAATGGCTTTCGCTGTCACTGGCCTGGCTGGTGCTGTCCCTCTGTTGTCTCTCCCTCCTTGATGTGGAATGCCTGGGTCCATCTGGTGACTGGTGGCCAGCTTGGGGACTGCTGTCTTCCTCGGGAACCTGTTCTTGTGGTGCCCCTGGCAGAGTCAGCATGTCTTTGGGAGGACTCGCTTCTCTGACGGGAGCCGGACTGCCTGGACCTGTCTGTAGACTGTTCATGTCCAGTTGGTTGCCTGCTTGATGGGGCTCTATGGCCTACCTGACCATGGGAGGAATCACTATCAGTGTGGGAGCCTCTCTGGCCTTGTCTGGATCCTGAGCGTCCAGCGCCATCATGACGGTCTTCGTGGCCCCTTCTGGTGCCAGATCCAGAGGTTGTCTGGTGATGCTCAGAGCTGTCTCTTGCAGCCTCCTGGTGGGACCCTTGACCCCTCTCTAGCACTCTGTCTGGTTCTTCCTTGGGAAGATCCAGCCTTCTGGCCAGAGGAGGTCTGTCCTTGGTGAGAGCCTCCAGTCCTGGTGCTGTCCCTTCCTTGTTCTTGGTGGGAGCCCTGGGCAGCTCGGCCACTGGAGCGCTGCTGTGTGTGGCCGGACTCGGAGTGGCCGTGTTCTTCCTCAGAGTAGTAGTACAACTGATAGGGTCCAGAGCTTTTGTGGCCTCGGGAGGATGTCTGCTCTTGCGTATGGCTGGCCCCGGAACGACCACGAGCTCCTACTGCCTGTCCTTCTGAGCCTTCAGAATGGCTTTCGCTGTCACTGGCCTGGCTGGTGCTGTCCCTCTGTTGTCTCTCCCTCCTTGATGTGGAATGCCTGGGTCCATCTGGTGACTGGTGGCCAGCTGGGGACTGCTGTCTTCCTCGGGAACCTGTTCTTGTGGTGCCCCTGGCAGAGTCAGCATGTCTTTGGGAGGACTCGCTTCTCTGACGGGAGCCGGACTGCCTGGACCTGTCTGTAGACTGTTCATGTCCAGTTGGTTGCCTGCTTGATGGGGCCCTGTGGCCTACCTGACCATGGGAGGAATCACTATCAGTGTGGGAGCCTCTCTGGCCTTGTCTGGATCCTGAGCGTCCAGCGCCATCATGACGGTCTTCGTGGCCCCTTCTGGTGCCAGATCCAGAGGTTGTCTGGTGGTGCTCAGAGCTGTCTCTTGCAGCCTCCCGGTGGGACCCCTGACCCTCTCTAGCACTCTGTCCGGTTCTTCCTTGGGAAGATCCAGCCTGGTGGCCAGAGGAGGTCTGTCCTTGGTGAGAGCCTCCAGTCCTGGTGCTGTCCCTTCCTTGTTCTTGATGGGAGCCCTGGGCAGCTCGGCCACTGGAGCGCTGCTGTGTGTGGCCGGACTCGGAGTGGCCGTGTTCTTCCTCAGAGTAGTAGTACAACTGATAGGGTCCAGAGCCTTTGTGGCCTTGAGAGGATGTCTGTTGTTGCCTATGGCTGGCCCCGGAATTACCACGAGCTCCTACTGCCTGTCCTTCTGAGCCTTCAGAATGGCTTTCGCTGTCACTGGCCTGGCTGGTGCTGTCCCTCTGTTGTCTCTCCCTCCTTGATGTGGAATGCCTGGGTCCATCTTGTGACTGGTGGCCAGTTGGGGACTGCTGTCTTCCTCGGGAACCTGTTCTTGTGGTGCCCCTGGCAGAGTCAGCATGTCTTTGGGAGGACTCGCTTCTCTGACGGGAGCCGGACTGCCTGGACCTGTCTGTAGACTGTTCATGTCCAGTTGGTTGCCTGCTTGATGGGGCTCTATGGCCTACCTGACCATGGGAGGAATCACTATCAGTGTGGGAGCCTCTCTGGCCTTGTCTGGATCCTGAGCGTCCAGCGCCATCATGACGGTCTTCGTGGCCCCTTCTGGTGCCAGATCCAGAGGTTGTCTGGTGATGCTCAGAGCTGTCTCTTGCAGCCTCCTGGTGGGACCCTTGACCCTCTCTAGCACTCTGTCTGGTTCTTCCTTGGGAAGATCCAGCCTTCTGGCCAGAGGAGGTCTGTCCTTGGTGAGAGCCTCCAGTCCTGGTGCTGTCCCTTCCTTGTTCTTGGTGGGAGCCCTGGGCAGCTCGGCCACTGGAGCGCTGCTGTGTGTGGCCGGACTCGGAGTGGCCGTGTTCTTCCTCAGAGTAGTAGTACAACTGATAGGGTCCAGAGCTTTTGTGGCCTCGGGAGGATGTCTGCTCTTGCGTATGGCTGGCCCCGGAACGACCACGAGCTCCTACTGCCTGTCCTTCTGAGCCTTCAGAATGGCTTTCGCTGTCACTGGCCTGGCTGGTGCTGTCTCTCTGTTGTCTCTCCCTCCTTGATGTGGAATGCCTGGGTCCATCTGGTGACTGGTGGCCAGCTGGGGACTGCTGTCTTCCTCGGGAACCTGTTCTTGTGGTGCCCCTGGCAGAGTCAGCATGTCTTTGGGAGGACTCGCTTCTCTGACGGGAGCCGGACTGCCTGGACCTGTCTGTAGACTGTTCATGTCCAGTTGGTTGCCTGCTTGATGGGGCCCTGTGGCCTACCTGACCATGGGAGGAATCACTATCAGTGTGGGAGCCTCTCTGGCCTTGTCTGGATCCTGAGCGTCCAGCGCCATCATGACGGTCTTCGTGGCCCCTTCTGGTGCCAGATCCAGAGGTTGTCTGGTGGTGCTCAGAGCTGTCTCTTGCAGCCTCCCGGTGGGACCCCTGACCCTCTCTAGCACTCTGTCCGGTTCTTCCTTGGGAAGATCCAGCCTGGTGGCCAGAGGAGGTCTGTCCTTGGTGAGAGCCTCCAGTCCTGGTGCTGTCCCTTCCTTGTTCTTGATGGGAGCCCTGGGCAGCTCGGCCACTGGAGCGCTGCTGTGTGTGGCCGGACTCGGAGTGGCCGTGTTCTTCCTCAGAGTAGTAGTACAACTGATAGGGTCCAGAGCCTTTGTGGCCTTGAGAGGATGTCTGTTGTTGCCTATGGCTGGCCCCGGAATTACCACGAGCTCCTACTGCCTGTCCTTCTGAGCCTTCAGAATGGCTTTCGCTGTCACTGGCCTGGCTGGTGCTGTCCCTCTGTTGTCTCTCCCTCCTTGATGTGGAATGCCTGGGTCCATCTGGTGACTGGTGGCCAGCTGGGGACTGCTGTCTTCCTCGGGAACCTGTTCTTGTGGTGCCCCTGGCAGAGTCAGCATGTCTTTGGGAGGACTCGCTTCTCTGACGGGAGCCGGACTGCCTGGACCTGTCTGTAGACTGTTCATGTCCAGTTGGTTGCCTGCTTGATGGGGCCCTGTGGCCTACCTGACCATGGGAGGAATCACTATCAGTGTGGGAGCCTCTCTGGCCTTGTCTGGATCCTGAGCGTCCAGCGCCATCATGACGGTCTTCGTGGCCCCTTCTGGTGCCAGATCCAGAGGTTGTCTGGTGGTGCTCAGAGCTGTCTCTTGCAGCCTCCCGGTGGGACCCCTGACCCTCTCTAGCACTCTGTCCGGTTCTTCCTTGGGAAGATCCAGCCTGGTGGCCAGAGGAGGTCTGTCCTTGGTGAGAGCCTCCAGTCCTGGTGCTGTCCCTTCCTTGTTCTTGATGGGAGCCCTGGGCAGCTCGGCCACTGGAGCGCTGCTGTGTGTGGCCGGACTCGGAGTGGCCGTGTTCTTCCTCAGAGTAGTAGTACAACTGATAGGGTCCAGAGCTTTTGTGGCCTCGGGAGGATGTCTGCTGTTGCCTATGGCTGGCCCCGGAACGACCACGAGCTCCTACTGCCTGTCCTTCTGAGCCTTCAGAATGGCTTTCGCTGTCACTGGCCTGGCTGGTGCTGTCCCTCTGTTGTCTCTCCCTCCTTGATGTGGAATGCCTGGGTCCATCTTGTGACTGGTGGCCAGTTGGGGACTGCTGTCTTCCTCGGGAACCTGTTCTTGTGGTGCCCCTGGCAGAGTCAGCATGTCTTTGGGAGGACTCGCTTCTCTGACGGGAGCCGGACTGCCTGGACCTGTCTGTAGACTGTTCATGTCCAGTTGGTTGCCTGCTTGATGGGGCTCTGTGGCCTACCTGACCATGGGAGGAATCACTATCAGTGTGGGAGCCTCTCTGGCCTTGTCTGGATCCTGAGCGTCCAGCGCCATCATGACGGTCTTCGTGGCCCCTTCTGGTGCCAGATCCAGAGGTTGTCTGGTGATGCTCAGAGCTGTCTCTTGCAGCCTCCTGGTGGGACCCTTGACCCTCTCTAGCACTCTGTCTGGTTCTTCCTTGGGAAGATCCAGCCTGGTGGCCAGAGGAGGTCTGTCCTTGGTGAGAGCCTCCAGTCCTGGTGCTGTCCCTTCCTTGTTCTTGGTGGGAGCCCTGGGCAGCTCGGCCACTGGAGCGCTGCTGTGTGTGGCCGGACTCGGAGTGGCCGTGTTCTTCCTCAGAGTAGTAGTACAACTGATAGGGTCCAGAGCTTTTGTGGCCTCGGGAGGATGTCTGCTCTTGCGTATGGCTGGCCCCGGAACGACCACGAGCTCCTACTGCCTGTCCTTCTGAGCCTTCAGAATGGCTTTCGCTGTCACTGGCCTGGCTGGTGCTGTCCCTCTGTTGTCTCTCCCTCCTTGATGTGGAATGCCTGGGTCCATCTGGTGACTGGTGGCCAGCTGGGGACTGCTGTCTTCCTCGGGAACCTGTTCTTGTGGTGCCCCTGGCAGAGTCAGCATGTCTTTGGGAGGACTCGCTTCTCTGACGGGAGCCGGACTGCCTGGACCTGTCTGTAGACTGTTCATGTCCAGTTGGTTGCCTGCTTGATGGGGCCCTGTGGCCTACCTGACCATGGGAGGAATCACTATCAGTGTGGGAGCCTCTCTGGCCTTGTCTGGATCCTGAGCGTCCAGCGCCATCATGACGGTCTTCGTGGCCCCTTCTGGTGCCAGATCCAGAGGTTGTCTGGTGGTGCTCAGAGCTGTCTCTTGCAGCCTCCCGGTGGGACCCCTGACCCTCTCTAGCACTCTGTCCGGTTCTTCCTTGGGAAGATCCAGCCTTCTGGCCAGAGGAGGTCTGTCCTTGGTGAGAGCCTCCAGTCCTGGTGCTGTCCCTTCCTTGTTCTTGATGGGAGCCCTGGGCAGCTCGGCCACTGGAGCGCTGCTGTGTGTGGCCGGACTCGGAGTGGCCGTGTTCTTCCTCAGAGTAGTAGTACAACTGATAGGGTCCAGAGCCTTTTGTGGCCTCGGGAGGATGTCTGCTGCTTGCCTATGGCTGGCCCCAGGAACGACCACGAGCTCCTACTGCCTGTCCTTCTGAGCCTTCAGAATGGCTTTCGCTTTCACTGGCCTGGCTGGTGCTGTCCCTCTGTTGTCTCTCCCTCCTTGATGTGGAATGCCTGGGTCCATCTGGTGACTGGTGGCCAGTTGGGGACTGCTGTCTTCCTCGGGAACCTGTTCTTGTGGTGCCCCTGGCAGAGTCAGCATGTCTTTGGGAGGACTCGCTTCTCTGACGGGAGCCGGACTGCCTGGACCTGTCTGTAGACTGTTCATGTCCAGTTGGTTGCCTGCTTGATGGGGCTCTGTGGCCTACCTGACCATGGGAGGAATCACTATCAGTGTGGGAGCCTCTCTGGCCTTGTCTGGATCCTGAGCGTCCAGCGCCATCATGACGGTCTTCGTGGCCCCTTCTGGTGCCAGATCCAGAGGTTGTCTGGTGATGCTCAGAGCTGTCTCTTGCAGCCTCCTGGTGGGACCCTTGACCCTCTCTAGCACTCTGTCTGGTTCTTCCTTGGGAAGATCCAGCCTTCTGGCCAGAGGAGGTCTGTCCTTGGTGAGAGCCTCCAGTCCTGGTGCTGTCCCTTCCTTGTTCTTGGTGGGAGCCCTGGGCAGCTCGGCCACTGGAGCGCTGCTGTGTGTGGCCGGACTCGGAGTGGCCGTGTTCTTCCTCAGAGTAGTAGTACAACTGATAGGGTCCAGAGCTTTTGTGGCCTCGGGAGGATGTCTGCTCTTGCGTATGGCTGGCCCCGGAACGACCACGAGCTCCTACTGCCTGTCCTTCTGAGCCTTCAGAATGGCTTTCGCTGTCACTGGCCTGGCTGGTGCTGTCCCTCTGTTGTCTCTCCCTCCTTGATGTGGAATGCCTGGGTCCATCCTGGTGAATGGTGGCCAGCTGGGGACTGCTGTCTTCCTCGGGAACCTGTTCTTGTGGTGCCCCTGGCAGAGTCAGCATGTCTTTGGGAGGACTCACTTCTCTGACGGGAGCCGGACTGCCTGGACCTGTCTGTAGACTGTTCATGTCCAGTTGGTTGCCTGCTTGATGGGGCCCTGTGGCCTACCTGACCATGGGAGGAATCACTATCAGTGTGGGAGCCTCTCTGGCCTTGTCTGGATCCTGAGCGTCCAGCGCCATCATGACGGTCTTCGTGGCCCCTTCTGGTGCCAGATCCAGAGGTTGTCTGGTGGTGCTCAGAGCTGTCTCTTGCAGCCTCCCGGTGGGACCCCTGACCCTCTCTAGCACTCTGTCCGGTTCTTCCTTGGGAAGATCCAGCCTTCTGGCCAGAGGAGGTCTGTCCTTGGTGAGAGCCTCCAGTCCTGGTGCTGTCCCTTCCTTGTTCTTGATGAGAGCCCTGGGCAGCTCGGCCACTGGAGCGCTGCTGTGTGTGGCCGGACTCGGAGTGGCCGTGTTCTTCCTCAGAGTAGTAGTACAACTGATAGGGTCCAGAGCCTTTGTGGCCTCGGGAGGATGTCTGCTGTTGCCTATGGCTGGCCCCGGAACGACCACGAGCTCCTACTGCCTGTCCTTCTGAGCCTTCAGAATGGCTTTCGCTGTCACTGGCCTGGCTGGTGCTGTCCCTCTGTTGTCTCTCCCTCCTTGATGTGGAATGCCTGGGTCCATCTGGTGACTGGTGGCCAGTTGGGGACTGCTGTCTTCCTCGGGAACCTGTTCTTGTGGTGCCCCTGGCAGAGTCAGCATGTCTTTGGGAGGACTCGCTTCTCTGACGGGAGCCGGACTGCCTGGACCTGTCTGTAGACTGTTCATGTCCAGTTGGTTGCCTGCTTGATGGGGCTCTGTGGCCTACCTGACCATGGGAGGAATCACTATCAGTGTGGGAGCCTCTCTGGCCTTGTCTGGATCCTGAGCGTCCAGCGCCATCATGACGGTCTTCGTGGCCCCTTCTGGTGCCAGATCCAGAGGTTGTCTGGTGATGCTCAGAGCTGTCTCTTGCAGCCTCCTGGTGGGACCCTTGACCCTCTCTAGCACTCTGTCTGGTTCTTCCTTGGGAAGATCCAGCCTGCTGGCCAGAGGAGGTCTGTCCTTGGTGAGAGCCTCCAGTCCTGGTGCTGTCCCTTCCTTGTTCTTGGTGGGAGCCCTGGGCAGCTCGGCCACTGGAGCGCTGCTGTGTGTGGCCGGACTCGGAGTGGCCGTGTTCTTCCTCAGAGTAGTAGTACAACTGATAGGGTCCAGAGCTTTTGTGGCCTCGGGAGGATGTCTGCTCTTGCGTATGGCTGGCCCCGGAACGACCACGAGCTCCTACTGCCTGTCCTTCTGAGCCTTCAGAATGGCTTTCGCTGTCACTGGCCTGGCTGGTGCTGTCCCTCTGTTGTCTCTCCCTCCTTGATGTGGAATGCCTGGGTCCATCTGGTGACTGGTGGCCAGCTGGGGACTGCTGTCTTCCTCGGGAACCTGTTCTTGTGGTGCCCCTGGCAGAGTCAGCATGTCTTTGGGAGGACTCGCTTCTCTGACGGGAGCCGGACTGCCTGGACCTGTCTGTAGACTGTTCATGTCCAGTTGGTTGCCTGCTTGATGGGGCCCTGTGGCCTACCTGACCATGGGAGGAATCACTATCAGTGTGGGAGCCTCTCTGGCCTTGTCTGGATCCTGAGCGTCCAGCGCCATCATGACGGTCTTCGTGGCCCCTTCTGGTGCCAGATCCAGAGGTTGTCTGGTGGTGCTCAGAGCTGTCTCTTGCAGCCTCCCTGGTGGGACCCCTGACCCTCTCTAGCACTCTGTCCGGTTCTTCCTTGGGAAGATCCAGCCTGGTGGCCAGAGGAGGTCTGTCCTTGGTGAGAGCCTCCAGTCCTGGTGCTGTCCCTTCCTTGTTCTTGATGGGAGCCCTGGGCAGCTCGGCCACTGGAGCGCTGCTGTGTGTGGCCGGACTCGGAGTGGCCGTGTTCTTCCTCAGAGTAGTAGTACAACTGATAGGGTCCAGAGCCTTTTGTGGCCTCGGGAGGATGTCTGCTGTTGCGTATGGCTGGCCCCAGGAACGACCACGAGCTCCTACTGCCTGTCCTTCTGAGCCTTCAGAATGGCTTTCGCTGTCACTGGCCTGGCTGGTGCTGTCCCTCTGTTGTCTCTCCCTCCTTGATGTGGAATGCCTGGGTCCATCTGGTGACTGGTGGCCAGCTTGGGGACTGCTGTCTTCCTCGGGAACCTGTTCTTGTGGTGCCCCTGGCAGAGTCAGCATGTCTTTGGGAGGACTCACTTCTCTGACGGGAGCCGGACTGCCTGGACCTGTCTGTAGACTGTTCATGTCCAGTTGGTTGCCTGCTTGATGGGGCCCTGTGGCCTACCTGACCATGGGAGGAATCACTATCAGTGTGGGAGCCTCTCTGGCCTTGTCTGGATCCTGAGCGTCCAGCGCCATCATGACGGTCTTCGTGGCCCCTTCTGGTGCCAGATCCAGAGGTTGTCTGGTGATGCTCAGAGCTGTCTCTTGCAGCCTCCTGGTGGGACCCCTGACCCTCTCTAGCACTCTGTCCGGTTCTTCCTTGGGAAGATCCAGCCTTCTGGCCAGAGGAGGTCTGTCCTTGGTGAGAGCCTCCAGTCCTGGTGCTGTCCCTTCCTTGTTCTTGATGAGAGCCCTGGGCAGCTCGGCCACTGGAGCGCTGCTGTGTGTGGCCGGACTCGGAGTGGCCTGTGTTCTTCCTCAGAGTAGTAGTACAACTGATAGGGTCCAGAGCCTTTGTGGCCTCGGGAGGATGTCTGCTGCTTGCCTATGGCTGGCCCCGGAACGACCACGAGCTCCTACTGCCTGTCCTTCTGAGCCTTCAGAATGGCTTTCGCTGTCACTGGCCTGGCTGGTGCTGTCCCTCTGTTGTCTCTCCCTCCTTGATGTGGAATGCCTGGGTCCATCTGGTGACTGGTGGCCAGTTGGGGACTGCTGTCTTCCTCGGGAACCTGTTCTTGTGGTGCCCCTGGCAGAGTCAGCATGTCTTTGGGAGGACTCGCTTCTCTGACGGGAGCCGGACTGCCTGGACCTGTCTGTAGACTGTTCATGTCCAGTTGGTTGCCTGCTTGATGGGGCTCTATGGCCTACCTGACCATGGGAGGAATCACTATCAGTGTGGGAGCCTCTCTGGCCTTGTCTGGATCCTGAGCGTCCAGCGCCATCATGACGGTCTTCGTGGCCCCTTCTGGTGCCAGATCCAGAGGTTGTCTGGTGATGCTCAGAGCTGTCTCTTGCAGCCTCCTGGTGGGACCCTTGACCCTCTCTAGCACTCTGTCCTGGTTCTTCCTTGGGAAGATCCAGCCTTCTGGCCAGAGGAGGTCTGTCCTTGGTGAGAGCCTCCAGTCCTGGTGCTGTCCCTTCCTTGTTCTTGGTGGGAGCCCTGGGCAGCTCGGCCACTGGAGCGCTGCTGTGTGTGGCCGGACTCGGAGTGGCCTGTGTTCTTCCTCAGAGTAGTAGTACAACTGATAGGGTCCAGAGCTTTTGTGGCCTCGGGAGGATGTCTGCTCTTGCGTATGGCTGGCCCCGGAACGACCACGAGCTCCTACTGCCTGTCCTTCTGAGCCTTCAGAATGGCTTTCGCTGTCACTGGCCTGGCTGGTGCTGTCTCTCTGTTGTCTCTCCCTCCTTGATGTGGAATGCCTGGGTCCATCTGGTGACTGGTGGCCAGCTGGGGACTGCTGTCTTCCTCGGGAACCTGTTCTTGTGGTGCCCCTGGCAGAGTCAGCATGTCTTTGGGAGGACTCGCTTCTCTGACGGGAGCCGGACTGCCTGGACCTGTCTGTAGACTGTTCATGTCCAGTTGGTTGCCTGCTTGATGGGGCCCTGTGGCCTACCTGACCATGGGAGGAATCACTATCAGTGTGGGAGCCTCTCTGGCCTTGTCTGGATCCTGAGCGTCCAGCGCCATCATGACGGTCTTCGTGGCCCCTTCTGGTGCCAGATCCAGAGGTTGTCTGGTGGTGCTCAGAGCTGTCTCTTGCAGCCTCCCTGGTGGGACCCTTGACCCTCTCTAGCACTCTGTCCGGTTCTTCCTTGGGAAGATCCAGCCTGGCTGGCCAGAGGAGGTCTGTCCTTGGTGAGAGCCTCCAGTCCTGGTGCTGTCCCTTCCTTGTTCTTGATGGGAGCCCTGGGCAGCTCGGCCACTGGAGCGCTGCTGTGTGTGGCCGGACTCGGAGTGGCCGTGTTCTTCCTCAGAGTAGTAGTACAACTGATAGGGTCCAGAGCCTTTGTGGCCTCTGAGAGGATGTCTGCTTGTTGCCTATGGCTGGCCCCGGAATTACCACGAGCTCCTACTGCCTGTCCTTCTGAGCCTTCAGAATGGCTTTCGCTGTCACTGGCCTGGCTGGTGCTGTCCCTCTGTTGTCTCTCCCTCCTTGATGTGGAATGCCTGGGTCCATCTGGTGACTGGTGGCCAGCTGGGGACTGCTGTCTTCCTCGGGAACCTGTTCTTGTGGTGCCCCTGGCAGAGTCAGCATGTCTTTGGGAGGACTCGCTTCTCTGACGGGAGCCGGACTGCCTGGACCTGTCTGTAGACTGTTCATGTCCAGTTGGTTGCCTGCTTGATGGGGCCCTGTGGCCTACCTGACCATGGGAGGAATCACTATCAGTGTGGGAGCCTCTCTGGCCTTGTCTGGATCCTGAGCGTCCAGCGCCATCATGACGGTCTTCGTGGCCCCTTCTGGTGCCAGATCCAGAGGTTGTCTGGTGGTGCTCAGAGCTGTCTCTTGCAGCCTCCCGGTGGGACCCCTGACCCTCTCTAGCACTCTGTCCGGTTCTTCCTTGGGAAGATCCAGCCTGGTGGCCAGAGGAGGTCTGTCCTTGGTGAGAGCCTCCAGTCCTGGTGCTGTCCCTTCCTTGTTCTTGATGGGAGCCCTGGGCAGCTCGGCCACTGGAGCGCTGCTGTGTGTGGCCGGACTCGGAGTGGCCGTGTTCTTCCTCAGAGTAGTAGTACAACTGATAGGGTCCAGAGCCTTTGTGGCCTTGAGAGGATGTCTGTTGTTGCCTATGGCTGGCCCCGGAATTACCACGAGCTCCTACTGCCTGTCCTTCTGAGCCTTCAGAATGGCTTTCGCTGTCACTGGCCTGGCTGGTGCTGTCCCTCTGTTGTCTCTCCCTCCTTGATGTGGAATGCCTGGGTCCATCTGGTGACTGGTGGCCAGCTGGGGACTGCTGTCTTCCTCGGGAACCTGTTCTTGTGGTGCCCCTGGCAGAGTCAGCATGTCTTTGGGAGGACTCGCTTCTCTGACGGGAGCCGGACTGCCTGGACCTGTCTGTAGACTGTTCATGTCCAGTTGGTTGCCTGCTTGATGGGGCTCTGTGGCCTACCTGACCATGGGAGGAATCACTATCAGTGTGGGAGCCTCTCTGGCCTTGTCTGGATCCTGAGCGTCCAGCGCCATCATGACGGTCTTCGTGGCCCCTTCTGGTGCCAGATCCAGAGGTTGTCTGGTGGTGCTCAGAGCTGTCTCTTGCAGCCTCCCGGTGGGACCCCTGACCCTCTCTAGCACTCTGTCCGGTTCTTCCTTGGGAAGATCCAGCCTGGTGGCCAGAGGAGGTCTGTCCTTGGTGAGAGCCTCCAGTCCTGGTGCTGTCCCTTCCTTGTTCTTGATGGGAGCCCTGGGCAGCTCGGCCACTGGAGCGCTGCTGTGTGTGGCCGGACTCGGAGTGGCCGTGTTCTTCCTCAGAGTAGTAGTACAACTGATAGGGTCCAGAGCCTTTGTGGCCTTGAGAGGATGTCTGTTGTTGCCTATGGCTGGCCCCGGAATTACCACGAGCTCCTACTGCCTGTCCTTCTGAGCCTTCAGAATGGCTTTCGCTGTCACTGGCCTGGCTGGTGCTGTCCCTCTGTTGTCTCTCCCTCCTTGATGTGGAATGCCTGGGTCCATCTGGTGACTGGTGGCCAGCTGGGGACTGCTGTCTTCCTCGGGAACCTGTTCTTGTGGTGCCCCTGGCAGAGTCAGCATGTCTTTGGGAGGACTCGCTTCTCTGACGGGAGCCGGACTGCCTGGACCTGTCCGTAGACTGTTGTCGTCCAATTTTTTTCCTGTTTGAGGTTCTTTCATCTTCATGTTCTCCTTGGTCACTCTCCTTTTCATAATAATAATCACCACTGCCCTTTCCCCTTTCTTCATATTTTGTACTTTCATATTTCATGGCATCATTTTTTATTTCATTTGTTTCCTTTGTTCTTCTATGTTTTTTCCCTTTGCTGTCTCCTCTTTCATTTGATTTAGATCCTCCCCGATGCTTTCTAGTTGAACTGTGATGTTTCCCATGTTTTTCTCTTTCTCTGTGGGTATTTGTGTCCCTCTCCTGTTTTCTACTGCTTGATCCGTGTTTTTTTTCCCCTCGTCCTCTTGGGCTTTTGGATCTTTCATTATTTTTTTTTCCATCATTTCTTCTGTGTCTTTGTCTTCTTTCTTCTCCTTCTCCATCCTCCTCTTCTTCTTTATAATGATCTTTTCTTCTTCTCTTTGATCCAGTTTGCAAACTTTTGTTGCGAGATGATTCATAATATGCTTGAGCTAACTTCAACACCAACAGTAAATACTCAGTGAAGTCTATTTTTTCATTATGATCTACATCCAGGATTTGCATGAAGACATCCGCAATATCTTCATCATCTGGATTCTGTAAGAATTGCAGACACACATTCCTTCATACCAACTATTTTGAACTTTATAATTCAACTGCTATTTAAATTTATGTTTTATACCATCATTTGTGCTATGTCATTTAGATTTTTTCATTTGTAGTGTTTTTATAATCTTTCATTCTTTCACATATATTGGTAATGTATAAATTAATGTTTAAACATCAGTTAGGAATCCTGCCTCATTTTCTGAGGTCAATTATTCTTTTCCTCACTTTGTGAATCTGAATTTATTCACTCTATCACTTAATTTCCTCTCAGTAAATCCCTCTACATTTCTTGATGTTGGGAAACTTATTGTGAAAAGTTAAATTAAATATTGGTATTATTCATTTTTTACATATGGTATCACTACATGAATAATATGTAAGTACATACTTAAGGACAACTAGATAACATTTTGCTCTTCTTACTCAGGGCTCTTTAATTACATAATGTAATTAAATAATGTTTTATACAGTCTTAGCTAGCTTATTTGGGAGGAACAGAAAGTCTGCTTTTCTTGGTTGTTTTTTCTGTTTCTTACCTTCAAAACTGCCCGTAATTCTCCTTCCAGAAGTTCCTTCAGCTCGATTTTGCTCAGTGTTTCTGTTTCCTTATCATTGTATGAGTATTGCTGGAATATGTCAATCATGGAGGTGATGTTTTCCAGGAGAGTGGACATCTTTCAATAGTCTATATGTACCTAGAAAGATGAAACAAAATTTATTTTTTACTTTTATTTTGTAGGTTGTATTTATTACTGTAATGATTATTTATATTTTCAACCTGTAGTTTTCTTTAAGAAGTACACTTTTGAAATGAAACTTCATCATAAACAACTTTTCCCTACTCTCTGCAAAGTAAAAACATTGAGTAAGCTTTTTGGTATCTGACACTGCCTGTTTTGGGGTTTTAAATTCATTCCCAATAGTAGATTCTTAATCTCCTAGACCTCAGTGTGCTCTGTGTATCATAGTCACTCTTAGTGAACTGACTGTTCTTCCTGGAAGGAAGATAAAAAGCTCAGGTGCTTATCTTTTCAGTGACCAGAAAGTAGTAGGCATATCAATAAATGACATAAGTATGTATTATACAGAGGCATTGCAATGATGACTTTTAGACTTACATAACAGGGAACAAAAATTTGTCAAATATGGCTATAGTAATCTGACCTAAAGAATTATGGACCTTGTAGTTTTGGACAAAGTGAAATGTGCTTGCTGATTTTTGTTGTGATGTATTTGAATAGACAGTTTTGCAAGATTATTTTTATCCCCTGAAAGAATTGAATTTGAAACCTTCTGAAGTGTTCCAAATGAAGGGGAAATAAAATCCATTATTCGTGCAGGTTAATGTGAGAGATATAGAGATGAGTCAGGTAGGATGACCTTTAAATAGTCAACACTGATGCATTTCACTCTACATGTGATAAAATATTGATTTTTAATCAGAAAATGATCAAATTGATTGTGTACTAAAATGTTACTTTGTACAATAGTTTATTTGATTGTTTTAGGTTAACCCCTCTTTTGAGAATAGTGATAGCTGGTGTGTGTGTGTGTGTGTGTGTGTGTGTGTGTGTGTGTTACTATGGAGCCATAAAGATCATGATAGTTTATGCTGGTTTATATTTAAACTGGAAAGAAACTCATCATGAGGTAGATACGGGAATGGAAAAATTAAAGGCTAATCCTACTTCAGAACACAGAGAAGCAGAAAAGAATGAGGAATAACTAAAAGAATAAATATACAAGGAAATTTTAGTGTGTATTGACATAATAAAATGGTGATACTAATATCTTTCAGCGTCTATGTAATAGTTTGTGTTATTTAACCTAACAAAACTGGTTGGATTTATTAACTCCATGCCTAGTAGAGCTTGAATGAATGTAGTTTTTTTTTTTTAAAAGAGAGGACAAAAAATTCAGTAACTTAAACATAGTTCTCAAGAAGTTTGAATGAGAACAAAAAATCAAGGCTGATAGTATGCATATTTATACAGGTGTCCACTTGTCTTAGTATTAATCTGGCAAAGTTAAATGCATTCCCACTTACCTTGTTTGGAAGAAGAGTGGATAGAACGCAGCTGAAGGAGCTTGCTGGGTACTGCAGTCTGAGTGAATGGCCTTTTTATACAGTAAGTCCATGCAGGGAGGAGCCACCTTCTGTGGGATGGTCTGATTCATTCTTAACCAAACCCAGAACCACCCATATCTCCACCTCTGTTTCTCCAATGACATGTGTTTACTTCCCAGCTTCCTCACGTACTCATGTGTACTTGTTGTAGCAAGCTCCAAATCTGAATTTACATACTTTACCCAGTAAGCCACAGTCTCGTGGCAATACACAGATTAATGGAGATGGGTTAATTTAAGATATGAGTTAGCCAGAAATATGCTTAAGCTATTGGCCAAACAGTATTGCAAATAATATGGTTTCGGTGTGATTATTTCGGGGCTGAGCAGCTGGGAACAAATAAGTGGCCTCCTACCATACTGTGTTGTTGGTGATTTTCTGAAAGAGACTTTACTAAAGTTTCATGTACGCAGGCCCATACTTATGTTTTTGTAGCTCCCGATTTGACCTGGTAAGTGTACACTGATCCTTTCTTGTTTCTAGAAGTGTGTACATATACATGCATATATAAAAAATTCATTACAACTTCAATGCCTACCTTCATGCCTCTTTTAACCATGAATTTCATCTCTGGCTAATGAGACAACTTGCTATGAGACCAATATTGATTCTATAATAACTGGAGAGAAGACAGTCCTATTAATTTTGATTTTTCAAAATGAAGCAAGAATGTGGGCTCTTGAATTCGAAGTCATGATCACTAGAAATACAAGTTTGTTGGTTAAAATTTATTAGTTTGCCATGTTTTTAAGGTTATTGCAGAGGTATCCTTCCGTGTAACCCACAAGTGGAGCTTGGTAAGAGGTGTGGATAAGTTTGTGTGGAAGACGGGGTGAGCTATTATTCCCGAAAACTATAGGAGACTCCTACCCTGGATCTCTTTTGATTTCTATGCTAGTAGCTAAACCACCTATACTTCCATGTGGATGTCTCCTCAACGTCGCAGTCCATATTGTTGAAAACCATCTCACTATTGATCCCCTACCACAGAGCCCTCTCTTCCAGAAATCTGCACACTGGCTATTATTTTCTTCTTCCTATCTCCCATGCTTAGCCACATAATGTGTATTATTTTTAGATTATATCCTTTATGCAGGCCTATACTACATTTCCTATGTGACAGTTTTGGTTCTGGACTGTAACATCTGTCCATTGGGTATTTGTAGTAAATATCACACCCATCCATTTCTGTTATTCATCTCTCAGCCTACAATGTCATTCTCTGTGATGGCTTTTTGCCTGATAGATTCTAAAGTCCTGTACTTGACATAAAAGTCCCCTCACAATTCTGCGTGCATTCATATTCTTCAAGGTCCTCTTTTAGTCCTCGAGTATTGTGGAAGTCATGTTAGAGAACTCAATCCTACTGGAAATCTATGCATGCTATGCTCTCTGTTTAGAGTCCCTCAGCTTTAGCTTTAGTCTCCCCTAGGGCCCTCCTGAGCCATCACTTTGTGCATAGAACCTTATTTGCCATCTCCAGTTTACCATTTACAAGACTATATTTTTATTTATTTATGTGTCTGTGTCGTATTCTCAATTTTCTGTTTTTTTTTTTATTTTGGCATTAACTATTTGTGAATCCTCTTTCATCACCTTGGGTCCTGTTAACTATGTCTGAAATATGAGCAAAGAAGAGCAAACAAGGGGATTGCCAATATTGTTTAGGTTAAAAAGTACCATATTTTAATGCCTTCATTCCTAATTTCAGTAAATTCCTGGCTCTTTCATTTTGAACTTCAGTTAGAACTCACAGAACACAGGTCTTCTTTTTAAATTTTGGGTGTAATTGTCTTTGTATGTCAGTAGCTATTGTGTCTTAGCATGGTGTAACCATGCTAATCATAATCATAAGACTGATCTCTATTGTGTGCTTGCTGTGTGATAAGAATGTGCTAAGATTTTCAATGCATTGCTTCTCTGCCTCAGAGCAACCCTGTGAGGTCATTATTACCATCCCTGTTTCAGAGATGAGAGGACTGATAGTGATAAGGTGAGCAAGGAGAACTTAAACCCAGGTCACTCAGGCTCCCATTTCTACCACCTTATGCTGCTTAGAATTTCCTTCCTCTTCTCCCAGCTTTAGAGTTCACATTTTTTCAATGAGTTCCCCCAAGTCCTGAGCAAACTTATTTATGGAATTCATTACAAATGCAACTGAAAGATTAGATCATTGTGGATAAGAAAGCAAGGTAAATAAAAGAGTGGTAAAAACAGGCATCCAATGATGTAGCATTTTTGTGGTCAGAAGACCCAAATCTTGTAGATTCATATCATTATGGAGGGGAATCTCTGGTGGTATGTTCCAGGACTGACATTTAAAACTGTGTTATAGTTAGTATGCTTCATTAATAACTTGGATGAATATGTAAAAAGGTGGCAGATATTTTAAAAGTAAAGATCCAAGAAGATTTTTGGCATGAAGTACCAGGGGTTGCAATGTTATAAAATGAACTTTACAGAAACAAAAGTAAAAATCTGACTTTGGTCCCAAATTAAGTTTCACAAGGATATTGCAGATTTACAAGTAAAGAAGTTTTATTGTGATGGTGGCAATGATATGGCAGCCGGCAGCCAGTGCAACGGCAGGCTACTTTAAAAGGAGCAGATTAACCAGGTCCTCTTTATTTGGCACTTATCACATTCTTTTAACTTCTGGTGATCACATTTCAGTAAGGCTATAGACAACTTGATATGTGTTCTAAGGAAACAGATACCATGATTAGGTGGATGTAGTAAAGAGAATAGGCTTAGATGGATTGGTGTATGGTTGGACCATGAATAGATGGCACAGTATCTGTCTTCAGTTATGTGAGTGACTGTCAGAAAAAAAGTTTTACTCAAGCTGCATAGTGCTAGAGTAGGTAGAATTCAAGTACATGAGAGAACTTTGCCTAAGAATTTTTTTCAACATCTGAATTGTTCAAATGTTACAGCAATTATTTTTGGAGATGGTAGTTCCTTATTACTTAGGTGACTTGAACTAGGTGAGACCTTTCTTGGCCATGAGGTAGTCTAGTTCTTTCACACTGTGGGTGAAGACCAGGAGTTCTAGTGTTGTGTGACTGCTAAATACAATAGTAAAGACCCTAATCTGCAACTCCGGACTTTCATCCTACCTCCTCTTTACACTGAGCCAGGATGCATCAATTGCTAAGAAATGAGCCTAAGACAGGGATGGTTTTGAGGGAGTTAAATGCAGGAATTTGGGTACATGTTTGATAAAACCCAGTTTCACCATGGGAGCTATTTTTTTCTGTGTTTCAAGAAAGTATCTTTCTCTGACTTGATTTATCAAAATTCAGATGTTATTTGGTCAGTGTGGTTTAATGACTGCAGGAGTAATAATGTCACTTTGTGATCTGACCAAAAAGTATTTGAATTTCAACTTCTGCCCCAGTTCATTCCAGTGTAGTTGATCCTATTTACAAACTAGCTTTTTAATTTAAGAACCAAAGTATTTTTCCCTTTGAAGTCTTTATTTGTTTATTTATTATGTATACAATATTCTGTCTGTGTGTATGCCTGCACACCAGAAGAGGGGACCAGACCCCATTACAGATGGTTGTGAGCCACCATGTGGTTGCTGGGAATTGAACTCAGGACCTTTGGAAGAGCAGGCAGTGCTCTTAACTTCTGAGCCATCTCTTCAGCCCCCTTTGAAGTCTTTAATAGAGAGGATGTCCTTTCCCCGGACAGTCCCTGTTATTCACTGCAAAGAATGGTTTTAGATGTGTCTTAGGTGGCTATAGTTATATATTTTAGCTGCTAGAATTTGTCAAGGGTGAAGAGAACTCTCCAAAAGGCAAGTGTTATTGACAAATCATAAATTATAGGATTTCAATCACAATCATTCAATTGGTTGTCCCTCCCTTTCCCTATTCAGTAGACTGGAAAGATGTATGTTGCCATATGGCCTCTGGGTTGCTGATGTGGGTCAGGTTGTCACGATTCAAGGGATCAGCCCTTTGAGATGTGTGACTGAGGCTGTAGGAGTGAAGGGGAGTTGGAATTTGTGGTTAAATGATTTCCTACAAGAGCTGTAGTCATCTTCTGGGAGGTGCTCTTTTGGGGTTAGAATTTTTCCAGGTCAATATTCTCTTGGGTTCCTTGGCATAATAGAAGCTGATTTTCCTGCTTTGTAATTCAGTGGTGAAGCAGAAAAGTAACTGAATACATCTCTATTTGAAGCTTTTTTTTGACACTGGTAGGAGAAATTGTTCTCAAACAATATTTTCAAGTTGCGTTCAGTTCTCCCCTCTTCTGTCCTCTCATCTCCTTTCCTCTCCTTCTCTTTTCTGTGTTAAGTGAGTAGTTTTTTTGCAACAAGGACAAAATAAGAGAAAAAGAATGGTCATCCTATGTTGTGCAGTTAAGGAGTGGAACTCTTAGCTTGATTCTTGAATCATAAGATTTTTGAGGTCTTTGGTGACAGTGTCAGCAGTGAGCAGCAGTATCAGTGATGGACAGACCACTAGGTATTCCATTCCACCAAGATGAAGACATTAGAGCTCTTTTCAAGGCCTTACCAATGTTATCTGTTCAGACAGGATCTAGTGTAATTCAGTAATCAGAGGAGAATGTGGAAAGTCAGGGAGGTGGAATTGGAAATATGCTCCCACTCCCCATTTGCCTTTTCCCTTGAACATATTCTGATAATATAGATAGAAAGTAAGAGGAAGAGTAGATAGAAATGGAAGAATATATTTTTGAGAAGAAGTTTCTTCAGGGTACTGAGGGAAAGTCAGATGTAGGTAAGTCATAATATTGGGGGATAATTCACTCTTTCAACAAACACGTGTTGCCAGTTGACAGCTCACCCATCACCATGTTTGTCACAAGACTATAAATGAGAAAGGCATGCTCTCTGTCCTCAGAGAGTTCATAGTTGAATGAGGAAAGCAGACATGTAAGCAGTGTGATATAATAAAGGTATCTGTAGATGACTACAAGAGGCGAGAGGAGGGAATGTGTGACCTTGGGTTAAAAGGATCAGTTTGTGGGATGTTGGAGGGATGACTGAGCGATTAAAAGCACTGACAGCTCTTCCATAGGACTCAGGTTCTAGTAGCAGCGCTCGCATGACAGCTCACAGTCATCAATAACAATGGACCAGGGCATTTGACTCCCTCTTCTTGCCACAGGAAGCACCAGGGACACATGTGATACACAAACATACAAGCAAGCAAAGCATCTACATATATAAAAATAGAATAAAATGAGTAGGGTATAATGGACAACAGGTGGGGATATTTTTAACCTGAAAGGCCATATATAAAACCTCAAAAGCTAGGTCAAATTATATGAATGTTATCCGACATAAGTATTAGCTTATTTATATTGGGTAGCAGTGAAAGCTTTTACAAAGTAGAACAGTGACAAGATCAGATGTTTTCAGTAAAAAATGACTTTTAAGCATGTGGATTGAAGATTAAATTGCAACAGACCATTTAAATGAAAGAGAATAGGTAATAAATTCTCATGTTAAGGCATCGACAGCGGTACGGAAGGAAGAGATGTTTCCAGAAGCAGTTGTTTATGATACATTGGATGCGGAGGATGAGGCAGAGTGAAGAACGAGCAGCAATAGGTTTGTTAAACCCTGCCACACAGCTGGTGTTGGGCAGCTTAGCGAGGGCAGCCCAGTAGTGTCTTTCAGAATTCAGTGAGAGGATAAGAGGTTTAGATAAGCAGGTATTGGGGACTTGATATCAGTTGACATTCCATCAATTAGTAGACGGACATTATTAGGGTTCATCTTTCACATAAGGATTTTAATCTTGAATATAGGCTTTTGAAGAACAAAAGAAAATACCTATCATAAGGACAAGGAATCACAGAGATGGCGTTTTTATGAGTGCAAGGGATCAAAGACGAAGTAGCAGCCCAGGTGATCTAATGCCTTCTCCTGAATTTCAGAAAACTTCTATCTCTAAATTCTTCCTACTCATTCTGAGTGACAGGGGCCTCACTTCACTTCTAGCACCTGAAGCACTATGAATCTTCCCAGCACTTACTTCTGTCAACATGGACTTTATTTTCCCTTTGTTCGTCTCTCAGTTACTCATACATCACATTTCACCACCTACATGTTGTAGAATAGGCAGATGTTTGATTGATAATCTCCATGATTATTGGTGTAGTCAGCCTCAGCCTTTGGTTACACCACACCCCTCTCAACCAGATGCAGTCAGAGCAGGGACCAGAATAGTGTGCATGGCTTAGCTGCTATCCAGATAGGTTGCGCAGTCTGATAGTCTGGGAACTGGATGAGGTCAGGAGGTGAACACCAGAACACTCTGGAGTTATCCAGGCATTTTATGTGTAACCTCTGCTTATAGCAAAAGTTAAAAAAAAAGTCAGGACTCAAACTACCAGGTTTATAGAGAATCCACTGTGACCCAAGGAGCCAGCCTGTAGCATTTGACTTTGTGAGGCTATTGATGATTTGTTTTTGTTGACCTCATAGATTCTGATATTGACGGCGATCGTGTTGTGCAGGTGGACACATCACACCAACATTTCTGCTCCTTGCAGCACTCTCTTTAGATGAAACTTCCTCAGTTTCTTAGAATCTTTGTCTCAAGGGATTTGACTTATTTTAGGATATCCAAACAACTTGGGACAAAATCTAACAGGTCAAATAAATTTTGGTACCGTCTCATAGTGTGGATAACAAAATTATTGTGTCCATTTAAAACTCTCAGGTCTTTTGTCTTAGGATATTTTGGCGGGGGGAGATGATTTTTCTGCCTTTCTGTGGCAAGCAGTACTTGAGAGACTGAGCAAGAGTGGGGGAATGTTTTTCAACATTTGTTTGATCATTGAACTCATCTAGGACGTCCCTTCTTAACACATCTCACTATTTCCTTAACAAGGCATTCAGTTTAATTATTCTAGTAAAGTATAATCTGGAAATGTTTTATATAATATTTATATTTAAAATAATTCATAGAAAACTGCACCAGGTGTGGTGTTCTGTTGTGGAATATTATTTTTAACTATGTAAAGATGTGTTACATTTGCTTATGTTGCGTTTGTTTAATGAAAGATGTGTTGTTTTGCCTACCTAAGGCACCTGATTGGTCCTGTAAAAAGCTGAATGACCAATAGCTAGGAAGGAGAAGGATAGGCAGGGCAGCAGCCAAAGAGAATAAGGAGGGGTAATCTAGGCTAAAGGGGAAGTGAGAAGAAGGGAGATGCCAGGGGCCAGTCAGTCAGGCAGTTACCAGCCAGACAGACATGGAAGAAGGAGGAAAAGCAAGGTAAAAACCGCAAGGAAAAATGTAGATAAAGAAAACAGGTTAAATCAAGTTATAAGAGCTAGCCAGAAATGAGCCTAAGCTAAGGCTGAGCATTCATAGCTAATAGTAAGTCTCCATGTCATGATTTGAGAGATGATTGGTGACCCAAAAGAAAGCCTGCTACAGTGTTCCATGCCCTTAGTCCCAGCACTCTGGAGGTAGAGGCAGGTCAGGTGAATCTCTGTGAATTCAAGGACTGGTCTACTAAGGGAGCTCTAGACTCCCTGGAACACAGAGAAACTCAAAAACAAGCAAACAAACAAACCAAGAAAAAATACAAAAGAAAATTACTTTTGCTTTCACAGTATGGATTTAATAGACCTCAGGTTAGGTAGGATGAAGTTCCTAATTATAAGAACTCTTTAGATGAAGTATGTAAAATCCTCTTCCATGAAACATGAACTGTATTTCTATGTACCACTGTGCTTCCAATATTGGTTTCTCGGTTAGTGTTCATGCTGTGGTGGTGACAACAGTCCCACAGACCTCCCAGCTTTGCATCGGAGTACTGGCTCCTCCAGTTACAAGCTGTGTGACTGAGCAAATGTTTTAACCTCTCCTGATCTGTTTCCTCGTATTCAAACTGAGGATTCTGCTTTGCATGGATCTTGCAGGTATTAAAGGAATTATAAGGCAATGCCATGGCTTTTTGACTGATGTTGTAACAGACAGAAAATGGCCATTGTTAGCATAACTATGATGTCTTACCAAATTGGTAAATTCAACATAAGACACTTTTGATGTTTTTGCATGTCTGAATATGCCTTTCAAGAGTTGGCTGTGAGTCACTGACAGGGATTCTAGGAACCAAACTCAGGTTCTCTGTAAGAGGAACAGGTGGTCTTAAGCACTGAACCATCTCTCCTGCTCCAACAACTGGCTTTTGAAGTTTGGTAGAACTCCTTAGTGATCCAGATGTGATATCTTTTGTTTTCAAGATGGAAAAGTAAGTAAATCTTTAATTATCCTGTTAATACTTAAATACTTCTTGACCCATTGAGTTTATCTGTTTCTTCTTGTACCAGTTTTAGCAATTAATATTTTCTGGAGGAAATTATTCATATTTGTATGATCTACTTTTTTCACTTCTGTTTGTTCTGTGGTCTTTTGCAGATACTGCATTCTTAAATCATTTTATTGTTACTATCCAATCAAAAAGTCTCTTCCATTTCTTTGATTCGCTCATTTGCTTTGTTGAACTTATGTTATTAAGACTTATGTCTTCTGCCCTCGTTCATCTTTACCCCCTGCTGCAGTTTCCCTAAGTTGTTAGCCATTTTCCCTCGGTTAATTGAATAGGTAATCTTTTCTATTATAAAATACAAACTCAAAATGCATAAATAAATTCAAAAATCAGCATTCACCTCTAACTTGTTTATTAGAGATTGACCTGGTTGGTTTTTTTTTTTTTTTTTTCCAGCTTGACAGAGCCTGGGTCTATCTGGAAAGAAGGAATCTCAATTGAGCAAATGCTCCCACTGGATTAGGCTATGAGTAAGCCTGTGGGGCATTTTCTTGATTAATGATCAAAACAGAGGGCCCAACCCTCAATGGGAAGGTGATCACAGAGTGTATAACAAATCAGGCCAAGCAAGCAATGGGGAGCAAGCCAGAAAACAGCCGTCCTCCATGACTTCGCTTCCAGGCTCCTGCCTTGAGTGGACTCTGATGGGTTGTGAGGGGAGTTTACACTGAAATAAACCCTTTTCTCCCCAGGTTGATTTTGGTGTTTTATGACATCAGTAGAACTGCTAACTAAGAAAAAGACATTTCTAAAACAAAGTTGCAAAGGAAAGATAGAAAGAGAGATATGGAAAACCTATCTGAGCAAGCTTTAATTTAATTAATATCAGAAAAATAGAATTGAGGGTTGTTCTAGTTTGCATTCTGTTGTTTTGATAAAACACTGACCAAAACTTTAAGCAAGAAAGGGTTTGTTTGGTTATAGGTTACAGTCCATCACTGAGGAAAGCTGGGACAGGAGCACAAGACCAGGTTTTGAAGACAAGAACTGAATCAGAAACTATGGAGGAATGCTGTTTACAGCCTGCTTTCTTATAGAACCCAGGATTACCGACCAAGTGTATTGCTTGCAGTGTGTTAGGCCCTCACACATTAGTCAAGAAAAATGCCCCCTCATGCTGACAAGCCAATCTGGTATAGACATTTCTTCAGTTAAAGGTCCCTCTTTCCAGGTGACTCTAATTTGTGTCAGCACAAAGGTGGAACACTGAGGATTGAAGATGTAATATTGTGGAGTGGAGAATTCACAAAGAATTACCTGTGAAGAACTTCTAGCACACAATGCCTTGTTGTGGGGTGTATAAATGAAGAACTAAAAAAAATGAAATTGCCCACAAATATGCAGGAATAGCAAGTAAGCCTTACAATTCTGTTAAAAATCAAAATCATCACGTGACAAAAGTATAAAAGAACATTTTTAAGTTACAGTTAATGTGTTTGTGTAGATTAATGAATGTACATTGGCTCTAATTTCAATAGAGAATTTACATTCTTTTCATAGCATAAGCAAAGTTAATAAAAACTTAACCATACATGAGGTTACAAAGGAAGTGTGCATAAAGTAAAAACTCTAGACTCTTAAAGTTATCACAATTAAAACCATAGAAATAAATAATATAGGATGGATAGCGTAAAAGTAAACTTAGATCACATACAGTGAAATGCTAAAATCACACATGCAGAAAATAACACACTGCTATGTGGCTAGAGAGACACAGAGGAGCTAAATAAAGACAAAAATATGTGTAATGGGCAACTAAAGTTCCTTGTTACACTCTAGGAGATATAGGTAAATAATCAGGAAAATTCATCGTAATTACAGTTATTGGCTACAGAGTAGAAAGGTAAGGATATAAACTAAGGTTTCCATGGAAAAGGATGTCAAAGCTTGTCTATGAGAAACAGAAAATCTGTGCTTCTTTGACGAATTATAAATAGTCCTTCAAAATGACAATAATGTAAATAAAGAGAAAACATAAGAATTGCTTTCAACACTAGAATAAAAGTAGCCCAAGTAATAGGTGAACTGATGATGAAACCTGTAATGTCAGTTATAACTCAATAAACCTGCATTAAACACAGAACATTATCAACAGCTAAATCCCACTACTAATGGAAACAACATAAAATGGATTCTTTTCTAAGACCATTTGAACCACTAGTGGATCTATTCATTGCTTTTTTTACTTCAGCTTATCCACCACTAATTCAGACTTGCCAGAGACAGGAGATCTACTTGCTCCATGGATTGTATCTGCTAAAGCTTCAAGAAATCCATAGTTTATACAAATCATTCCAAGAATACAGAAAAGAAGAAAACTTCTCATACAAACTCAATCAGATTAGTAAAATCTTGATATGAAAACCAGATAGTTGAAAGCCCAAGAAAATGAAACTATAAGTTACTTTATACTTTTTATTACAGAAATACAAGTATTCTAATAGAATATTATCATACTGACTCTAATATTATCATACTGAAAATGCCAAATGCACTTCTTTGCTAAAGCTTCTCATAAAATGCAAGAGCAGTTCAATATTTGACAGTTAATTTAGGCAATTAAATGAGAAGAACAAAGGGAAAATCCCTGTCATTTCCACTGAAATGGCAAATTTAAAACTCTGTGTAAACATTCTCATTATGATTAAAAGAATTCTTCCTCAATGTGATGGCAGTTATGTAGCAAAATCCCTAATCAGATGCTTCCATTGCTGAGATATTGCAAGTACGAAACTGATGTCAGAAACAAGACAAAGATGCGAGCTGTTACTGCTAATACTTATAGAGTCCTAGCCTATAAGAAATAACATTTCAATTCCAATTTTGTGCAGAAAAAAATGAAAGCAAGGACTTGAAGAAATATTTGTACATTCATGGTCAATATAAAAGGTAGACAAACTCAACCATATATTTTATGACTGGACAAACAAAATATGGTATATACAATGAAATATTATACAGCTTTCAAAATGAATGAAATTCTAAAACAGGCTGCAAGATCGAACACATTATGTGAAATGAGCCAAATACAAAAGGAAATTTATTATATAATTTCAGTCATGAGATCTATAGGGCTATCAAATTGTAAAGACAGGAAGTAGAAAGATGGCTGGCAACAGCCAGGGCCATGGTGTAGGCTGAGTGAATGTCTGATGAGCATTGAATTTCAGGTGGAGCTAGCTAAAGGTGAGTATCACACAGTGTGGGTGCATTAATCTCAAGGAAGAGTGCACCTAAAGTTGACTACAATGCTAAACCAAGAAGGGAAGTATAAATCTGAAAAGAAAGATAATTCTCTGGACCGCTGAAGACAAAATGAACTCAGGTAGATCAGCTGACACACTAAGAAAATCAGAAAGCACAGTAACATGACTGACACAAATGAACTCTTAGCTTCTTATAGAAAAGGAATCACTGATTCAAACCATAACATTTTCTTTTCATTAGTATCAGAATATAATGTGCCCTAAATAGGTTCAGTAATGCAGTAAAATATTTTTATAAGAATACAACCTTCCCTTGTATACAGTGCAAAATTTACAGAAGGCAATGAAAGGAAGTCTAGGTAGGTTGAGCACTTCTGCATTGTAGATGGCTGGCTTTCATAGTGGAGAGGTAAGCCAATGGAGTCCATTTAGAAAAATCTCTTGGAGGTTTCCCCACGATCAAAAATAAAATTACCACATGATTCAGCATTCACACTGCTTGGCATGCATCTGAAGGTATTGAAGAGACTTGCCATATCAATTCCGGTGCAACTGAAAGCAACCAAGATACAGAAGCAATAAAGTGTCATAACTGAACAGAAAATCATATAGAATATGTGCACAGTATATACCATCCAGTCTTTCAACTAGAAAAGCCTGTGATCCGAAACAGCGTAGCTGGAACTGGAGGGAATTGTGGAAAAAGTAGGAAGGTGGATATTGAAAGCCAAGTGCTGTACAATCTTCATATAGAATGTATAAAAGTCAATGTCGTGGGAACAGGAGGAAATAGTGAGGAGCTACTGAGAGTGGGGTGGGCGGAGGAAGATGGCACCTAAAGAATCCAAAGCTGAGGCTGGAGATCTAGCTCTGCTGGGGTGCTTGCCTAGCATGAGTACTACCCTGGGTGTAGTTCTTGCTGCTGCTAAGGGACACAGACTTTCAGACCGGAAGAATTAGTTTAGTGATCTGTTTCACCCAGGGTGATCACCAGGCTCGATATGGTTCTGCATAGCTCAAAATCCCAATAGATTTTAAAAATTCTTAAAAAAATAACGTGATAGATATGTTAATCAACATGACTGACTTGCTGCAATATATATAGAGACCAGAACTTCATATCATTCTTTATAAATGTCAATCAAAAATAAATTTTCGGAAGCTTATGGCAATATAGTTTGCTTCTAGATAAGATGAAATAAAAGTGAAAGAATAAAAGTCAATTGTTTTATCTCTCAAGAACTTAATTGTCTTACTATTAATCTGGAGATCTAATATGCATGAGTTATTTTAAAATAAAAAATTGATTAGACTTTTTACTTTCTGTAGATCAAAGTCTATGATGAGTTACAACTTATGTGTATTTCAGATAAGATGTTGAACAGCAGTTAAGGGGAAAGAAGCTAATTGTGAAGGCTTGGGGAGAGAAATAAGGCCTGCACAGTGGAGGAAGCTAATCTGGAGCAGAATCTGATGGAGCTTAAAGTCCAGATGTTGTCCTTAAGGTTTTGTGCTGGTTAAAATATTGCTGAGACGCTCATGAAAGAGAAGAAAGCTTGTTTGGATTTAATCCGGTTCCAATAGGTGGAAATATTCTGGGAAGCCCTGGAGGCCATGAGAGTTTGTTTCTGCTTATTGACAAGATGTGGTGGTCACTCTAATGGTGGGCAGTGTCATAGTATAAGTGTAGTCTTGCTATTCAGAGAATCAAACATGAATCCAAATAGACTCATGGAATTGATAAACCCTTCATCTTAGTAAATTGAATTTTCACTTATGATTTTAAAACTCCTGTTGGCTTATTGTTAAAGATGGGGTCTTGCTATGGTTAGCCTATGGCGTTCTCCAACATATCCTCTTGCTTTAGCTTCTGAAAGTACTGGATTTGCATGCATGGATCACCATGGTGTACTGACAATTCAACTTTGACACAGCAACACCGTGTCAGTCATTTTTCTTATCACTGTGGCAAAAGCAGCTTAAGGCAGTATGACTGTTGGTTCACAGTTCAAGTCTACAGTCCATGGCTGTAGAATGAACAGAGGTAGGAGCACAGGCAGCTGCTCACATTGTGCCCACAGTCGGGAAGCAAAGAGACAGGAATGCTGGTGCTCAGCTTGTCTGCAATCCAGGACGCCAGATCATGAAATGATGCTGCCCACATTAAGGCTGTATGCTCCTCCTAAAGAGGAAGAAAGAAAGAAAGGAAGGAAGAAACTTTCTCACAGACATGCCTAGAAGATTGTTCCCTGGGCAGAATTCTGTCAAGTTGGTAACCAATATGAGCCATCACAGACACAAGGGTAAGTACATTGGAATCTTACTATTAGATTATCATCACACTATAGTCCAAGAGATGTACATATGTTCTTAAATTTTTTATTTTATTTGATGTGTGTGCGCATGCGCACATGTGAAGGTCAGAGAAAATTTCAGGAGATGTTTTTCTCCTTCCATAGCTGGTTCCTGGTATTGAACTCATGCTGTCAGTCTTTGTGCCAAGTGCTTTTACCCACTAAGTCATTTTGCTGGCCCAAGATAATGTCTTTTCAAATAAATAAACTCTAGAAAACAATGACCCTATACCTCCAAATTAATACAAAAATATTTAATGGGGGTCCTTCCTAAATCATTGAACTTTCCACAGAGTCTAGCAAAAATGATTCTAAATGGAAATATAAATATGCAATAAAATTCTGTCTATCTTTGGAATAGAAAACAAAGTAGAGAAAGATGGACTCTTGTAAATTTGAATAACTAGAAAAAGCTTTGATTACTAAGCATGTTGTTGTGGGAAGGCAAAGAATAAATATAAGAAAAAGCCTCAAGCAACCATTTTTACATGTGACAACATGCTTTAGAATGTGACAGAGGTAGTACTTTATACAGAATTGCATTGTGCACCTTGCTATTCAAGGTTGCACACAACAGTTTTCTGTCAGCATGTTAATATCAAAGAAATAGATGCCTTGTAGCAAATCCAGTTAGCTCACACAAATGAAGTTCAGATGGGCAGATGACCAACCCAAACCCAAACCAGGGCAAAAGAAAAGTAACCAAATTTAAATTATTTGTGAAGATATAGAAGGATGAAACTATTTTATTAGCATATATTTGCACAAATAATGGGTTTCATTGTGACATTTTCATAATGAACATTGTTGCTCTGACCATATGTATATCTCTATTACGTTCTTTTGTCCCCGCTCCCTCTTAATGGCCCCTCTTCTTTTCTAAAGTAGTTACCTTTTTGCTTTCATGATTTAAAAAATATCTTTAATTAAACTTGTTCTCTGATAATCTCATGCACATATACAATGCATTCGGTTACTCTCGCCCCTACACCCTACACTCTTTATCTCCCTCCCACCCCTGACACTCCACCCTCCGCCCTACAGGTCCTTTCCCCACATTTGTGGTTCCTGTTTTGTTTTGTGGTCCACTATTTTAATCAGTCATCTATGTGGCAATGGGTTTAGAACTATCCATTGGAGTCAGGTAGGCTCACCCGTATGTACACAACCGAAGACAATGCCTGTCCTCACCCCGGAATCCCTCAGCAACTACGAGCTCAGCAGGGCTATGACCCCCTTTCCAATCCACAATTTCCCATGGACATGCCCAGTTTTGTGCAGGCAACTACAGCAGTTGTAAGACTGTGTTTGTAGTGTTGTGCCATTGTCACCTTCTTTTTCTCTTCTGCTATGCTCTCTATGGTATTCCATGACTGTAGAGTGGGTGGTATAAATGTCCTATTTAGGGCTGAGAACTGTCATTCATTCTCAGCACCTCAAGCAGCCATGAGTCTCGGATCTACCATGTAGATCTCCGCATCTACCACTGTTCAGTGCATGAGAGAAGTTTTGGTTAAGGCTGAGAGTTGCATTCATCTGCAGCTACCAACATAAATATTTAGAAAGCTTCTTGGTACCATGTCAGCTGAGCAAAACAGCAGTCGTAATTCTCTCGTAGTGCCTATGAGCTCCCCTGTCCTAGGTTTCTGAGGCATCTCACATCTGGTAATTCTCTCATAGTGCCTATGAGCTCCCCTGTCCTAGGTTTCTGAGGCATCTCACATCTGGTAATTCTCTCATAGTGCCTATGAGCTCCCCTGTCCTAGGTTTCTGAGGCATCTCACATCTGGTAATTCTCTCGTAGTGCCTATGAGCTCCCCTGTCCTAGGTTTCTGAGGCATCTCACATCTGGTAATTCTCTCGTAGTGCCTATGAGCTCCCCTGTCCTATGTTTCTGAGGCATCTCACATCTGGTAACACTGGAGGTTTGGTTTACTATGCAAAGGTTTTGATTTCATGGCATAAAAAATAAGAACAAACCAGCAACAATAATAAAAAACTACTCCAGGGGGCAAGTGAGATGGCTCAGCGGGCAAAGGCAGTTGCCATTCTGTCTAATGACCTCAAGTTGATTCCCTGAAAGGAGATAACAAACTAACAGACTCCATAAGTTGTCCTCAGACCATTACACATGAGCATGGGTTCATGTATGTAAGCAAACACACACACACACAAACACATACACACACAATAAATGTAAAAAATTTTTTTGAAAGTTTAAAAATACTGTAGATTCTGCATATGAGAGAAAGCAGGCCCTACAGTCTTTTAGAATCTGGCTTAATTTATTAGATATGATGACCTCTGGTTTTATTTTTTCTGAAAATTATATCATTTAATTCTTATTTATAGGCTGATAATGCTTCAATATCTGTATACTACATTTTGTTTATTCATGCATTTGTTGGTGGTGGGAACTGTTGTAAATAGTGCCTCAATGAACATGGAGGTACAAGTGTTGCATGCTCACCGATTCCAGGAGGGATATAGAAGAATGATCTGCTAGGTTCATAGGGGCAATAAGATTGAGAGAACAGTTCAGGAAAATATAAATGATAAAAAAATGGTTGGTATTGTTGATGCTCAAGGTTAGCAGAACTTCTAAAGTTGTAATTTGGACTCTGCTGGGGAAAGGCTGCTTTCCTACACCTCTATGGGAGTGTCAATGTTAATTAGAAGACAGTTTGGCAATATCTATTAAGATTAAAATTGCATACACCCTATTGTCAATGATTTCATTTCCAGATACACCCATGACAAACACATGTGTGAACAAGGAAAAATGAGAACAGTATTAGTAGAGCATTGTTTGTAATTCTAAAAATAAACCTGAATGCCCACCAGGGGGTGAGTCACTATATAAAATTTGGCATAACCCTATCATAGAATTCTATAACCAATTGAAATGAAGGAATAAATTAACTTTATTCAGCAAAAACTATAATATGCAGAACATTCTTGTTTATTCAGTAAGACACTCTTGGATAGAAATGCACACAAAATGTTAAATATTTCTCTTTGTGCTTATATTTGTGTATAAAAATATCTGGTAGATACCTGCAAAGAACCAAGCTTTGCCAGGCAGTGGTGGCGCATGCCTTTGACCCCCAGCACTCAGGAGGCAAACACAGGCAGATCTCTGTGGGTTCGAGGCAAGCCTGGTGTACAGAATGATTTTAGGACAGCCAAGGCTACACCAAGAAATCCTGTCTCTTGGGCAGCTGAGGAGAGGGATCATGAAATGGCCCTTTCCTATAGCCATACTGATGAATATCTTGCATATCGCCATAGAAGCTTCATCTGGCGTTGGATGGAGATAGAGACAGAGACCCACATTGGAGCGCAGGACTGAGCTCCCAAGGCCCAAATGAGGAGCTGAAGGAGGGAGAACATGAGCAAGGAAGTCAGGACCGCGAGGTGTGCGCCCACCCACTGAGACAGTGGGGCTGGTCTAATGGGAACTCACCAAGGCCAGCTAGACTGGGACTGAAAATGCATGGGATCAAACCGGACTCTCTGAACGTGGCGGACAATGAGGGCTGACTGAGAAGCCAAGGACAATGGCACTGGGTTTTGATCCTACTGCATGTACTGGCTTTGGGGGAGCCTAGTCTGTTTAGATGCGCACCTTCCTGGACCTGGATGGAGGTGGGAGGACCTTGGACTTCCCGCAGGGCAGAGAACCCTGACTGCTCCTTGGACTGGAGAGGGAGGGGGAGGGAAGTAGAAGGAGGAGGAGGGAAATGGGAGATGGGAGGAGGCAGAAATATTTTTTAATTTTTAATATTAAGAAAAAAAATTAAAAATTAAAAAAAGAAATCCTGCCTCACAAAACAAACAAACAAACAAAGAACTAAGCTTGGCTTTGCAGTGACCATCTCATGGGCAGGAAGAGAAAGCTTAGCTGAGATGGAATCAGAGGAGACTCTACCTTTATCCATAAATATTTTAATTAAAAAGGAAGAATATATTCTTTCATTATTTCAAAACTAATTTAAAAGCATTTTTTGGCTTGGTAGGTATTTGATTAAATAATTTATTACATGAATTAATAATGATGTGAGTAGTAATTGGTATGTATTTCGTTAATATAAGTTAATTTGGTATGAATTTATTTACACAAAGAAACTGGATCATTTTGCTAGATATACATGTTTAAGTAATATGCCTGTAATGAAAAATAAGAAAACATAATAATATTATTTTAAAGGACAGGCTTTTGTGTTTTCCCCTTAAATCTCAGCTTCTACTGAACCAACCTATTTCTCTTTGGCTCTGTTTCCAAAGGACCTCCTTGAGTGATTACAGGACGTGCCTTACTGTTTGACTCACAGAAGACTGAGACCCACTCTCCTAAAACTGAAAATGGAAAGCCCCTGGAATTGTGTGTCCTCCTCGTGAGAGTGGTGCCCACACAGTTCTGGAATAAGGAACTGGCAGAAAGAAGGTTTGGGCTGTCCAATACATGCTCTTAAACTCACTTTCAGTTGTAAAGTTCTATTCAAAGCAATTCGTGAAGGGTGTGTGTGTGTGTGTGTGTGTGTGTGTGTATGAAGCAATCTTTGAAACTTTTATATTGTTCCTCCCTTTTTGAAACATCTAAAACAAACACAAAACCAAAGTTGGCTAATAATTCTCACAATCTGTGGACTAGCTAATTTCCAAAGTCAATACAATGCTCAGTGGAGTAACCCATGTCCAGTCTTCTGCTCCCTCCGATCCAGCACAGCATGCAATATTTAAAGTACCGCCTGGAGTCTAGAATAGAGAAAGAGAGGCCTGCGGTTTTCCAGCATTTTGGAAAACTGTGGTCAATCTTGAAGTAGTTAATAATTAGAGCTGGAAAGCTCTTTGAAATCTCAGAAAAGTAGTTGAAACAAAAATCAATGAAATAACTCTGTCTAAAACCAGGGCAGAGATAGGTATGTAGTATAAGTTTCCTGAAAATCTGCCTTGTGTTTTTCACATTTCTTTTCCCTGCCTCACCAAGAAGTGGTGAAAACCCAATGAATGACAAAGAATAGAGCATCCACTTGAAGGTGCCTACTAAGACTGGGTACAGTCACGTTTCTGGAAATAAGTTCTGGTGGCCCAAGTAGCGACCAAACTACTTCCCCCTAGACTACTATGCTACCTACTACGGTGCTTACCTTTTTACTCTGACCCTCTTACAAGTTCAGTTCGGTTGATCACAAGGGATGTCACACAAACATCACAGAGAGCAGAGTTTTCTTCTGCTAATCCAGACACCAATGAAATCATCAAAAAAGGTGGAACATAGCTACTTTTCTCTCTAGCTTTCAGAAAATGTTTATCTTTTAATAAAAATAAGCCGTGCTAGCATGTAATGCATTTGTTTCTGTGAGACCCAGTCTTGTCATGGAAATCAGGCTGGCATTGACCTCCAGATCGTTCCACTTCAGCCTCCTGAGTACCAGAAGGCACAGATGAACGCTGCAACACTTAGCTGATTTATTATAATTCCTAGAGGAATTAATGGTCCTTAGATTTTTCTCTTCTAATTTCTGATATGGAGAGTAAATAAAGCCCTCTGGGCTCAGAGTAATTCTTAAGTGCAAAGGGGATTTCTGACAGAAAAATCGGAGAATTCTTTCTTGGAGGAAATAACTGCTTACTAAGTGAATAAAAATGTGGCAAAACTGTGGCTTATTTTCACCCTGGAAATAGTTATCAGACTTCATTGTTTGGTTCTATGAAAAACGATTACTTTTCTTTTTTGCTCAGTAATGTAGCTAGGTAATGCTCTTTGTAATCCTGTCCTTCAGTTAGAAGGCAGACAAAAGCCAAGTCCCTATGAGAGAAATGATCCCATCTTTCTGGGTCTGAGTTGTCTCATTAAGGATTTTTTTTTCAATTCCATCTATTTGCTTGCAAATTTCAAGATGCTCTTTTTTTTTTAACCACTGAGTAATACTCCGTTGTATAAATGTACCACATTTTCTTTATCCATTCTTTAGTTGGGGGGCATCTAGGTTGTTTCCAGATTCTGGCTATTATAAACAATGCTGCTAAAAACATAGTTGAGCAAATGTCTTTGTGGTATAATTGTGTATCCTTTGGGTATATGCCCAGAACTGGTATTGAGGTAGATTGATTCCCAGTTTTCTGAGAAACCACCATACTGATTTCCAAAGTGGCTGTACAAGTTTGGACTCCCACCTTCCCCTATAATCAGATTAGTGACTACCCTAATTGTTATCATAAATTTACATCCAGTAACTTATGGAAGCAGATGCAGTGATCCACAGCCAGGCACTGGGCTGAACTCCTGAAGCTTATGTGAAGAGAGAGAGAAGCGATCATATGAACAAGGAGGGTCAAGATCATGACTGGGAAAACCAGAGAGAGAGAGAGCTGACCCTAGCTAGTGGGAGCTCAGGATCCCTGGACTGACAGCTGTAGATCCTGCATGGGGCTGAACTAAGCCCTCTGAATGTGACTGACAGTTATGTGGCTTGATCTGTTGGGGGGTTCCTGGCAGTGGGACCGGGACTTATCCTGGGTACATGAGCTGGCCTTTTGAAGCCCATTCCCCATGGTGGGGTACCTTGCTCAGCCTTGATACAGGGGAGAGGGGCTTGGTCCTGCCTCAACTTGATATATACCAGACTTATTGACTCCCCAAGGGAGGCCTTACCTCTTCTAAGAAGTGGATGGGGCATGGGATGAGGGAATATGGATCACGGGAGAAGGGGAAGGAGGGAGAACTGGGGCCAGTATGTAAAATTTTTTAAAAATTAAATAAAATGAAAGAACCGATCCATTACCAGAATAGTGGCTAGCTCTGTGAGACCACATCTCACAAAATTAGGCCCATCTGGGCTTATTCAGTTCATTATTATTATTATTATTATTATTACACACAAATGCTTGGCTTTCTTCCCACACTGGATCTTTCTGTACCTCTGTGCTTTGCTGACGTTTGACTGCTATCAGCAAAATAATCTAAACTTGAAATACTTTAATAAGTTGGACTCTACTTCCTTCTGCATCTTAGCTCTGTTTTCTTGAGAGGCAGTGCTTTCCCAGAGCCTGGGGGCAGAACTTAGAACAAGTTTCTTGTCTTGTTCCATGTTTCTTTCTTTATGGGAATGGTAACATGTGATTTGTTTTATATTTTAATTATATCTTATGCAGAAAATTCTCAAGCAATACATATAATTATAAAATACAATAAATCACCACTAATTACATATAAATATTCAGTGTTAACTTTTGAAAAATATTATGCATTTCTTTGAATGTATACAGCTGGATGGAAAAATAGAAAAAAATAGAGGAATCACTATTTTTGCAGTTTTAAATAAAATTTTTTTTAATTTATTTTTTTCATTTCTTTTTTTCCTCATTTTTTTAATTAAAGATTTCCATCTCCTCCCCTCCTCCTCCCCCTTCCCTCCCCTCCCTTCCACCCATACCCCCACTCCACCCCTCTCCAAAGACAAAGAGCCATCAGGGTTCCCTTCACTATGTTAAGTCTAAGGTCCTCCCAGCTCCCCCTAAGTCCAGGAAGGTGAGCAACCATACTGACAAGGCTCACAGTAAGCCCGTCCATGCTGTAGAGTTCATGTTCATTGCCATTGTCCTTGGTTTCTCAGTCCTCCTCCACCATCAGCCACATTCAGAGAGTCCGGTTTGGTCCCCTGTTCCGTCAGTCCCATTCCCACTGGACTTGGTGGTCTCCCATTAGATCTGTCCCACCGTCTCAATGGGTAAAAGCACTCCTCGCGGTCCTGGCTTCCTTGCTCATGATCTCCCTCCTTTTGCTCCTCATCAGGACCTTGAGAGCTCAGTCCAGTGCTCCTATGTGGGGCTCTGTCATTTTCTCCATCCAATGCCAGGTGAAGGTTCTATGGTGATGTGCAAGATATTCATGGGTATGGCAATAGGATCTGGACATTTCTGGCACCCTCTCCTCAGCTGCCCAAGGAACTAGCTGGGTGCGTCTTCCTGGACACCTGGGAACCCCTCTAGAGTCAAGTCCCTGCCAACCCTAGAATGGCTCCCTTAATTAAGATATATAATTCCTTGTTCCCATATCCACCCTTCCTATATCCCAACCATCCTATTCCCCCAAGCTCTTCCCATCCTCCACTTCACACTTTTCTCTCCCCATCTCCCCATCCCCCCATCCCACCCCACCCCCATGTTCCCATTTTTTATCTGGCAATCTTGTCTACTTCCAATATCCAGGAGGATAACTATATGTTTTTCTTTGGGATCTTCACAGCTCTTGAGAGGACAATAATCAACTTTATATGGAAGAACAAGAAACCCAGGATAGCCAAAAAAATCTTATACAATAAAGTAACTTCTGGAGGCATTACCATCCCTGACTTCAAACGCTATTACAGAGCTACAGTATTGAAAACAGCTTGGTATTGGCATAAAAATAGAGAAGTCGACCAATGGAATCGAATAGAAGATCCAGATCTTAACCCACAAATCTATGAACACCTGATTTTTGATAAAGGAGCTAAAAGCACACAATGGAAGAAAGAAAGCGTCTTCAACAAATGGTGCTGGCATAACTGGATGTCAACCTGTAGAAGAATGAAAGTAGATCCGTGTCTATCACCATGCACAAAACTCAAGTCCAAATGGATTAAAGACCTCAATATCAGTCTGAACACACTGAACCTGTTAGAGGAGAAAGTGGGAAGTACTCTACAACATTTGGGCACAGGAGACTGCTTCCTACATATAGCCCTAGCAGCACAGACATTAAGGGCAACATTGAATAAATGGGACCTCCTGAAGCTGAGCAGCTTCTGTAAAGCAAAGGACACTGTCACTAAGACAAAAAGGCAGCCTACTGACTGGGAAAAGATCTTCACCAACCCCGCAACAGACAAAGGCCTGATCTCCAAAATATATAAGGAACTCAAGAGACTAGACTTTAAAATGCTAATTAACCCAATTAAAAAATGGGGCACTGAACTGAATAGAGAATTCTCAACAGAAGAAGTTCGAATGGCCAAAAGACACTTAAGGTCCTGCTCAACCTCCTTAGCAATCAGGGAAATGCAAATCAAAGCAACGCTGAGATACCATCTTACACCTGTCAGAATGGCTAAAATCAAAAACACCAATGATAGCCTTTGCTGGAGAGGTTGTGGGGTAGGGAGAACACTCATCCATTGCTGGTGGGAATGCAAACTTGTGCAACCACTTTGGAAAGCAGTGTGGAGGTTTCTCAGGAAATTTGGGATCAACCTACCCCAGGACCCAGTAATCCCACTCTTGGGAATTTACCCAAGAGATGCCCAATCATATTACAAAAGCATCTGCTCAACTATGTTTATAGCAGCATTATTTGTAATAGCCAGAACCTGGAAACAACCTAGATGCCCTTCAGTGGAAGAATGGATGAAGAAAGTGTGGAATATATACATATTAGAGTACTACTCGGCGGTAAAAAACAATGACATCTTGAATTTTGCATGCAAATGGAGGGAAATAGAAAACACCATCCTGAGTGAGGTAACCCAGGCCCAAAAAGATGAACATGGGATGTACTCACTCATAATTGTTTTCTAGCCATAAATAAAGGACATCGAGCCTATAATTCATAAATAAAAATTTAATAGTTTTATAAAATATCTAAAACTTTATTCATATTTCACTTGCTATAAAAATAAAGTTAAAATAGATATTTCCTTGCTATTGTTAATAATGTCTGTAATCCTTTATGAATAAAAGAAAATGAATAATTACTCATAGTAAATTAGTTTGAAAACTTAGATGATCCAATTTTAGACCTGATCAATTGACTCTGCTCAGTCAGTAGAGTGTGAGACTCTTAATCTCAGGGTTGTGGGTTCATGCCCCACATTGGGCACCAAATGCAGGTGAATTCATGAGAGCCTGTTTTGAGGGATATCAAAGATTTATTAGGATGCACTCTCAGATATACAACATGGTAATAGCTGCTGAGGTCTTCTATTCTGCCTGTGGGGTGAATGAAAGCAGCAGCCTAATCTCAGCCACCACATGAGAGAGAGAGAGTGAGTGATTGCCCCTCTCTTTCCTTTAAAGGGGTCATGTCGGCAGAGCAGAAGCAAGGCCTCTATCAGGTCATGGGCTAGGCAGAGCAAATACCTACTGCAACAGTGAGGGTTGAAGATATGAAGCCTATACTTTCCCCTTTTGCATCACCTAGTCCTCCACTCAGTATATTATATTAACTTTGTTGTGTGCTTTAATAAAATTTTATATCCTGAATTTAAAATTCAACCTTTTAATCATATATTTTCCACTTCTGAATTTATTTATTTTGATAAATGTGTGTATTACCTGATTAGTATTGGGGAGTATGTTCTAGTTAAATTTAAAAGTAGTATTATCAGTAATTCAATTTGGTTATTTGGGATATTTTTCTTTTCAGAAAATGGTAAACTCTAGGAATGAGCAATGAGAACACTGTATTCAGATGTTTCCAAAACAAAAAAGACAGTTGTTGATTTTTGTATGTGTACTGGTGATTATCTCACGTTCTCTTCTGAGGACTGCTTCTTTAGATCATTGTGGAAGAATGAAATAAAAACCCTAACAAAATATCCCATCATATGCTAAATTACATGTAAACTCAGGTATTCCAATGCAAGTCCAAATACTCCTAGTTTAATGTTACCATATTAGGACAAATTTGCGATGGATATTGGGAAAGTTTTGAGTAGGCGAATTGGCTAAGCCTTAAATCCACGCTAGTCTAGTAAACTGAAAGCACAGTGACCCGTACCTTGTGTCATAACCGCAAATACACACAAGACGCAGCCTGGGTTGGTTCTGGCGAGTGTTTCCATTAAACAGAAATGTGACCTCAGCTGATCTTAAGGCGTCAGATAGCCTGTGATTATGTGATTAGGTGATTTCCAACAAGAGCTCTGTCAGAGGTAAATAGGGAACCACAGAACAACCATGTATTTTTGCTGCTGCATTTTATCATATCTTTGTTCTGCCCTTTCCTGATCCAAAACATGTTTCTTATTCAAATTATTTGAAAATTTGTTATGCATCAGATTTTTTTCCTTAATGAAAGGAAAATATGCACAAAACAAAAATAACTTGATCAGTCAATCAGTAACTAAAGGAGAAACCTATAAAATCAATGTTTCAAAGGTCTCCTATTTTGTCCAGAAGAATTTGATAGTCTTGGATAATTCACCTCATTTAGATTTGGAATGAATAATGGACATGTTTGTCTATGATTTAGGATAAAGTAGGCTGGTTTCAATGTATCACATGTTCTTAGGAACACCTTAGGAGGCTCTAGGGGAAGGTGAGGGTTTGGGAAAGAGATTGTAAATTACATATGCCTTCCTACTGACTGAGTGAACACAGCTTTGGTGTTGAGGAGACAGTCAAGCGTGGTAAAAACTCAGTATCTAGTCCAAAGTGTGACTGTACTACTCTCATCTGGCCCAGTGTGTCTGTATGTTCTAAGCTCTGTTAAATGATTCGTTTAAGTTAATTCAGTCAACTTATTTCATTAATTTACCAATTTCATTGATTCTTCTAGGAATTCATTGATATGGGGATGAATTCATTCATTCAAGTAAAAAAAATCTAGCTGATTATCTCAGATACCTTCTTTTCTTTCCATTACTATGTACCATATAATCTCAAATCTTTTTTAAAAACATGTCCGACATCCTGCCTCTCATCATGCCTTTCCATTAACCCCTGTAATTTTCCACCCAGATTCTGTGGTAGTCGATAAATTGTCTTCACAAATCTGTTCTTGTCCTTCTGCCATAATTTTTTTTAAAGTGAAAATATGATCATGTGACATCAAAAATCTACCTGACAATTGTTCATTGTTCATAACAGCTTAAGTTCTTAGCAAGGCTTATATGTGAAGCTCATTGTGACCCAATCCTGGCCTAGTGCTCTGACAACTCTTGCGTTGCTGCCATGTAACTTATATCATCATTCTACTGGATTATTTTTATGGTTCTTTCTGTCACTATGAGATTCCTTCTTTTAGGAAGTTATGTGCACTTTAAGAAGTTCTTAGAGCTGTGGAACATGTAGGCCTGGACTGGTCATTTCTAGAGACCAACTGTAAATGTCACTTCTTGGTATTTTTAAAATCCCGTTTCTTCACATTAGTCAAGACTATCTTTGATCAGCTTACAGTGAAGTCTGTTCCTTTAGTGTAGTTATTATAGTGTTCACTGCAGTGTTCATATCTGTTGTTTTATTGCATTTTGGTCTCCTGGATATATGTCAATTTTGAAAGGACAAAGACAGTGTCTTTCTCATATTTGTAACTTCAATACCACAGATAATGCCTGTCAATTAAGTTGTTATTATTTTCTTCCCAATGAATAGATGAGTGAATGAATGACCCTAATGTCACATTGACAACACCCACATTATCTAGATCATCTGGATTCTGTCATCAAAGCAATCAGCGAGAGATTGCTGATCAGCCTAGCCCACATTCTTGGGTTCCTGGTTGAAGGAGAGTTGTAGAAATGAGGACTTTGTCACACATAGGTGGAGCTCAACCACCTGTTCTTTCAGGCTTGGCTAGCTAACCTGACAAAACTGGTCAGGAATGTTTTAGTGAGAACGAAGCAAGGATTTAGAAGGAAACTAACAGCAAAGCTGTTGGAAATCAAGGTTATTGATTATCCCTCTAATCCCCAAATATTCAAATCTAGAATTTGTGTGGTGCATAACCTTTGTACAACCTCTGAAATTACATCAATTAGAAGTAATTTCATGTTGTCATACATTCTTAAATGCTACTTAGTGTAAATTAATTTGAATGAGATGGGATTTTGTTTATTGGTTGATTGGTTCTTAACATATCCATGCAACTTACCAATACAGCAGACAAGATTAGAGCTGACAAAAATCTCATCTTGAGAATCTGAGGAAGAAGGGTTGAACTACTGTCTTATTAAAGCTCTTTTGACAGAAAGGAAAGAGTGTTACTGATAAATGAGGTATGGAGAATATTTTAACATTTTACAATGTAAAACTCTACCAGGTGTCTGTCTGTCTATCTGTCTGTCTGTCTATCTATCTATCTATCTATCTATCTATCTATCTATCTATCTATCTATCTCCATCTATCTATCTATTTAATATTTACATACTAACTTACTTATTGTATTTATGTGTTTTAAAGGTAGACATGTAATGCATAGGGAAAATAAGGTAAGAAAAACCAACAATTAAATTATGCTCCCTGGGTGTTAAACTCCTGTGTTAAGTAGTGTGATGATGTAGAAGACATCTGGGCTTCTGAGTAACTAGGGTGTGTGACTTTAGATTTCTACTTTGTGCTTATGTGGACCAAATTTTAATATTTATGATTCTTAGTTTTGTCTATAGAATATGTACCATATTTGACATGTGAGGTTGTTTTAGAGAAAGTGCCTGAAATAGTGAATGGTGAATAGGCGTTGAGCACATTTTATTTTCATTTCATCCATAGTGGAATAAATAACACAAATATTGAATGTTTTGCCTCAGTCCTAATACTTACAACTGTGTATCAAGACCTGACTTCAGTTATTCCTTAAGGATTTTATCCTATAAATAGTCAGTGGAGCCAGAGACACATTGGAGTGGTTTGGAAACAGAAGGTGATTCCCCCATGCACCCTCGCCTTGATATTTTATTTGTAGGTGGAGGGGCACAGGATTTTGTCTGGTACAATCACAGTGAGTAGACTTTCTGTGTCTTCAGGAAGTATCCCAGCTCCTACCCAGACACTATAATGAGGTAAGCACTCTGAGATGTGGGGAACAACAAAATGGATTTCTTCTTTGATTCTGTCATTCCACATAGGAAAAGTCATTGTCATATCAAATGTCACCACTAGGCTTAAGGTTTAGAACTGTGGGCTGACAATCTGTTTCCAGCATGGATACTTGGATTACACTGATTACATTGCAGCCATGGTTTCGGTGTTATTTTCCTTCCAAACAACTTGAAGGGTTCCCTACTTCCCTTGGCATCACCTTTCTGTGTCCCGTGCTTTAAGGCTGTCTTGTAACTTCTTTTGTGGTTCCCAACACCCTCCTCTTTCTCTCTTCCAGATCATGTCTGTCATTTTTTGCCCTTTTTGATTACATAGAACTCAAATATGGAGCTTCTAGAACATGACTTACCCCAGGATTCCTTTAACTTTTGACTCAATGTCTTTCCTTTGTTGTAATAATAACCTTTCAACATTTAGTGCACCCTGACCTTTACAGAGACAGAAAAAGTTAAGTGCCTTGGACTCCCAAAGCAATGGGCTTTGCTGCTATCTTCTGAAGATAGCTCTTGGGAGCTGCCCAACATTGTAAGCTAGGAAGAAAGAAGCTCCGTGGTGCCAGGGTGCTATGCGGATTCCAGGTCTCCTGTTGGCTTAGACTGCACTTCTGTGTGGTGCCAGTTGTCTTTTCTGAATATCATTCCTTCCTCCTTTCCTCCTTTCCCATTCTCCCTTCCCCTCCTTCCTCCTTTCCTCCCTTCCCTTCCTCCTTTCCTCCCTTCCTTCCTCTCTGAATTTCTAGCTCTGCTTTCTGCAGATACATTATGTGTTTCCAGAATAATTTGGGGATTTTTTTTCTAATTCTATAAAGAGCACCATTGTTATTTTTCTGGGGGATAACATTGAGTCTATATATTATATTGAATAATATTAATACTTTAATAATCTTAACTATACCAATTAATTAATTAATTAATTATTCATGAATATTAGATATATTTTCACATTTTTATTTTTCACAATTTTCTTTTATATTTTAAAAAATTTCTTGTTTCGTTTTGAGACTGCATTTTAATCACAGCGTATCCCTTCCTTTTGCTCCCTCCAAACCCTTCCACACACCTCTTCCTACTCTCTTTCAAACTCATGGCCTCTTTTTAAATATAAACTGTTTTTACATGCATATGTAATAACATGTTTTCATATGCATATATATTCTTAAATATAATCTGTTACGTTTATAAAATGTTACTTTCATGTATGTTTTCAGTGTGGGACCCTTACCCCTTATTCTCAAAGGGGCAAGAAGAAATTTCCTAGCAGAATGATTTCCCAGGAAGATAGTGGCCTTCCCCTCTCCCACCCAGGAGATTCGGAGCACAAGGTCACTTAGCTCAGACCAGCCAGCCACCTGGTACAGGCTGATAAAGATGGCCTAACTCAAGAACAGTGGCCTTGCTCTAAAAACAAGGAAAAAGCTAACTTAGCAGAATGGGAGGGAGCAAAAGTCCTTGTACCCGTGCCAAAGCATCTTCAAAGATTCTCTTTGTAGTTATACCTTTAAAAGCTTACCCCACAGAGGAGATACAACTCCTTTCTACCTTGTTGTAATGGGGATGGAGATGAGTTCCAAACATGTTTGTATTAAGCTGATTAAACTTTGCTTATTACAGTCTGGGCCTCTCTGGTGTTCTCTCTCTGGGGGTTGTAATCTGGGCACAACAGCAGGGCTGGCCATTTGGCACTGGACAAACATTTGGAATGCTCTTTCCTAGGAAAGACCACCTTCCCACTCCTGTGTTACTAAGTTGCTTGTTGTTCTTTGTGTAGGCTGGAGGCCTCTTGGGCTTTCCCCCATCCATTTTGGCATGTTCATTGTCATCCTTCTCGTAAGCTCATATTCAGGCAGTAAGTTGGTGAGACTTTACAGGTACAGTTTTGATGTTGCTAGGAGACACAGTCTCACAGCAATGTCCCAGATCCTCTGACTCTGCCAATCTTCCTGCTTCCTTTTCTGCAAGGTCCTGTGACCTTTACATGGTGGAGTGTTTTGTGATGCAAACAGCTCTGTCTACTGGTCACTTGTGGTGTTCTCTGGTTGTCTCTGTCTGTTGCAAAGAGCAGATTACTTGATGAAGTGTGAGGACTACATTTACCTGTGGGTATAAGGATATCTTTAACTTTAATTTTTTGATAATTTCATACATGAGTGTAATGTATTCTGATTGTATTACCCCTTCTTCCCTCCTCTTAAGTTTGCCCCTAATTTCCTAGTAAAATTCATGGTCTATAATTTTTAACTATTATTGTTATGTTATGTATAATACTAATATATTATGTATATGCATAATATATTAGTGTTGCCTGTCTGGACATGGATATTAAGCTGTTTGCAATTTTAATTTGAGGTATTTCATTTTGTTAATTAATTTTATTCATAGGTATGTTTTGGGTTTCTTAGCAAAAGTTACTGGTGTATAGAAAACCTAATAATCTTTGTATCCTAAACTTACAAATTACTGAATCAATCAATTCTAACAGTCTCTTGGTGAAGTCTAGGTTTGTCCAGTATGTAGAGTCTCACTATCTGCAAACAGTGATCATGTGACTGCTCGCCTTCCTATTCAGATCCCTTTTTTAAAAAAAAATGTTTTAATGACAGTGTCCTTTGCTTTACAGAAGCTTCTCAGTTTCAGGAGATCCCATTTATTCAATGCTGCCCTTAATGCCTGTGCTGCTGGGGTTATACATAGGAAGTGGTCTCCTGTGCCCATGTGTTGTAGAGTACTTCCCACTTTCTCTTCTATCAGGTTCAGTGTGTTCAGACTGATATTGAGGTCTTTAATCCATTTGAACTTGAGTTTTGTGCATGGTGATAGATATGGATCTATTTTCATTCTTCTACAGGCTGACATCCAATTATGCCAGCACCATTTGTTGAAGACGCCCTCTTTCTTCCATTGAATACTTTTAGCTCCTTTGTCGCCCACCCACTGAGACAGTGGGGCTGGTCTAATGGGAGCTCACCAAGGCCAGCTGGACTGAGACTGAAAAAGCATGGGATCAAACCAGACTCTCTGAACATTGTGGACAATGAGGGCTACTGAGAAGCCAAGGACAATGGCACTGGGTTTTGATCCTACTGCATGTACTGGCTTTGGGGGAGCCTAGTCTGTTTAGATGCGCACCTTCCTGGACCTGGATGGAGGGGGGAGGACCTTGGACTTCCCGCAGGGCAAGGAACTCTGACTGCTCCTTGGACTGGAGAGGGAGGGGGAGGGAAGTGGAGGGAGGGGGAGAGAAATGGGAGGTGGGGAGGAGGCGGAAATTTTTAAGAATAATAATAAAAAAATAAATTAAAAAATGTTTAATTTACCTCACTTTCCCCTTTTACATGACTTCATTTTTTGTTTCAGTTAGCCATGCACAGTCCTTTTAGTCTACTTTTACATTTTTATTTTTAATTCCAATTTTCGTACAATATATTTTGATCATCTTCTCCCTTTCCCAATTCTTCCCAGAGTCCCTGCCTCCCTACCCACCCAACTCAATATTGTCTCTCCCTCTTTTGAAAAAGGAAGAAACAAAAACGAAAACAAAACAAGAATCAAAACCAGAAAAATAACAAATAAAAGGATACAGTCAAAAGACAAAAATGTCCAAACAGATAAAAATGAAATAAGTCCACAAAAATACCATTGAGTTCATTTCCTGCTGGCCAACCACTCCTGGACTTGAGGCCTGCCTTGGAATCTAGTTGATAGACCAAGTGACACTCCATTGGAGAAATCTGATTTTCCCTTTATCAGTGGTGATCAGTTCCAGATAGTGTCTTGGTTTATAGGTGGCTGGATCCGTGCAGGTCTTGGGTGTGCTGCTTCAGTCTCTGTGAGTTCATGTGTACACTAGCCAAGTTGTATATGGTAGACACTGTTTCTCTGGAGTCATTTACCACTCACGCTCTTCCTGCTTCTACAGAGATCCCTGAGCCTTGAGGGGAGGGGTTTGACCCAATTTAGGACTGAAGGCTCCATAGTCTCTCACTCCCCGCACATTGTCCAGTTGTGAGTTTCTGGATTAGCAGCCATATACTGCAAAATGCTTCTTTTATGTGGGGTGAGTGAGCAGTGATCTAAATAGCATTTTACTGCTATGCTCGTTTAGCAGAATAATAGTATTAAGTTCTCTCTTAGTCCTCAGACCTATCTATTCTTACTCCAGTCTATCCCAACACTTTACCAGTGTTCCATCTCACACATGTTCCTCAAATCCAATCAAAAAAGTGGTTGAGTCATGATTACATTAGTTTGTCTTGCAGGCATTTTAGTTGTAGGTCATAGTTTAAAGTGGATGATTTTGATGCCTACCTTTCTCCTCTGGTTGTGTGTAGAGACACTAGCAGGGCCCTGAACACTATAATGGTGCTTCTAGTTAGGCACCTACTCAACTTTCCCATATTCAATCAGGTTTTTCATGTTTAATGAGATATTTAAGTGTTGTCTTCAGCAATAGGACTTGACCATCAGATTGTAGTGAGCAACCAATAGCCTTAGCAATAGCTGTGATGTTTGGGGGGCCTCAGTGTGCTCTCTTGGCCAATGACTCAACAAACTGTAAACTATTGCCAGCACTGGAGGCTTTACTTGGTGGATTAATATGTCTAGTTGGAGCAATGTCTCCTCCATTATTTGGTGGCTTCATTTATATTTCTTTCATATATGTATACATTTAGCTAACACCCATAGATCTATGGGGTCTGAGTTACCTCAGGATGATTATTTTTCTAGCTCCACCCATTTGTCTGCAAATTTCATTTTTGGTTTTTTTTTGTGGGTTTTTTTTTTTTTTTTGGATTTTGGTTTTTCAAGACAGGGTTTCTCTGTAGCTTTGGAGCCTGTCCTGGAACTAGCTCTTGTAGACCAAGCTGACCTCTAACTCACAGACATCTGCCTGCCTTTGCCTCCCGAATGCTGGGATTAAAGGTATGCGCCATCACCGCCTGGCACAAATTTTACTTTTTAAACAGCTGAATAATATTCCTTTGCGTAAATGTATATATTTTCATTATACATTCATTAGCTGATGGACATTTAGGCTATTTCTAGCTTTTAGCTATTATGAATAGAGCAGGAGTGAACATGGATGAACAAGCATCTCTGTAGTAAGATGTCAAACTTTCAGGCATATGCCCAAGAGTTGTACAGCAGTATCTTGAGGTAGACCAATTCCCAGTGTCCTGAAGAACTAGCACACTGATTTCCATAGTGGCAGCACCAGTTTGCATGTTGACTCCATGGAGAGCCTACCCTCTCTGAGGAGTGGATGGGGGGGTAGTATGGGGGTAAAGGTGGAAGGAGTGGGAACTGGAATTGGTATGTAAAATTAGAAAAGGTTATTTTTTTTAAAAAAATTAGTTGAAAAAATAATTCCACAGCTAATTTCTTCATAGATTTTATCATGAAGGATTTTGTATTTTTTAATGTTTTTTTCTTCGTTCATTGGAATGATCAGATAACTTTTTATATTTCATTGTGTTTGTGTGTAATGTTACACTATAAATTGTGTGGATTTTAGTTTATTATTTAAATAAAACTCTGTGAGTGTTGTGAAATAGGTAGGATTGCCCACATCTATAGTGGTATAGTTTGCTAGTAATCTTGCTCTTACCCTGCAAATGTTACAACCTACATGTGACTGCAGAAGCCCCCTCCCCTGGAGTAGTGGAGCTATGGGTGGTCGATGCCAGAGCCTGTGGTTTCTCGCTGTGTTTCTGTCCCAGGTCTATGATTCTTACAATGGTTCACTCTCACTTTCTAGTTCCAGTATTCTCCCATGGCCATTCATCTCAGAATATAGCTATATCCACAGTCATTGTTGCATGGAGAGCAGGGGGCCTTTGTTTGACCCAGCCGCCCGGCTAGGTTACACCCGGAATAACCACACAGAAACTGTATTCATTTAAACACTGCCTGGCCGATTAGATCTAACTTCTTATTGGCTAATTCTTATATCTTAATTTAATCCATTTCTATTAATCTGTGTATTGCCAAGTGACTGTGGCTTACCAGCAAGATTCTAACCAGTATCCGTCTCAGGCAGGAGATCCATGGTGTCTGCCATTCTGACCTTCTTCCCAGCATTCAGTTCTTTCTACTCCGCCTACCTAAGTTCTGTCCTATCAACTAGGCCAAGGCAGTTTCTTTATTCATTACCCAATGAAAGCAACACACAAACAGAAGGAACTCCTACACCAGTGGTTCATCCTTACAGAAGAGGGCATGGCATGGTGCCCTCTTCCTCTATTCTGAAATGTCAGGGTTTGTGGTTGTATATGCTCACCCAGGAATTTCTCTTTAGTTTGAATTCCACTAGGAAGGTCAAGAAAAACAGTTTAAATTAGAGACAAAGAGTAGAATGTAAAATTCTGTTTAGAAAATTGTTACTCTTTTACTAAATATGCTTTGGTTGGCCTTTTCTTTGAAACTGCAAACTTGCTAAAAAAAAATAAAGCTCTTAATTAGTTTTGACATTCTGGAAATTATCATTGAAACAACAGTTGTAGTAAACTTTATGCTGAAGCTAATATATTGTATGTATTTCTCTGTTCCCTCTTTTTCTTTACAGTTCATAACAAATTCAATTTTTTTCCTTTTAGTCAGGAACATATTAATACTTTTATTCTACAGGAAATGTAGGGGTCCCTTAATTTTCACTGGCTTGGATATTTCCATTCATGTATTTGATGGAGGAAGCCTATAGCACATAAATCTCATTCCCAGAGCTTGGATTATATTAGGAAATGGCCATTTGGAATTATTTTTATTCTTTTCTGTGTTGATAATAATTAATAAAGTAAATTCAACATAAAGTCTTTGTGTAAATGATTTGAACAGTAATTGAACGGAGGAAAGGATTAGATGTGGTTGCGATTTTTCCTTCTTTTGACTCTGCATTTTTAGCATCTGAGTATTTACTGCTGCTAGTTGCACAGAGGTGAAGGAAAATGTACATCTGACCCCTTGGCAGGGAGTTATGTTTGTAGAGATAAAAAAGAGAAACTATATTCAGATGAAAAGTTTATTGTCAAATTCCAATTCAATATAATGTTTTGATTCTTCTGTCTAGGAAATCATGACAATAAATTTAATAGTAATACAGAGCTCCAGAGGTAACATAAAAGATAAAAATATTCTCAATCTCCACCCAGGAAACAATCAAATTCTTAGTTCAGGATAGGGAGTGTGTTAGAATATTACTAGAGAATTATGACTCCTAAACTAGACCCTGTGCTTCCTGGATAAGTTTTTAATCAAAAATTAAGACAACATGTGGAAAACCCCAATTGTTTTCTCAGGGAAGTTTTAAATATTCATCTTAATTTCCCCAACCAAAACCATACATTTTTAATCTTGTACCTCTGAATATAGTTCCAATACATTTACTTAATTTGCTATCTTCTGTCCAAGAAGCTCAGGGTCTATGGAGTCCTACAAAAAGATCTTGCACCAAAACAACATTAAAATAGTAATACAGTTAATATGAAAGGATATACCACCTACTGGCAAAATAAAGAACCATATTAAATGTGTGATTGTCTCACTATGCATCTACTTTCTTCTTTGGTTTAATTCTTATCTTGGTTGACCATATTTTTTACTCACTTCTCAATAAAAATAATGGTATTTTTGTTCTTGGACATATGTGTATAGTGGAGTGTTGCTATCTATGTAGGCAGAACCTGAATTCATTTCCTCCTTTTCATGGTAACCTCTGGATTCAGAGTCTCTTTTCTCCTTGTCATCTACATATTGGCTATATATTCTGACGGTACCTGATGAAACAGATCCTGGCTCCTGTCCTTGTCTCCCCTCACACAATGTGGTTGCACTTGGTAAATAGTTACACTCTTCAGTTCCCATACAGTATAGGTTCTGAAGAGAGCTATTGAGAGAAGATCTTTGATTTTTATTTTTACTGTAACTTGACAGCTGGTAGCTATCATTTGATTGGCTATGGTTATATACTTGCCTTTTATTAGTGCTGAATCCAGATTGATTTCCTTTTGAACTGGATTCTGAATTGTCCTGAAATAATATATATTGACTATGGCCAAAAACAGATTGGTCGACTGGCTGGTTTTGAATAGTTTCTTGCTTTCCTTTCAGACTGTACTTGTACTTAAAATCACAGTCATTCAAATGCTCAGGTGTTACTCCAGAATGGCCAAGACTAGAGACTAGAGTTCCAGTTGTACTAGATCCAGTCAGATTGCAGTGGTCAACTGGCTGCCCATGATCTGTATCAGATTCTCTATATTTTAACACCAGCTCTCCCATTCCCTCATTTGCTTTGGGTCCCACATGGTGAGAAAGAGAGAGACACTGTCCATACCTTGACACTTGTGTGTTTGTAGTTCTATGTGATGACCTCAAAGGACTAGAATTGCGACTGCTAGTTCTGCTGCCTTCAGAAGGTCCATATCCTGATTGTCCGTAGTCATAGTCTTCACGGCCATAGCTGCCATGTCTCCAACGTTGACTAGAACTATATTGGTTGCCAGTACTACGTGACCTATAATGCCTTGTATCAGACTGGACATGTGCTTTCCTTGATTGCTTGCTTAGACCATCCCGTGACTGCCAGTGAGTACTATGTGATGCAGTATGACTATAACCCAACTCTCCATGTTGTGATAGAGAGTCTCTATGGGACTGAAGCCCACCATGGCCCTTAGTGGATCCTGAATATCGCCTTGATACGACTGAGTGTTCCTCATGCTCACTGGAATCACTGCGAACAGGTGACTCCCTAGGACTTCTGCCAGACCTTGATACTGAAGCTTCATCATGGCCAGACTGAGGCTGTGTACTACTGTTCCTAGATTGGCTATGAGAACCCCTGCTTCTGTGAACTGTGGACCCAGAATCTCCATACTGAAGTCCACCATGACCCTTAGTGGATCCTGAGTACCTCCTAGAAACTACTGTGTGTTCCTCACCTTCATTGGACTCGGAGTGAACAGGTGTCCGTCTTAGACCTTTTGTAGTTCCTGAATGTGAGGTCTCCTCATGCACAGAATGGTGCTGTCTACTGCTGTCCCTAGATTGCCTTTGAGGACCTCCCTGGCTTCCATGACCTGCTGAGCCTGACTCTCCATGCTGATGTCTACCATGACCCTGAGGAGATCCTGAGTGTCTCCTAGAAACTACTGAGTGTTCCTCACCTTCACTGGACTCAGGGTGAACAGGTGTACCTCTTGGACCTTTCGTAGCTCCTGAATGTGAAGGTTGTCCATGGCCAGACTGAGGCTGTCTACTGCTGTCCCTAGCTTGCCTCTGAGAACCTCGCTGGCTTCCATGACCTGCTGACCATGACTCTTCATGCTGATGTTCACCATAACCATAAGGAGATCCTGAGTGTCTCCTTGAAACTACTGAGTGTTGTTCACTATCACTAGACTCTGGATGAACTGGTGCCCCTCTGGGTCTTCTCTGAGAGCCACCATGTGAAGGCTGCTCATGCCCAGACTGTGGCTGTCTACTGCTGTCTCTAGATTGTCTTTGAGAACCTCCCTGGCTTCCATGACTGGCTGAGCCTGATTCTCCATGCTGATGTCCACCATGACCCTGAGATGATTCTGTGTGTCTCCTAGAAACTACAGAGTGTTCCTCACCTTCACTAGACTCGGAGTGAACAGGTGTCCTTCTTGGACTTCTTGAAGGCCCAGAATGTGAGGGCTGTTCATGCCCAGACTGAGGCTGTCTACTGCTGTCCCTAGACTGCCTCTGAGGACCACCCTGGCTTCCATGACCTGCTGACTCCGATTCTCCATGCTGATGTCCACCATGAGCCTGAGGAGATGCCGAGTGTCTCCTTGAAACTACTGAGTGTTCTTCACCTTCACTGGACTCAGGGTGAACAGGTGTCTGTCTTGGTCTTCTTGAATGCCCTGAATGTGAGGGCTGTTCATGCCCAGACTGAGGCTGTCTACTGCTGTCCCTAGATTGTCTCTGAGGACCTCCCTGGCTCCCATGACTGCCTGAGCCTGACTCTCTTTGCTGATGTCCACCATGACCCTGAGAAGATTCTGAGTGTCTTCTAGAAACTACTGAGTGTTCCTCACCCTCACTGGACTCAGGGTGAACTGGTGCTCCTCTGGGTCTTCTCTGAGAGCCACCATGTGAGGGCTGCTCATGCCCAGACTGAGGCTGTCTACGGCTGTCCCTAGATTGCCTCTGAGAACCGCCTTGGCTTCCATGACCTGCTGAGCCCGACTCTCCATGCTGATGTCCACCATGACCCTGAGAAGATTCTGACTGTCTTCTAGAAACGACTGAGTGTTCCTCACCTACACTGGATTCGGGGTGCACAGGTGTCTGTCTTGGTCTTCTTGAAGGCCCTGAATGTGAGGGCTGCTCATGCCCAGATTGAGGCTGTCTACTGCTGTCCTTAGATTGTCTCTGAGGACCTCCCTGGCTTCCATGACCTGCTGAGCCTGACTCTCTATGCTGATGTCCACCATGACCCTGAGGAGATCCTGAGCTTCTTCCTGAAACTACTGAGTGTTCCTCACCCTCACTGGACTCAGGGTGAACTGGTGCCCCTCTGGGTCTTCTCTGAGAGCCACCTTGTGAGCGCTCTTCATGCCTGGACTGAGACTCTCTACTGCTGTCTCTAGATTGCCTTTGAGGACCTCCCTGGCTTCCCTGTCCTGCTGAGCCTGACTCTCCATGCTGGTGTCCACGATTACCCTGAGAAGATTCTGACTGTCTTCTAGAAACTACTGAGTGTTCCTCACCTTCACTGGACTCAGGGTGAACAGGTGTCTGTCTTGGTCTTCTTGAAGGCCCTGAATGTGAGGGCTGTTCATGCCCAGACTGAGGCTGTCTACTGCTGTCCCTAGATTGCCTCTGAGGACCCTCATGGCTTCCATGACCTGCTGAGCCTGATTCTCCATGTTGACCTCCACTATGAGCCTGAGGAGATCCTGAGCTTTTTCCTGAAACTACTGAATGTTCTTCACCTTCACTGGATTCAGGGTGAACTGGTGACCCTCTGGGTCTTCTCTGAGAGCCACCATGTGAGGGCTGCTCATGCCCAGACTGAGGCTGTCTACTGCTGTCTCTAGATTGCCTTTGAGGACCTCCCTGGCTTCCATGACCTGCTGAGCCTGACTCTCCATGCTGATGTCCACCATGACCCTCAGAAGATTCTGAGTGTCTTCTAGAAACTACTGAGTGTTCCTCACCTTCACTGGACTCAGGGTGAACAGATGTCTGTCTTGGTCTTCTTGAAGGCCCTGAATGTGAGGGCTGTTCATGCCCAGACTGAGGCTGTCTACTGCTGTCTCTAGATTGCCTTTGAGGACCTCCCTGGCTTCCATGACCTCCTGAGCCTGACTCTCCATGCTGATGTCCACCATGACCCTGAGAAGATTCTGAGTGTCTCCCAGAAACTACTGAGTGTTCCTCACCCTCACTGGACTCAGGGTGAACTGGTGCCCCTCTGGGTCTTCTCTGAGAGCCACCTTGTGAGCGCTCTTCATGCCTGGACTGAGACTCTCTACTGCTGTCTCTAGATTGCCTTTGAGGACCTCCCTGGCTTCCCTGTCCTGCTGAGCCTGACTCTCCATGCTGGTGTCCACGATTACCCTGAGAAGATTCTGAGTGTCTTCTAGAAACTACTGAGTGTTCCTCACCTTCACTGGACTCAGGGTGAACAGGTGTCTGTCTTGGTCTTCTTGAAGGCCCTGAATGTGAGGGCTGTTCATGCCCAGACTGAGGCTGTCTACTGCTGTCCCTAGATTGCCTCTGAGGACCCTCATGGCTTCCATGACCTGCTGAGCCTGATTCTCCATGTTGACCTCCACTATGAGCCTGAGGAGATCCTGAGCTTTTTCCTGAAACTACTGAATGTTCTTCACCTTCACTGGATTCAGGGTGAACTGGTGCCCCTCTGGGTCTTCTCTGAGAGCCACCATGTGAGGGCTGCTCATGCCCAGACTGAGGCTGTCTACTGCTGTCTCTAGATTGCCTTTGTAGACCTCCCTGGCTTCCATGACCTGCTGAGCCTGACTCTCCATGCTGATGTCCACCATGACCCTGAGAAGATTCTGAGTGTCTTCTAGAAACTACTGAGTGTTCCTCACCTTCACTGGACTCAGGGTGAACAGGTGTCTGTCTTGGTCTTCTTGAAGGCCCTGAATGTGAGGGCTGCTCATGCCCAGATTGAGGCTGTCTACTGCTGTCCTTAGATTGTCTCTGAGGACCTCCCTGGCTTCCATGACCTGCTGAGCCTGACTCTCTATGCTGATGTCCACCATGACCCTGAGGAGATCCTGAGCTTCTTCCTGAAACTACTGAGTGTTCCTCACCCTCACTGGACTCAGGGTGAACTGGTGCCCCTCTGGGTCTTCTCTGAGAGCCACCTTGTGAGCGCTCTTCATGCCTGGACTGAGACTCTCTACTGCTGTCTCTAGATTGCCTTTGAGGACCTCCCTGGCTTCCCTGTCCTGCTGAGCCTGACTCTCCATGCTGGTGTCCACGATTACCCTGAGAAGATTCTGACTGTCTTCTAGAAACTACTGAGTGTTCCTCACCTTCACTGGACTCAGGGTGAACAGGTGTCTGTCTTGGTCTTCTTGAAGGCCCTGAATGTGAGGGCTGTTCATGCCCAGACTGAGGCTGTCTACTGCTGTCCCTAGATTGCCTCTGAGGACCCTCATGGCTTCCATGACCTGCTGAGCCTGATTCTCCATGTTGACCTCCACTATGAGCCTGAGGAGATCCTGAGCTTTTTCCTGAAACTACTGAATGTTCTTCACCTTCACTGGATTCAGGGTGAACTGGTGCCCCTCTGGGTCTTCTCTGAGAGCCACCATGTGAGGGCTGCTCATGCCCAGACTGAGGCTGTCTACTGCTGTCTCTAGATTGCCTTTGTAGACCTCCCTGGCTTCCATGACCTGCTGAGCCTGACTCTCCATGCTGATGTCCACCATGACCCTGAGAAGATTCTGAGTGTCTTCTAGAAACTACTGAGTGTTCCTCACCTTCACTGGATTCAGGGTGAACAGGTGTCTGTCTTGGTCTTCTTGAAGGCCCTGAATGTGAGGGCTGCTCATGCCCAGACTGAGGCTGTCTACTGCTGTCTCTAGATTGCCTTTGAGGACCTCCCTGGCTTCCATGACCTCCTGAGCCTGACTCTCCATGCTGATGTCCACCATGACCCTGAGAAGATTCTGAGTGTCTCCCAGAAACTACTGAGTGTTCCTCACCTTCACTGGACTCAGAGTGAACAGGTGTCCCTCTTGGACTTCTTGAAGGCCCTGAATGTGAGGGCTGCTCATGCCCAGATTGAGGCTGTCTACTGCTGTCCTTAGATTGTCTCTGAGGACCTCCCTGGCTTCCATGACCTGCTGAGCCTGACTCTCTATGCTGATGTCCACCATGACCCTGAGGAGATCCTGAGCTTCTTCCTGAAACTACTGAGTGTTCCTCACCCTCACTGGACTCAGGGTGAACTGGTGCCCCTCTGGGTCTTCTCTGAGAGCCACCACGTGATGGCTGCTCATGCCTAGACTGAGGCTGTCTACTGCTGTCCCTAGATTGTCTCTGAGGACTTTTCTGTCTGCCATGTGCTGCAGACCCAGACTCTCCCTGCTGTTGTCCACCATGACTCTGAGGAGATCCTGACTGTCTTCTAGAAACCACTGTGTGTTCCTCACTTTCACTGGATTCACTGTGGACAGATGTTCTTCTTGGACTTCTTGAAGGCCCTGAATGTGAAGGCTGTTCTTGTCTAGACTGAGGCTGTCTACTGCTGTCCCCAGACTGTCTTTTAGGTGTTCCTTGTCTTCCATGACCTTTTGAACTTGACTCTCCATGATGAACTTCTTCATGTCCATATCTCCCCTGTCCTGATCCAAATGACTTATTAGAGCCAGACCCATTTCTCCCATATCCAGAAGACTGACTTGGGTCAGATGACTGTCCTGAATGAGACCTGTTCTGCCAAGAACTAGATGAGTGACTTGAACCAGATCGATGTTCTCCATACTCAGATGACTCACCTGGGCCAGACTCATACTGCCCAGCACTAGATGACTGCCCTGAACCATGCCCATGCTTCCTATAACCAGTTGACTGACCTGAGTGAGACCCATGCTGCCCAGAGCTAGATGATTGACCATAGTGAGACCCATGCTGCCCAGTGCTAGATGACTGACCATAGTGAGACCCATGCTGCCCAGAGCTAGATGATTGACCATCGTGAGACCCATACTGCCCAGAGCTAGATGACTGACCCGAACCAGACTCTTGTCTCCCATATCCAGAAGACTGACTTGGGTTAGACCCATATGGAGATGACTGACCATATCCAGAGCCTTGCTGTCCAAATCCAGATGACTGTCCTGAATGAGACCTGTTCTGCCAAGAACTAGATGAGTGACTTGAACCAGATCGATGTTCTCCATACTCAGATGACTCACCTGGGCCAGACTCATACTGCCCAGCACTAGATGACTGCCCTGAACCACGCCCATGTTTCCTATAACCAGTTGACTGACCTGAGTGAGACCCATGCTGCCCAGAGCTAGATGACTGACCATAGTGAGACCCATGCTGCCCAGAGCTAGATGATTGACCATCGTGAGACCCATACTGCCCAGAGCTAGATGACTGACCTGAACCAGACTCTTGTCTCCCATATCCAGAAGACTGACTTGGGTTAGACCCATATGGAGATGACTGACCATATCCAGAGCCTTGCTGCCCAAATCCAGATGACTGTCCTGAATGAGACCTGTTCTGCCAAGAACTAGATGAGTGACTTGAACCAGATCGATGTTCTCCATACTCAGATGACTCACCTGGGCCAGACTCATACTGCCCAGCACTAGATGACTGCCCTGAACCACGCCCATGCTTCCTATAACCAGTTGACTGACCTGAGTGAGACCCATGCTGCCCAGAGCTAGATGATTGACCATAGTGAGACCCATGCTGCCCAGAGCTAGATGACTGACCATAGTGAGACCCATGCTGCCCAGAGCTAGATGATTGACCATCATGAGACCCATACTGCCCAGAGCTAGATGACTGACCTGAACCAGACTCTTGTCTCCCATGGCCAGATGACTGACTTGAACCAGATCCATGTTTCCAAGTGCTAGATGACTGACCAGATCCAGATCCCCGTCCCCCATAGCCAGAAGACTGACCTGAGCCAGACTCATGCTGCCCAGAACTAGATAACTGACCAGAACCAGATCCATGGTGCCCAGAGCTAGATGATTGACCAGAACCAGACTTTTGGTCACTGAAACCAGACAACTGACCTGAACCAGATGCATGCTGCCCATGTTGACCACAACCTGAGGATTGACCTGATGCAGTACCATGCTGGCCACAGCAAGACTGACATGATCCATGCCCATGTTGTTTAAAGCCAGAGGACTGTCTTGAATTTGTTCCATGTTGTTCACAGCAGGATGGCTGCCCTGAACCAGACCCATGATGACCACATTTGGAATATTCATTTGAACAACACCCCTTCTGATGAGAGCTTGAAGAGTGTCCACAGCAACTGGTTCCGTGTTGACTATAACCAGATTGGGTTGCTCCAGATCCACAGCATGATGAATGATGTGAGCTCATGCTCTGCTGTCTTCCACAGTGCTCGGACTGACCACATCCATACTCTCTCTGACTAGAAGACTGGCTGCAGGATCTAGGTTCAGTTTGACAACATCTAGAGGACTGACCTCCAGAGACACATCCATAGCCTTGTCCTCTGCTAGTTCCTGATTGACATCTTGACTGCGTAGAACAAGACTGACTTCCTTGCCTCCCAGATGCCTGACAAGAACTTGAAGCACTTTGTGGTCTGCAACATCCACTAGAACTGCTGTGACCACCTGCATGACTTTGTGTTTTACTGTTTCCTGAACTTGCAGAGCTAGGCCCACACTTTTGTTCTCCACTCTTTTTTGACTGAGTAGAATTTGATTCATGTTTGCTCTTCTCCGGTCCATGTGACAATCCACTATGACCTTTCCTTCCCTGACTGTTTAACCTAGATCCAGATTCATATTCTTCCTCAGCTTCTCTAGAGGACCTACCATGTGACTTGTTTCTTTTTTCTTCTAACTCTTCAGAGCTGGAACCCTGTCTCTCTTTGTTACTGCTCCAAGATTGACCAGAGCTTGACCCATGGCGTTTTCTCCTGGGTTCCTCTGAGCTGGATAATTCACTGTGCCTTTCCAACCTCCTAGAGTTGGACCTACGTCGAGGTTTTGCAGTTCCCCGCGAGCTCCCAGAACTATGTCCATACTCCTCTCCCTCACTCCAACTTGAACGTCTGAAACCTGATTTCCGTCTTGGTATCTCTTCTTCCTCTTCTGTTTCACTTTCTTCCTTTTGATGCTGATGACCATGCCTACGCTTCTTTGACCCTGAAGCTTTACAGTATTCTTTTCCAAGAACCTTGTTGCAGGCCATAGCCAGTTTGAACACCATCAGAAGAAATTCAGTAAAGTCTAGTCTTCGATCATGATCTCGATCCAGCATATGCATGATAACATCTACTGTATCTGGATCATCTGGATTCTGAATATGAGAGAAACACCAAGGATAACTTGGTTAGCCCAGCTTCATTTTCAACTAAAATAACCCAGTAGCACCTTGTATATATATTGTGTTATATGATTTTAATTTATCTGAGTATTACTTTAGGTTAATAGGACCTAGAATATACGCAAAGTTAATGGAAAATAAAGACTATTGTGATCTGTGGAAGGAGATGACATTGTTCCTCGTTTGTTAAAATAATCAATTAGTTAATTTCTTAGCACTATTTTATTTATTTGCTTGGAATGGAAAGCCTGAGTAAATGAGAAAGTTGGATTCTTTAAGGTGCAAGGGCACAGGAATGTATTGAAGAAACATTTGTCTTTAAAATATATATTCTGATTTAATAGATTTATGATGTCCTGGCTCAAAAGAATATTACTTGGGTTTTCTCGAAATCAGCCGGGGCTGTACACTTTCCACCAATCTTGGTCCTAGAACATGTACAGACCCCAACAGCCTTCAGACTTGGCACGTACCTTCAGAATTGGGCGAAACTCTTTCTCCAGAAGTTCCTTTAGCTCATCCTTGCTCAGTGTGCCACATTCTCCATCTTGCTTGGTGTATTTGTAGAATATATCAATGACGGTGACAACACTTCTTAAGAGGTCTGTCATCTTCCCCCCAAGGTTAAATGAACCTACGGAGAGAGAAGGAAACATAGATGAGGAAAGAGACATAGAGAACTAATTTTCTTTTCTTTTAATTTATCAATAGATCTTATTTTAATATAATGCAGTGGTTTTCAACCTTTCTCATGCTGAGATCCTTTAGTATAGTTCCTCGTGTTGTAGTAACCATCAAATATGCTTATTTTCATTGCTACTTCATTTCTGTAATTTTGCTACTGTTTTGAATCATAGTATAAATAGTTGTAGGATATCCTATGTGTGACCCCTGTGAAAGGGTCATGACCTATGGGCTGAGAACTGCTGACAAAGTAATTTTTAAAAGCTCTTTTCTTTCATCAACCTCAACATGGCTCAGGATTTTTGTAGCATCAATAAGCACAATGAAAACTTACGATGATCTCAAGTCTCCGTAATATTTATCTTATGAATATGTTCTTTTTATGATATTTCTTTGGGTATTTTTGTGTCCTGGGTATTACTTCCAAAACTCCCAATACCACATAGACACCACAGCCCCAGTCTGTCTAGTCTCTTCTGTTTTCTCCTACCCTTTTCTCTTCCTCTCCATGCCTCTCCTTGCCTATTCTTTTATTTTCTCTCTCTTTTGTTTTTTTTTTTGTTTCTTTCCTGGCATGAGTGTGATACATTTATGTGTTTGCGTGAGTGTGTACACCATTTGTGTTTGAGGACAGATGCGCATATATTTGCGCAAATCATCATTTACATTGTTTATGTCTTTTCTTTATATATGAATGAATTCGTGTGTGTGTGTGTGTGTGTGTGTGTTTGTGTTCATGAAAACAGGCACACATGTACCACAGTGCATGCTTGGAGATCAGAGGACAACCTCAGGTGTTGCTCGTCACTTTCCACATTGTTTGAGTCATGATTTCCTTTTTGCGTGTTGTTCATCACTGTGTTGCTGGACTAGCTATGGAACATTGGGATTTCCCATGTGTACTACTGTGCCCAGCTCTATGTGGGATCTGGGCATTTGAGTTTGGGTCTCCACACTTGTATCATAAGTTCTTTAGACACTGAGCCATTTTCCCAGCCCTCCATCTTATATCCGACACAAGGTCTCTCAATGAACCTGGAGCTCATTAATTTGGCCGGATTGGCTAGCAAATGAGTTCTACAGAGCCACCTGTTTCTGTCCTTATGTCAGCACTGGCTACAAACACATGCTACCATACCCCGCTTTTCCATAGATGCTCTTTGTCTGAACGCAGGTCTTTGTGCTTGTATGACAGGCGCTTTACTTGTTCAGAGCTCAAGCCCTTTTTTTCTTTTCTTTTTTTCTCCTTTCCTTTCCCTTCCTTCTGTCTTTTCTTCAGTCCTTTTTGTTTTCTTTTTGAGGCAGGATCTAATGTAGCTCATTCTGGCCTCAAAAAGTTGCTTTGTAGCCAAGCTTGGCAATTGACTCCTAATCTCCCTTGCTTCCACCATTCCCAGCTGGGGCAAAAGTAACAGATACCTTAACATTTAAATCCTCTTGGTTCATCAGAAAGCAAACTAGACCCCAAAATACTTTGGAGAATTGAAAATGGGCAAAGTGTGTCAATAATACCTTGGTACTGTAGAGCCTAGAGCTAAAATGGCCCTTAGAATGGAAACTGTCAAAACATCAACCCTCAAGGAAACACTGTTCCTTCCAAATGTTACCAGTCCAGGTAAGAAGTTGAAAGTGGAGAACTAGATCTCAACACTCTCCAAACCAAAAGTGAACCACAAAGAAACTACACAATAATACCAGTCTCTTTCACATGCCCCAGAAAGATGGTATGTGGTTAAATTAGGGAGAATATGAGACGGTCTAAAACGGTGGCTCTCAATCTTCCCAGAGCTGTGACCCTTTAATACAGTTCCTCATGTTGCGGTGCCCTCCAGCCACAACATTATTTTTGTCGCTACTCCACAGCTATAATTTTGATGTTGTTATGGATCATAATGTAGATATCTGATATGCAGGATATCTGATATGAGCCCCCCATGAAAAGGTTGTTTGAACCCCCCCCCAAAGGGATCAAGACCCATAGATTGAGAACCTCTGGCTTAGACAAAGACAGACTTCTACTGGATTTATTCTCCTCAGTAAAGACATTGATTTCTAAAGACTCAAGTGTAAACTAAATTAACCAAACAAACAGCAAACCAAAAATAAAAGAAACAACAACAAAAGGAAAAGTAGCAAAATACAGTACTGTCTATGCCCGAGCTCAGGTTCTGCTCACAATATTTGGCCCAAGAACACCAAGTACCATACATTTAAATTCTTCTCACCTGGTTCACCAAAGGAACAAATAGGATAAGGCCTGATGCAGCTTGCAGGGTGTTGATAGATTGGGACAGTGACCCTTATATAGCTTAGATTCTAGAGCTTGGGTGCTGTCTTCTGTGGGATGGGCTGATTCATTTCTAATCAAATTTAACTCCACCCCTTGCATGTTTATCTTCCTTCTTCACATTCTCGCCTGTAAGATGATTGCAGAAAGGGTGATAATGGCCCCACCTTCCACAACAGAGATATGCTCTGGGACACTCTCTTGTAGGGTCGCACACAGTGAAAAGCAGAGCCTTTGTTGGAGAAGACAAGTTTGTGCAATTGGTTTTCTTTATCTAGTGTTCAAAGAAGATAGTAGAGTGAAAATACTTGGCAAGAGCACAGTGAAGTTTTTTTTTTTTTAATTGAAAATAAACCCAGGCCAATAAGCTTGTCCAATTCATGACTGTTGCAGTAATAGTACGCTAGGATTTTTTTTTGAGAATTTACTGTATTCAGATACTGTGTTGTCACATAACATTTGCATGTGTATGTTTTTCCCACATTACAAATGAAGACATAGGTTTAAAAACATTCAAAGTCATAGCTATATGATGGAAAAAAAAACAAGATTTAAACATAATAACTCTTATTGTAGTGCTGTTGCTGTAACCATTTGTTAGTTTACCCTTATTATATAGCCATTATGCAAAAATGAATTTGAGGTTTATACCATCTATATACCATTTGGAGAATGCCAGGTCTACCGAAATGCAACTAATATGAAAGGCTAATGTACGAGATGCTACAAGCCATGAAAAGAAGATCTCTTCTCTGATGCTGTGTGAGCTGTCTGGCTATCTAAGTATAGGGTCCATCAATAAAGGTAATGTTTTCAGAAGATGAATTTAGAGTAAGGCTTCTTCCAGTGCCCTACTATACACTGGTAGTCTGGCATCTTTAGGCCTAGTCTCTGTACATAATGCATATCATGTGTGTTTAAGGGCAGCAAAATAATCCAAAAACTGCATTAGGCATGACGAATCACCTCGTCTGTACTCACCACCAGGCAATGGTGACAGCATTAATTAAGTGATTACTGTCTTCTGTTTTGCCTCCTTTTCTATTTTATATCTCAGGTAAACTTGTAATGTGAATGCTGTTGTCACCCCTTTACAGATCATGTAATGAAAGGATAAATAAATTTTAAACTGTACTAAAATCACAGCAGTATCAGAAGCAAAAGTTACTCACTCTACTGGATGCTTAAGCCTGGCTTTTAGTTGACAATTCACCATGTCTGGGGTCTGTCATCTCCTGCCTGGGTACTGCTTTGGGGGCAGTTATCATCCAGACAGTCCCTAGAGCTTGGCAACCACAGAGAATGAATACCTGTTCACAGACATGCTAATGAATTTGCTCCTGAAAGACTCCACTGCTCCTACAGCCATGGGACTCCTAAACTAATATGGCTGCAGAAAGTTAGGTTTTTTCCCCTTGATATTATAGTCCTTCTCGGTCATGTGACTCTTTTGAAATTGTGTTCCTTTTTGTAAAAGTGGCTACGTCAGGAAGACTTTGGGGCCTCACATCCATACTGGATTAAGCATTTAAAAGCCGGCCTTGCACTGAATTCCAGAATTCACTTAGAACTTGGAAAGTCTTCCGTAGCCTGCTGTATCTCAGAACTTCACCAGTTCATTGTTCTGTATCCTTTGTGTTCAGTCTCTCCTCCTTGTCTTACTTGCTTAGCATGAAATTATAGTCTCTGTAGTCAGAAAGCTGGAGTTCAGCTTTCAGCTCCACCTCTTACTAGCTGTGTTCCTTTTTTTCCCCATGTTTTTTTTATTTAAAAATTTCCATCTCCTCCCCTCCTCCTCCCCCCTCTCCAGGCCAAGGAGCCATCAGGGTTCCCTACTCTATGTTAAGTCCAAGGTCCTCCCAACTCCCCCCAGGTCCAGGAAGTTGATCAACCAAGCTGACAAGGCTCCCACAGAGCCCGTCCATGCAGAAGAATCAAAGCCCAGTGCCATTGTCCTTGGCTTCTCATTCAGCCTCCACCATTGGCCACATTCAGAGAGTCCGGTTTGGTCGCATGTTCCATCAGTCCCAATCAAACTGGAGTTGGTGATCTCCCGTTAGTTCTGTCCCACTGTCTCCATGGGTGAACGCACCCCTCACGGTCCTGACTTTCTTTCTCATGTTCTCTCTCCTTCTGCTCCTCATCAGGACCTTGGGAGCTCAGTCCGGTGCTCCAATGTGGGGCTTAGTCATTTTCTTCATCCATCGCCAGGTGGAGGTTCTTCTTATCTTTTCACGGATCCCGAATTGAGTAACTAAAAATTCTCTTGGCTTCTGCTTCCCAACTTAATCAAAGCACTTGCTCACTGATGGGGATGACATGTGGCTTACAGTAACTACCTAGTTAGCTACACAAGATCATTTGGGTTAAGTATTTCATGCCATTCAATGCATTTTATATACAAGAATTAATTTTTAAAAATGAGGTTGAGGCCAGTAATTGAACCTGGAAAGGTATAAATACTATGCCTTTTTCAAAAGCATTGTACAGAGGGAAAGTCCTGACTTTTAAACATATAACATATCTATTGAGATATACCCTTGGGCAGTCTCCGTGAACTTCCCACTGCTTAAGTTCCCTTTATTGATAACCACCAAATGTTACTACTGTCTTTTTATGAGTGGAAATGTCAGGCCATCAGAGCAACAATCTGGAACAAGCATTGTTCTTACCCAACAAGGACCTAAGTGCCTTCTGACAAGGAACAAATTCTGGTAGTTTTGGGATAAAGGTTGCTGTGGTGATATCTGTGGAGACTTTTGCTTACCAAACTTCAAAAAGTTATAGTCTGAGGAAGCAGAAGCCTGGATCACCAAGCAGGGCAGTCTCCGGTATGCTTTCCTCTGTACCTGGGCCTTCTTCCTTCCCATTTCCTCATCACCCTCTGCTTACCCACCCACATCGACCCTGCTCTGGGTTGTCAGGGGCCATTTGGTGAAGCTCATGTGTTGCTGGCCACTGCATGCATACCTTATACTATTAAAACAAACTTTACATTGTGTAAGTCCCAGTTTTTGGTTTTAGTTTGCTCCCACATGTAATCCTTCCCATGGGATGGCTTTATTAAAATTAAAGTCATCTCTTCTTTTGTCATGTTGCCATGTTCAAATTGAGATCTTGCTATAGGACCCCAGTGAGAATTACCTTATCATGAGAACCAAACTTTCCCAGTCACTACGATCCTCAGCAATGCTCAGTGAATTCAACCGAGAGCTGCACCTGAGACTTCTTCCAGGTCCATTAAATGAATTAACTGTCTCCTCTCTGTGAGCAGTTTAAAGATCTGTTCTTGGAGCTTAGAATGATAGACTGGGTGAGGGTGGAACATCGATTTTTACATCAAGACATTTTTGTATTAGATCTTAACGTGTACTATCAGTAAAATTTGGGAACATCTCCAAATCTGAGTGTTTACACACTTGGGACATGGAGATAATTACACAACTCTGAGGCTAGTTTGGTTTAACACTCAGATAATGCTTAGAATATAACAGGAACTCAACGTATTTTCTTTTCTTCTTCCTGCCAAGTTTAATCTTACAAATGAGTAGAGTTGTTGGTTCCTAGAGATGATTCTTAACTTTGGTCTCCTCTTTGGGCCTGTCTGGGTAAAATCAGACATCAGCATTTGGAATTCGGCTTTCAAAGACACTACAAAATGTCATTATGAAAAGTCCACCATGAAGATGGGAACTACTGGTTACACCGTCTAAGAATTTAATTCTCTCCCAGAGTCCTCTTTCAGTTTTCCACATGAGGATGGCTCTCTGGAGTCCCATGCACCAGTGCAGTAGAATCTCGTGGAGAAGCCCACAAACACACCTAGGCTTCAGGAATGCAGCATGGGGCTTCTGAAACTCGCTTAGTGCAGGTTTAAGTTGCATGTCCCATCTGGAAGTTTCGGGTGCTCACTGCAGTTGACAGAGCTGCACATCCCCAGGCGAGGTCTCAGAAATTCTGATAGTCCTTGCAGCTGCAAAAAAAAAAAAAAAAAAAAAAAAAAAAAAAAAAAAAGTCCTGTGGCAGCAGCACAGAGCTAAATTGCTAAATTGCTTCAGGATAGATTTGGAAACTTACTGAAAGTCAAACCTGACAGAAGGAGACAGAGTCAAATTCGTCTCTAGACGATACTCTAGACTTTGCTAGGTGAGCGAGGGGCTTTATTTTGGCATGTTGAAAGGAACTGCTATTGAGTAAAGCTGTTGATTTTTTTGTAGTTTGTTTAAACAGTCCAGAGTCACTGCAGTCTTTGTGAAGTCACTGGAAGTTGTATGGGCTGAAATGTTAGAGCATTCCAAATACTGTATTTTTAAAAATGTCACTTGGTGGGGAAAATATTGGTCTTTTAATTATGAATGTTATGTTGGGGACATTTGTAAGCATTTGGTACTGGGTTTGTAAGTAAAAAAAATCAAATTAATATTGATTATTACTTTGGGGTATGACAATGCTCCCTTTAAGAAATTAATTGTGTTTTTTTTTTAGCCTAATATAAATAAAGTAATCTACCCACTCACTCATACCTTCTCTCTGGCACTAATTAAACTGAGAGCTGAAGTCTTCTCTGACTGCTCAGCTTCAGTCACCTCTGAATATCCAGACTCTAAGAGGTAGGATAATGTGGTGCGGGCAAAGCTCATCTTCACTGTCTCATTTTCCCTTCAGTGAGACTTTTCTTCCTTTGTGATACGTGTCTTGGAAGAGTTACAGTAGGTCGCTAATTTAGAAAGATAATTGCAAAACTCAGATAGAAAGATTATTTTATGTAAGTATGATAGGGTGACTAATGCCCCAGGGATTCCCTGTGCTCCCTAATCCAACTGCCCCACCTTTTTGTTTGAGTGACTCCTGTAGCTACAGAATCCCTGGCCTACGGAGACCGATACTGAACTTGTAAGATGGTAGAGGTAATGTTTATCCATCTCTGGGGTGGACCTACCTTGATAGGGAGCAATCCACATGGAGGGGGAAGGTGGGCCAATAGGAACAGATTTGTGCCTAGGTGCCCACTAGGCCCACCCTCATACCAGCTTCCTGAATCTGCTCCAACTAGAAGACTTGACTGGTATAGAACTCTTAAATTTGTGATTCTTGGGTTCTGACTAAAGAACCAAAATAAATTCCATTGAAAAATGGTTAAGTCCAGTGATTAAGTGTATTTACATTGAAATCTGTCAGAGTTAAGAAGCCTACTTTGCCCTTTCATTAGCTGGGTAGACTTAGGTTTGTGAATGTCTGACATTTTATCATTGTGTTGTTTTAAAGCCTAAAAATTGAAAGTGTTTAAAACAAAAAAGTAGTTAAAGTACTAGAGAAATTACAATTTTAACTCAAAAGTTAAAAGTGCCGCTTTTTATGTTTTATTAAAATAATTATATTTTCTTTATTTAGTGATAATATTGTTATCATGAAAAGTACAGTTACCAGTTTTATTTTGAGAGCTAAAAATCATATTATAGGAGGTTAATCTTCATCTTACAACATCAATTATTATTAAAAAAATAAAGCAAAACCAGGTTTATAACTGGTCCGCTTCAAGGTAGACTGTATTTCCGGCTTTCTTGACTGATGAGCCTGATATTAAAGATTACTGTTATGCCAGTAATTTTTATAACACTTGTAATGGCTATGGTAATGATTAAAACTTTCCCCCAAAAGAAGATAGATTCCTCAGACCAGAAGCACTTATTTTGTGGGTAGAAGCTGGGGGCATATCCCTGAATTTGTGATACAAAGACTCTATCTTTCTCTTCCACGTGATCTGTACTGACTCACTGGGGCAGGTGGATACGGGGTGACTTATCCTGCCTCTCTAATCTTACACATGTTGGAGCTCTGTCCCCTGAAAGCTCCTTCTGGCAGGTGGTGATCATTGCCCCTCATCCTCTCCATGAAAGGGTACCCATCAAATCTTATATTCAGAGATTCGTCTGTGACTTTCTACATAAAATATTATATATTTTCTCTTCAAAATATAGCCAGATACTCAGTAGCCTCTAATGGACCATAGATTTCTGGATGTCTACTTTCTTCCTCCTGCTTTTCTACCCCATAGGGTTTAGACAATTGAATAATGTTAAGCAGGTCAGATTAGTTTAAGTGGCAGGGAGACATTTCCTGACTAAGGGCTGGGTAGGATTGACTATTTTGCAACCTTTAAGTATTGTTCGATCTAAATATAAATCGACTTATCAAACTTCACTGTTATTTCTCCTGCAAACTACTCGAGCTTGTCAGCCAGAGTGAGGCAAGCTGAGTCAGATACATACCAGCCAGGTTCAGAACCTGCCTCCTGTAGATCTGGTTCGCTGACGCCTTTCTTCCACAACTCAGGATTCTGGAACCTGGGGTTAACCATTTGTCAGGCAGGGTTCTCTGTTTTGAGATGATAGTGAAGGGAGGACCCTTTGGATGGTGATAGATTCTGTTGCTCTTACACCAACAAACATAAACATTGGCATTTCTGGTCCCCACCTCCATCCATTCCATTTCAGAGATGGCCAGTTGAAAAGAGAGTGCCATGCTTCAGTTATTATGCCTAAGAAATTGTCACTAAAGGCTGACGTGCATTGTATCATTGGAATAGACAAGGAAAAGCCTTAAACACATACCTATTGCTTATTTGGTAGGCATAATAAAAGAGTTAATTCATAGAATTATCTCTCTGATACAAAACACTATTGCCAGTAGCCATGTCAGAGGAGCTGTAGTCAGAATTGGAGCTTATGGATTAAAGGCCCGAGTATAAAAAAAGCTACTCTGGATGCATCCAGGAGAGGCAGATCCACTAGAGGATTGTCTCTAGAACACCCCTTGCTTCTGCTGTGCTTCCTTCTGTTTGTTGCTTGCATGTTCCGGCTATGATTGACATGGTGTAGCTGTTAAATGCAGGGATCCCACTGCATCTAGTATAGTGTGATTGTTTCTTGGGAAAATCCTGCTCCTCACTGGGCAATTTACTTGCAGCTCCTAATGAAGACGACTTTTGTATGAGCAATGGTGTATAGATAGGTCTATGATTTAACTGGACTTTCTGAGTCAACGAAGGGATACAGGTGGTTAAGGCAGTGAAGATGATGATTAGGGAAATAGCTTAGGTTGTTCCATCAATTGCTCCAATAAGAGACACAAAACAGATGAAATAGGTTATAAATTAGCTTCCTTTTTGTTAGATATGAGATTTACAGAAAATGAAAATTAAGAACAAGGAAATTTCATGAACTATAGACCCATGAATTCTGCCTGTGGAAAAACAGGCTGATGATTAAAGAAAACAATTATGCTTCCACCTTTTTCCCCCACAGACACTAAAGGCAACAATTAAAAAATGGGACCTCCTGAAATTGAGAAGCTTCTCTAAGGCAAAGGACGCAGTCAATAAAACAAAATGGCAGCCTACAGAATGGGAAAAGAATTACAAATGTCCAAAAGACACTTAAGGAATTGCTCAACGTCCTTAGCCATCAGGGAAATGCAAATCAAAACAACTCTGAGATACCATCTTACACCTGTCAGAATGGCTAAGATAAAAAATTACCAATGATAGATTATTCTAGAGAGGATGTAGAATAAGGGGAACCCTACTCTATTGCTGATAAGAGGACAAATTTGTACAGCCACTTTGGAAATCAGTATGGCAGTTTCTCAAAAATTGGGGATCAGTCTACCTCAAGACCCAGCAATACCACTTTTGGGCATATACACAAACGATGCACACTCATACCACAAGGACATCTGCTCAACTATGTTCACAGCAGCACTATTTGTAATAGCCAGAACCTGGAAACAACTAGGTGCTCTTCAACCAAAGAATGAATAAAGAAAATGTGGTACATTTACACAATGGAGTACTACTCGGCTGTAAAAAACAATGAAATCTTGAAAATTGCGTGTAAATGATGAACTAGAAGAAAAAACTTTCCTGAGTGAGGTAACCCAGACCCAGAGAGACAAACATTGGATGTTCTCACTCATAAGTGGATATTAGATGTAAAGTAAAGGATGATGAGTCTATAATCCATGAACCCAGAGAAGCTAGATAACAAGGAGAACCCTACCAGAAACATACATGGATTCCCCTGGGAAGGGGAATTAGACAAGATCTCCTGAGAAAGTTGGGAGTGTGTGTGTTGGGGAGAAGAGGGAGACAGAGGGTATAAGGGGAAGGGTGAGGAGAACATGAGGGAATGGGATGGTTGACATGGGGGAAGGACAGAGAAGGAGAGGAAGGAAAGGGATATCTTGACTGAGGGAGCCATTATGGGGCTAGCAAGAAACCTGACACTTGGGAAATTCTCAATAATCCATAAGAACAACAACCCCTATCCAAGTTTTGCCCTTTCAGGTGAAGCAGTTTCTTTATTGATTAACCAATGAAAGCAGCACAAATATAGAAGGACCTCCTACACCAAAGATGAACTCTCAGAGTTGTTTTATTTGCATTTCTCTGATGGCTAAGGATGTTGAGCATTTCCTTAAGTGTCTTTCAACCATTTCAACTCTCCGTTGAGAGTTCTCTGTTTAGGCCTGTACTGATGTGGGAAGTCCTTCTGTATATCTGTTACTTTTATTGTTTAAGGAATAAAGAAACTGCTTTGAGCCTATAGTAAGGCAGAACAGAGCTAAGAAGAGAAAACTAAACTGAACGCTGGGAGAAAGAAGGCAGAGTCACTCGATGCCATGTAGCTGCCAGAGGGGCAAGATGTGAGCTGCTATCTGGAACCTTGCCAGGTAAGCCACAAGCCTTGTGGTAAAATATAAAATAATGGAAATGAGTTAACCAAAGATATAAGAGCTAGCTAGAAATATGCTTAAGCTATTGTCCAAGCAGGGTTTTAATTAATATAGTTTCTGTATGATTATTTTGGGAGTCTAGGCAGCCTGGAAATGAACAAACAGCCTCCTACTACACTGTTTCCCTTTCTTTATTGGATTATTTGTTCTTTGGATGACCAATTTCTTGAGTTCTTTATACATTTTGGAGATTAGCCTGCTGTCCAATGTAGGGTTGGTGAAGATCTTTTCCCATTCTGTAGGCTTTTTGTCTTTTTGACTGTGTTCTTTGCTTTACAGAAACTTTTCAGATTCAGGAGGTCCCATTTATTAATTGTTTCTCTCAGTATCAGTGCTATTGGGGTTATACTTAGGAAGTGATCTCCTGTGCCAGTGCATTCAAATGTACTTCCCACTTTCTCTTCTGTGAGGTTCAGTGTGGCTGGCTTTATGTTGAGGTCTTTGGTCTATTTGGACTTGAGTTTTGTGCACAGCAATAGATATGGATCTATTTTCATTATTTTACATGCTGATGTCCAGTTATGCCAGCACCATTTTTGAATATGCTTTATTTTTTCCATTTTATATTTTTTTGTTTCTTTGTCAAAAATCAAGTGTTCATAGGTGTGTGGATTGATATCTAGGTCTTTGATTTGGTTCCCTTGGTCCTCCTGTCTGTTCTTATGCCAATATCAGTCTGTTTTCAGTACTGTAGCTCTGTAATAAAGTTTGAAGTCAGGGATTATGATGCCTCCAGAAGTTCCTTTATTATACAGGATAGTTTCATTATCCTGTTTTTCTTTCTTTCTTTTTTTGCTTTTCCATATGAAGTTGAATATTGTTCTTTCACGGTCTGGGAAGAATGTTGCTGGGACTTTGATGGGCACTGCATTGAATCTGTAGATTGCTTTTGGTAAGATTGCCATTTTTACTATGTTAATTCTACCTACCCAAGAGCATGGGAGATCTTTCCATTTTCTGGTGCCTTCTTCAATTTCTTTCTTCAGAGTTTTTAAAATTATTGTCATACAGGTCTTCCACTTGTTTGGTTAGAGTTACTCCAAGATAGTTTATGTTATTTGTGGCTATTGTGAAGGGTGATGTTTCTGTGATTTCTTTCTCAGTTCATTTATCATATGTGTAAAGGAGGGCTACTGATTTTTTATAGTTAATCTTGTATCTTGCTACATTACTGAACTTATGAGTTGTAGAAGTTTCTTGGTAGAATTTTTGGGATTGCTTATATAAATTATCATATCATCAGCAAATAGTGAGAGTTTGATTTCTTCTTTTCCAATTTGTATCCCCTTGATCTCCTTTTGTTGTCTTATTGCCCTAGCTAGGACCTCAAGAACTATATTAACTAGATATTGAGAGAGTGGACAACCTTGTCTTGTTCCTGATTTCAGTGAGATGACTGTGAGTTTCCCTCCATTTAGTTTGATGTTGGCTGTTGACTTGCTGTATATTGCCTTTATTATGTTTAGGTATGTTCCTTGTATCCCTGCTCTCTCCAAGACCTTTATAATGAAGGGGTGTTGTATTTTATCGAAGGCTTTCTCTTTGGCTTGGAGTTTTTCTTCTAGTACTTTGTAAGTGCTTAGTAAGGCTGGGTTTGTGGTTAGATATTAATTAAATCTGGTTCTGTCATGGAATATTTTGTTTTGTCTGTCTATGGTGATTGAAAGTTTTGCTGGGTATAGTAGTCTGGGCTGGCATCTGTGGTCTCTTAATGTCTGCATAACACTTGACCAGGACCTTCTGGCTTTTATTGTTTCCATTTAGAAGTCTGGTGTCATTCTGATAGGTCTACCTTTATATGTTACTTGGCCTTTTTCTTTTGCAGCTCTTAATATTCTTTCTTTATTTTGTATGTTTAGTGTTTTGGTTATTATGTGATGAGAGGCCCCTTTTTGATTCAGTCTATTTGATATTCTGTAAGTTTCTTGTATCTTCATATGCATATCTTTCTTTAGGTTGGGAAAGTTTTCTTCTATAATTTTGTTGAATATATTTTCTGTGCTTTTGACTTGGACTTCCTCTTCATCTATCCCTATTATTCTTAGGTTTGGTCTTTTCATGGTGTCCCATATTTCCTGAATATTTTGTGTTAAGCTTTTGTTAGATTTAGCATTTTTTGACTGATGAGTCTATTTCCTCTATTGTATCTTCATCACTTGAGATTCTCCCTTCTATCACTTGTATTCTGCTATTTCTGCTTGCATTTGCAGTTTCAGGTCATTTTCCCATAATTTCCATTTTTATAATTCCCTCGGTTTGTATTTTCTTTATTGTCTCTATTTCGGTTTTCAAGTCTTAAATAGTTTCTTTCATCTGTTTGATTGCTTTTTCTTGGTTCTCTTTAAGGGATTTGTTGATTTCTTCCAAATTTGTTTGTATTTTCCTCCATTTCCTTGAGGGAATTTTTTTATTTTCTCTTTAAGGGCCTCAAATATTCTCTTAATGTTATTTTTGGTCATTTTCCTCTGCTTCATCTATATTGGGGTGTTCAAGTTTTGCTGTTGTAGGGACACTAGTTTTTGTTGGTGTTGTGTTGGTCTTTGTGATGTTGAGTGTATTCTTACCTTGTATATTCATCTTTTCCTCTGATTGGTGTAGTTGAGGCTGTGACTCTGGTGATCGATATCCCAGGTGCCAGTGGATCCAAGGCTCAGAAGGTTGTTCCTCATGGTGTAGTCAGGGCCACATTTCCAGTTACTGCACATGTCACTCAACCTTCCTGGAGGTCACTCAGAGCTCCTTGGTGTAGCTCTGTAATTCCAGGAGTCGCTTAGGCCTGATCCCATGGAGGTTGCTTGCTTGGAGCTGCTCTCACTGAGGTCACTGACTTGGACCTGCTCCCTTGAAAGTTGCTGATTCATGCTTGGTTCCACAGAGGTCTCTGACTCAGGCCTGCTCCATCAGCAGAGGCTCTCTTGTACCTGCTCCTGTGGAGGTCCTTGCCTTGGGCCTACTCCAGCAGAGGTCACTGGCTCAAGCCTGATCATGTGGAGGTTGCTGCTTTGGGCATGCTCCAGTGGAGGTCTATGGCTCAGGCTTGTTTTCACAGATGTCCCTAGTTTGGGCCCCATATTGCAGAGGTCTCTGGCTTGGGCCTGCTCCCTTTGGGGTCACTCCTTTGTACATGCTCCTGTAGAGGTCACTGCCTGGGGCCTGATCCAGAGGAGGTTGCTGGCTTAGGTCTGCTTCAGAGGAGGTTGCTGTCTCAGGCATGTTCCCATGGAGTTCCCTGGCTTGGTCCCAGTCCTGCAGAGGTTTCTGTCTTGGCCTGCACTCATTGACTTTTAAAGAAAAGTGTAGCTACCTGATCTCTTACATCCACCTGATCCTGTTCCTTAATTTCCTCATGCATCCTGCTGTCTCTGTATTCCTAAGACTGAGCTGTTCCTGTGAGGAGAGCACAAGGCTAAAAAAGATGAACAAACTCAAGCTAACCTTGTCTTGTAGGTCAGGTTTCAGCTCAGTTTTTCAAACCTTTTTCTTAATTTTTTAAAAGAAAGATTATACAGTTTGTATCTCTTTATATATTGCTTCAATGTATAGTTTATGTTAATCAGTTATTCAATTATCAAAAATTTATATTTATTTGATGTTAATAAATACATACTTTTTAAAATATTATGGGAGTAACCAACTACTTTCTGTTTAGACTTATGATGCCTTGCACAAGAAAACCCATTTTTAGCACCATTTTTGGGCCAGGAACCTGTGACTAGACAATTAACAGGCCCCAGGGAAAACTTTTTACCATTATTCTACTAAATTGATATAGTATTAAATCTACTTCTAATGACTTGTTATACCCATAGATCAGTCATCTCTCAACCCTCATTAGGAAAGCTTCTGTTGCAGTAGATAGTGATTAAGACAGAGACCCACAACTGACCACGGTGCAAAGAATAAGAGTCTATAGGATGTTCAGCTCTAAATGGATCATCTAAACTCCATCCTCTCCTTCCAAGGCTCAGGGATCACTGTGAAATGAGGGCAGAAATGATAATAAGAGCCAGAGATGGTGATGAGAAAAGGAAATGCTGTCCTCCAGGTACAGCAGGGCACACAGTGGTTCTGACATTGTGCATGAGCTTTTGTGCCCAGATTCAGTATCAACGTGGAGAAGGGGGGTGGATAAGAAGTGTCACCCTAGACAGGGGCTATTGGAAATTGATGACTGCTGGGAAGAGGAGAACCATTTCTAAATGTCCCCACTTGTAGGTCAACTACAGTACAAGAGAATACCTAACACATTCAGGAGTATATGCCCCTCCCAAACTGGACAAACAAACAAACAAGAGAGAGGACACAAAGTTGGGCATGGAAGGGGCTGGATCCAAAAGAAGGTGGATCCATATTGCACAAAGTAGACAAATAACTAAAGGGGGAGATGGGGGTGTGTCAATAATGTATCCTTTCAGTCCAAGAAACTAGAAATAAAGGGAAGAACATTGTACATAATGTAAAAATACAAGTACTAATAAAGATAACAATAATTCTTGAAAATAGAAAATAGTGGAGAAAAGAAATAAAACTGGAATTTGGTTCTTGGCAGAGATAAATAAAATTGTAAGACCAGTTAGACTTATTAGGGATAAAAGGAGATGACAAACTTCTAGTATTAAGGATGTGAAAGAGGCATGATGTAATCTATATACTTTAAAAAGATGACAAGGGGGATGACAAAGATAACTTTATGCAATAGTTTTCACAGGTTAGGAGAAATGGATAAATTCCTTGAAAGATGCTAACTGCTAAAGCTTATGCAAAAAGAAAAGACATACACGATACACGATAGAATCAAGTACAAAGAAATTACTAAACTGAACAGCCTCATGTCTATCAAATCAGTTAAATATGTAATTAAAACATACAGTTTTAACAAACTGCCACAAAGAGACATTTAGACCCATAAGGCTTCATTGGTGAACACTGCCAAATATTTAGGGAAGGAAAATACAAATTCTGGCAGGTGTACGGTGGAATCTCAAAACACCTGGCACAAGGGAATCTACAAGGATGACCCCAGCTAAGACTTCTAGCAATAGCGGATATGTAGCCTGAACTGGACATCTCCTGTGACCATATTGGTGCTTATCCCAATTATCATCAGAAAGACTTTATTCAGCAACTGATGGAAACAGATGCAGACCAACAGGCAAATATTAGGCGAAGTTCCAGGATGCCACAGAAGAGGAAGAGAAGGGATTGTAGGATCCAGAGGGGTCAAGGACATCACAAGAAAACTCAAAATCAACTAACCTGGATTCATGGGGGCGCACAGACAGTGAACTGACAATCATGGAGTCTGCAGAGAACTGACCTAGGCCCTCTACATATATGTTACAGTGTATAGCTTGGTCCTCTTATGAGACTCCTAACAATGGGAGCAGGCGCTGTCTCCAAGTCCTTTACTGGCTTTAGGGACCCTACTCCTCATGCTAGGTCACCTTGACCAGCCTTAATACATGGGGGTGGTGTTTAGTCTTACTACAACTTGGTATGTTAAAGTCTCATGTAACTCAGGCTGGCCTCAACTCACTGGGTAGCAAACGTTGGCCTTGAATTCCTGGTCATCCTATTCTACATCCTGAAGGCTAGGATTACAAGTGTGTGCTAGGTGGTGAGGTAACAAAATTCCTAATGAAAGTGTATTAAATCCTATATAATAATGTATTTAGATGTGTTGTGTGTAATGATCAACTAGTTTATTTTTAGAATATTAGGAAGGGTACACATTGCAAATCTATCAAGGTGCTTCATCATATTAAAAAAACTAGTGTAGATTAATAACGTAAAAGAGTCATTGATTAAATTAAACCTCCATGTGTGGTTAAAAAAGTTCTCTAGGCTAAAATGGCATAGAAAGTAACTTTTTCAACCTGAAAGCAGGCATCTACAACATTCCCGTAGCTGGTACCTTACTGAAAGATAAAAGGCTGAGAGTTCTGCCTTTCCACTTGAAAGCATGCATCTCCCTCGTCCATGGCCAGCATCCTCGTGGAGCTGGTAGCCTATGTGGCAAGGCTGTAGGCTAGAAAATCATCTGTTGTGAAAATCACTGCTGTGAAATCCCAAAGATACTATCACACAAAAGCAACCAAAAGACCTCTTAGAACTAATAGTAAGTGAGTTTATCTAAGTCCTGGGATATAAAATCAGCATCTAAAAGTCTATCATATTTCCAAGTACTATCAATAATTGAAATTTTAATTAATTTTAACTGCTTTTTTATTTCTTTAATTTATTTATTTTTAATAAATTTATTTTTTTATTTGTTTTATATGCTGGCTGCAGTTTCCCCTCCTTCTTTTTCTTCTCCCACCCCCCATCCTGTTTTTGTTCCTACCTCCCAATCCATTCCCTTTTCCCTTTCTTTTTTTTAAACAGGCAGGTCTCCAACAAGTATCAACAAAACATGGCATATCAAGTTGATGTCAACCTCTCATTTCCACATATGCACACGCTACATGCATCCAACAAACATGTACAAACAATTAAATTTTAATGATAGAAACAACTCTGGGGGAAATGGGTGAAATTTTTGAATGGACAGATACTTTGCTATAAAAAATACACTAATGGTAAATGAACATGTGAAAAGATGCCTACATTATCAGTCCCCAGGGAAATGTAAGTCAACACCATGAGATGCCATTTATAAACCTACAGAGTAACTTTTAAAATGTTTTATTAATTATTTATTAATATTTTGATACTCACCCCCTACTGCTGTCCCCAATTCTGTCCGTTTCCAACAACACCTCTCTACCTCCCCCCATTTTCCTTCGTCTGCTTTTCTACATAACCCATTGAATCCATCTTTTGCTGCTTATGTGCTTCTGGATGTGTGGGGTACTCTTCTGGAGTGTGACCTACCAGCCAGTGGCTGCACGTTGAAAAAAACTGGCTTTCCTGCCTCCGGAAGCCATCTCCTGTCAATAGCCTCTTAGAGGTGAGGGCTCTGCTCCTGCCATGCTAATATATTGACTGGCTGGAGCTTGTGCCAGAAGCCACAGTTGCTGGGAGTTCATGGGTGTGACAGTTCTGTCATGTCCAGAGACACTGGTTTGTTCCAGCCTTCTCCAACCTTTGGGTCTTACAATCCTTCCACCCGTGCTTCTGGGCTGGATTGTGAGCATTGGGCAGGGGAGGAGAGAATCATTTGTGGTTGAGAATTCTACAGACATTATTTTCTGCCCTTTGACCACTTGTGAGTTTTTTGTTTTTGTTGTTGTTAACGGCCATTCACTGCACAAAGAAACTTCTGATGAGAGCTGTGGATAGAGAGATATGAATTGAAAGAGCAGTTTGATACAATGTCCATTTAACAAAGTAATGGTGGTAGGTTCACTTGTGGGGCCTGTGAGCTCTCTCACCATGGATTCTTGGCCATATTTGCAGTGCCAGGCATGTGCTTCCTCTTATGGAACAGGCCTTAAATCCAATCAGAAAGCGGGTGGTTACTCCCATAATATATGTGTCACTAATATACCCATGGGCATGCAGTTTTGCCAGTCTGATCATTACTGTAGTTCACTAAAAAGAAAGATTAATGCTAATGAACATGTGAAAATATGGCAAACATTATTTACCTCTAGGAAAATGCAAACTAAAACCAAAAGGAGATAACATTTACAAACCTAGAATAACTTTTTAAATTATTACATTAGTAATACCAAGTCCAAAGGAGATGCAGGTGACCTACACTCTGGGAATGAAGAAAGGTGCATCTGTATAAATGGAGACCGTACTTTTGTTTCCTGGCCACCCACACCTGAATAAACACACAAAAACTATATTAATTACAGAATTGTTTGGCCAATGGATTAGGCATATTTCTAGCTAGCTTTTACATCTTAAATTGACCCATTTCTATTTGTCTGTGTATTGCCACAAGGCTACAACTTACTGGTAAGGTTCTGGCATATTTCTCCTTTGGCAGCTACATGGCGTTCCCTGACTCTGCCTTTTTTCTCCCTGTATTCAGTTTAATTTTCCTGCCTACCTACATTCTGTCCTGCTGTAGGCCAAAGCAGCTTCTTTATTAACTGATGGTAATAAAACATATTCGCAGCATACAGAGGGGAATCCCCCATCACTTCCCCTTTTCTGTCTAAATAAATTTAATATAGTAAAATTACATATAACAAAACAGTTATCAAGAAAGAATTACACTTACAATATTTAGACTATTTGTTTCAGAAAGTTTCATATATAATTTATCTTTTATTATAATTAATAAAAACTATAATTATAACTATCAGTCTTCAACTCCATCAAAGACCCCAGAATAATATATTATCTAAGTAAACAGGTAGTATATTGTAAGCAACTTCCAAAAATTAGACTTGACAGAGACATCTTACTGCTTATACAGTCGCCCAAAATTCTTCTGTAAAACATTGGGGCATCCAATCTTCAGCCTACTGGCCCATAGTATCTGGCAGACTTTTCCATGAAGCAGGAAGTTTGAAAGACTGTTTTACCTATATTGGCAGTTTGTCAGTCACTTTTTTCTGTGTCCTTCAGAATGGCTGGCAGACTCTTTCATGAAGCAGGGATGCTGAAGGACTGTCTCACCTTCTTTAGGCAAGTTCAGCAGTCATTTTCTGTGGGTCCTGCATGTCCAGTTTATATAGCATACCAGTAAGAAGTCCACGCAAGAGCAGTTTCTTGCCCAAATGGCTAGCCTTGTCACATTGAAGACAAATTTCATGAGTTTCTTCAATGCCCATCAACTTCTCTGAAGTAACTAGTGTTGCCAGAAGCAGACATGTCTCACTGTTGAGAAAAGTCTAAGTTCTTAAAACATTTTAAATGGCATATTCTGTAGGTCATTGAATGGTTTGAAAAATACCTATCCATCTGAAATATATCTGTGTACTTCTAGAAAACCTAATTAACATGTCTACAGCTTGACTATTTTAGATTACTACCTATTAATCAGTATTTCTTAATTATACATTACATTTGTAAGTGAGCTATATAAACATAATACCTTACAAGACTAGAAATATACATATAACAAAAATGATCTTAAATTTGTATCAATAAACCAAAGTCCATACCTACGTAATGTGTTCATTTCTATATCCTATCCCCTCTTTTTTAAGAAAGAGATTGACTGTGACCATTTAACCATTTATACCCAATCTTTTTTAAATAAAACAAACACTTATAAACAATAATTTTGGGAATTTGGACATAGTTTTTTCTAAACTGCTTCCTGCTGTTTGTTGGGTGAAGTATTTTTAGGATTCATGGAGACCTTTTGGGGAGTTTTGTTCTGTCAAACCACATTAACCTGGAAGGAATCCACAGGTTCTCATCTTCTATGGAAACAAAAACAGAACCTCTTTCCAAAGCAATATATCCTTTTCAAATTTAAAAGTCAAGATACCTTTAAAATATGTAGGTTGGTTTAGCTTAGCATGCATAATCCAGACACTTTGTATATTTTTCATCTTTACATGTCCTTTTTTTGCTCTTTTATTTTTATTTTTTAATTTTTGTTTTTTTGAGATAGGTTTCTCAGTGTGTTGTTGGCCTAGATCTTACTCTGTAGACCCAGCTGGCCTTGAACTCTCAGAGATCTGCCTTCCTCTGCCTCCCAAGTGCTGGGATTAGAGGCATGTGCCACCATACCTGACTACTCTATTTCTTTTTTAAGGACTCTCTCTATATCCTTGTTTGTTGTTGTTGTTGTTGTTGTTGGAATCTGTCTTTGCTGTATGTGTCTATCTTTTTCTGAGCACATGAGTCCTAAATCTGCTAAGCATCATTAGGATTAAAATGTGATTTTGGCGGCTGGTTCCACCCTGTTCCTTCGCTTTCTGAGAGTCTGGCTTCATGGTGGAGGTATTGACAGGAGCCATGTTTCTTGCCTCAACTCTGTAGAGTTTCAAAGTTCCTGTCAGCATGAAAAAGCAAGCCTCTGGCTGTTCATTAACACCATTTAAGTGTTTGGTGGCAGAGCCTCTTAAAAAACCTGCAAGGGTTTTACTGCTAAAGATGAATTGGGAAGCCTCTCTTAAAGGAGCTGCACCTCTGCTCTCTGCCAGAAAACAGAGTCTATCTGGAAATATGTGGCTACCAAGAAGCTCCAGTTGACTTTTGTTTTTGTGAGTCTGGAAGTCCCGTCCCATCTCACCTCCTCCACCCCCTGCCGCTTTTGCTTTCTTAGGCTTTATGTGGCTGTATGTTGCCAGATGTTTGCAGCCATTATGCAAATGGAGACTGTACTTTTGTTTCCTAGCTGCCCAGACCCAAATAATCACACAAAACTACATTAATTACAACACGGTTTGACTGATAGCTTAGACATATTTCTTGCTGCTCTTACATCTTAAATTAACCCTTTTCTATTCATCTGTGTATCACGAGGTTGTGGCTTACCAGTAAGGTTCTGGCATCTTTCTCTTTCGGCAACTACATGGTGTCTCTCTGACTCTGTCTTCTTTCTCCCAGCATTCAGTTTAGTTTTCCCACTTAGCTCTATTCTGCCCTGCCAAATCAGCTTTTTTTTAAATTAATCAATGGTAATGAAACATATTCACAGCATATAGAGGGGAATCCCACATCATAACTGCTTTGGAAAAATTAGTTCTTTCAAAAGTAAATATATGTATGATCTAACTAGAAACAACATGCTAGTTTATCCAGTGAAGGAAAAATTTACATTTAAATGAAGACCTGCATGTAAATGTTTATGGAAGCTTTTCTTATAATAATCAATTACCAGTAAATTTCCTAGTATTCTTCTCCTAGTAAACAAAATGTATAATCTATTATCTGACTATGCAATAAAATGAGTCTCAGATAAATCATGCTAAGTGAAAATCAGGTTCAGAAGATTTTTCTCTGTACAATTTCATGCATATGCCATTCTGGGAAAAGCAACGCCTTATGGACATATCAGAGCTATTGGTTGCCAGAGCCTGGATTTAAGAGTAGAGAAAAAGGTTTTCTGTAAAAGGGCATAGAAACATTTTAGGGTAACCTTTACATAGCTATTCATTTGTCCAAGTTCATGGAACTCTGCAAAAAAAAAAAAGTTTAATGCCAATCTAACTAAGTGTCACATTAGGCAAAAAAAATTTTAATTGAAAACATTGTCTTCATAGGAATACCTTTGACTTAGCATCACATATTCTTTCTAGAATACCAATTTTCTCTAGGCCTTGCTCCATGTTGTTCAAAGCACTCACTAACATATAATATAATTTACATAGTCTGACATTATCTCTACCCTTAACCAGCACGTAGGTTTTATAACCCTCTGCATATTTCATTTGCTGCTATCTTCCAAATACACAGGGCCGTTCTTGACACATTGTAGGCACTAAAGATATTTGTTGAATTAATGAATGAACAAACCAGGGAAATAATTGTTTTGCCTGTGCCCTTTTGAGAGAGTTCTGAATAAATCACACAGCTCCATTCATCTACCTTATCTACAAATGGGGATTTTGCTCATCGTGGAGGAGCAACTATGGGGGTAAAATGGGAACAAACGCCTAAAACTTTTCTATAAAATCAATAGGACTATGTAAATTAGTATCTCTTTGAGAGTCACACAGTCTTTAACTTTTGATGTTTCCCTTTACTCTACTTACATGATAGCATTTACAGCGGCAAACTGTGTTAGTTACATTACTCATTGCTGTGACAAAATATGGGGTAACATACAAACAGATAAATCTGTGGGCTTTAGTCTGCCAGGCCATCTCGGTGGCTCCTGCTGACTCTTATGTGCAGAGGGGACTGAGTGGATGAGATCTGGGGAGAGTACGAAGGAGCCATTGCGATGAGGCAGAAAAGATTGGATTTGTTAAATACCTATTTTAAATATATTTTGCAAATCCCTGTTCTCCAGCTTTGAAAATGTGGTTGTTTACCATATTGCCTGAGTGTGTGACATAGTAGACCCAGGAGCTGAGGAGGTGCTTGGTAATTAGTGGATTTAAAAGATTACATTAAAGGATTAAAAGCTGCTTGCCCTTCCTGAAGAGCCGAAATAAGATCCTCTCATTTAGCTCTTGGGGCCCGTGGGTAGTGATACAACTGGGACCTTTTCCAGCTGGCAGTTTTAGTTGTAAGAGGATCAACCCATGTGACAGCAGTGCATAGGCCTGGGATGCCTCCCTTGTCTCCTGTGATGCCAACGCTAGTCGTGAGCACTTGTTCGAGAACAAAGAGCTAGCCTCCAGCTGCTTGTGTGAGTGTGCTGAGGCTAATCCTGGCTCCAGGATTAACTCTTGGAGTCTGGAGAAATTCAAGTGTGTGGTGTTTTTTGTTTTTTTTTTTTTTTGTTTTTTTGTTTTTTTTTTTTGAGAAAACATACGTTTCCAGAGCAGCAGCGAGATCCTCATTAGAAAAGAGTTGTTCTCAGTGGACCAGGTTTGGGGTCAGTTCCTCAGTGTTACCTGGTTGTGTCCACTCTTGAGAAAAAGAATAACTCTCTCTGACCCCAAATCCCTTCAAACATAAAATTGAAGTTCATTCCATTCATTAATTCACTTGTATAAAATTCACATATTAAGTATGCTCTGGGTGTTGGAGAAGAGGACACACGGGAGGGTTGGAGGGAGATAAGGGAAGATGGAAATGATGTAATTTTGTTTTAATTACAGAAAAACTAAAGTAAAAACAAATACAGTAGAAACCAACTTGTCTCTTCTGACAGGATTTGCCATCTCAAGGATAGTAAGAATAACTCACAGAATTGTTCTAATAACAGATAGTTTTGAGAGTAGCGAATAGTTTGGACCATCTCTAATGATATCTTTCATGAGAGAAAAGACAATGAATGGCTTTCCTCAAGTTCAGTGTTAGTGTGGTTGCCCCGTTAGTCTTAGCTTGGTGTTTCCAGCAGGGAGAGATTAACTCGAGGCACAAGCAGCTGTGTGAACAGCCAGAGCTTCTGGGGATCCCGAAAACATAGCTCATAAGAAAGGGCAGTGAAGCAAGGAGCAGAGGCATAGAGAGGACTCTGATGATGAAGAGCTCCTAATGTCTTAAGCCTTCCTGCCTCCAGCTGTGTTTTAGCCCTGGGGTTTATGACATATCCTGGTGTCTTTCTGTGTGTAGTGGTTCAAACCAGCCCTTACTCCCAAGCAAAATACAACATGAACTATTGCCATAACAACACTCAGTAAATGTCAGCCAATGTCACTTTGCTCTCTCTACTTCTGCCTACTGGCATTGAACTGACTTGCCCAGTTATTCTATGTCCTCAGAGTTATTTATTCTTTATTTCTCTTTCCTCAGTTTCCACATCCAGCCATTCACTAAGCTGTTCAGGTTTTGTTTCTAAATACTTGGTGCACTTCTCCTCGGGACTTGCTCTCCAGTAGGGCTCATCTTTCCTCAGGACTATAGCTACAGAATCATATCAATTTTCTTTCTTCTTGTTGTTTGTTGTTTTTAGTTTGCCCTCCTTATATTAGGTGCAGTGAATTATATAGAAAGTAAGATGGTAAAGTAATCTCTCCCACAGAGCAAACAGCTACCCTGCTTGGATTTTACTTCCCTTTCAGTGGGAATTTCCTGGACCATCCTTGCTACAACCAGGTAACCCCAAGGCAACAGGGAAACGTTACCTATTAATATTAAGCATTTAAATGATTTTCAGTACATCCAGAATCCAGGTTTTTAGCACAGCATGGGAAGCATCTCTCTACCTCTGCTTTCTAACACAATCCCTGCCTCCCTGCTTCACATGGAAACACTAGTATTAAAGCCCCGTGCGATCCTCTAGATATACAGTGCTGTTGCACACCTCTGCCTCTGCCTGGTGTTTTCTACCTAGAATAACCTTAGAATAACTTTTCTTCAATCTTTCTGAGAAGTTATTCGTGTCTGTAGACATTATTCAGGTCTTCACTTGGCTCTGTGAAATCTTTATACTATTTTCTTCCTTAAAGAAGTTGCTCTTTTATCTACTGTCTTAGTACATACACGTGTTGGTTTGGTGATTATGCTATGTAAGGTCTTTAAGATGTGTTCTGATAGTCCTTCGTAAGTGGGAAATACACTTTAAAGTATTTAATACACCTGAACTACTAAGAACCATAGCTTGCAAGGCAGTGCACCGCAGAGTATTTGCAGTATTTGTTCACTCTCTGATGTGCCTGACTTACTACCACCACCCCCAGTCTAATATACCACATAATGCTACTTAGCCAAAGAGCAAAGCTTGAAGTTCAACCTCTACTAAATTAGTATTTTTCTTATACAATCTTAGAGTCAAAAAGTCCTAAGTCAACCTATTATAAGTCAGGGACTATTTAGAAACTGTAAGAATTTTGGCTACAGGTCTTTTAGAACCTTTCTTGACACCGATATTTTAATGTTTACACATGCTAGGAGTGTAATATGAGATAAGGAGATATTTGTTGAGCAGAACCAAATCAAGTTTTGATAGCTTCTGGTTGACAAAGTGTGTTGATATAATTATTTCATTTGGTCTTCGAGATAGCCTTTAGAAGTATTATCTTCATTCTATCTGAGGAAATGGGCTAAAAGAGGCCAGGTGAATTGCCTAAGGTCATATAAACACAGTCTAACCTATGACTTCTGGCTTGAAGTTCCTTGTTATTAGAACTGTATGCTTATTTATCTAAATTAGGTCATTATGGTAGACAGAATAATGGTTTTTCAGAGATGCCTGCTTCCTAATGACTGGAATTTATGAGTTATAGGACTTAGCATGGGTAAAGCAACTATACATGTGCATTAAGAAATCTATAACTATGGAAGTTATGAGGTTGACTGCATGGGCTGGCTGGAATCAAAAGGGACCTTAGAAAAGGTAGAAAAGAGGGTCAAAGTCAGAGAGGAGCTGAGATGATGGGAGCTCTTGGCCAAGGATATGGGTTGCCTCTAAAAGCTGGAGAAGACGAAGAACTGGGCTAGAACCTCCCAGATTGCAGCCCCGATAGCACTGCTCACCTTGTAGAAGTGGTGTAGCATTTACCTATCATGCACAGGGCCAGAGTTTGATTCCTACCTCCTTCCCTTCTCCCCAGCGATTCACACTGTAAAACGCATTCAAAACATCTAACCTTCAAAACAGAAAGAGAAAAAACTGTTGTTTCTAAACCACTAACTTCATGTCAGCTCATTATAGCGGGAATAGGAAGTGCTATTTCACAGTCTGTGTCTGCCAGTGTTTCACGCCTTTAAACACTCCCAGATGGCATGGCTTCTGTCTCTGAAATTAACAGGTGCCATGTCAAGAGCCATGACATGACTATTTTAATCAATTTTAGGGTAGTTTGAGAAACGTCTACAAATGATTTTGCTAATATTGATGCAGACACTATCTATCGGTTGGTGACAGACAATCTATATAGATATGTCTCCAGATTCAGATGCAGCATACCTCCCAGTCTGTGGGCCTTCCTGCTCTCTGAAGAACTACCTGTCATCTTCCACTAGAGAGCTTGAATCACTATGAGGTGGATCATTGTAGGAGTAAAAAAAATAACTTTGTAGAAGGATTTCTAAGGGGCTATATATACAGTTAAGGAAACCTGGACACATGACATTTTGAATCATCCCAGCTCTACCTGCCTGTCAGTATTTTATAACTTTACATCTATATGCAAATTAATGACTTTGTTTTGTTTTCATATGACAGTAATTATTTTGCACTATTTGAGAAGCATGTACTACAACTTTTAAAAATTATATGTGATGTTTTTCAATGAAAGAAGAATCAAGAGTTGAGAGTATAACTCCATGCTAGAACATTTACCTAGTATGTACAAGTCCTTGGTTTGTTCCATAGCAAATCCTCTCTCTCCCTCCCTTCCTCCTTCTCTCCCTCCCTCTCTCCCTCCCTCCCTCTCTCTCTCTCTCTCTTTCTCTGTGTGTATGTGTGTATACATATATATACATATGTATGAGAAAGACACAAATAGAGACACATATATATACATATATACGAGAAAAAGAAAGAATCTTAAGTTTGAAGAACTGTATCTTATTGTAGTGTATTATGAATTATATGGTTGACTTCCTCCCCAGTAAAATTGTAGACAGAGAACTTCCATTAGGGATGGGAATGAGGGGAAATAGACAGAGAACGGATGAGTGTATATATGTTAAGACAGATGGCTGTGGAGTAAATTAAAGCAGGATAAGGATGATGGGGCTGGAGAGAAGGCTATTTTATATGGGGCAGGATCAGGAAAGTTCTAAATGAGAAGGTACTGTCTGAGCAAAAAGACCTCTGGCAGTGAGGGCTCAACAGAAAAAGAAAGCATCAAGGGCCCTATGGTAAGAGCTGTTTGATGCGAGGAAAGGATAACAAGGAATCATTGTAGCTGCAAAGGGGAGAAGTTCTTACGAGGGGCCCCTTGAGCAGGAAAGTTTAGGGATATAAGTCAGTCCAAGGATGACTTTTCTCAAGCACAAGAGAAAGCTGTTTTGTAGTATTTTTGCACATGGAGTAGAGGTCATGGTGGCGAACGCATCTGATAAGCCTAGACTCTCCATTCTGAGAGGAAACAGAATGTCAGTGAGAGAATGACCAAGAATAGAAATTAGACTTTAATACAGAGCTCCTAAAGACATTATTTGAAAGTAGAACTATAAATAGTACTTTAAATATATTATCCTTTTAATCTTCTGTCATCTCTATTTTGCAGGTAGGAGTGTTAGCTTACTCCAAGGTCAACCAATACTTAACTTCTGCTAGTTTGGCCGTAGAGTCTACCTTATTGGCCACAAGAACTGGTTGCTAATGAGAATTCTGAAGCCCAGGTTCTATACAGCCCAGGTAAATCAGGTCCCTACTGTAGAGTTCAGACTAAATAGAGCTTGTCTGCTAAACTAAGTTTTCTGTCTCAATTCTGTCACATCCTACCAATGTGACAAACTTACTCTGTGTGCATAGTTGCCTTGGAACTTGTACCACCTGAGACATGAGATTCCAAGTGCTATAGAAAGAAACTAAGTTGTCTTCTAAACAATGGTTAGGTCATGGTGAACTACAATTTAGGAGGGTACAAACAAGGATACCAGGCCAGTCCTATGATGCACAAGATCCTACCTCCATTGCCTGGTATTCTGGTCAAGAGTGCTGCCAAGAACGCATAGGTTTAGTCTGAGGTGACAGTACCCAATTATGTGGGACACTGTGGGAATGATGACACCCAAGAAGCCAACTCACAAGAATGCAGGAAGCACTGTAGGTGGCAGGACCTAAGAATCCAGAGCTGTAGTGTGTCTGCCAAACAACATTGCCAAGGAAAACAGAGTTGAAAGGCAGTCAGTGTAAACAGACTGTGTTTCTTTATTCTTCAATGTCAACACTAAGGCTGATGTATCAAGTTCAGCCTCAACCAGGAAATGATTAACCACTGGGATAAGTGATTTGATGTAGGAATCAGAGCTCACATGAGTGTAAGGGGAACTGAGATAATGAGACGCAGGTTGGTCTCAGAGCATTTATAGAAAATAATCATTGTGGAGAAGTTCTAGAAGCCACTGTGTCTGGAAAAATAACTTCTCCGCTCCCAACTTCCAACTCGCATGTAAATTCCTTTCATTGGTAAAATATATAGATCCAAACACGGAATAAGATTTAAAAGGAATGGTGAAGGTGTCAACTTTGCCTTAAACAGAGCTGCAGACCTGGTGTAGAATTCCCATGAATCCAATGATCCGAGCAGTAAAGAACCCCAGCATTCCTCTCACTTCTAGCTTGCAGGTTTGTACTGGTACGCCTCACCCTACCCTTGCTACACAGAATCTCCATTTTAAACCTGTGTTAGCATCTACTCCTATTATCTACACCAGAGGAAATTGTTCCACTTTAGCTTCAGCTCAAAGTTTTCCCATCTTTGTGATTTTTCTAAACTATCACCACTTTTCAAAAGTTGTGCCAAGCACCAATTCCACTCCACTTTCAGGGAGAATAATGGTAATTTCTTAGTCACCAATGACACCGCTAGAAGCGTACCCCTTCAGCACATCTTTTCCAGATGCTCTTGCGGTGGGAAGAGGTTACAGCTCTGGCTCAGAGCCTGGCCTTGTGTTTCGGGTCCCATCATCTCCCATATTCTCACTGAAGTTCACTCTGATAGCGTTATTCACAGTTCCATCCTCTCCCTTTGTGCGATGCCACCATCCTCTAACTCGGACATTATTCTCAGAAGGGTATTTTGCACCCCCTCTCCCATTTCTGCACCAAAGACTGTATTTCCTGTGTAGCATCTCAAGTCTTCTATGTTTTTTATTTATAGGCTTCATGCGTAGATTTTATGAGATACTCATTCATGTGCACGGCTTTGACCTTGGCATCATTTGATTATAACAGATAACTCCCCTGCTTTCCTGAACTTTAAACTAATATACTGGACAGACTATATCTCTCCTTGGATATTGTATGAAGTAGGCTAAGTTGCTGTAAAAAAGCACTCTAAAGTTTGACATCATAAAGAAAAATAGCATATTGATCTATCAGGTAAACAAGATAAATGTTTAAGTGAGTGGATAGTTCCAGCATTTGGGGTCCCAGTCTAGTGGAGGCTTTGCCATTATCCAGGTCATATGATTATTACCATTCCAAATAGCCAGGAGTGGTGTTTTCTTAACAAGTCAGAAGTTGCACATTCTCATCTTTGTTGTAGTCTATCCTGGCAAGCCGATGCCCACTCTCCACTGCATAGAAGACTGGGGAATGTAATTACAAAGGAGACCTGGGCAGCCATGGCTTAGCTCTCATGTGGGTGGAGGGGAAGCTGATTCTGACAGATGGCTAGCAGTGTCTTCTATAGGTTTCAATATGTTCAAAGTGGACTGCCCATCCTTTCCCATGTCTGGGCTCTCTTCTTCTTGGCCCATTTCTGTGTTCATTACAGTTCACCGCTGAGCACTGAACAGGAACCTGATAACCACCCTGAAATCCACTCTCCAGTGGAAATTCACAAGCCAACATACCATAAACTCTTGTCAACTTTGTGTCTGAATGCTTTCTTGACCCAAGTCCTCTCTCTTGCCACTCTGAGTTTCTGGAATAAGTAACCTGTACTTGCCTCCAATCTTGTCATTCTTTAAATAAATAATCCAGTGACTACCCTCCAGAATAAGCTTTCTAAAACATGAATTGGCTCAAAGGGCTTTCAAGTCCTCCACTAGTTACTCAATAGTTGGGATTAAACAAAAACTTTAAAAATTAAAAATAATTTTTCATACAATATATTTTGATCATATTTTCCATCCCTCATCATCTCACAAATCCTCCCCACCCTTCCAACTCCCTGATCTCTCTGTCTCTCTCTCTCTTAGATAACAAACAGGCAAACAAAGAAAACAGATAAAAAGCAAACAAAGAAAAAACACAAGAAACACATACAAACACAATCCATAAAACAGAAAATTGGAAACCACAATACACAACCAAGAGACAAATAAGATTTTAAAATAACCCAAACAAAGCAATATGAAACAAAAATATCTCCAAAAAGTACCATTGAGTTCATTTTTGTATTGACTATCTACTACCAGGAGTGGGGCCTGCTCTTTAGTGTGGTTTGTATACTCCAATCAATTGGAGAAAAAATTTTTTTTAGAATGATAGTGATATTTTTATTTAATGACATTTTTTATTAAAAATTTCTGCCTCCTCCCCGCCTCCCATTTACCCCCCTCCCCCCTCCATTCCCCCTCCCTCTCCTGTCCAGAGAGCAGTAAGGGTTGCCTGCCCTGTGGGAAGTCCAAGTTCCTCCCCCCTCCATCCAGGTCTAGGAATGTGAGCATCCACACAGGCCAGCCCCCCCCCCCCCAAAGCCAGTATGTGGAGTGGGAACCAAATCCATGTCATTGTCTTTGGCTTCTCAGCAGCCCTCATTGTCCACCATGTTCAGGGAGACCAGTTTTATCTCATGCTTTTCAGTCCCAGTCCAGCTGGGCTTGGTAAGCTCTGAATAGATCAGCCCCACCATCTCAGTGGATGGGAGCACTCCTCACAGTCCAGACTTCCTTGCTCATGTTTTCCCTCCTTCTGCTCCTCATTTGGACCTTGGGAGCTCAGTCCGGTGCACCAGTGTGTGGCTCTGTCTCTAGCTCCATCCATCGCCAGATCAAGGTTCTATGGTGATATGCAAGATAATCATCAGTATGGCTTTAGGATCTGGCCTTTTCCGACTCCCTCTCCTCAGCTGCCCACGGAACTAGCTGGGGGCATCTCACTGGATACCTGGGAACCCCTCTAGAGTCAAGTCTCTTAATAATCCTAAGATGGCTCCCTTAATTAGGATATATGCTTCCCTGCTCCCATATCCACCCTTCCTATATCCCAAGAATCCCATTCCCCCAAGCTCTCCCTATCCTCCCCTTCATGCTTTTCTCTCCACATCTCCCCATTCCCCCACCCCACCCCACCCTCAAGTTCCCAATTTTTGCCAGGCAAACTTGTCTACTTCCAATATTCAGAAGGATAACTATATGTTTTTCTTTGGTTTCACCTTCTTATTGTCTTCTCAAGGATCACGAATTATAGGTTCGATGTCCTTTATTTATGATTAAAAATCGATTATGAGTGAGTACATCCCATGTTCATCTTTTTGGGTCTGGGTTACCTCACTCAGAATAGTGTTTTCTATTTCCATCCATTTGCATGCAAAATTCAAGATGTCATTGTTTTTTTACCGCTGAGTAGTACTCTAATATGTATATATTCCACACTTTCTTCATCCATTCTTCCACTGAAGGGCATCTAGGTTGTTTCTAGGTTCTGGCTATTACAAATAATGCTGCTATGAACATAGTTGAACAAATGCTTTTGTAGTATGATTGGGCATCTCTTGGGTAAATTCCCAAGAGTGGAATTGCTGGATCCTGGGGTAGGTTGATCCCGAATTTCCTGAGAAACCACCACACTGCTTTCCAAAGTGGTTGCACAAGTGTGCATTCCCACCAGCAATGGATGACAGTACCCCTTACCCCACAACCTCTCCAGCAAAGGCTATCATTGGTGTTTTTGATTTTAGCCCATCTGACAGGTGTAAGATAGTAGCTCAAAGTTGTTTTGATTTGCATTTCCCTGATAGCTAAGGAATTTGAGCATGACCCTAAGTGTCTTTTGGCCATTTGAACTTCTTCTGTTGAGAATTCTCTGTTCAGTTCAGAGCCCCATTTTTTAAATGGGTTAATTAGCATTTTAAAGTCTAGTCTCTTGAGTTCCTTATATATTTTGGAGATCAGGCCTTTGTCTGTTGCGGGGTTGGTGAAGATCTTTTTCCAGTCGGTAGGCTGCCTTTGTGTCTTAGTGACAGTGTCCTTTGCTTTACAGAAGCTGCTCAGCTTAAGGAGGTCCCATTTATTCAATGTTGCCCTTAATGTCTGTGCTGCTGGGGTTATACATAGGAAACGGTCTCCTGTGCCCATATGTTGTAGAGTACTTCTCACTTTCTCCTCTATCAGGCTCAGTGTGTTCCGATTAATATTGAGGTCTTTAATCCATTTGGACTTAAGTTTTGTGCATGGTGATAGATATGGATCTACTTACATTCTTCTACAGATTGACATCCAGTTATGCCAGCACCATTTGTTGAAGATGCTCTCTATCTTCCATTGTGTACTTATGGCTCCTTTATCAAAAATCAGGTGTTCATAGGTTTGTGGTTTAAGATCCAGGTCTTCTGTTCAGTTCCATTGGTCAACTTCTCTGTTTTTATGCCAATACCAAGCTGTTTTCATAATGTAGCTCTGTAATAGAGTTTGAAGTCAGGGATGGTAATGTCTCCAGAAGTTCCTTTATTGTATAAGATTGTTTTGGCTATCCTGGGTTTCTTGCTTTTCCATATAAAGTTGATTATTGTCCTCTCAAAATCTGTGAAGAATTTTGTTGGGACCTTGATGGGGATTGCATTGAGTCTATAGATTGCTTTTGGTAGAATTGCCATTTTTACTATGTTGATCCTCCCAATCCAGGAGCAAGGGAGATCCTTCCATTTTCTGGTATCCTCTACAATTTCTTTCTTCAGAGAATATAAAGTTCTTGTCAAATAGATCCTTCACTTTCTTGGTTAGAGTTACCCCAAGATATTTTATGCTATTTGTGGCTATCGTGAAAGGTGATACTTCTCTGATTTCCCTCTCTGCTTCCTTATCCTTTGTGTATAGGAGGGCAACTGATTTTTTGGAGTTGATCTTGTATCTTGCCACATTACTGAAGGAGTTTATCAGCTGTAGGAGTTCTTTTTTTTTTTTTTTTTTGCTGTAGGAGTTCTTTGGTGGAGTTTTTTGGGTCGCTTATGTACACTATCATATCATCTGCAAATAATGAAAGTTTAACTTCTTCCTTTCCAAATCGAATCCCCTTGATTCCCTTTGTTGTCTTATTGCTATTGCTAGAACCTCAAGCACCATATTGAAGAGATAAGGAGAGAGTGGACAGCCTTGTCGTGTTCCTGAATTTAGTGGCATGGCCTTGAGTTTCTCTCCATTTAATTTGATGTTAGCTGTCGGCTTGCTGTAAATAGCCTTTATTATATTTAGGAATGACCCTTGTATCCCTAATATTTCCAAGACCTTTATCATAAAGGGGTGTTGAATTTTGTCAAATGCTTTTTCAGCATCGAATGAGATGATCATATGGTTTTTATCCTTCAGTTTATTTATATGATGGATTACATTGATAGATTTTCGTATGTTGAACGAGCCCTGCATCTCTGGGATGAAGCCTACTTGATCGTAGTGGATAATTTTTCTAATGTGTTCTTGGATTCAGTTTGCCAGTATTTTATTGAGAATTTTTGCATCAGTGTTCATGAGTGAGATTGGCCTGTAATTCTCTTTCTTGGTTGAGTCTTTGTGTGGTTTAGGTATCAGGGTAACTGTAGCTTTGTAAAAGGAATTTGGCAATGACTCTTCTGTTTCTATATTATGAAATATCTTAAGGAGTATAGGTATTAGGTCTTCTTGGAAGTTCTGGTAGAATTCTGCATTGAAACCATCTGGTCCTGGGCTTTTTTTTGGTAGGGAGGTGCGGCGAGCGAGCCCCGACCAGCGGGGAAAGATCACCACTGACACAGGATTCTTCTCTGATCACACTTTAATGAAGCGCTGCTTGGTTGAGGGAGAGCTGGAAGCAGGGCCCCCCCCCCCCCCCCCCCCCCCGAGCCGGGCTGGGTGGCGGCTTATATACAGGAGGACGGGGCGTGTCTACTGATTAGGTGACGTGGCAGAAAAGGATTGGTGGAAACCTGTTGCTAGGCAGATGTGGCGCGAAAAGTTCGCGCCATATACTTGTTTACTTTAGCCCTCGGCGCCATCTTGTAATGGCGAAATGTAAGTGCGGCCGCCACAGGGAGGTTTTTGATAACAGTTTCTAATTCTTCACGACTAACAGTACTATGTAGATTGTTCACCTGGTCCTGGTTTAACTTTGGTATGTGGTACTTATCTAAAAATATGTCCATTTCTTTTACATTTTCCAATTTTGTGGCACACAGGCTTTTGTAGTAAGATCTAATGATTCTCTGAATTTCCTCTGTGTCTGTGGTTATGTCCCCCTTTTCATTTCTGATCTTATTAATTTGCTTGTTCTCTCTCTGCCATTTGATTAGTTTGGCTAGGGGTTTGTCAATCTTGTTGATTTTCTCCAAGAATCAGCTTTTTGTTTCATTGATTCTTTGGATTGTTTTCTGTGTTTGTATTTTGTTGATTTCAGCCCTCAGTTAGATTATTTCCAGTCTTCTATCCTCCTAGGTGAGTCTGCTTCTTTTTTTTTCTAGAGCTTTCAGGTGTGCTGTTAAGTCTCCAATGAGTGCTTTCTCCGTTTTCTTAGTGCTATGAACTTTCCTCTTAGCACTGCTTTCATTGTGTCCCATAGGTTTGAGTATGTTGTGTCTTTGTTTTCATTAAATTCAAGAAAGACTTTAATTTCTTTCTTTATTTCTTCCTTGACCCAGGTGTGGTTCAGTAGTTGACTGTTCAGTTTCCATGAGTTTGTAGGCTTTCTGGGGGTAGCATTGTTGTTGAATTCTAATTTTAATCCATGGTGATCCGATAAGACACAGGTGGTTACTAATATGTTTTTGTAACTGTGGAAGTTTGCTTTGTTACTGAGTATATGGTCAATTTTTGAAAAGGTTCCGTGAGCGGCAGAGAAGAAGGTATATTCTTTTCTATTTGGGTGGAATGTTCTATACATGTCTGTTAAGTCCATTTGGTTCATTACCTCCATTAAGTCTTTTAATTCTCTTTTAGGTTTCTGTCTGATTGACCTGTCCATTGTTGAGAGAGGAGTGTTGAAGTCTCCTACTATTAGTGTGTGTGGTTTGATGGCTGCCTTGAGTTCTAGTAATGTTTCTTTTACATAAGTGGGTGCTTTTATATTAGGGGCATAGATATTCAGGATTGAGTCTTCATTCTGAAGGATTTTTCCTGTTATGAGTATAAAGTGTCCCTTTCCATCTCTTCTGATTGATTTTAGTTTGAAGTCAACTTTGTTAGAAATTAGTATGGCCACACCTGCTTCTTTCTTAGTCCGTTTGCTTGATAAATCTTTTCCCAACCCTTTACTCTGAGTAGATGTCTGTCTATGTGGTTGAGGTGTGTTTCTTGTAAACAGCAGAATGTTGGATCCTGTTTTCATATCCAATCTCTTAGCCTGTGCATTTTATAGGTGAATTGAGTCCATTGATATTAAGTGATATTAATGACCAGTGGTTGTTAACTCCAGCCTGGATCTTGTCTTCACTTGCTGTCCTCTGTATGCTATCCAAACTGCTGCTTTCACTCCTGCCTGGAGGTTTATGTGTCGTTCCTTTTGTTTCAAAAGACCTGTCCTGCTGGTTGTTGAAATCTTACCTGTTCTCTGAGACGCAGCTCCAGCTTTGTTCCTTTTGTGAAAACGCCCTTGCTCTGCCAGGCAAAAATAACCATTTATTTCCAATTAAGCACCTGCTCTTAGCCACCTTGACTGTAAATTCTTCCAGATGAGGACCCAACTATACCTCTTATGACTGCTGCCCTGTTCCTTTTGAATCTGATGAGCTGTTTTCTCAGTATAAATATCCCTCTTTATTTTGAGCATTCTTATTATAATCTGAGCTATAATCCCATTGGGGTTCTTGTTTAGTCCGAGGCACGGTCCTACTGGAGTCCAGGCTGGACTCCAGTTCCCAACACTGCTGCCTCAATCTCCCAAATGCTGGATGTAATCTTAAAACTTTTAAAATGTGTCAGCCTTAGCTCCGCTTGGTTCTGATGTTCTGGCCTGACTGCATCCTAAGAGAAATAGTGCCCGTTCTCTTACTCCACAGCTAGATTTTCACTTCTCCTGGGCTTGTGTTGAGCTTTTCATCAATTGTCTGATAGTCTGAAACCAAGCTGAATTGTGAATGGGGAACACTAGCCCAGTTCAACCCTGCCCTAGAGTTATTGTTGGTTTGTTTGTTTGGTTTTCGACTCAAAGAACTTTATGTGAGTTCCCTTTAAATCTTCTTGCTTCTCAGTTCATCAAATCAACTTACTGAGAATTTTTAACAAAGTGATTTCTATCTGAAAGCATTTATTATCCTTCCCAGGTTTATATTTTCAGTTATATAATATTTTAATAAGAAAGTATTAACCATAATAGCTGTGGTTTTAACTCTAGCATGGCACTACATGCTTTCTTAAGAACATTGATTCATTAATCAACACCTTTATTTAGTTCAGGCAATTATAATAATTGCTAAGCACTCAACAGTTCTTACCTTTCCACAAGGATATGTAACTTGCCTTTCCTGTCAAAGTTCAATAACGTGCCTATTCAGCGTAATATTGTGTAGGAAATTTAATTTGTGAGTAAGAATACTTCCTTAAAATCCTAATTTATTTGCTTTATGTGTATGAGTGCTTTTTTGGATATATGGGTGAGTACCTGGTTGCCTGAGGGAGCCAGAAGAGGGTGTTGGGTCCATTGCTGGGATTACAGATGGTTATGAGCTGACTTGGGGATGCTAAACCGTGAGCCTGAGTCCTCCAAAGAACAGCTGGTGATCTTAATTAACCAGTAAGTCATTTCTCCAGCCCTGGAATGAGGGCCCTTTTATTTAGAAAAGAGAATGAACAGTGAAGATGGCTTTTGTTCAGGGTGTGATCCAGAAGTTAATTACCAGAAAGCCAGCAGAATAGCTACTGGAAAGCAGGACATGTATTTAAAACTGCAAGTATAGAAATGAGGATGGTGGGTAGTGCCATGAGCAGCTGTAGATGTGACAATGGGAAGAGAGTTCAAAATGAGAATACAGAAAATATAGGAATAAACTGAAGGAAGAGACCTGACGAGTGACGTCACATGTCTTCCTCATGTAGACACTGAAAGAAATTGATTTGGGTATCGAGGCTTGAAGAATAAGTAACTTCTGAAGTCTGAAGTTTGTACCTGAAAATAAAGCATGATTTTAACCTAGATTCCTCAGCTCAAAACCCCTGGAGAGGTTTACCCCTACTAGGTTTTTAGTTTAGCAAGAACATATGTAGGGGAATCCAGAACTTGGACAGAATAAGGAGGAACAGCTTCAGAACGAATCGTCTCTGATTCAGAGGATAAGAAAACTAAGCCTGGAATAGCGCAGGACTAACCTTAAAGAACAAAGCTGGGAAGCCTAAGAAGGTGCTAAGACACACCCAGTCCAGAAGGAAAAGAATGGTCCTTCTAACCTGTGGAGGCTTGGGCCAGAGATGGATGGCTGCCACAGTCCAGTGAGCTAAGAATGTAGGCTGTACTGGAAGAACCTAGATGTCTGTGCTATTGACAAACCCTGGGAAACATCCTGGCCACTGTTTTTACTTACCAAAAAATAAGGGAATAGAAGACAAAGACATTCAACAGAGCTCCCATTGGCATATCTAAGTTGCGGCCAACATCGGCATTGAATAAAAACAGGCAGACTTCAGAGTCCACACTCAGCACCCATAGCACACAGTCTCTATGCTACCAGCACTCTGAGGCTTTCTCGGACTCTCTGTGGCAGCTGCAGACTTCATCTTCTGGGGTTGTGCTTTTGTAAATTCATTTTTGTTTCTTTTGTTACCTGGCATTGCTGTCTCTTGCTTTTCCATTTGCATGGCGGTCTGAGAGCTGGCTTGAAGCCAAGATTTCCAGCTGTAAGTTATGGTCACCAACAAAGGCTTACTTGGGCAGAGTCATATTTTCAGGAAAAGGGAGGTATACAGAATCTACCAGAAAGGAGAAAACCACTGTTAAAATGTGAATAGGAAACCAGGCACAAACAAAACCAAAAAGAACAATTACAAAACCTGTTCAGGACTTTGGTTAGGAGCAAAGATAAAAGTCAGTTACTGCTGGGAAGACAGAAGAATGTGCAGTGTTGTGGTGTACTAACGCCTGCTATTGCCATGTGATCTGGGTCTGGAAGAATACCAAGTTGTCACCTGCAGGAGGAAGAACCACTGTGTGTACAAAGCCTCTGCCCAACAGGCCGTGGTATGCTAAGGAAGTTTCTGGAGTTCCATCTGGCTGAGGATGGAACATAACAGGAGGTCAAGCAGGAGCAAAGCACAGGGAACCCAAACATGAACCGAAGTCAGAGGAAACCGGGCGGTGCCCTGTAGACCCTTTCCAGAATGAAGCCTTGCTTAGAGTTCCTCGGATTTAGCGATACACACAGTGCACATAGGATCTGCTCAGTCACCCGTGGTCCATGGAATCACAAATGATTGGAATTACCTGCTGGAAACAGGACAGGAGGAATGAAGGGATGGAGCACAGTCTGCTGAGTACTGTTGAGGTGCTAAAAGGATATTTAGGTGCACGTCTTTACTGTAACTTTGTAAAGATGCTTGGACTAAAGTGGCTCTCAGAATCTGGAGGAGTCCTTTTGGAAGGCTCCCTGGAGGAGGTGAGTCCTAGCTCAGATTTCAGAGGCGGGGGTCATAGTTTAGATTAAGCCCCTCGACCTACGAATAAATGATCAAATGCTTGGAGAAAGAGAATGACAGAATCACTGACCTATAGACAGACTGTAGAATTGTGATGGCCAGCTCCTGCTGTGGCCATTTCCTGACTGCATTCTGCTGCAAGGACAGGAAGCCTCAGCCTGTAACTGAGGTTTGCTGGCTCCAGCAAAAGGCCAAACATAGCTCCCGGGACTGTAGGAAGGCCTCCCTCATTACCACAGTCATAAACCCAGATATGAGTTTCAGGGAGCTTGTAAGTATTCTCCAATTGTGCCCACGTGTGAGTGAGAGGCTTTTATGATGACCGCAAGGCTGGAATTGCCTTGTGAAAACTGAAGGTAGGTCTTGAAAAGAAGCCAGTCCCCATTATGAGCCTCATACATAGCAGCTAACCAGCCTCCTCCACCAGAGGAAACAGCCCATTAATGAGGACTAATGGTTTAAAGAAGCACTTTTCTTCCTTGACTGTAGAATTATAGGCTTATAGTAGAGACATTGCAAAATATTGGAAAATCAAAAGAGCAAAGTAAAACTGTAACGTCCCTATTTGGGTTTCATAGGTCCCTGGAAACCCTGGCTTATAGCCTTTCAATGTTTCATGTGTATATGAATTGCAAAACTGTATTATATATGTTCATGTATCTATCTATATGTATATATAATATCTATTTTTATTGCCGTAAAATATAAACAACATGCAATTTAACATTTTAACCTCTTTTATATTCGTTGACAGTACTTTACTTGTTTTTATGTGAAAAATCTTTATAGATGATTGTTTGAGAGCTGAATTTGGAGGTGTGTTTCCAGTACTTAAGACAGTTGAGGCAGGAAGATCGCTTTGGGTTTGAGGTCATCTAGGCTGAGTTCCATAGTGAGACCATGTCTGGAAGAAAAGAAAGCAGGAAGGGAGGAGATGGTCCCTCTTCTCAGCAGCTGCAGCCAAGGTCTAAGAGAGTCGGCCTTCTTTCGTGGTACCTGATCATTTTTCCCAGCAAGGGACTTTTGGGAAAGACCCGTCCCTTCTTGCTGACTTCTCTCTGGGGATACCGTAGACTGGATTCTCTTTTAGAAGCCTTGTGAGCTCCTTTATACATCTCCATGTCTGAGCCTGCACTGTCCTCTCTGTACTCAGAGAATTGCTTCTTGCAAACGTCTTCACCTTCTTCCATTAGGCAGTGTCTAGCATGTGTGTGTCCTAAGCAATATATGCTTAACGTGTAGTTGTGCCTTCAACCCTTGGCTTTCCTTGTTGTAACCAGGGGACTGTTCAGCATCATGGACAAGCCTCTATCTGCAGCTCTCTTTATGGACCCAAAGACTTAGCAACAGTAGCTCTGTCAAGGCTGAATCCAAATGTCTGATGAAGGTACCAGTCCGACCATCATTGCTGTATGATAATGCACCATGTTCATCCCTAGTAATCTCCACCTGACCTTTGAGGATTTTGACCATGCCAAACTTGTTGAAAAGACCCCAGGGCATCCATAAGCAAGGGAAATATAATGCTGAACTTTATTTTATGGTTCATGTGTGCATGCTGATGGGTTATGGTGTGTCTTTCTGTCTGGGCGTGAACAGCGTAACAAAGGATATCTTGCAACTAACCAACATCTGGTGATTCGTGGTACTTACTTTTATCCTGGATTAAGTTGAGTTATTCATTTTAACTTAATCTTTTAAATGTCGCCTGACACAAACCTGTAACCCTAGAAGTACCATGTAGGGGTGGAGCTACAGAGAAATCGTCTTAACCTGTCTGAAGCATGAGTGTTGGGGTATGGAGACTGTGCACACTGCTGTGCAGCTATAACCATGACCTGTCTCTGGAGGTACTTTATCTTCCCCAACTGAACTCTGTGCCCATGCTAGCTCCCTTTTCATTTTTCTTCCAAGTCTTTGGCAATCACTGTTACTTTAGTATGAATTTGACCATTCTGCATCGCAATATAGTAAATTCATGACTAGCCTGTTCATTTAGCATAATGTGTCCTAATTTCATCCACTTTGCAAAACGTTTCAGAATTTTCTTCCTTTCCAGGATTGGAGGCTACTCTGCCATGTTCATATACAATACGCTTTATTGTATTTATAGTTCATATGTTTCATCCACCAACTGAGACTTCAGCTGCTTCCATCTCTTGGTTGAATAATGGTGCTATGAATTGAGGTGTGCACACCTCAGCCTTGGTCTCTGCATCCATACACTAAGAAGTATATTTCCGGATCCAAGTCTATCTCCTATATAATAGGAGATAGACTTTTTAAAAGACTTTTAATATAGATAGCTTTTAAAGTTACTGATGTATTCAGAATTTTGTATCAAATGTATTCTTCAATGCCGTTATAGATTGTTAAACATAATTTTTGGTAACTGCTTATTGTTTATTCCATGGTTATAGTATTTTGATTGTTTCCAAATTTTCACTTCTATAATACTAGAATAAAGATCTTGAATGCAAACCTTTGAAGATTTATTTCCTAAATATAATGCATCTTTGGAGAAGAAATTATCGTCTCAAAAAACTTGAACAGCTTTAAAGTTCTTCACACACATTTATGAACTCTTTTCTCATGAAGTTTGTTCCGGTTTGCTATTTAGCCCCATATTTGCCGAGAAAAAGCAGACTCATTTTGCCACCTTGAGCCCCACATTGGTCCTATCCACCAACCACACATTTCTGCTTCTGGTTTCTGTGAATCTTACAAAGCTAAGATTATGGATGTATATGTTAGAACAAAGATTTGAGAAATTATATTAGAGAAAATTATGAGAAACGTCTTGCGTGTGAGAACATAGGTGTGCACGGTCAGGGTGGTAGGGCTGGGTGAAGATGAGAAGGGACACCACAGGACCCCAGTGGCTCTCGGGCATCCCTATGTGAAGATGAGAAGAGACACCACAGGACCCCAGTGGCTCTCGGGCATCCCTATGTGAAGGCTGCTTTGTCTACTCTATTTATCTTTTAAGCACTCTAATTGGGAGTTATTTTGATCCTCATTTCCCAGTATGAAAATATGAAGCTTAGAAACACCCAGAGGTCCAGAGTCACACAAAGTTAGGTGGCCCAGCCAAGTGATACTGGCTTTGATGTCTGTCCACTATATCGCATGGTCTCAGAAAATGTTACGCACTCTGAGGTCCCCACAAGGAAGAGAGAAACGTCCCAAAATCACAACTGGACCTTATGATCAGTTCCTGGATTTGGGGAGAGGTAGAGATTGCCATGCTGCGTGGGGGTAACAAAATGAGACTTCATCTGGTAGACAGTCAAACTCCTCTGTGAACAAGAGTGGGCTTAGTGTTTGTGGCATGCCACTGAACTAGATAAGCTGACTGATTTCAACAAATGGCACAAATCCCAACAGAGCTACCAGCAGCCTTCGTAACTACCTTGATGAAGTACGTGTATAAGGACATACAGCAGGAAAAACCAACAGAGAAACCTAATAGGAAAACGCAGGGGGAGGCAGAAAACCAGAACCAGTTAAGTGAGAAAGACTAGGTCATGGGTGGAAAAAAGAATGAATCTGTGGTTTACTTTAGATTCCTGCATCATTGTTTAATTTTGGAATAGCTAATACTCTATGCATGTGAAGGCGTGACTTCATTTTTCAGCAGCTGTGGACAAGTGGTGTAATTAAATTTTATGACACCCATTCATAAGACAAACAAATACTTCAACAGTAGGTATGGCTACTGATCTTATCTAGGATAATAGATGGTAACTGGAGCACCGAGTTCCTGGCTGGTGTGTCATGGAAAATAGGTAGATTTCAGTTGTGTGGTTTATAAGGGCAGCTATGTGTTTGTTGTTAGTAGCAGTCAATGGAAAAAGGTCCCCAGTGAATTGACAGGTGTTTTGGGAGGGAACTTTGTGGCTGTGGTGAGCAGAGCCCCATTAGCAACAGGTCTCTCTGCCTCAGGGAAGGTGACCCAAACTGCCACTTGCAGGATCAGTGGTGATAATTCTGGGGTCACCGGAAACTTTATCAAGCCAGGGTTAGTCTAGGGGCTCCACAAAGAGAGGGCATGGTTATGTCAAGTTGTCCATTAGTTCCACGCAAGCTCCTTGACACGAGTAGCCCTGGGTCATGTTGTAATAAACACAGTGTGTGTGTGTGTGTGTGTGTGTGTGTGTGTGTGTTCATGGTCACATACAAACCAGCGAGTAGCAGCATTTTTATTTGTATTTATGTAGTGTCAAAAATCAAGAAATTGGATAGGTATCAGCTCATCTGTGAAAATTCTCTTCTGCATGTGGTGAAATTGCTTTAGAAGAAAAAAAGAAAACCTAAGTGATAAAATACATTATGAAGCAAACAGAGAAGAGTGAATTTTCTTGTCCATATGGCCTAGATTGTTCTACTTTGTTAAATATTTATAAGTCGGACGCTCAATGCAAATGACTGGCTGACCTCTCCAGCTGCCCACACCTTCCAATCTTCTCCCTGTCCTATGGAAAAGTACGCCAACTAGAGTGTCTGCCCAACTTCTTCTTGCCTGACAGCCGATTGATCCTGAGAGGGAGAAAGATGGGGCAGTGCTGACCTGCTTTGCCCCAGTGGACAGAACAGCAGCCTGGGAGGGTTGGTGCTGCATCTGTACCTTTAGGATAGTACCAATCCGTCCCTAATTCTTGGCTTTTCTTTGAGTTGAAAATCCCCCAATTAACCATGGTTGTACAGCTGCTAAAAGTCAAAACTATCTTTATGGAAAGGAATTATAGTCTATGAGGATCTTCTGTACTGGTCAGAGTCTTTCTGGTTACGCCCACTCCTTCTTCATTCGTTCTTTGCTTTATAAATGGCTGGTCTGGATGCTTCACTCGATTCCTTACATCTGTTGAGGGCTTCCCGTGCCATGGCTGGGAATTAAGTGTATGTATTTATTTATTCTTACACCTACATATGAAGAGGTACCATTATTTTCTCCACAATAGAGACAGAGCTATTAAGACAAATAAATGCCTTGATCAGAATCACACTTCTTGGGAAGCACTCAACTGAGGTGTGACCTTTCACCCTAACACATAATCCTAACCACTCACCCTGCTGACACGACCTGCACTAAGTCACTGACATAGGAAGTTATTCTGTCACTAATCATGAGCATACATGTTTGTATCCTGTGTATGTGCTTAGATATGTAAGTGTAATTTGTGTGAGGATATAATTTATATAATTGATACATAAATGTATAATTTATAGGTATTCATATATATATTTGCACATATAGGGATACATTTTCATAGAGATACTTTTATGGTAATTTATATAGAGGAGAGTCTGGGAAGGTCAGATAACAATGACTATTTCTGCGTAATAGTTAAATTTTTGTATTTCTTTCTTACTTAGGTCTTTTGTGATTTCCCTGAGATAAATGTATAACAATGTGCAGCTAAATGTGTGTCTCATTGTTTAGGGTATTTAAAACCGCGCACTGGCTGAGTTCCTTCCTACACCACACAAGATGACATGAATCTTAAGCAAAGCCCCATGTCTAGTACAGTAACTGGCTACCTAATTTCCTAAATAGTATTCTTTTCCAGACAGAGGAGCAGAGACTGCTAATGCGTGCGCTCCCATTCTTTCCATCCCACGCTGTATCTCTTTTCCTGGAGAGATGATCTGTACCACGAGAAGAAGGCTTGCAGGGAAGGAAGTCATGATGGGCAAAGAATGGTGCTGCCTTGGGAATATAGTCTCCTCTCCTCTAGCGTGGTCCACACAGCCCCCAGTAAGAACTGGGTCTTGGGACTCTATAAGCCCCCGGCCTCTTATGCAAACACTAGAAGAAAGTCGCCTGGCTGCTCTAGTTTCTTTCCTTCTCTTGGTTAGATGTGGAGGTAGAGGCTGTTCCCTCTCCAGCCCAACACTGCTCATTTTATGCAGCTCCTAGCAAAGGGAAGTGGCCTTCATTACTTGGTGCTCATATATAAACAGGGGATGCTGAAGAGTGTCACACAGCACTGTGTGGTCTACATCAGTGCTAAGAAACAAAACCAGGGTGTTCCCATAAACATCCAGGACAAGAGTAGGCTAGAGCTTTGATCTCAAGACCCCTGAGAAAAACAGACAGGACACTGATTTCCATCCATAGGGTGCGTACCTTCCCGCTCACTGAAGGAGCTTCGCTAAACACATGCTCCACAGGTGAGAAAATCAGTGAGCTGCATCACCATGTCTGTGCAATGGTACCAAGGTCTTTTGTAGGTGATGCAGCTCTACAGACACCGAGAACCATTTAGTAACAGGAGTGGTTGTGTGACAGGCACTCCTCAACAGAGAAACAGAGCAGAAATCCATTTCTCGGGGAAACTGGGCATACAGAATGCCTGAAGATTCCAGGCCATCCCCTCTGGTGTTTCAGTTAAAGGCTGTGCTGCTGAGTTTATCCTGTGTCCCAGCCCTCGTCCCTCTCCAGAAAAAGCAAATTTACTTCAGGGACATTCTAACGGTGCTATTCCTAAGTGCCACTAGGGGGCAGCAGCATAATATGTCTCCCCTTTTTAGCTCTGGGACTTGCTAGACTTTCAGGGTCTCAGTCTGAGTACCCTTGAGAACAGGGCCACTTTCCTGTGACCAGTACAACAAGAGCTTATAAGCGTTACAACACCCACAAAAAAATGTGTGGAGCAGAAATAGATCACTGCTTTTCTATAAGTATGCCAAAGTTGTTGGCCGGGTGTGTGTAGAATGTGTATGTGTTCACGTGCCGTGTGCCTGCATTTGTGTACACACATGTGGAGGCTAGAGGTGGACATCAGGTATCTTCCTCTGATGTTGAACACCTTAGTTTTTGAGTCAGGTCTTCCCACAGAACCTGGTGCTCACTGACTGGTTAGACTGGCTGATCAGCAAGCCCTGGGGATCTGTCCCATCGCGCCCAGCCCCAGCACAGGTGTGGACCATCACATCTGGATTTTTATGTGAACTTGGGTCCTCATGCTTCCGTGGATAGCATTTTACTAACTGGGCCATCTTCCCAGTCCCGTTTCTGTTTGTTAGATGTACAATGCAGACATTAAAAAGCATTTAATTGTATAGAAATAAAACTTTATAAATCTCATCCACTGTTAAATTTGGTATTAAGAAACTTTTAATGTAGCTTATTTTCCTTAAGATTGTGCCCTGTGGTTGCAAAGTTATACTAGAATCAGGTAAATGTACTACTTTTATCTAAATAATTTAAAACAACAAAATTATAGGAAAAGTTGAAAAAGTCACAGGAATCACATCTCAGTGGCATAAAGGCAAATTTTCTTATGCTTGAGATGACATGGGAGAATGAGTCTGTCCTTTAAGAGAAATCTTAGGGTTTATCTCACTAGCTTCAAGTGAATTTTGCATACCAATCGAGTATGTATATCATTTTGCACTTTTCTTCTTCTTCTTCTTCTTCTTCTTCTTCTTCTTCTTCTTCTTCTTCTTCTTCTTCTTCTTCTTCTTCTTCTTCTTCTTCTCCTCCTCCTCCTCCTCCTCCTCCTCCTCCTCCTCCTCCTCCTCCTCCTCCTTCTCCTTCTCCTTCTTTTTCTCCTTCTGCCTTTTGGCTCTAAAATAATAGGCACATTGCCTAAGGGAGAAGGATTTATAAGAACTTAAAAGTTCTAGGAAGGCCAGTAAACCCCCAAAGGAATCAGCAGGCATGGCTGGGGTGGAGCACCTGGTTACACTGAGTGCAGTGCTTTGGAGGCACCCCCAATCTGAGCTTTTTGAGAGAAGATCCTTCTGAGCTGCAGTCACATCTGCAGAGCCCAGATCCTGAGGACTGGCAGTCACAGCTTCTCTCTACCGGTTTACAGCAGAAAACAGAGCTGTCAGAGGGCTTCCTGGCTTATAACCCCCTCCTCTTCTGGAAGCTCTGTGGGAACCTGGTTCTGAGGCCCGTGCTTCTCCACAACAGCAGCAAGTTGGGTGGTGTCCAGTTTTGCAGTGACTGCTCTGGGCAGGGATTATCATAATTCAGTGTCTGAAAAGAAGGATTAAGTCAGTCAGTTTCTTTAGCAAACAGTTATTGACTGCAGTTGTGTGCCACATCTACACAGAGCAGGAAGGAGACAGGCAGGCGTTTACAGTGCTGAGCTGCCCAACCTCTCCTCTCCTGAGGCTCCTTTGTCTGCTCCCACCTGGAGGTGTCTAAATGTTTAGGCTTTGTCATGCAAGTGGTGAAAACGACTTCTCAATGTAGTTCCAGTTTCTAAGTATGAAACAAGCTATGCTGCCTGTAATATATGTAAGGACAGTAGTTTTAGAGATTTTATTTATGTGTTGGTGTGTGTGTGCACGTGTGTGTGCACGTCCCAATAAAGGTCAGAAGTGGGATTCAGACCCCTTGACACTGGTGTTTGTGAGCCATCTGATATGGGTACTGGAATCTTAACCACCACTGAGCCTCCTCATCAACCCAAAGGACTGTATTTCTTAGGTGAACTATTTGTTTACATATTTTATACATTACTAATTTTCATTTTGTGCATTTGTATTTTTTAACCCCTTTTTGTCTTAAAAAAATGCCTTCATAGTTTATATTGTATTGATTAAAATTATAGCATAATAATAAAGTGATTTACTTATTCACCAGTTGACTGCTTTTCTATTATTAGTTGTTCATTTCTCCTTGTATTTTTTTTATTAATTCTTCATCCCACTTTTGAGGGAGTTGTTGGTATTTTTCCAGCTTTTCAATTACTATCATTTTCAAAAAATTCTGCAGTTTTATTTTCTAGTATTCTCCTTTGTCCAGTAGCTGTCTGGTGGTGTGTGCCACTGTTTCCAGTGATAACGTGGCTGGCAATATTTATCAATATTTCATGCATCTGTAGGAATCATATTCATATGATTTTTAATTTGAACGATAATAAATTAATATTTTCTTTCCTAGCTACAAATTGTGGTTTTGAGCATTTACTAAGCATAAGACATTTCTCCCAAGAACTTTCTTTGCTTTTCTTTATGACATTATCATCCAGTTGCATCATTTCTCCTGTTCTTCCGTCTAAATCCTCCCACACACCTTTCCTTGCTCCCTTTCAAAGTCATGGCCTCTTTTTCCGTTAATTGTTGTTATGACATATATCTATATACATATACATCATATGCATACACATTCCTAACTATAACCTGCTCAGTCTGTACGCTGTTACTTGTATGTAAGCATACACATTCCTAAATCTAATCTGCTCAGTCTGAACGCTGTTACTTGTATATGTGTTTTCGGGGCTGAGCATTTGGTATTGCATAACCAACCAATGCACTCTTCCCTGGGGAAAACTATTTCCCCTGCTCTCAGCATTCCTTAGTCCTTAGTTGCCTATTGTTCTATGTGAAGATTGAGACTTCACAGCTTTGCCCGTGGGCTTTGGCATGTCTGTTGGTGTCATCCTTGTTTAGGCAGTCATGTTGTTGAGAATTTTTTGTGGCCCTCTGTTGACTATTCCCTCTTTTTATGGTTAGGTTATGAAATAATTTGGTCCATGTAAAAACTTATTTTGAAAACTAGTTCTTTATACAGGGTCTGGGTAGATGACTTAGTCATTAAGGTACTTGCCATGCAAACGCGAGGACCTGACTCAGATTCTCAGCACTTATTTAAAAAAAAAAAAAAAGGAAAGGCAACATACTGTGGCATGTATTTGCAGGTCCAGCATTGGGAAGGCCAAGACAGGCCAGTCTATCTGCATCTGAGAGCTCCGCTTTCAGTGAGAGACTCTGTCTCAGAAAATACTGTGGAAAGCAGTTGAGGAAGATACTTTGTTGGTCTGGCCTCTACAAAAACATACACACATGCATGCACACAAGCACATGCATACACATCTATGTGATTATGTGTGCACACGCATTCACATACTCATATAAAAACCATATTGAGGGATAGAGAGGTTCAGGGTTTAAGAGTGGTTTCAGCTTTTCTGTAGGACTCAATTTCTGTTCCCAGCATCTATATTGGGTGGCCCACGAACCACCTGTAACTACTCCAGCTCCTGCATACCCCTCTTTCTTCCTCCTCTCTCTCTCTCCTCTTTCTCTCTTTCTTACACACACATACACACACAAACACACACACACACACACACACACACACACACAGAGAGAGAGAGAGAGAGAGAGAGAGAGAGAGAGAGAGAGAGAGAGAGAGAGAGAGAGAGAGAGAGAGAGAGATCTAAAATAAGTACATGTGTACCGTAATGGTTGGGTTGTTCTTTCCGTGCATTTACTGTGCTGAACCGAGGCAGTTAAAGGCTTCATACTTACAACATTGCTGTCTTTCATTTTTCCCTCCTCTCTCCTGTAGTCTACTTTATTAGAGTTGGCCGTTACCAAATGCATAGATACTAAAAAGTGTATTTTCATTTGGCACTTTAAAGTGTCCTCTTGTCTTTAAGATCTGGCCATTTGCTTGTTTCTCTAAAAGATTCTTACATTTTTGACTGAACTCAAAAGGAGAAGCTCTCAGTGAAGGCAGCTGACATTACTTGGAAATATGTTCCTGGCATTATTCTCTGATGTCCTTAATTCTCTTGGCCAAAAATTTGGCATATTCCCTGCCTCCTTTTTATTTTTCTTAGTGTGCTGTTTCTTCAGAGCAGGACATTGGCATTTGTGTTGCAGGACACATTCTTTCACAAGATGCTGGATTGAGCATGCTTTGGGCTCCTTACATTCTTTAAGGGTTTTAAGGGTTAAGATTGTTTGGTGGCTAAGGTGGTTATTATCTTCTTTAGAGAGACTAGAAAAGTTGATGGATTCTGCTAGCTCTTTTGGGTCCCAATAACTGAGGCACAGTAGTATTTGTCAGGCCAGGAATATTCCTTCTTTTTTCTCAGATTGACACCCACAATGCATCCCCAAAAAGATTTAGCTTCCTCTACCCATTTCTCTTTGGTCTGTAACAAGCATGCTCCTCAGTCAACAGCAGGGACATTCTGCTGGGTTCAAGACACTTTCCTTCATGGGAAGACCTTGCTTTCATCCCCAGCCTTGATTTAGACCACATAAGCCTTTCTCTCATCACACGGAGCATCAGAAGCTATTTCCGTGGCCGTACACTTCTTGTAGAAAGTTTGAAGTTTGCATTCATCATCCGCTTCAGTGAGTTTCCGATAGCCAGTGGCTAGGAAGGGAGTATTCAGCTTCATTTTGACACAGCTCTGGCTAGGAGGCATCCTCAAAAAGGAATGCCCTTCTTGACCCTTCTTGGCTCTGCTTGGCCCTTCTTGGCCCTTCTTGGCTCTTCTTGACCCTTCTTGGCCCTTCTTGGCTCTTCTTGGCCCTTCTTTGTGCTTCTTGGTACTTCTTGTCCTTTCTTATTTTATGACCTAATCTGGGATCAAGATCTTGACCTTTGCTTTTAAATTTTTGTTTAAATCTGTATTTTCCCGATAATTACTAACTTACCCATTTAAAGGATTATTATCTAAGCTCTTTCTTCCCTCTAGCTTTTATTCTCTCTTTCTTTATTTCTTCTTATCAGATAAATTTATTATGAAAAATTGTTCTTTCAATGGATAGACAAGCTCTTTACATCATTATAAATTGTACCAGGCTTTTCCTTTGGTCTTATTTTGTTTCATGTTTATAGAAGTGTGTTGCATGCATAAGTAACATTGTTTTTTGAATTTCTGTTTTATTTACTTTATATCTAAACTATTGGTGTTGCAGAATGTTCAGCCATTTGGTCTCTCATCATTGTTACAATGTATTCTCTATTCCCTCTTGCCTGTTGTCTGCTCATTCTCTAGTATAAATAATAAGATTTGCTAGAACCTTATAATTCTTCTCATATACTCCTCCTTTTCCCTTCTCACTGTCTAACTTGAAGTGAAATCCTTTTACTCCTAGCTTTCCTGTAAAAGTACGTACTCACGTGAGATGACCAGCTCCCTAACTGCTTCCAGAGGCTTTCTCTTTCTGTTAACTGGTTATGTTTATATTTTCAGAGCATATAGCAGTTCGATGAATTTAAACATGTGTTATCAGACTGCATGCCAAATGTCTCCGCTCTTCCAGCTTTCTGTCTGTTCATTCTACAGCAAGAGCTCATGGCAGTGACATTCCCTGGGTCCTTCAAGTTCCTTGCTATTTATCTTTGGTCTTTATACTCAAAAGTCCTGTGAGGGTGGACAGTAAATCAATTTGTCATCACAAAGACCAGCCCCAGCCCCAGCTTCCCCATGTACTTAAACTTGGCCTCGGTGATGGTTTTTTATTTTTTGTTCATTTCCTATTTCTACTGTTAAAAATAAATGCAAACTTAATAACTTAAAACTACAGAACTTTTATTCCTATAGCCCTGGAGGCCGGAAGTCTACAGTCAAGGCACTGGAAGGGTATATTCCTTCTGAGAGGCACTGGGGAAATTCCTTTTCTGGGATTGGCAGGGGCTCATGTTTGGAGGTACTCAGCCTGCCAGATTTTGTTTTATTCTTAGAAATTTTCACAAACCAACAATGCAGTGGGAAAATAGACTTTCTGAAGACTTGAGACCCTTCAGACTTCCCACTCTTCGCTCTCCATCCGCCCCTAAGTTTGTAAAAGTCACAGGCTTCACTCAAAGAGTGAGACTCTTTAGGCTGAGGGTTTGAAACTCATTTCTTCTTAGCCTGGAGAGATGGATCAGTGGTTAGGCGTGCTTCCTGCAATTCCCAGCACCCCCAAGGCAGCTCACAAGCATTTGTTTCCCCAGTTTCAGGAAGATCTAATGCCTATTTCCAGCCTCTGAAGGCTTCTGTGTGGTGCACATACACATACCAATAAAAACAAAACAAAAACCCTACCTTCCTGGTGATTCTAAAAGTAAAGAAAGCTGAGAATCTTTGCCCTGTGTCTTGTTGGTGCTCACTGAGTGAGGCAACAGGAAGGATGTGTTGGCACAGAGGTGGGGGGGGCGATGAAACTCAGGGTCTCTCACTCCAGGCTAAGCCCCTGGAAATGTATGCCTTCTTCACTTACCTGCATAGTCCCTGAGGGTCTTCTTGTATTTATTAATAACCTCAAGTCACTTTCCTCTGTGACCTTGCATGAGAATAGAGTCTTAACATTCTAGAATTAGAGGAAATGAATAACAGTAATTTTACCTATGTATATATCTTAGTCGTCCTTTGAGGGCTGTCCCAGAAAGCATCTGCCAAGTATAAGACATGCTCTCTCCTCTGTTCAGCTCTTCTAACTCTCAGAATCATGTTTTCTCAGCTCAGTGCTCCTCAGTAATGGGATGATGTTCAAGTCAACATCAGAACTCTAAAGTCTGCAGTTGGTCTCGTCAGTAGAAATTATTGAATAGAATACAGAAGCCAGTGTTTAAGCTTTTATTGATGCATTTGAATGGCAATGGACAGACAGAAGAGATAAAGCATCTCTGAAAACCCCCGAGAGCTGAGGGGAACTCAGGGCAAATAGATGACCTCTTCTATGTCTTCCTGTTTCTGACAGTGCACAGCAAAGCAAGCAAAAGGAGCGAGTTTAAACAAGAAAGCACCCTGTAGAAATGATCACTGAGAAAGAACAAAATGAGAAGAATCATGGCTTTCCATCAATGTTCCAGGGTAGGGCCGAGCAGGGTAGGCTAGTCTCATGCCAGCTGTCTTTTGGTACTGGGCACTGGAGACAGGAAAAGTCATGGCTGGTCTGTCTTCAAATAGGAATATAGTCCCTTAGCTGTGAGTCCTTTCTTCTCCCCCTGTATCTGTGCTGTATCCTGGCCCTGAGCTGAAGAAGCAGGAGCATGCAGGTTACCTGGATCCTGGCTTCGGATCACTATTTCCCTTGTGTGGTCATTGACCCACTCATCTCTAATGACAGTGGGTGCGCTCTCCCCCTGCCCTCCCTTTGGGCCCGGCTGGCCGCTGCTCCACTCTTGTCTTCCTCTCACAGTGCTTGTCTCGGTCTGGACCTGGCCTCCGAGCACTGGGTCTTGTGTCTCACAGTTGCTTACTGGTGTCCAGGCTTGCCCCATACCTGACTGTATCTGGGTCTGTCTCTGTTCTGGAGCCCTTATCTGTCTTGCAGACTGGTTCTTATCATGCTCCAAAGTCTGAGAATAGGATCCTACCTGTGTCTGGAAGTGTCCTGTCCCTACCTGTCCTGTATGACTGCTGTCTTGTCCATAGATCTCAGTCATTCTGTTTTGGTCATGGATGGACCCATGTGTTTGGATGTTGCTGTTTCCTTCCTGCTGGCTCCTGCCTTGTTCCCTCATCTGGGTGTGTGTCTGAGTATATGACTGTGCCTGGTGGTGGTCTTTAGCAGCCTGGCCTGCTTGGTTTCTGTCTCGACTGTGAATCTCAGTCTCTCTGTTCTGGTCATAGATGGATCCCTGTGTTTGGACGCTGCTACCTCCTGTCTGCTGCCTATAGCCCTGTTCTACCATCTGGGTGTGTATCTGGGTATGAGACTCTGCCTGTGTCTGATAGTGTTGTGTAGCATCTTGGTCTTCCTGGACTCTGTCTTGGCTATGGCTGCTAGTTCCTCTGTCCTGGCCACAGTTGAATCCTTGTGTCTGGAAGGCACCTTCTTGGGTCTGAGTTGTAGTTCCAGATGTGGTCTCCTCTGTCTGCTGGCTAACCTGTGACTGCTGCTCTGACCTCCTCTCTCTGGTCCAACTCTTGACTTCTATCCTCGGGGTCTGCGCCACCTGTCCTGTTGCTTGTGTTTGCTGGTTTACCATCTCCCGTCTCTGAGACTCAGCCTCCCCGTTGTGACTGCTGATCTGTGCAGGGTAGCTGTCCTGATTCTGGGTGTGTGTCCCCACCCTGATCTGTTCCTTAGACGCCTGATCCCTCTGTCCACGGCTGCTGTCCTCATAGCTCTGCTCTGTTCCATCTCTTCCCACTCCAATGCCACCTCTCTGGCCTTGCTCCAGCTCTTTCCCGGATCCAGGATAGTAGCTTTCAGATCTGTCAGGCACGCAGGCACCCCTAGGACTCTCACTCAGTGTCTTAAAGCAGGCCCGAGCAACTTTAAACACCAAGACCAGGAATTCCTTGAACTCCACAGCCCCCGTGTTATCTTCATCCAACAGGCGCAGAACTTCATCCACAGTCGAGGGATCATGGGGGTTCTGGGGGAGAAATGAGGCCAAGTCAGCATTGCTCCTCTATGGAGAACTCAGTCAGATCCATTGCACTCTGTTTCTAGGCTCCCTCACCGCATTGCGGACTGGGGACTCTCAGACCCCAGCGCTGCCCACAGCATCACAGTGTGATGTTTTGTTAGTGTGTCTTCTGCTGCATCATCTCTCTTACTCAAGGACAGGACACACCTTTTGTTCTATACATCCTCGATTTCAGATCTGCAGGATGATCAACTGGGTAAAGATGCATTGGAGAGGGAATGCTTGTGCTTGTATGCAGCTGTCTGGGCTCCTGGCTCCTTGTGGCTGCCCTTGCCACTTTGCCCCTGGCACCCACCCTACCTGAAACACAGCAGGAGCCTGGCCCCACGGGAATCCAGAGAGCTCCCGTGATGGGGAATCCTATCAGAACAACAGGATGCTCTAAGCATGTAGGCACCATCCTCGTGTGCTGGTCTTTGTACCTAAGGACTTCATTATTCAGTCTACTTTAGATGTTAACCCAAAGCAGAAATGTGCCTTAGGGCTCTAGTTCTGGTTTTCTGGGTGGGGTTGTTCTCTTGGAGTCCCTGCACCCACAGTTGTTCAGAACTAGTGCTCCAAAATCTCATTTTTGACCCCACTAGTGAGCTAATGTTTTTCAGCAGCTTTGTGCTAAGCAAAGGCAGTGTCTTAATGGATGCTAATAAGCAGTCCCGTTTCAGACCCATGCAGGAAATGTGTCAGGTTTGAGAAGCGCCAGAAAGCAACGACTACTTCCCACCACCCCACCAGACCATTTGAAGAGTCTGTTCTTGCCTGGGGAAGTCTTCTTACCCTGTCTTGAAATTAAACTCAATTTAAAGAGAGAATTGGATCCAAGAATCTGCCCTTTCCCTAAGGATGAAGAGGTGTCACCTGCCGTGACCCTTTTCCCTCCATGTCTTTTGTGTTGGCCTGCACAGCTGCCAACAGAGCTAGCAGGCTCGAATTTTGGCTGTTTGCTCTTTACACCCCCAGGTAAAAGCCCTTGCAGGTAAGCACACTTTGACTGTCCTTAGCATGTTTCTCCCTCTCATCCCCACATATCATACCACTATGACGTCAGCAAACTCATGTTCCAGGAGCCTCTTCAGCTCCCCCCGCGTGAGCACTTTGCAGCCACCCTCTGACCTGGCATAGCACCCAAAGGCTTCGATGATCCCGTGAATGTTTTGCAGCAACTGAGGCATCTGTGCAGCTAGCTGGAAGACATAAAAAAAAAATCCCTTTATGGGCTTCATAGTCTGTGCAGCTAACTAACTGGAAGATAGGAAAAGTCCCTGTATGGGCTTCATAGTCTGTGCAGCTAACTAACTGGAAGATAGGAAAAGTCCCTGTATGGGCGCCATAGTCAGCTCAGCCCCTGCTGTTTCCTCACCGTACTCTGTGGCTCACTCCTTTCTTTGTGTCTTCAGATGCATTTAAGGTTTCTCTACCTTCCTTCATCTTTTCCCTCAAAATGGACTTTGTCGTGGAAAGGAGGAACCCCCAGGACTTGGAAGTTTCTGAATCAGCATTTAATGCCAGGCTTCACCTCCTACCTGGTGTGAACTGGACCAAGATCTTTGCTATTCCAAGCCTCTGTTTGTTCACTGAGTGAAGCCAATACTTAGCACTTACTTCAGAGAATTATCATAAAGGCTTTAGAAGATAATGCATAAAAGGCACCCTGCTGATGCCTGGTTTTTCTGCTAAGTAGTAGCTATTAAGTATCATCATCATCATTATTACATACATATATACATATATAATTTGTGTACAGCCACAGACACTGAGCTGCTCATAAAGCATTTTTCTGTGTAACAGCTGATGACCCTTGCTATCACTAACATTTTCGCAGGCTGGGGGGTGGGTGGGGGAAGGGCTCAGAGCAGGTAGATTTGTAAAGGTCACGCATTATTTTCTTTTAACCCATATGCAATTAGTTCTTCAGCTTATACTTTTGGATGGATTTCTCTTTTGCCTGTTTCTAGGGTGGTAGTATCCTACTGGGAACAAGAGAGGGTGGTAAGTATACACATGGGTTAGCCCCTCTTTTGACTTGAAGCTCCCCAGAATCTCCAAGGGTCTAACCCTACCCTCCTGACTTCCTTTGAGAAGGGACTTGTGGAAAAGATGGGATGCACCTGTTGGTGCCAAGATGCTCTGCATTTGCTCTCTGCCCTCAGTCCTGGAACCTGTCAGAGAGGTCAGCCTCTATAAAAGATACATGCTCCATCAAGTCTAAAAGACTTGTGATGAATGGGTCCCAGTCAAAGGCAAAAGCATTCATTTCCACTAGACAGGTGAAGGTGAAGATGGGTGTGGCTGACTGGGCAAGAGACACAGATGTATTAAGCAGAAGACTTGGGGAGACAAGAAGGAGGAGAGGTGCTAAAGATGATAGGGTTGAAGTACAAGGGGAGATGGAAGCTTGCAGCTTCTGGGAAACCAGAAGGGACCTTGGAGGTGGAGAGGAGGACTGTGTTGAGAAGGTGGCATAGGTAGAGAAGCAAGGAGTGAGGCAAGGCAAGGAAGGAGGCATAGTTCAATAAAAAAGCAAATGAGTGTGGTCTGAGGACTGAGAAGTCTATATCCCAGGTGAGTTGTGCAGGGACAACTTTTCTAGACCCAGAAGTCAGTAGCTTAGACCCTTCCCTCTCTGTGCCTCAGGGCATAGAAGTTCAAGTATCTCCCTTAACACAGATGGATGCCCCCATCCCATGTTTTAAAACACAATTACAGTCTCTTATCACCAGCCTATAAATAGTTAGAAGAACAAATGAACTTTTAGTGATGATTCGGATTGTTAAAATAAATCTACAAATTCATCTTGCCTATGTATAAACTTAGAGTCAGGAAAGAAGTTCAAATTAGCCCCTTGCTCAATAAGACAATGAATTTATTGTCCGGGTTGGCAGAAACAAACTGATTCTGATTCCAGGGGCTCTGAGCATTGCAAAGATACTTCCAGAATCCTATGGGGGAAATGTTATGCTGATCCAGGAAGGTGTGTGGGTGGTGGGCGGCTCCACTGCTGCTCCCCACACCGTCCAGTGAGGAGAGCTGCAGGCTAGCGCCAGGAGAGGAGAAAGCGGATTGCCTCAGAAGCACTTTTTCCCAGGTGCTCTGGCTTCAGCCTGCCAAGACTCTGTGGGGGCCCTTCCTGCCTCCAGCTAGGCAAGGAGACCTGCCAGCTAAGATCTGACTGCCCTGGATTCATGAGCTCAGCCTGCCAAGACACTGAGAATGAGCAAGAAGTTCTTCTGGAGGGAACTTACCTAGTGCCCAGGCAGGATGGGACAAGTTTCTGTTAAGCAGTGTGTGGAGGACTTGTCAGTGGGACAGGAACCTTTTATAGAGAATTTAATGGCACTCATATGTATTTTAGACAGGATGTCTCCACCCTACAAGAAAGCTTGATTCATCCTAGGCTCAGCCCAGCCCAGCCCCACCTCCCTTCTTCTCCAGCTCACCTTCTGACCCAAGGCTGCTTCTGTTTAATTACAGGCCCTTTCCACCATGGTTGGGGCTGTCTCTTGTTGTGTCTATCTTCTTAGGATTAGGAGGCTTCTTCTGATGAGATGGGCTAAGCAGTGCTTTACACAGGCCTGAGATCCTGTGGGATACTATGCATCTCCAGGAGCCTGCAGAGTCATAGAAATCCTGTTTCTTTATTCAAGAACATATCTGTTCAGTGAAGATTATTCTTTTCAAAGTTTTTTTTTCCTTTCGCTTTCTGATACTACTGCTGTCACTTAGACACGTTCTAAGTTCTCGTTTTGGGATTGCCTGGTTTATGAGTGTGTGTCTGCGTGTATTTGCACACATGTATGTACACACGTATGAAGGCTAGAGGTAAACCTCAGATGTTGTTCCTCAGGTACTTTCCATACTCCACATTCTTTCTCTGAGGCAGAGTCTCTCACTGGCCTGGCACTCGCCCAGTAGTGTAAGCTGGCTGGCCAGCAAGTTCCAGGAATCTGCCTCTATCCACTTCCCCGGCGCTGGGGTTGTGAGTATGCACCACCATACCCAAAGATTTTTATTCTGGATTCTGGAGGTTGAGCTCAGGTCCTGTGCCTTTTAAGTTAAATACTTTATCGATGGAGCTATCTTCACCCCATACATGCCAGGTGCGGTCTCAGTTTCTCATTATTTATTTATTTATTTTACATCCTAACAGCAGTTTCCCCTCCCTCCTCTCTTCCCAGCCCCTCCTCTACCTCCGTTCTACACCCCCCAACTCCTCTGTTTTTATTCAGAAAAGGACAAGCTACCCATAGATATTGACAAGACATGGCATATCAAGTTGCAGTAAGACTAAACACCTCCCCTTATATTAAGGCTGGACAAGGCAACCCAGTATGAAGAATAGTGTCCCAAAAGCCAGCAAGTCAGAGAAAGCCCTGCTTACATTGTTAGGAGTCCCACAAGAGGACCAAGCTACATAACTGTAACATATATGCAAAGGGCCTAGGTCAGTCCCATGCAGGCTCCATGTTGGTCGGTTCAGAATCTGTGAAATCCTTTGAGTCCAGGGGAATTGATTTTATGAGTTTTCTTGTGATATCCTTGGTGGTTTCGATTTTTATAGAAATAACAACAAAACCCACTTTCTGCCCTGAAAAGGCAGCATTTTACAGCTGGTGAGAGAAAAGACTGAACATGATCGTGCCCGGTCTTTCCACTAAAGAGTAGGAACCCAGCGGCCCTGTGGCTAGGAGAGGCAAGACCAAAGGAAAGAATCCTTCTTCTTACTGATTTGTTCAAACCCCTTTTCTCCACGCTTCAGAGCAACATCTAAGGTGAAAGTGTCAGTGAGTTTGTCCTGGGAGGGTGGCTGAGCTTTCACGGTAGTGACACCCTCCTCTGGGTTCTCTCTACCCTATTTCATCGTCACTGGAATATAATGGTCAACTGTGTCTGTGTATGTGCTCACACTGGCACACTCACATGCACACGCGTGCGCACACACAGACACACACATGCACACACACATGTGCACACACAGGAGCACACATGCACACACGTGCACGTGCACACACAGGCACACACACATGCACAAATGTGCGTACACACAGGCACACACACGCGCACACATGCACACACATGTACACACACACATACGCGCATACACACACGCACACAGGAGGCAACTGTAGACAGCTTGGTGGACTCAGCATCATTTGTGAAGTCCGTCCCTCCAATGAAGTGTCATCTCATCACCCGTCAGATCACCTGGTGTGTGAACACACACCAGGGCTTCTCTTGGGCTGAGTGGCGGCTGACTTATCACAATGAAGATTCTTGAGTGGCCTGAATTTCTGTCATCATAGCAGCAACCACAAATCCATCCCTTCCTGAAAGCCTGCTCGCCAGACGTTACATGCACTGAGGAACGCACAATGATGAAGTGGGGGTGGCTAGAGGTTGACCATTTATGCTGTACCCTAAAGAAACAGACAATGTTATTTGAATTTGCTGAATATCACTCACATTTTGAAGATATTCTAAAGACTGACCAATTATTAACTCCATGATTGCAGAGTTAGAATACAGTGAGAGCCAAAATGACCTCAGGCTACCTTTAGTACTTTAATAGCCATTTATCCTCCACCTGTGTGTCTGAATTAACACCATCTTGACTTGTAGATTAAACTTGGAATATATTGCTAAGCTTGACATGTCTAGCTTATGCCGACTCAGAAGACAAGGATGTAGTCAGATCAGATCCGATACTCATAGCGGAGATGTCCCTGACTTGAGATCACCGACCTGCGTGGTGTCCTATCAGTATGTCCAGCAAGTGTGATTTGTAACTACCTTTTGTTCTCTGTCTGTAAAATGTTCATATAACTTCCGTAATGGAGCATGCTGCCCAAGGCACCCTGAATTGGTGCTATCATGTCATGGTCATCTTTAAGAATAAACTATTTCCAGCCGGGCAGTGGTGACGCACGCCTTTAATCCCAGCACTCGGGAGGCAGAGGCAGGTGGATCTCTGAGTTCGAGGCCAGCCTGGTCTACAAGAGCTAGTTCCAGGACAGGCTCTAGAAACTACAGGGAAGCCCTGTCTCGAAAAACCAAAAAAAAAAAAAAAAAAAGTATAAACTATTTCCTTTAGAGCAAAAGTTGGTTTATGTCTAAAACCAGAACAATTTTTTTCTTCGCCTTAGAAAAAGAGTAAAACATTTCTGCAGAGTAGAGGGCTGTTTCCAGAACCAGCTTGTATGAGAGAAATTTGGTGGTGTTTGTTGCCAACACACCCTAACTGAAAGGTGTCAGAGATGTGGTTCTTGGAACGGAAACAAAATAAAACAGTCAACAGTTCTGGGCCTCCATGATCCTCTCTCCAATTGAACCCTTATCTCTCCAGTAAAGTCCTGTAAAGAACACGCTGGAAACCCAGTGAGCAGCTCTGAGTCAGCCCTGGAAATGCCTGGAAGATTAGGTAGATGCCTGATAACCCTGTTGACAAGAGTCTAGTGACTTAGGCTATGTCACTCCTGAGTCTAATCCCTGACAGACAGAAGTGCTGGCTATGTTGTTTCTCAGCTGTGATCCAGGCAGAGCATGTGGGCAGTGTCTTCGGCAACCTTAGTTTGGTCAGGAGAGCTGTAATCTGCCATGTCCAGGAGTCTGAATTTCTCAGTCTTTATAGAGAAAGCAAACTAGAAATTCCTAATCTCTTTCCCATTGGAAAAAGACGAAAATATATGGCCGGAGCTAATGGGGATAAGGGGAGCTTCCTTTTCCTGTTTCGTGCGAATCCTTCTCCAAACTCTAGTGTCCTGGTTGTACTTAGGGTTTGCTGACTCATGGGTAATGGGACCAGATATGTTTCCCACTGTGTTCTTGCTCTTACCCTAGTAGGTAGTCAAAAGTATGGACCTGTCATTTCCCATCACACTTGACCTCCTGCAAGCGTCTCTGTTTCAATGCTTCCTTTCTATCATCTACATGCAGAAACCTTCCCGTGTGACTGTCACTGCCTCCTCTGCCCTGAGTTTCCAGATTGTCCCAATCAGATGAGATTTCTCTGCTCACAGCACTCTTGCTGGTGCATATTTACAGCTTTGGTTTACTGTTCCAGCACTGTCTTTAACTATCTGTCAGCTTTCTTTCCACAGTCTGCCTTCTTTGGAGAGCAAACTAGGTCTGTGGTAAGCACGACAACTTGAAAAGGAGGTCCTGTCCATGTTTTCAGGGAAGCATCACAGGTACGTGAAGACTGGGTAAAACATCATCCACACCACGCTGGTCTCCAGGTTTCCACTCCACTAGAGCTATTGGCCTCTATCTCTTTATTCATGGGGATAGAATAGTGCACTTCTGTGTCTGAGGTCAAAAGTGCATCTTGGGACCAAACTGGGGTAATCTCTAAGGCAGATCTGCTCCAGGGTGGACTGGATTGTGCTGGTTTGAATTCTATAAACCTGATGGAGTTGTTCTCTAGTAGGGCTGGTCAGCATTTATCTATTTCCTCCTCCATTAACCAACACATTAACACATTAACCGATCCCTCCCACAGAAGTATCCGGGATTAGAGGTAATGGCTAATGACAGTGTCCTGAGCAACAAAGGAGCACCAGGGGTGTGCAGAGACTAAGTAGAGGTTGTTCTAGGGACTTGAAAACACAATTCTTATTTGATGAGAATAAAGTAAGGTGCTGAATATTGAGAACTTTAAAAATAATAGTTTATTTTTGACAAATATGTATATGTATATATATATATATATATATATATGCTCACAAACACTGTATTATGATCATATTCACCTCTACTGTTTTACTTGTTCTTTACCCCCAATTTCTGCTAGCCCCCTTCTTCCTAGCTAGTATTCTGATGTGAAAATTCCTTCTGTCTATGTGTTGCTTTTATTGGTTAATGAATAAAGAAGCTGTTTTGGCCTGTGAAGGCAGAGTAGAGCTAGGCAGAAAACCTAAGCTGAATGCTGGGAGAAAGAAGGTGCAGTCAGTGAGATGCCATGTAACCACAGGAGGAGACAGACATGCCCTAAACTTTACTGGTAAACCATGAGCCTTGTGGCAAAATATAAAACAATAAAAATGGGTTAATTTAAGATATAAGAGCTAGCTAGGAATATGCTTAAGTGATTGGCCAAACAGTATTTTAATTAATACAGTTTTGTGCAATTATTTCAGATCTGAGCAGCTGGGAATGAACGAGCAGCCCTTGCCAATAGTATTCCTCCTATGTTCATGTCTTATTGTCAAAATTTTAAGGTCATTCTGAAGGTCACTGGACACTTTCTAAATTTATACATTGATTCTGTGTAGACCACCTTCACCAGGCTGGTACCAACAAGATGAGACACACATAGGTGTTGTTCTCATCCTCAGGGATGGAGACACTGGTCCAACATGTGGCTAGCTACATGGTCTAATAAGCCTTAATTTCCTTATCTGCAAATGCCATGACCTTTGCTTATATCAGCTCATTATGGCCAGGTTATAATATACATCAAGGGATTGTGCAGATAATATACCCAGGAAATTTTGCCATACAAGCATGTGGAGTCTGAAATCCAGAATTGATCTTTTAAAAAGCACACTCTAAGTTTGGTTCTCTTGGAACCTACTTGGGGTGAAAAAGGTTTATTTCAGACTACAAATTCCAGTCCATTATGGAAGGCAGTTGGGACAGGAGCTCAAAGCAGGAACCTGGAGTCAAGAGCTGAATGAAAGACCATGCAGAATAACATTGTCTATGATCTTGTTCTCGTGGCTTACTCAGACTGCTTTCTTATACAAACAAGGACCACCTGCCCAAGGGTGGCATTGCCCACTGTGGGCAGTATCCTCCCACATCAATTATTAATCAAAAAATAAAATAATGCCCCCTCAGGCTTGCCTTCAAGCCAGTTTAATGGAGCTCAGTTGCTCAGTTCCAGTTCCTTTCCCCAAGTGACTCTGTTTACATCCAGCTGACAAAAGCTTAAGCATATACATATGCACAATAAATGTGAAATTACCTTGTAAACTGATGAGCCCTAGATCATGTCTGGGTTATTTAAAGTAATGATAATGAATGAGTCTTTTGATTACAGGAAAGAGGAATATACATGAGATTAATAGTCACATGGCTTATACATTCTATTCTTTAAAAAGCAACTAATAAGTAATTTGTACAATAGCACAATTTGAGAATAATTAGAACTAAAGCTAATGATAGGTTCTGTTATTTGAAAATAAATTGCTAGTGAAATTGTAATTATCTATTAAACAGAAAGAAATAATATTCAATGTATGCAACTTTTGTGTCTGCATAACTAGACACAATTTACAACGATACAAACTTACTAGCAGCAGATAGGGGCTTTTGGAGATTGTGATTGGTCATTTGGGTATCTGGTCCCTACTTCAGACCTATAATTCTAAACCTAGAAGTTCCAAAGTTCCAGACACTTGGAGACCTTTCCATGTATAGGAGGGGCCCACAGATCCACATGCCTGCCAACTGGTGCTGAGTATGGAAGAACTCTACCTGTCTGTACCCTGAGATTTTCAAATGTATGCTGGGATAATGGCAGCAGTAGCTAAGACAATAGTCATTTGCCTTGACAAAACCCAGCTGAGCCTGACTGCTGGGTCTGACATCAGGGGAGCTGGTTACAGGCAGGGCCTAAAAGGCTGGATGATGCCAATCCTGAGTCACAGAAGCCAAGTGGTCCAACCAAGCCTGCACTCTAGAAGCAAAATTCTGGTTGAGATGGATGTCCAGCTCATAGGTATTATAGGACCCTGAGAAGGGAGTGTGCGCATGTGCTGGGGTCTGGAAGAGATCCTGTTTGTCCATCATGCCCAACTTCAGTCACTGACAACGGAACTGAGGCTCTTCATTGTGCAGACTGGGGCAATCACTGAGTCACTGGAACCTCACCACACCGATACCCTGCTTCTCAGGTCCCAAAGTGTTTTACATACTGCGAGGTTCTTACTATCCCTGTGTTTCAAAGCGTGGGCCTGAGTTTCGGTGAAGTAAAATGACATTTCCAAAGTCACGTTGGCCTTTGAGGGTAGAGCTGGGGCAAGAACTGTGAATTTTCTTCCTGGCTCCATTGGCTGCTCGTGGAGTCCTCGATGGAGGACTGTGATTGGAGTGGGGTGTATTGTCTGTGTGTCACAGGCTCTGTGATCAAGGGCCTAAATGAGAGATCCCACTAGGAGTCAGGTTAGCACCATGGCAGAGAAGAATTCCAAAGGCAACTCTCCAAGACTGAGGCACGGAACCGTGAATTATCAGGTATTATCTCACAATGGATTTCAACCTCTTTCTCTGCTGTCACTAGCTAAGTACTTAAGACCTTCCTACTTTCTTCTGAATCTTTCTCTTCCCAGTATATCTTGAAGCAGAAATGACCTTTTATTGTTGTTAATCTAGAAACTGAAGAGTTGGGGAGGTGGCCCAGTCAGTAGATTACTGTGTTAAAGGCATAAGTACCTGAGTTCGAATCTCCAGCACCCACATAAAAACCAAGTGCAGCAAAGTGTCTATAATCACAGAATTGGGGTTTCAGACACATGTAGGTTCCTCAAGCTCACTGGCCAGCCAGTCTAGCTGAACTGGTTAGCTTCAGGCTCAGTGAGAGACCTGGTCTCAAAAAAATAGCATGGAGGGAGACTCAGAAGAAACCTGATGTTGACCTCTGACTTCCACATGCACGTGTGCACACATGCACATTGCTTACATGCACACATATCCACCCAAACAAGCATGTACACAGGCACCTCTGCGTGTGCACACTCACACACACACACACACACACACACACACACACACACACACAGGGCTTTCTCTATGTCCGATGACTTGAGGCTCCTCCAAAATGGAGCTCAGAGACTTGAGGTAAATCCTGTAAGTTCTCTGAGCTTTGGTCTTTTGTCTGAGAATGGAGCTTATATAATACTTTTCCTTCTGGGGTGGTATATAGATTTTGTGAAATAATGAACCTTAAAACGTTTTCCTGGTGGCTGGTGACAGTAAGCTTTCAATAAACAGAAGACTTATGATGTCAGTAATGAAGACAGGGTCAAAGCTGGTAAAGGAGTATTGACAATTTAGAGTTGAGCTCATGATCCTTAAAAAAGAAGGCTAACTGTGGTTAAACAGAGAGACCAGAGGCTCCTATGGTCATGGACCAGGTTTTAGAGTGTAACATGGCTGGATAGTAAGCATGTTGCAAGGCGGTGTCATCTGTAGCTTTAACACGCCAAGTAGCAAAGGAGGTCAGAAGTCATCTGAGTTGCAGTGGGTGAAAATTCTGCACAGTTGACCAAATGGACATTTGTCAGAATGCTCTCTGTTGCTTTATCAAAGTCATGGCACAGAGACATGAATGTTTGATGGCTGACAGAGAAATAGACTGCACAAATAGAAAATCCGGAGGACCACAAATGCATGGCTTCACAGTTCCCAGGGAGAAGACTGGAATTCAGCCTGGCAGCACTTGCATGCTCTTCTGGAAGCCACTGTGAATGCACAGTTGATGCCTTCTTGAAATAGAGCTCAGACTGTCTTTAAGATTCCGTGGGGTCTGTCACTTGTAATTCACTTTGCTGACATTCTGTAAGGCCTAAGCTAGTGTCTTGGCCAACCATAGAAGGAGGAGTGCTTGCTGCCTTCTATATTCTGCTTTACTCAAACTCTGCTAATAGAAATATTAGTCCCATCCAACACATATCATTTTCACAACATCTATATTGGTGTTTGTTCAAAAATCTGGTATCAGAATTTGTTACATGGACCCATAAATTTAGACAACACAGCTTTCCGTTTCCTCCAGACATGGTTTCTCACAATGGATGGTTTCCCCAGAAGACTTCTGAGTAGATCCACAGTCTCTCAGTAGCTTGAGGTTTAACTTGTTTGTTTTAGTCTTTCTCCTCAGGAAGTATAGAAAAGTCTTTTTAAGAAGATGCATTTGTTTGTCATTTAACCTGTGTGAGCGTTTTGCCTGCATGTGTATTTGTATGCCACAAGTGTGCCTGGTGCCTGTGGAGGTCAGAAGAGAATCTCACATCCCCTAGAGCTGAAGTTACAAATGGCTGTGAGCTGCCATGTGTGTGCTGGAAACTGAGCCCAGGTTCTCTGCAAGAGCGCGGAGTACGTTTAACCACTGAACCGTATCTCCAGTTCCCTAGTATTTTAATGAAGCAGTTAAAAATTCTTATTAAAAGTGTATGTGTACTTGAAAGAAAAATCAAGACATCAAAGAAAAATAAACATCACTAATTCTGTTACCCAGAGTAGACGATGTGTCTTTTCTCTCATTACGCGTGTGCAGACAGGTAATGGTGGCTGTCCTGAGCCCCAGATGGTGACACACTTTACCCTTCTAGCACCAGTCAGGAAAGGGCTACTGCTGTTTCCATCTCCAGACAAAGAAAACAAGGCACAGAAAGGTGACAAGACCTAGTGTAAGTTACAGTTAATGAATGGAACTTGAACCTTCAAACCATTGGTTCTGAAGTTTGGGCCTTCTACTTCTTTTATACTCCCTCTGTCTCTCTGTCATGTGTATGTGTGTGTTCATACACACACACACACACACACACACACACACACACATATATATATATATAATATGAGGAGTGAGTTTATAGTTGAGTATCAACTATTCACTTTATTTTCTCTGATTTTCACATAATTAGGGGAAATTTATATTTTAAAGATTGTTAGATAATCATCAACAATTTATATCATTATTTTTTAATTCATTATTTGTATATTTATTTTTATTTTATTTTTTAATCTTTGCTTTTTAAACATACTTTCCCAACTGATACTTTGGGAGTTTCACATCATGTTCCCATCCTACCCATCTTCCAGTCCCTCTGCATCAACTCCTGACCCTTGCAGTGTCCCCGGAAAGGAAAACTAAAAAAGAAATAAAAATTAAGATATAGATTTTTAAAAGGAAGAAAAAATAATAAATAAATAAAATAAAAATACAAATAAGAATATCAATTAGGAAACTAACAAACCAACACAAAACAAATAAGCAAACAAACAAGTCTATACCAAAAACCAACAAAATAAAACGCTTTGCTTCTCCATCTTCGCCCCTCCATAGCCTCTTCACTTGTCTTTAGTGGCACTGGGAGCTGCTTGATATCATTCAGTATCCTCTTTTGTCCAAACAGCTTTTCTTGCACATGGTCATTGTATAATGAGCTATTGGTCAGGTTCAAAGCATCTGGTCTCCAGCACACCATCAACGCTGGAACCCCACGAAACTCCCCAGACATCCTGCTGTTGCCCTGAGTTGTATAGACCAAGTGGCCATGGCTCCGCTGGCCAATCTTTTCATGCACTCCAGCAGGTAACAGATGGGGTAGATGGTAGGGTGTACCAGCTCAGAGCCCTAGATATGTATGTGGGTGACTGCTGGGTTGGTCAATTTGGGCTGCTGGGGCTACTACCCTCTGGTGAGGTGTAGGACCATCTTTCCCCATTGTGGGAAACCAGCTCTCCTATTAGGGGCATGACCAGCTTTCTGGTGCCCGGATTAGAGGGTCCATTATTCCAGGCTTATCGAGGGATGGGATCAGCTCTCTGGTGAGGGATGGGTGACTCTCCCCGGGCCAGTGAGGGGCAGGATTAACTTGGTGAGGTCCTTGTATTTCAACTCATGGTTCAATACATAGTTTACATGGGTCCCTGTGGTAACAGTCAATGGACATCAACACAGACCCCAGCTGTGGCAGGACCACAGACACAGACATGGCCAGCAACAGCAGCTTACGCCCGGTTATGTCACCATGGCCCCAGTGTAAGCTTCTCAGATTGGTATGGGACCAGCATTAGCATGGACTCCGGACTTCAACATGGTCCCAGTTGGCGGTAGAGACACCAAGCAGTCATACTGTCTCCATGGCAACAGGAGCCACAGACCTCAACATGGACCCTGGTTGCAATAGAGTCAAGGACTCAGACATGGGCCCTGGCCACAGCTCGGACCAGATGTCAATATGGCCCTAGTGGCAGCACAGGCCATCATGATCTGTGTGGCTCCAATGGTCACATGATCATCAGGCATGAACATGGCCTCGAGTGTCAGCCTGACCCTGGCATCTGAACTGCCCTTGGTGGTAGTCTGACAAGGTTCCTGGCTGCGGAATTTATACCATTCTTAGTGGCAGACAACAAAGAATCAGTCACCTTTTATCAATTATGTTATAGAAAACAGATAATCATATCATATTCCTCTTATTTAAAAAATTATTGCTAGAGGTTGAAACCAGAGTACCGTGCATGCTAGGCAAGTGCTCTGCCCTGAACCACATCCTAGGCATCCAGCAGAATGTCTCTAAGCCTGCGCTTTGCATCTGTTTTCCAAGGTCACCTGAAGGCACGTGTCCAGAAATGAAACTGTGTAAGGACGGCAGAGACTACACAGCTCCGTATCCTGGACCAGAGCGTCTCTGCAGTGAGCTTTCAGTTTAAACCCCACCAGGTCAGTCCCTGTGAACTTACCCTCACGCCTTTTTTTTTTTTTTTTTTTTTTTTTTGGTTTTTTAGACAGGGTTTCTCTGCAGCTTTTTTAGAGCCTGTCCTGGAACTAGCTCTTGTAGACCAGGACCCTCACGCCTTTTTAACTTGCTACATTAGAAGACGAGTCTAGGGGTAGGTCCTAGCTCTGTCATCCTTTTCAGGACACCTTTGTTGGTCGTTTGTATCTAATTTTCTGGCTCATGGCCTTTGTCCCCCTTTCTTGGAGATGAAACTTAACTATAGTCTTCTAAATCAATTCTTCCGTGGGTTACTTTAAAAATGATCGTTGTACTTTATCTTCTGACTAGGCATCCCTTTCTTTTTTCAATCCTCTCTGGCCTCTGGAGTCATGGTGGTATTTCTAGAAACTCTCCTCTTTCTTGGCAGTGTGAATGAGCAAGGCCCAGCTGCTGCAGGGGCTCTGGGCAGAGGCAGGGGGCTGACTCATGGGGCAGTTGTTTAGACAGACTATCAGTGCTCAGGCTCTGGCTGATGTCTCAAGGCCTGTTGTCCACCCCTTGGGCTGGAGGCTGCTCTGGCCAATAGGGGCCTTTTGGAGGGGGTGCACCGAACCACTCCCAGGGCTAGCTAGCTACAAGCACCTCTACCCTCCCTTTGCTGGCATGAACGCCCACTCGGCATGCTTGTCAGAAGTTGGGATAATTTGGCTCCTTCACAGGGTGTAGAGGGATCAAGTGCAGAAGTATTGGCTGGTGGTTATGAATCACAGAGCAGCAAAGTGATTGTTCTTTGGAGCTCTAAATGTGCCTCTGTTTTTCAGCAGAAATGGTGGGTGGTTCAGGTGGGCATCTCTAAATATGTCACGCTTGCTAGGGGAATGGTCTGCTTCCCTAGGTAGGAGGATACCAAGCACCCTGTATTAGCTTTGATCTCTCCAATCTAGGCTCACCCTAGGTACGTCATTGCATCTCCATTTCTGAACCAGTAGAGTCAGGATCAAAAACAGTGCTTGCATTGAGCTATATAACAATTAAATGGTTTAATGTGTACATTAGTTTATGAAAAGGATTAGATTAGTTTTAGGGCCTTGTAAGCGGCTTTTTTATGTTAACACCTTTAATCATTACATAATCTACTGAGTGTAACTTCACCTCTATAAGTGAAGAAACAGCTTGGAGAAGAAAGGTGGTTGGCCCAAGGTTACACAGCTATTAAGTGTTGGGTGTTTGTTTTGAAGACCACATCTCCATCCACTGGGATACACTGCTGCTATCCTGTGCTGGGCTAGAGGCGGGGAAGGGAAGCCTGGCCTTTCTTTCCCAGAAGCCCTAATGGCAGTCCGGCTCCTGAAGGGATGTAGTGTCTATACTTTGCAGCCTCCTCCAGACACACCTATTCTAGGACTTCTTCCCGACACCCTCCACCTACAAGGCCTTCTTTGCCTACTTCGAATTTATAACCTTTGGCTTGCTTTGAAAATTTGTGTTCAATTCAACGAGCATTTCTCAGTACCAGACCAGGGATGAAGACAGTACTCATGCTTCCTGACAAACATCTACAGACTTGCCAGGGACGTGGATGAGGCAGGGTATGAGGCACAAGTCAAAACTTGAGTGTAATAAAATAAATATAGACACTGTTGTGTAATAGTGTAAGCATGGGGAAAGAGACTTCATTCAAGCTGGTAGGACAGCTCATAGCGGGCTTCTCACATGAGCATTTGTCTTGAACAGTACACTGTGCAGAGCAATCTGGGAGAGCGTGGGTAAAGTCTTGGTCTGGGAAATGCCAGGAAATGTAGAGAAGGCCGCTGCTGTGGTCACTGTGGCTGCTTTGCTCTTCCTGTTAGGGGCAACAAAAAGAATGCTTACATTTCCTGTCCACTGCTGTCTATGCTCAGAGTCTCCGGCAGAGGCTGGTTCCTTCTCTAGTTAGTGTTTGGTTGTATCATTCTGTTCCCATCTACAAGAGCAACCTCTCTGAGGCAATGTGAGGCCAAATTGAATCTTGGTAGAGTCTGAATTCTACTCAAGAGTGAGGTAGGAAGCAGCGCCCAAACTTTTAAGAGTGCAGATAAGGAGGGGAGGAGGCTGAAGAAGAGAATGACAGAGGGGAACATGAAGGAATGGGATGGTCGAAACACGGGAAGGACAGGGAGGGAAAGAGAGGAAAGAGATATCTTGATTGAGGGAGCCATTATCGGGCTAGCAAGAAACCTGGCACTAGGGAAATTCCCAGTAATCCACAAGGATGATCCCAGATAAGACCCTAAGCAATAGTGGAGAAAGTGCCTGAGCTGACCTTCCCCTGTAATCAGATTGGCGATGACCTTAATTGTCATCATAGAACCTTCATCCAGCAACTGATGGAAGCAGATGCAGAGACTCAGAGAAGCACAGGGCTGAGCTCCCAAAGTCCAGTCGAAGAGAAGGAGGAGTGAGAATATGAGTAAAGCAGTCAAGAGCATGATGGGTAAACCCAGAGAGACAGCTTGCCTGAGCTAATGGGAGCTCACTGTCTCCAGACCGACAGTGGGGGAAGCAGCATAGGACCAAAGTAGGCCCTCCAAATGTGGGTGACAGTTGTGTGACTGGGGCAGACTGTGAGACCACTGGTGGTGAGACCGGGATTTATCCCTACTGCTCAAACTCGCTTTTTGGAGCCCATTGTTTTTGGTGGTATACCTTCTTCAGCCTAAATATAGTGGTGAGGGCCTTGGTTCTGCCTCAAACAATGTGCTAGACTTTATTGACTCCCTATGGGAAGCCTTACCCTTGCTGAGGAGTGGATGGGAAATGGGATGGGGGAAGGGAGAGGGAGTAGGAGGAGAGGAGGGAATAGGAACTGGGATTGGCATGTAAAATGAGAAAATACTGTTTTTTTAAGAAATAAATTAAATAATTAAAAAAAGAATAGGCCCAGCTCCTTGGCTGGAGGACGGCATCCAACTGGCTGCTTTGTTTTGTTTGGAAGTCCTGGGTCTCCATTTCACTCATGATTAGCTCTGAGATATGGAGAGAAATCAACATTCCAGACCAGCTCTGTATGAGTAGGGAAGTTTTTGGAGCAATTTATCATTTTCTGCCATCCCGCTACAGGTCAAACAAATATCCATCTCACCTCTTCTCATTATGGTGCTGGACTTGTTACAAGGGATCAAAAGAACACAGTTCCTGACCTTAAACTGAGTTTGGATATATGACCTCACAATGATAATCCTGGACAAGGAAACATGAAGAAGGGGAATTCAGTATAAAGCTAGGATCGAAGAGTTAATTGTTCATAAACTGAACCTCGGTGAACAAAAGGGAGACATGAAACATGGCTGGAAGGAATGTGTAGGGAAGACAGGAAGACAAGGGCATTAGATGCCTGTGGACACTTACCTTGTGGGGTGAGGGGTGAGAAGGTGAGGGTTTCCAAGCCATGGGCAGAGATCATAGACACTGTAGAGTCTCACCTCTTCTCTTCTGAAAGAAAGGCTTTGAACATAGAAATGGCCTGTTTAGCTTTGAATTTTAGAACAGAAGTTCCTGTTGGGAGGATGATACAGTGTGGAGGGCCGAGAAAGAGTGGGCACCAAAGCCATTTTGGATACTGTGGCATAGACTGGCCTGGGACAGGGTATGGGACATAGAGCGGGAGATGCTGGAGAATTGAGAAGTGGCTATGAGGTGGCTGTGGGTAGTGGCAGGGAGGAGGAGTCCGCAATGGCTTCCATTGCTCTGTGTTTGGCCTCTTCTGGCTCCCAATGGGGCTTTTTGCTGAGGTAGAAACAGGCACGTGAGGCAGACAGGTGAGTGCTGTGCTGTGCAGTGCTGTGCAGTGTTGTGCAGTGTTGTGCGGTGTTGCACGGTGAGTCAGCAGGAGATAAGATGGGGTTAGCTGAGCATGTCGGGTACTGAGGCAGGTTTGCAAATCTCCAGTATAGAAGCTGTCGCTCAAATGTCCAAAATTTTAGGAGCTGTGCTTAGGAAGCAGATCAAGAAGAATCTTTAAAAGAGGGTCAGACGGGAGCAAGGAAAGAATTCCATCGAGTGGGTTCAGGTGTAGGCAGCAGCAAAGAGCACAAGAAGGTGGGACTGAACAGGGCCTTGGTGTTGGCAATAAGCTAATAGCTGGTGCCAGACCCAGATCTAGGCACATGGAAGAGAGGCTGGAACACCCTGGGTTGAGGGGCAAGTGGAAGGGCATGAGGAGATAGAGCGGACACAACTTTCCAGTGAGCGAGGCTAAGAAAGCATGCCCAGAGAAAGCAAGGGTAGAAGGGAGGCTCAAGCAAGGAGGAATCATTCCAAACAGGAGCCCCATCCTCCTGCCTGAATCCGGGGAACATGGTCAGTACTGAAAGTGCTGATTGTAACATGCCTGGGCAGAACTTAGTGGCAACCCATAAAGAACTCCTGGCACAGCAGACATGGCAGCTTTCTGGTCCATGGAGACACTATGCAAATCCCTCTTCTGCCACCAAGGCCCCAGCATCTGCCGCTGACCTTTGTTCTGTGAGGGAAGCCATCACAACCAGAAGAGCTGACGGAATGCCAAACCTGAATCTCCTCCTCTTGCCCTCAAGGCTTCAGCCTGAGCTTGTCAGTAGCAAGCTTCCCTTGGGTCCCTTTACCAATATTCATGGCTGAAGAGACAAGGGTAAAGTTAGGTGGAGCAGGAGACATGCCTGGCACCAGGGTGGTTGAAATTGATTCCTTGGGACCTTGCTTCTGAGCTATGTGGAAGGCTTGGTTCTCCAACAAGGCCTGTGGCCAGACTGCCACCTAGTGTTCAGCCTCGTGTATAACAAGAAAATCTCTGCCTGCCGCTCTCCTGTAGGAACAAGTAACAAGCAGAGGCTTGAGCTCACCATACTGAGCTAGGGAGAGAATGCATTTCAGATGGTGAATACAGAGAGAAGCTACTGTCTGGCTCAAAGCCCAGGGGTCAATACTGGGAACAGTACACGACACAGTTTTGTTTTTCATAAGCACAACCTTATCCCATTCTTTGTGTTAGTGTTATTTCCCGTCTCATAGTTATGGTTTATTCCTGGAAAGTTCAAAAGAGGGGTCTTTAGGCTTTGGGAGTGAACAATTGAAGTCTAAGTAGGCAGAGTAGGCATGGAGGCTTGAGACCAGGGTCTGGCTATCTTGAAGATCCAGCGAGGGTAGGAGTCGGGACATCCCAGCTGCATTTATTTAGTGCTTCTGGGCCCGCCAGGAGGCTTGCCAAGGATGCAGGTTCCAGCAAGTCCTGCATAGGAGCCAAGGCTAAGCTGATACTAGATCTCAGCTGTGATGGAGGAGGTCGGGGGTGATTGGCAGGATGTTCAGTGAGCACTGGAAGACTGAACTCAGCATCAGAGCAGTGCACTGGAGTGTCGATAGGCCCTGAGGGCCGATGAGGCTCAGGGAGTCCAGGCCTAGCACCATCTGTCTGTTGGATTTCAGGGAGGTGGGAGAGGAGAGAGGTCGGTTCACCTGCTCTCAGACGTGGCTGTGCAGGGAGATCCAGGGCCTCTGGACATCTGGGTTGGGGATGAGTGGTTGCCGCTGCCTTCTGTGCTGAGCCCAGAGTTGAGGCACAGAAATGTGTTTTCTTCCTACCTTCCTTGGTGTCCCAGAAAGGTGGGGAAGCAGTGGATTCTCTGTTGAGAGTAAGGACTGTGGCTCTGTACTCTCTCTATTGGGGTCACTTCCCGGTGCTCTTCTTGGCTGTGTTTTCCCTTGGTTATTCAAATAAAGTTCCTTTTTGAAGATAGCCCGCATCTCTGATCTTTCTAAGCAAAAAAGGAGAACTAATCTGTTCCTTACAGAGTAGGAGAGAGAGAGAGAGAGAGAGAGAGAGAGAGAGAGAGAGAGAGAGAGAGAGAGAGAGAGAGAGAGAGAGAGAGAAACTCCAGGGCTCCAGGGGTCCCCACCTCTGAGGTAGCATAGCAAGAGCAATGACCTATGGCAGGGAGAGAAGGGCACTAGGAGATGGCTGACGGAGGGGCTGTCTCCAGTGATGCCCTTTCTACCCTCCCATCCCCCTCATCTCCTTACACACTCATTGTTCTTGCCTCCTCATAGATAGAGGCCACCTGACCATATTTTGAATCTCATTCCATTGATGATCTAGAAATCTTAGCGTTCATGTAGATGCACCTTTGATACATCCACTCTGTTTTAAAATTTCATTTTTTTTAATGTCTGGCTGTATGAAAGACAGCGTCACTATAGGAAAGTCTAGAAAATATTACGAGGATAATATGAATCACAGTGCACTTCCAAGTGACTATAAAGAAGCAGCTGTACGTCATCCCTAGTGACCAGTAAGATCCCCTGCTTCTCTTTCCAGCCATGAAGGTTTGTGGTGTTTTGGTGTCCTGTATACAGTGGGTGCTCAGCCCATCCTTGTTGGGTGCTGGTTGTGGACAGGTGCTTGGTGAGCTCAGAAGTTTTCTGTAAACACTAGCAAATGCTGTGTGCCGGGGGTGGCTGATGCTATGTGGCAGAGTGGCTGGGACACTCACAGATCCCACATCACTTGTTTACCCAAGTCAGCTAGTGGCACCCAGCCAGGACAACACGCTGAGCCTTGTAGGCGATGGTTTTGGATGCTGCACTGGGTCACCTGAGTGTGAGTCAGTCCTGGGAGGGTCGGTCTCTCAGAAGTTGGATGTGAAGGACCTACTGCATGCCAAGCCCCCATGAGAGATCCCGAGGGTACAAGGATGAACCTACAAACCACCCAGAATGTGGTCCTCCATAGGTGACAATAGAGTTAAATGTGAAGTACAGCAGAGATGGCTTTGGGAGCAGCCCACTCTAGAGCATCTTATAGAAGAGGTGGCCCAAGAGTTAGGTCTTAAAGAGAGAATGTAGTAGGTGGCTGGGTGGGGGCTCCAGGACCAACTGGAGTGAAAGACTGTCGTGAGAAAGGAAATGAAAAGACTAAGAATCTAAGAGCAGTGGCCTGCCAGTGTGAGGGGTAAAGTCTGTCATCCTGTTGCTCACATTTTCAAATCTGACCTAAATGATAAAAGTGGTGTCAGCTACCTCAAGGCCTGCTGTGAACAGCGAGCTGTCCTGGCAGCATGGGGTCCCCTCTCTGACCCTTCCATGCTTAGTTTGGCTTTGTTTAGCAGGATTCAGGAGTGTTTGACTGGGCTGTCCAAGCTGAGTTCCAGTGTGCTTTCTCCACACCTCTGGGGTTCCTGAGACAGATGTTCCGAGACAGATGTTCTCAAGACAGACTGCTGTCCTTTCTGCTGGGATGGCCTGTCACTGTTGTGAGCCTGTTTTCTCCGCTAGACTCTGAGCTCTGCCTGGATAGGAAATGTTGGGCTTTTCTCCAGATTCCTAACACCTAACTCTAGCCCTCACTCAGAGGACACATTCAGTAGACGTTTAATTTTCTCTGTGAACATATCACAGACTCTCTGTAGGTACAATCTCTGACTCTCCATCAAGACCCATTCTAGGGATGACTCTAACCTAAGTGATGCTCTGACCTAAGTAGAAAGGTCTGGGTGGGTTGTTCTCATCAACCTCAATTAGCACTTGATGGAGGTCACGTTCCAGGCTTAGGTAATGAAATCTCCCCACTCAGTGGATGGAAACTGGTTTTCACTGGCAGCTTGACAAGTCATATATACTACACAACCTCTCCCATTCCACCTACAGCACCAATAAGTGACAGATTTAGGTGGTAAATGCTTGGAGTGCCTTAAATCGGTTCTAGCCAATCAGCAGGATGCTGCTATGACATGGGTGTGCCCTGGTGACAAATAGTGGCCTGATTATTGAGGCCTATTGTTCCCAAGATAGGTTTTGAGAGGCCGCCCAGTGACTGAATCAGCTTCAGAACTGCCCGCAAGGACTGGGAGGCAATGAGAAGCACGTCTTCTGGGTACCAATCCTGTTACATCATTGGCCTAATTTGAGAACCTGGAACTTAGCCTTTGATATTAATAGCCCCCTGAAGACTCAGAATATTTTTGAAGCTCCCTCATTCTTATAAAGGAATGTTTAAAGAAGGGCAGATGGATGAGTGGATGAGCAGAGAGATGAGACTGATGAATGGTAGATCGTCAACCATCAAGTTCATGACGGGTGGATGGCAGAACGCAAGGACGGATGGGCGCAGAAATAGGCTGTGCCTAGGAACTGTCCAACTAGAGAACTTGCTTGATGCTGGTTCTGGGGGTGCAGCTGTGCTGGTGCCTCTGTTTTCAGTCTCTGAGAGCAGTTTCTGAAGACTCCCTCTGTGTGGCTAAATAACCACTTAGTGTTCTCCTGTGTATTTTTTCAGGAAACAATAATAAATCAAAAGCAACTAATGCCTTTTCAAAGACTTGAGCTCCATGAAGTTACCTTTTTAAATAATTTATAAGATGTCGCCATTTTTATCTCCTCTCTGAAAAGAGGCTTCTCTCCACAATTGTAACAAATTTACCACAGCTATTCCAAAGCAAAAAATTTTACTACTAAACACATTCCTTTAGAATTCTCATACTGAAAGCATTGCCGTGGCTTGGGATGCCACAAGCTTAGCCTTCCGCAGACTTGTGGGCGAGGGGCATTTAAAGCTCATATACACGTACATTTTGCTCTCACACAGTTGCTGGGTAGGCTGTATGGGTGAGAGGGAAATACTTGCAAGCAGAGCAGATTAAAGAAAACAGACTCCTGTAAAAATGTGAAAACTAACAACAGAATGACCCACACAGAATTTCAGACAGAGGGTAAAGAAGCTCTCATGGGCCCGTCTTTCTTCAGCAAGCTTGTTGTTTCTATACCTGTGCTTATGCAGTGACCTGATTTCTTCACCAACATGACGTCATGAGCATTTTTCGTTGTTGTTGCTACATAGTCTTTGTGATCACTTTAAATGATTATGTAATATTCCATTCATTCTGGCACTGTTGAATATTTAGGATGCTTGTGGCTTTTGCTCTTTGTGAATTTTAAAAATTAAATTAATAGGTATTTTATTTTTTTCCTTCTCCTTCATATGAATGGAAAACATTTTTTAAAAATGCTTATGTACTGAGTTAGAGGCCAGCCTGGTCTACAAGAGCTAGTTCCAGGACAGGCTCTAGAAACTACAGGGAAACCCTGTCTCGAAAAACCAAAAAAAAAAAAAAAATGCTTATGTGATTCTTTCTTAAGAGTAGATTTCTTAGGGTAAAGACGGAGTACAAAAGTTTAAACATGGCTTAAACATGTTGGAATTATCCTATTCTTCCCAACAATGATGACGCTGTGGAGGTCTTCAGTTACACATATTATCATGCAATCTTGAAAACATGCTCAAACTTCAGATGTCATCCCCTTCAGGATAGGAAGCCAGAGGCCCCTACACTGAAGTGACTTTTCCAGAGTCCAGACCTGGTGTATCTTCATTTTGCCCACAGGATGTAGCCACATAAGACACTGAATAGCTTCAGGAGGGACTTGTTGGGTGCAGTGTGCAACTTGGGGATCATGAATCAGACTTCACTCCAAAGTCTGAGATTTCCTGCAAGCTCATTGGCTACTAATGTTGATTGGGATGGGGGGTAGACTTGCAGGTGTTGCTATGTCTTTTAACTAAGGACTCTGGCCCAGAGAAGAGGCCTGGAGTTGAGACCTCATTGTATAGTTTTTCTAGAATCATGCTTGCATAGCATTTTTTTCAGAGGCAATCACCCACATGCAGCTACTATGCATTGCTAAGACCAGTCCACAGAGGGGGCTTCTTAATTGCTGAGTGACATATTAGAATCAGAAACTTTGCTAGGTTTTATTTGCTTGTTCTTGTTGGTGGTGGTGATGTGTGTGTGTGTACATGTGAGTATGTGTGTGCATGTGAGTGTGTGTGTGTGTGTGTAACTAGATGTCCCAAAATGTTGCCTGTTTCTGCCAAACCCATCTCCATGAGCTGAGGAGGCAGAATGGTCAAAGGAACCAATTCCTCTTCTGTCCCTGGGTGCTGCCTGGGCAAACAGAGAGCCCATGAGGGTACAGATATCACACCTCAGACCCATTGCAGATGCCCATGTTGAAGAGATGCTAAACCCAACCATCTGTGTAGAGTAATGGCAGAAGAAGTGCAGGATGGAAAAATGAGGAAACACACACATCTAGGAGGGTGGAGGAAAAGAACTTTAGAGGAACCAGGAGCTAGAGACAGACGCAGAACCACAAAAATGTCCCTCTGTGGGGCTCAGGCCTCCAGGCAGTTCTAGTCACGTACTGGACTCTCCCTATGTGCTCTATTAGGCCTTGAGAATGCACTAACAACTGGGAATGTCCTTGACATGAAGGAGATGTCACATTTTACAACAAAGACAGAAGCACAGAACAGTAATAGCAGCAACAGCAACAACAACAACACTACCAAGATCACTCACTGTCATTTCGGTGATGCCACAAAGCACAAACATAGAGAAGGAAAGGGTCCAGGATCTGCAACACTTCCAGGAAGGGATACTGTTTGGACCGTACCTTGACGCAAGGATGAAGGACCCACTGGTGCAGAGGGACTGGCAGGTCACATAGATCAGATGGTAAAGCCGGTCCCAGAGGCTCACAACAGCATGCAATGACCCAGCCTAGTGAGAAAGGAGGCTGTTTTCAAGGCAGAGGGTTTCAAAAGCAACAAAGGCTTATGAAGTTGCAAGCAGAACTGATGATGATGCTGTGTATTGTGTGTGTGAGTGTTGGGTGTCCGTGTGTCCGTATGTCCATATGTGTGTGTGTACGTGTCTGTGCGTGTGTGTGTGTGAGAGTGTTGGGTATCCGTGTGTGTGTGTGTGCGTGTGTGTGCGTATGTGTGTGCTTATGTCTGTGCATGTGTGTGAGAGAGTGTTGGGTGTGTGTGTGTGTGCATGTGTGTGCGTATGTGTGTGTATATGTCTGTGCATGTGTGTGAGAGAGTGTTGGGTGTCCGTGTGTGTGTGTGTGTGTGTGTGTGTGTAGGAGAGTATCTGTGAGCACAGAAGAATCTCAAGCAAACACTTCAGTGGGTAAAAGACTGGCAGAATGAGAGATTTATTCTTTCAAGAGAATCCTTGCAAGCACCATGTGCTAGGCACCTAGGAAAAGGAAGATGAGTCCGAGAGATAAAGTCTTCACCAAATGCTACCCACAGTCTAGTGTCTACCAGAAAGGACACTAAAGCACGGCAAACACCGGGAGTAAAAGACAGACTATGGCACGGGGGAAATTAACTGTGGGGCAGGGTATCCTTCACAGAGCTAGGCAATGCTACCTCACGGGGCGACGTTTGAACAGAGGCCCGAGAGAGCAGGAGCACTGTGGACGGATGGAGAGCTTCTGTGAAGGAAACTAAAAAGAAACAGAGCCCGGTGGAGTGTGGTGTAGCCAGCCAGGGCCGGAGAGGCGTGGGGCGGATCTCAGGAGCTGAACTGTATTCTAAGCAAACAGAAATAATAAAAGGTTTCAATCAGAGAGTGTGAACAGTGGGGACTGAGGGAGAGAGAGCGACCAGGAGGCTGTTGCAGGGGTCCAGGTAGAAAAGATGACTTGACCTAGGTGACATCAGAGAAGACAGTGAAGGCAGCTGCTCTGCCCCTGCTCCAGGATGCCCTTGACCCTTCATTGAAGAGGACTGGACATGTGGGGAATGAAAAACGGGGAACAGTCCTGGTTGACTTCTGGCTTGAGGCTTAAGCCAAACAAGAGTGGGATCTTCTTAAGAAATTTGGATTCTTCTCCACAGAGGAATCTCAAAGGGCTGAAAGACACTTAAGGAAATGCTCAATATCCTTAGTCATCAGAGAAATGCAAATCAAAACAACTCTGAGATTCCATCTTACACCTGTCAGAATGGCCAAGATCAAAAACACTGATGACAGCTTATGCTGGAGAGGATATGGAGTAAGGGGAACACTTCTTCATTGCTGATGGGAGTGCAAACTTGTACAGCCATCTTGGAAATCAGTATGAAATTTTCTTAGAAAATTAATAAATAATCTACCTCAAGACCCAGCATTACTACTGTTGTGTATATACCCAAAAGACACTCAATCATACCACAAGGACATATGCTCAATTATGTTTGTAGCAGAATTAGTTGTAATAGCCAGAACCTAGAAACAACCTAGATGCCCCTCAACCAAAGAATGAATAAAGAAAATGTGGTACATTTACACAAAGGAGTACTGCACAGTAGTAAAAATAATGGCATCTTGAAATTTGTAGGCAAATGGATGGATCTAGAAAAAAATTATTGAATGAGGAAATGTAGGCTCAGAAATACAAATATAATATGTATTCACTCATAAGTGGCATTTAGACATAAAATCAGCCTACAGTCCAGAACCCCAGAGAAACTAGATAATAAAAAGGACTCTAAGAGAGACATACATGGATCTACATAGGAAGTAGAAAACGACAAGATCTCCTGAGTAAATTGGGAGTGTGGGGGTCAAGGGAGAGGGTAGAAAGGGAAAGGGGAGAGAGGTAAGGAAGTGGAGAAAAATATATAGCTTAATAAAAACAATAAAAAAGAAAATAAAAATAATAAAAAAGAATGTTAAAATAGCAGTGACCCATGTTTAACTGCTTGAGCACGTGAGCGTCATGTGTGGGCCTTATCCCTTTACTAACTGTAAGTCTGTAATTTTCTGTTAATGTCCTAAATAGGACTGTAAACTTTGGACGTGATAAAAATGTCTCTTAAAAAACAAAGGAAACTTGGGTTCTGAGTCCTGACTAGACAAGGGCCTCTGCTCCTTCCACATGATCCGTATGTATGTGTGTGTGTGTCAGGGGTAGAGTGGGTGGGTCGGTATTATATCTCTCCTCTTGGTTTTACACAATTAAAAAGGTAATTTGGAGACCACTGCTTCTTCGAGGAGGGCCAGGAGTTTGAAAGGCTAGTTAAGTAATTGGCCCATTACCTCCTCGCCAGAGGTAAGTGATGTCATTTTCATTAATTCGGTGTATGTTTTTAGTGAGTATCTGCAGGGCCAAGCCCTGTTCTAGGTGCCAAGGGTATAGCAGTGAACAAGATACACACATTTCTGCCCTCCTGGAGTTTACCATACAGGGTAGTGGTAGACCAGGACACGAAAGACGATAAATAAAGCATGAGGAAGGCTTGCAAGAGCGATGGAGAAAGAGCAGGGATGAGGGTGGAAGGATGCTGGTGGGCAGAGGGTGGGCTGAGGATAGACAGGTAGTATGTCTGTCAGGCTGCAGAACGTGTGTGCAGCCTCCACAGAGGACTTTGTGGGCCAGCTATTGCTCCAGTGCCACTGCCTCATGGCCTGCAGGCAAACTTGACACATCCTCCTGTTTGCTTGATGGTACTTTCCAATCTCACACCTCCTCTGTGATGATCTTATTTATTTGTATTTGTTCTTCCTTTAAATAATGCAGACGAATGCAGATAAGATTATGCTAGGTGTGAATCTGGGGAGGAGAAAGGCCTGGGGATGGGGTCAGGTCTGTAAAAACTAAGTTCATGGCCTTGGACCAGAGTTGAAGTGTAGAAGGAACTAGACTCTGATGCTGGGTTTTCAGCTAAACGATCCTGGGGAAATCTCACTGGGAGTAGAAGGGGATTTGGGTGGGAGAATGGCGTGGGGAAACGATCTGGTTGAGATATCCTGAGGTCTGGGTTAGCTGTGTGAGCCACCGGCTCACTAATCTGATGAGACACAAGTTGCATCAGAGGCCACTTTTGTTCCTGATTTAGTGTTACGATGTGAAAAGAATTCCAGCTGGAGGGACCCTCAGCCCTGCCCTGGTCTTAATGCTCTTGTCCCACCTTTGGTAAATTGCAACACGTTTCCCCATGGGAGCCTCGGTAGGGAGGCGTGCCCTTAGGAGTGCCCTTCATCAGCAACCGAAACTCTGGGCAAGGTGTTAATTAGGCAGTCTTGCTGTGATTCTATCTCTCCTTCATTAAGGATGAGGACAGTACAGGATCCCCTCCTGCTCCTGGGTCCTCCCTGTCTTCTGCAGGAGGCTGAGGGGTGGGGAGATTGAGTGGAAGAGTTGTCTGGAGTTGACTGCCCCAGCCCAGTCACAAAGGGAATATTCCATACTAGAGTCAATGAGGGCAGAAGCAGGGTGACCCCAGTCAGCATTGCATCCTGGGTGCTGCCTCAGCATGGCAGGAGGCTCTTCTTGTGTGATACCACACCAACAACTTGTTCTTATTCTGTTCTTATTCCACACCAAGCTCCTCTTCACACCGGTGACACTTAGCTCAGCCTTCAGAGGAGCTTAACAGACGAGCACCAGGGTAAAGCTGAGAGATTGAAGCTGTCACTCTTAGACACTTATGTGACTGTGGTCAAGTCACACAAGCTGTGTGGAAATATCTCCTGGGAGATGAGTTTGAGCTTTTTAATAAGTCATTTTACCAGAGACATCCTCATGCAGTGCCGAGGAAGATTACTAATGGCAGCTATTCATAATCCCCAAGATGCCAGCCCAGTATAAGGTCTGGATGTGTTAAACCACACCTGTGTCTGAGTGGGCCTGTGTAGAAGCAGAAACCCAGCAGTTGTAAAGGGTTTTAAACATTAAACATCCTTTGGAGTCAGCTTCACAGGCAAAAGAAAAGGGTGACGGAAGGAAGGGCCACCCAGCTCTTTCCTGCCAGGGCCTCTGGTTCCAGGAAGCAGTTGTTGAGCTCACTGGTGTCAACCTCATGCTGTCCAAGCCTTCTTCTTCTTCTGTGTGCGTGTGGGAAATGAAGTTTAGCTCAGGTGCCAGCCCCGCCCCTTACCAGTTGACTTTAGACAAGTTTCTTCAATATTGGGGCCTCTATTTTTCTCATCTATAAAATTGGGATCATTATTTCCATCTCCTTTGTGTTTGGTATTAGAATAAAAAACACAAAACGAGAAAATTGCCTCAAGTGTTTTTACATAGTGCTAGCATGTAGGAACTGGGAGCAATGACTGGTGAACCTGGAATTTGGGGGCTGGATTACCAGCTCCACCCGGACCATGCTGGAAAGGCCAAGTTGACACCTGGTAGGCAAAGACCAAAGAATTTCATAAAGGCCCCTGATGTTACCTGTCACACCCTTTACTTTGCAAATAAGAGATGGGCGGGGGGGAGCTCAGAGAGGGAGCTGGCCAAACAGTCTCATCACAAATTGCTAAGAAGCTGGGGAAGGACCTGAGCGGTTTGGTACAGGCATTGGGGATCCTTCCGGAGCCTTTCAGGTTTTACGGTCTATCCGCTATGGATCCTACCCTTGTCCCTGCTGTATAGCTCTGAGGCCCAGGGAGTTTGCCCTGAAGGACAGGGCAGTGGCTATGGCCGTCATTTCCGAAGTCCACAGTCGCCCCCTACTGATCAAGAGCTGAAGGGTGCTTTGCGTAGGATCAGAGAGAGGCACCTGGCTCCTGTGTACCCTGTCCCATTGTGGAGTGATTTTTTTTTTTTTTTTTTTTTTTTTTTTTTTTTTTTTTTTTTTTTTTTTATGAGACAGGGTTTCTCTGTAGCTTGGGAGGCAGAGGGAGGTCGATCTTTGTGATTTTTTAAAACTGTAATTATTCCAGTTCACTGCCCCATTTTAAAGACATTCTGATAATGATAAATAATATTAACCACCCCAGGCCTCCTCATCTCTTCATGGAGACCCAGGCTTCTGACTGACTAGGTTCTATCAACATTTCAGTGTCTCAAGATGCCCCTATTTCTCCCCATGTCTGACAGACAGCTTGGCTGGGTATAAAGTGTCTCAAGACGCCCCTATTTCTCCCCGTGTCTGACAGACAGCTTGGCTGGGTATAAAGTTCTGGGCTGTTCAGCAGTTTACATTTACCGTGCTACGTTGTCTGACGAGCTTGTTTCTGTCAAGGAGGCTTCTACCTCTCCCCTCTGCATTTCTCTGTGAGAAACAGATGGTTTCACATTCTGGCTACCTCGGGGGTAGCTTTTTTTATTACTATCCTACCGGATTTGACCAGGATGTACCTTGACTCAATTTTCTTTGTGCCTTCTGTGTTGGAAAATCGCTAAGATTCTTAGATGTCGAGTTTTCTCTTTAAGAATTGCTATCTGGAAAGCATGGTCACGATTTCTTTACGTTTTCCTTCACCGTCTCTCCAGTCTTTCACTGGGACTCCAGCTACACAGGTGTCAGGCCAGTGAAATTGATGTCCCGTGCTCGCGTCACTTATTTATTTCTGCTAGAGCTTTGGTTTCCTCTGCTTCGTTTGGAATTGCCTCGTAGTTAGGCACCTGCAACACTAACGTACTGCTAACCATCTCCGTCCCGTCTAGGATGGATTTGTGTGGCATCCCGTTATTTTTCTTCTCAGTTTTTCTTTCAAGGACCTTGATATGAGACCTCTCACCCATCTTCTTTGCCTCTGCTGAATCTTTCTGTGGTGTTGCATGAGTGTCCCTAAGGTCCTCATCCACTGATTCTATCAATGCGTACTTTACTACTGAGCTATCCCAGTCCCCGAGCAGTCTTTGTTCATATGACACCGTCAGGGATGTTGGCCCCATCCTACCCCCAATACCAAAACCCAAAGTTCTCAGCCCTACAAGCTGGCTGCTGTTCCTTTCAGTCTTTCATCTGGGGCTGTGGAGGGAGAACTGATTGCCTGCTAAGTTTGGGGTTGTCCACTCTAAAGGCAGGAAATTCTTTGTAACCATGGTGATTCCTGCCTGGGACTGATGGCTTCTTCTCCCGCCTAAGGGATCTTCCTTAGAGCTAAGAATTCAACATCTCAGGGCTACAGACTTGAGAGGGCCACTCCTGGGTTTCATAGCTCCCTTGTGCTTTACAAGAATCTTTTTCCAGTTCTCAACTTTGCAATTTTTTACTCCTAGGGTCATCTGGGACCCAGCTTCATTTTTCGGTCCTGGGAGCCCACTGGGTTTGCCTAGTTCCCTTTCTATGCCTGGAAACCCACTTCAGGGAGCTGAAACAGCTCTGAGATCTAATTTGTTGGCCCCTCACCCAACAGTACCTTGGCTAGCTCCGACTCAATATCTTGAAAGCATCGTTTTCTATATTTTTTCAACTTTATAGATATTTCTAATGGGAGGATAAAGCCATTTCTGCACCTACGTTTTAATAGAAAAGGAGTTTACATTTTATACTTTTGATAGTTTAATAACGCTATTGTGGTCTTCTTCAGAGATTAGAGCCTAAAAGTGTAAAAGCTGAGTGCGGTGATACACGCTTGTTATCCCTAGTGGTCAGGAGGCCCGGCGTGGGATGGTTGCTCCTTTGCCTCAAATTCTAGTCTAGCCTGGGGTGCACAGTAAGACTCAGTCAAAGGGATAAAAAGAAAAATATAGTTGCATTTCTATTCTATTAAGATTCCAAATGGATTGAAGAACATGCCACCCCTAGACCCCCACCCTAACTCCTTCAAACACTGACATTTTCCCCAGGTGAGATGGGGCATCGTCTCTTACACTCATAACTTCTTAACAATTCTTCCAAAGCCAGCCTGGGTCCAGAATCCCTGACAGATGTTGTGTGGCGGAGAGATGAGAGGTGAGAGGCTGTGCACAAGTGGTCAAGGCATGGTGGAGAGTAGAGAGGAGCCGAGAGGGCGGACACATCTCAGGGGAGCTCCCATCCAGACTCTAACTAGCCTGGCCATCTCGCTTCCCTCCAGGGGGTAAAATTCCTGCTTCCTCCACAGAGCCAATTTATTTAGTCTTCAAAGCTCGAGAGCTAATTTTGAGGGACGTTCTAAGGTCTAGAATATTTCTTTCTACAAGCTTCTTTGATGACCATCCTCACTTGGAGACCTGAAAGCCTTCAGCAGGAAGAGCAGAGGAAGTAGATCAGGGCAGATCGGCATCTCCCAGGAACGCACAGAGGTCAAGGTGCCCTGCCGCCCTTTGTGAACAGAGACTGAAGGGGCTTCTGTTGATTAGGGCGAATGTATGAAGATCAGTTCTGCCTCTGTCTCTGGTTCCGCAATCACTGTCTGGCCTGTCATGGGGCAAATTCCAAGAACCCATGATAGCTGGGAGAATCCTGGAGATAAAAAAAAAAAAAATCAGTTCCATGAGCCACCCTGAGCCTGACAGAGGACCAGCCTAGCTTCATGCTGAACTCTTTGCAGGAGTATGAGACAGTGGGGCTCTGTTCTTCAAGGCTGTCACTGCAGAATGCTCGGCAACGAAGTCCAGAGTACACTTCACAGAATGCAGGCTGTGGGGGTGGGTACTTAGCAGCATGGGATTTTATGGAAGACGGCAGGGGAGGGAATAATAGATTGCTTTAGACGGCTAGGGCTTGCCTGTAGTCCTGAAAAGGAAACTGTACCCCAGAGAATGGTGATGCCCACCAGGTACAGTGCTGGCATTAAAATGCTGGTCCTGTTCATTCCTTACGGCAGCCTTATGTGGTGAGTGCTGCCCTTCTGTACTGTTACAGAGGACAGTTAGACTTGCTTGCTCTCCAGAGTTGGGATGACAATTGGGAGTCTGAGAGAACTGTAGGATGATAGTGGAGCCTTCAGGTGACCTCATTCTGGAGGTGCAGCTCCCCAGGGAGATGCCCTCAGGTAGAAGGGTGGCCAGGCAAAGAGAATGAACCTCACAGAAAAAACAAAACAAACAAACAAACAAAGCAGGTAATGTAGAAAATGAAATGAAAGATCTAGCCTACAGAGAAACTGAAGGGTGAAGGAGTGAAATCTCACTTTGGACGGTGAAATTGTACTTTTATAGTCTAATATGTTGGGTGAGGACTGGTTTGCATTCGAGTTAATAAAAGCTCCTGGGATCCACTCCAATCTCCCATATGAGTCATGAAATACAGATACGAGTGAAGTAAACCAGATACCTGCTTCTGGAATCGGGAGTGTACAACAGTCTGCAAATATATCTTCAAGACGGCACCTGTTAGAACACGCACATTGTTGCCTGACACCTCTGTACCATTAGCGTTCTCTCAGCAAGATGTCCACAACCGTACACAGCGACAGAGGCAGCGCTTTGATCACATAGACGCTTTGATCTCAGAGTCTTTGTAGGGGGAGATGCTTGGCAACAGCTTCCTGGACAGCAAGGGTAGGGGCACTAAGAGAGAGGAGACTGAGTCTGGAAACCCCAAAGAACGCTGTCTGATTTGTTCCTGTAACTGCCTTGACTGTCAGGCTTGGGATTCTGTGGTACTCTGGTTCCCTCTTCAGGGAATGTCCTGAAGTGCACAGCCTTGCATCAAAGGTTGCAGATTGGAAGACCATGTAAGGAAAATCAAATGCATTGGGGTGAGGAGAAGCCCGGAGGCCACTGTTGCTGCTGTACAGGTACAGACGTCAGGTGCAGAGTTTCCCGTGGTCACAACTCAATAGTGTCAGACTTGGCACTGACCTCTGTGTTTGCTACTGAGACAAAGGAGAATCTCAGGGTAAGGACCAAGTGTTACCTTCTTTTATTGCACCAAGCTACAGCTGAGTCCAGTAGGCACAAACTCCCAAATCCAGAGGCCCTGCCTAAGCTCCCTACCCTTGGTGCTTCTCCCCAGAGACAGAACTCAGCAAATTCTCATCTCTCTGCACAGGGTGAGTCTTAAACACATGAGGGGTATTGCATGTGTGTGTGTGTGTGTGTGTGTGTGTGTGTGTGTGTGTGAGTGAGTGTGTGAGCACAGCCCTACTTCTCTGCACTCTTTCTACGCTGTCTGACTGGATGTTCCCTAACCTCATTTGTGCCCTCCAAAGAGCTGCTGGAAACGGTCTTTATGGGCACTGCTTCCTCTTCCCACAGACAGTCAACTTTTTTTCACATTTATTTTCTGTTTGGCAGGCGAGCAAATCCAAATTTTGGAGATGGAAGAACACCCATGCATCCATGCATTCATTTCTAAAAACAAGTAAGTATTGTGCCTCTTTGTGTTGTTCCTTCAATGTTGTTGACAGTACACAGTCTTGGGTGACAGTCAGTGAACCACAAACCCAATACATAGATTATATAAAACCTAAGAAGGTGAAAATGACCGTAAAAGTAGAGCCACATAAAAAGCTTGGAAGTGTGAGGTACGGAGGCTAACCTGCAATTTGAATGGACCAGAAGGAACAAAACCCTACTTTTGAGTGGATCAGGGAGTGCCCCTAGCAGATAGCTTGGTTAGTGGATTCCGGGAAGCCATGGCAATGTTCTGTGGTGAATGAGAGTCTAACTCATATGGCAGGCAGGCTCTGTGGCTGGGGGGCAGCGAGAGGGGAGCCCCAGATCTGGGTTACTACTACTGGAGTCTTTATGACATGCTGGGCCTCACCAGGCACCTACTTATGCTCATCTATCACCTCCCCTGTCATCGGACTGTCGATCTGTTTACAAGCTGAGAAACTGAGGCCCAGCAAGTGTTACTTGTCCATGGTCAGTGAGCTAATAAGTTCAATGCTCTGGTTCCAGGAACCTAGTTCTGGCTATGTCTCTTGCCTTCAGGTATGTTCTTCTTTTGGATGAACCACTCCTGCCTCCAGGAGCTGCCACGCTCCCACTGGCCTCTCCTCGTGAGTGCGAAACACGGCCTCATGGAGATGAATGGGCCCCGAGAAACCCCAGGCTCCCATTGGGTACTCATTTCCTCTGCCCGAGTGCTTTCTCACATCCGGTTTAGGTCCAGCGTCTGTGACATTCTGAGATTGATTATTGCATTTCTGTCTCTCTTATCTCGGGGGTGGGTCGACATCAAGTAGACTTTTTCGTGTTTTGAAAGAGAGAGTAGAGAGCAGCTCTGAAGCTGGTAAAACCTCACTGCTTCCTGCTCTGGCTCCCGTGGCTGAGGGGGACAAGAGCCTAGTATTTGCACTGTGCTGTGTGTGTTGGATGTGTTGGGTGGAGTTTGGGCACTGTAGACAGGGTGGTATTTAGTTCCTTCCTGGCCTTAGTGCCTGGAAAGAATCCTTCCAGAATGCTTGTGGCGTGAAGTGTGGCGCCACCTGCTGTCCGGGTGAAAGCTACCTTTTCACCCAAGGCCTCCTCATTTTTCCTTGATCCTCCTGGGTATACAGTGTCTAGCAAATCAGTTCTTGATTGGCTCTCAAATCATTTGTGCTGTCATTATTCTGATGTCCTTTGCCTTTGCTTGTGCCTCCCACCATCAGTTAAATAATCAAGACGAAAATAAAGATCATCTACTCTAAGCCGTGCTCAGTGGTCCCCAAACACTCTGCTCCTTCTCATCCCCAGGATGTCCTAGGTCCATCTCCTCCGTACCTGCAGTGTCTGTCTCCCCCTAGTGGAAGATAAGTGAGTCGGCACCATTTGTCTCTGATTCCTAAGCTATGGCCAAGTCCGGAGGGTATATGCGGTGTTGAGCACTACTGTGAGAAATGTGCGAGCCGCAGAAAGCATCCTACTCCTCTGTCAGTGCGATTTATACAAGAACAGTCCCCCTTTAATGACAACCTTCTAAGGAATGATCGCCTCTGCAAACTTGGGCCACTTCATGTTGATGCTGCTACTCAAGAGCAGCCCCTTTAAAAGGCTTCGTAGATGTCAAAATTCCCAGAGACTCTCCAGGTGTGGCGGTCTGGACTTTCACATAGAACACCTGCATGCATTTTGAGTTTTACTAACACAGGCTCACCTTGCCTTTTCCTTTTATTGAAATTAATATATCCCGATGACCGATCCTAGCTCCTCTCCACCTTCCCTCCCTTCTGGAGCCACTCCTTTTTTTGTCTCTCATTAGAAAACAAGCAGCCTTCCAAGGGATAATAATAAAATAAAATGTAATAATATGAAACAAAAGCTAGCACAATGGAACTGGACAAAGAAACTAACAGAAGGAAAAGAATCCAAGAGAAGGCATATGAAACAGACCCACTTGCTTGCACACTCAGAAAGCCCTTGCAAATGCTGGAGGTCATAATATATATGCAAGGGACCTACAGGGTAAAAGAGAAAAAAACACACACACAAAGTAAAATAAAATAGTAAACATTGAGTTAAAATAAAAAGAAAGATAGGAAAAACCTGACATAACATTATGAGACAAGAAACCTCCAAAGATGCTATTGAGTTCTTTTTCTGTAGGCCGTCTACTGCTGGACATGCAGTCAGCCTACCTTGAAGAGTAGTTTGTTTGCCCAGTGAGACTCCCTTGAGGAAACTAAATTTTCATTTGCGAGTGGTTATCAAATGGAGAAGGCTTCTGGGTTAGAGATGGGTTTATGTGTCTGCCTCTCCTTTCAGCTCTAGAGCCCCCCTCCCCCACTACGGACCTGTCCAGACAGCGTGCATGCTCCACAGTCCATTTGTGCTTGGAGCATGTTTGTAGGCCCATATTTCGGTATGGCACAAGAGCCATAGGCCCGGTCTGAGGTGGTCACGCTGCTTTGCAGACAAGTTGTCTCAGCCTAACAGCAGCCTGGATGTGCTGCTCCTATTTTCTTTTGTTATTAATGTAGATCGCCCGAGGAGAGGTGTTGGCTGAAGCTGATCAGGATGTTTGATGCTCCTTCCTTTTGTAATTTGGAGGATGTCTTATAGAGATGCTAATTCATGGCCTACGTGACAGCTAGCATACTGGCAAACAGGTGGATGCGTACGTGACAAAAGGCCATTCACCTGGTTACCTAGGAGACAGCCTAATGTATTTTGCCGCTCAATTGATGGGATGATATATAAACTGGAGAATAAATGGGAGATCTGGCCCTTCAAGGATGACCGTGTAAATTGTGTCTGATTATTCCTTGCAACTCTGTTCCAGTCTAGTTAGGGAAAATAGTTATCTATGTTGGACCCACACGGGTCTCGACACATGTTGTCTTAGAACAGCGTCTCAACCTGTAGGCTGGGACGTCTCCGGCGGCGGTGGTGGAAGTCTAACAACCCTCTCACCCCTTTCACAGGGCTTGCATATCATATATCCTGTATAGCAGGTATTTATATTGTGATCCATATCAGTAGCAAAATTACAGTTATGAAGCAAGAACAAAAATAATTTTATGGATGGGGGTCAACACACCATGAGATGAGGTCAGAGCATTAAGAAGGTTGAGAGCTACTGATTTAGGGGGCCTTGTTTTCTTGGTGTCCTCCATCTCAACTGGCTCGTGCACTTTCCACTTCTTTTTGAGTCTTGAGGAGAGGGGGCCACCCCGTTTTGGGCTTACTGTTTCATGGTCTCACTCTGCATAAAGTCTAGCTGTGGGTCCCTGTGTTTGTCCCCATTTGCTGCAGGAGGAAGCATCTCTGATGGTGACTGGGATAGGCACTGATCTGTCATCAGGAGTCATTTTATTGCTGCATTCTTAAATTTTTTTAAAAGAGCATTAGTACTTGTTTTTACCCAAGATCCCTAGGCGCCACCCATGCAGGGTCAGGTGTGGGTTGCATCTCATGGAGTCTGTCTTAATTCAAATCAGACATTGGTTGGCAACCCCCACAAGCTTGGGCCACTGTTGCACTAGCTTATCTCTCAGGTAGGACACCAAAGGCTTGTGGCTAGGTTGGTGTTTATGTTTTTCCTTAGTAGCATGCAGAGTACCTTTCTGTACAAAAGATGCTAGGGGTGAAGTCTGTGTCTAGGCACCAGCTTGACTTCCTCATGTTAACTGAGTTGTAAAGGCATTGCTTTCAGCCTACATATGGGCCTTGTCATCCATTTGTGGAGAGCAACCAATGGTCTTGGCAACAGGCTGGGTTGTTTTAGAGATTCCAGTCGGACCCTTTTGGCCAACAATCAACTATATGTAACCCAATCCCAATACAGAAATCTTCATTTGGTGACAAGAGACGGCCATGGGCTCTATCTCCACAATTATTTAATGATTTCATTGATTTAGATTGCCTTCATATAAGTCTATATTTTAGGAAGCTTCTACCATATCTACTATATTAGGTTACTATACTAACCACCAAATGGCCCTTAATTTTAGATGTCTCTCCCTGTGTTTCCTTCCTAGTCCCCTAATTCCCACCCCATCTGTATTTTGGTAATTTCATTTTTAACAGTTGAGTAATAGTCCATTGTGTAAATGTACTACATGTTTTCTTTATCTATTCTTCCACTGAGGCACATCTAGGTTGTTCCCAATTTCTGGCTATTATGAAAAGAACAGCAATGAGCATTGTTGAGCAAGTGTCTCTGTGGTAGGATGAAGTGTCCTTTGGGTATATGTGTAAGAGTGGTATCGCTGGATCTTGAGGTAGATGGATTCCCATCTTCCTGAGGAACTGTTAATACTGATTTCCAAAGTGGTTGTTCAAGTTTGTGTCTCCACTAGCAACTGATGGGTGCTCCCCTTACTCGGCATCCCCAGCACGTCCTGTCTTGTCACTTATTTTTATTATATTATCCATTCTGATTGTTCTAAGATGAGATCTCAAGGTAGTTTTGATTTACATTTCTCTGACCACTAAGGATGCTGAACATTTCTTTAAGTGTTTCTCAGCCATTCATATTTCATCTTTCAAGAACTCTCTGTTTAGATCTGTACCCCATTTTTAAATTGGGTTATTTTTTTCTTGGTATCTACTTTTTTGATTTCTTTATGTAATTTGGATATTAGCCCTCTATCAGATTTGTAATTGATAAAAACCTTGCCCTAGTCTGTAGACTATCCAAATGACACTGTTCTTTTTCATATAGAAAGTTTTTCAGTTTTATGAGTTCCCATTTGTTGTTGATTTTAGTGCCTGAATTAATGGTGTTCTGTTCAGAAAGTCTTCTCCTGTCCCAATGAGTTCAAGGCTCATGTCTACTTTCTCTTCTATAAGATTCAGTGTATTTGATTTTACATTGAGGTCTTTGGTCCATTTGGAGTTGAATTTTGTGCAGGATGTAAGTACAGATCTATTTAGATTCTTTTGCATGCAGACAGGCTCATCTTTTAATCTGGCCACACAGACAACTTGTCAAATATTACCTAGTTGTTAGCTTTATCCTTCCTTCCTCCCTCCCTCCCTCCCTCCCTCCCTCCCTTCCTTCCTTCCCTCCCTCCCTCCCTCCCTTCCTTCCTTCCCTCCCTCCCTCCCTCCTTCCTTCCTTCCTTCCTTCCTTCCTTCCTTCCTTCCTTTCTTTCTTCTTTCCTTCCTTCCTTCTTTATTCCTTCTTTACTTCTTTACTTCCTTTCTTTTTCTTTCTTTATGCTCTAAACTATATGTCACTGTGAACATGTGGCTGTGAGTTTCCCATGAATAGGACTTTTCAGAACTGTGAGGAAATGTTTGAAGAGCTGGAAAACCAGACTGGGTAGGCTGACAAAAGCAAGCATTGAGTGGCTAATACTCACTCTTTGAAATGGCACCCTCTGTGGATGATCCAGGATTGAAAAGTTTAAAAATGCTTTTTACTGTATGCTGATATGGGGTGTCCTTCTGTATATGTGTTGCTTTTATTGATTAATGAATAAAGTTGTTTTGACCAATGGCACTCTGGCCTACTTTGGGCATGGTTTTAAAGGCTATTGGCTGAAGGAGTTCCCACAGCAGTGTGGATTGTCTCAACATCAATTAAACCATCTATGTTTTAACCATTATACATGTGCACATGCGCACATACACATGCTAATACTCAGTGAGCAGAGATTTACATACATATACACTCATGCAATCACACTTAGGTCAGCATATAGGGTATTTTCAGTGCCTGAAGAAGTTGCCTCTTGTACTCTTTCATGCAGTACAAAGGAGAATTACTGCCTTGAACTTTATTTCTACAGGTTTGTTTTTATATCTTCTTTAACTTCATGTAAGTAGAAATAAATGGAGTCATAGACTCCATGCTATTTTGTATCCTATTTCTTTTATGTAATATTGTACTTACTGATGGTTCATCTATATTTTGGAGTTTGATCTTTATATAACTGGAAATATTTTCTTTCATAAATACATCATAATAAAAGATTCCATTTGTCCTCCTATTATTTTTCTATGGGTACTATAATAGATGAACCCAAAGTCAGGAACTAAATGGTCACATTTATTACCTTCCAGTTCTGCGAGTAAAGGACACGGCACTCAGTGTTAGCAGGACTGCTTTAAGGAAGCCTGTCTCTCTAGCTCCTAGAGAGTTTCTACCTGGTCTTGTTCCCAGCTCCTTCAGTTTACAGAGCTGACGACAGTGCCCCTTCCCGACATTCTCTGTGCTTGCAACTCCCTCTTAGCACAGGGCCAGGCAAAGTTTTCTTATATAAAAATAGATCTGGATGGCCCATCTGGATAATCCTATCCCAGTCTCTCCACTACCTTCCCTTCCTTCTCCTGCTCCTTCTTTCTTCTTCTTGAGACAGGGTTTCACTTTGTATCCAACTGGCCTGCAACTTGCTATTTAGGGTATATCCTACAACAGGTTGACCTCAGAATCACAGAGTTCCAACTGTCTTTGCCTCCTGAGTGCTGGGATTAAAGACATGTGCCATCATGTCTGGTTCAGATCTTTAATTCAGTAGATTTGTGGAATCGTCTTCTGGGGCTTAGGAGATGGCTCAGTGGGCAGAGAGCTTGCTGCGCCGTCCCAAAGAACTGACTTGGCTGCTAGCACCTATGTAAGAGTCTGGCATGTTTTCATGAGCCTGCACCCCCAGGCCCAGCAACCCTGTTTTCCACATGGTTGCTTTTGTTGGTGAAGCTTTTCACTGACGTTTGCATATGGCATACTGACTTCCTCATTCCCAGCGTCTTTATGTTTGGGTTTTCCTTTTCCTTTCCTTTCCTTTCCTTTCCTTTCCTTTCCTTTCCTTTCCTTTCCTTTCCTTTCCTTTCCTTTTTCTTTTTAATTTTTTGTTTTTTGAAACAGAGTTTCTCTGTGTAACAGCCATAGCTTTCTTGGAGCTTGCTCTGTAGACCAAGTTGGCCTCAAACTCAAACTCCCTCTGCTGGGATTAAAGGTGTGTGCCACCAATGCCAGGCTTCAGTTTGGATTTTCTTTGAAAGTTCAGACTCTGTTTTCCTGTCTTGGATTGACTTCCTTGTTTTATTCATCATTTTGTCTTATCTATAGCTATAATCATTCTTTGGCATTCTTTTTCTGGAAGTTCTTCCAGGCCATTTTCATCAGGGGTCATCACTATGGGATTTGTGCTTTTTGGAGGATACATGTTATTTTGGTTTTTGTGTTGATGTTTTCCTGCCTTGGGGTTTGTAAACCTGGAGTTAGTTTGTTGACTTTTTCTTTTTTTCATCTTTGTTGCTGTTGCTCAAACCCCTTTCTTCTATAAACTGGGTGTTTACAGTGCTCAGGAGTGGATTGGGATGTTGATTTCTTGTTTGCCTAGTACTTAGAGCCACAGCCTCAATCTCAGGTCTTCGCATGACAGCCACAGTCTGGTGTGCCTTCAGAGCCTTGGCCAAGAAACTTGGAACAAATTTTTCCTGGCAATATGGACTGGGTCTGTATCTCAAGGTCATTGCAAGCAAAGGGTCCTAGTTAGATAACTGGCTGAGTCCTTCATGGAGAGGGGCCTGGATGAGTCCTAAGGATAGAGAGTAGGGCCAGGAGCAGGAACAACAGGGCTTGGACATCCCAAATGGAAGGAGCTTCCTGAGTCTCCAGGCCACACATGATGGCTAGAGAGCCTCTGATAGGGAGCTGTCTGGGCTGTGGGACTCTCAAGGGGAGGGTGAGGGGCCAAGAAGACTTGGCCTTCACTGCAAGTAGAAGGGCTGGGGGCAAGAGAGCAGATAGCCTAAATGGGTCTCCAAGCTACAGCTTACTTTAGTATTTTATTGCTTTCCAGACAATATGAGAACTTCAACTCTCTGTCATTTGCTATTATTAAAAATAGTTTAGTGTGTTGATGTCTAGTTTCTTGAGTTCTATATATTTTGGATATTAGCCCTGCATCAGATGTGAGGATGGTGAAACTCTTTTCCCATTCTGTGGGCTGCCTTTTTTTCCTATTGACAGTGTCCTTGCTGTTGGGATAATCTTTTTGTACACTATGTGAAGATATGTCTCTGTCCTTTTTCATTTGCCCAAGGCACCTTCTGATTGGTTTAATAGGAGCTGAACAGCCAGTAGCTAGGCAGGAGAAGATAGACGGGACTTCCAGGCAGAGACAGGACTCTGAGGAAAAAAATCTAAGGTGGAGGATTCACCAGCCGAATGCAGAGGAAGTTGGACATACAACAAGTGCTGAGGAGAGGTAACAAGCCACATGGCAGAATGTAGATTAATATAAAATAAATATATATTAAAGTATATATAATAAATATATATTAAAAATAAATATATATTAATATAATATAAAATGTAATGTAAATTAATATAAGTTTTAAGAGCTAGTGGGAAACAGGCCTAAGCTAAGGCCAAGCTTTCACACTTAACAAGAAGTCTTCACGTCATTATTCACCCTAACCCTAACCCTAGCCTGCGGTCCAAAGACATGCTACACTTTGTCTTACAGATGCTTTTCAGTTTCACAAGGTCCGATTTGTTTGCTGATATTAGTGTCTGTGTGATTGGCGTTCTGTTCAGGAAGTTGTTTCCTGTGTCAGTGTGTCCTAGGCTATTCCCCACATTTCTTCTATCAAGTTCAGTGCATCTGATTTTATGTTGAGGTCTTTGATCCACTTTGTCTTGGGTTTGTGCAGGATGTCAGTATGGATCTATTTGCATTCTTCATTAAAAACTGGAGTGCAGGTCTAAACAGAGTATTCTTGACAGAGGAATCTCAAATGGCCAAGAAAGAAACAACTGTTCAACACAATTGGCCATCAGGGAAAGGCAAATCAAAATGACACTGAGATTCCATCTTGCACCTGTCAGAATGGCTAAGATCACAAACACAAGTTGATGTAGGTGTGTCTTCTATCTATCTGTTGATTTCATTTGTTAATAAAGAAACTGCCTTGGCCAGCCCTTAGGTGGGTGGAGTAGACAGAACAGGAAGAAGGAAGTGAGGTAGATGGCTCAGGCAGATGCCATGTCTCTCCTCAGAGAGCCAGATGCGATGAAGCCAGCCACCAGGTCAGATGTGCTGAATCTTTCCCGGTAAGACACCATTCGTGGTGTTATATACATTATTAGATAGGGGTTAAAGCAAGAGATGTGAGAATTAGCTAATAAGAGGCTGAAAATAATGGGCCAGGCAGTGTTTAAAAGAATACAATTTGTGTGTTGTTATTTCGCGTGTAAAGCTAGCCGTGCAGGAGCTGGGCGGCCAGGAGCTGGGCGGCGGGAAGCGGCCCAACAGCTCCCCACTACAGAATGGCATCCAACGTGGTTAACTGAATCCACAGAAAGCTTGAGAAAGCTTGGGAAAGAATAAAGCATGTTTTTGGGTCTGGCTCTGCTTGCTAGAGGCAAGAAAGCGCTCTCATCTAAGAGAGGCTTCCTGACTCAGCTTTAGCTGCAAAACTGTGCAGCTCTTTTAAGAGGTCCTGCCACGAAACACTTAAATGGTGTTGATGAAAAGCTGAACGTGTGTTTTTCGGTTTTCAGCCGTAGCAGGAAAAAAGCTGTGCCATTTTAAAATGCTGTCTTTCTGGGCCTTCCTGCCAGAGCAAACTCTCTTTCAAGCAGACGGTCCTGACTATGGAGCTTTTGATTGTTGCTTAACACTGTTGCAGCTTGCTTGCTGGCAGGGACCTTGAAACACTGTAGAGTTGTGGCAATGAACTTGGCTCTGGCTGGTATCTCAGCCACAAGGCTGTGATTGCAGAAAGCTAAGGAATGGGCTGGATCCAACCGCCAAAGTCACGGCTTTAGTCCTACCAATATTGCTCAGTAAATTAAAGACTCATGTGGTCAGAAAAAGAGAGATATACAATAAAGAGAGATTCAAAGATGAAGAAAACCTCTAAATGTTTTTCAGTGTGTTAAAAATATATGTAAGCTAAAGGTTAAAGTTCTTAAAAGTAAAAAAGAAAAAAGGAAGTAGCTAGGGTGTGGTGGTACACACCTTTAATCCCAACACTTATAGGCAAGGTATATTGACCTCTGTGACTTCAAGGGGCAGAGGTGGATTGACCTCTGTGACTTCAAGGTATGGTAGCACACACCTTTAATCCGAATGCCTGGGAGGCAGAGACAGGCAGATCCCTGTGAGTTCAAGGTGTGGTAACAAACACCTTTAATCCTAGCACTTGGGAAGCAAAGGCAAGTGGATCTCTGTGAGTTCAAGGATAGCCTGGTCTGCAGAGTTATTCCAGGTCAAAGATATACAGAGAACTTGTCAAAAAATAAAAAATAAAAGTAAAAATAAATGAAATAGAGGTTAAAATAAAGCTGTACAAAGATGGAAAATACACAAAGAATCTTGATGCTGTATACTATTATGCTCTCTTTGAATTGTTTGAATGCCGAGGAAGGAGCAACAGCTGCTAAAAGATATTTGTTTATAAATGCTGGTGAACTAATCCAAGAAAGATATCTTGAAAATACCTTGACTTCAGAATTTGGATCTAAGGATATGATACTTTGGAAAAGAGATTCTTCTTTTATTTTTACAGAAAATGAGACCCTATGGATTGCTTCTATCCCAATATGGTATGATAGACCACAACCTCCTGAAAGGTTGCTGTGAACACCTTCAGAAAATTACTTCACCCAACTGATAACTGAGATGAACCTGGCACACAGGTTACACCATGAAAGATCTGATTAACAGCATCCCCATTCAGCAGGAAGCAGTTTGGAGAGAAATAACTGCGCCCATTTCCCCAAATATTGTTTATAAATGTTCTTTTACATTTAAAGGGGGAGATGATATAGATATGAATAATTTGCATTGGTATAGATTTTAAGGTCAATTTTGTTATATGTATATGTATTTCTGCTCTTGATTAAGGTATTGTGATTGTGTAGTTCATTTAAGAATGTAATGTATAATTAGGAAATATAGGTTGTTAATGGATAATCATCGATAATAGTCAAGCTTTTAGTCATGTTAGTTAGATTTTCTAGATGTGCATAGATATATTTCAGATAGGCATTCTTCATATCTTTCAAAGACTGCAGAATATGGTATTTAAGATGTTTTAATAACCTAGGGCTTTTCATGATAATGAGACATGTCTGCTCCTGGCAGCACCAATCTAGTTCAAGAGGAAGATGGGCATCAAAGAGGGTCCTTATGGAGTTTGATAGCCATTTGGGCAAGACACTGCTCTTGCCTGGACTGTTGAAGAAAGTGGACACAAAGAACCCAACGAGAGAGGTCTGCTGAACTTGCCTAAATGTGAGATGATTCATTGGGGTTCCTGACTCATGAAAGAGTCTGCAAGACATTCTACAGGACACAGCAAAAAGTGACTGAACTGTCTTTGAAATTTCCTGCTTCATGGGAAAATCTGCTGGATACTGTGGGCCTATAGGCCAAAGATAGATGCCCCAACAATACAAAAGAACTTTGGGTGACTGTTCAGGTAGTGAGATGTCTCTATCATTTCTAGAGTTTGGAAATTGCATATTTCTTATTTACTTAGGTAATATTGTGTCCTTCTGGAGTCTTTGATGGAGCTGAAGAAGAATAGATAGATAGTTATAGTTTTCCTTAGTTATGATAAAAGATAAAGTAGATATAAATACTGTAACTGTAATTCTTACTTGATAACTGTTGTTATATGTAATTTTACTATGTTAAAGTGAATGCCTTCTTTTTTGTTTAAACAGAAAAAGGGGAAATGATGTAGGTGTGTCTTCTATCTATCTGTTGATTTCATTTGTTAATAAAGAAACTGCCTTGGCCAGCCCTTAGGTGGGTGGAGTAGACAGAACAGGAAGAAGGAAGTGAGGTAGATGGCTCAGGCAGATGCCATGTCTCTCCTCAGAGAGCCAGATGTGATGAAGCCAGCCACCAGGTCAGATGTGCTGAATCTTTCCCAGTAAGACACCATTCGTGGTGTTACATACATTATTAGATATGGGTTAAAGCAAGAGATGTGAGAATTAGCTAATAAGAGGCTGAAAATAATGGGCCAGGCAGTGTTTAAAAGAATACAGTTTGTGTGTTGTTACTTCGGGGCATAAGCTAGCCGGTGGCTGGGAACAGGGCGGCAGGAATGCGGCTCGCAGCTCCACACTACAACAAGTGACAGTTCATATTAGATGTAGAACAAGGGGAATTCTTCTCCATTGCTGGTGGGAGTAATAATTTGTATTGGTAGTTTGGAAATAGATATGACAGTTTCCCATAAAATTAGGAATCAGTCTACCTCACGACCCAGCTATACCACTCCTGGGCATATACCCAAAGGACATGCCTCCATATCACAAGGACACTTGCTCAACTATGATCATAGCAGCTTTATTTATTCATGATAGCCAGAAACTGGAAACAACCTAGATAAATAAAATGTGATATATTTACACAATGGAGGATTACTCAGCTGTTAAAAACGACACCAGAAAATTTGCTGGCAAATGGATGGAACTAGAAAAGATCATCCTGAGTGAGGTAACCCAGATCCAGAAAGATAAACTTGGTATGTGCTCACTCATAAGCAGATGTTAGCTGTAAAGTAAAGGATAACCATGCTGCAAGCCACAGACCCAGAGAAGTTAAGTAACAAGGAGGGCTCAAGGTGGGGATGCATGAATCTCACCATGAATAGGAAATAGAACAGATATTGACAGTGGATGGGGGGAGGGACCTGAAAGGGGAAATGTGGATAGGCACAGGAGGGATCAGGTGGAGGAGGATGGAGGGAGAGAGCACTGGGAGAGACAAATGGACTCTGGAGGCATTTCTGGGATGAGCTAGAACCCTAGAGCAATGGAAACTCCCAGGATCTAAGAGGATGACCCTAGCTAAGACTCATAACAATGGGGAATAAGGGGCTTGAACCGGTCTTCTCCTGTAACTAGGGAAGACTGCCAGTGGAGGAACTGGGACACCAACCCAGTCACAAACCCTTTGACTTATAATATGTCCTGCCTACAAGACAGCACAAACATTGTGGGTGTGATCAGCTGATGACTGGCACAGCTGAAAACCCATACCCTGAGAAAGAGCTCCCCCCCTCGAGGGTCAGGATCCAGAAGTGGATACCCCAGAGACCTAGGATAGAACCCAACAGGAATGGGGAAAAAGTCAATGAAATGATTCCTAATGATGCTCTGCAGTTCTCATAGATAGGTGCCTAGTCCAGACGTCATTAGAGAGGTTTCATCCAGCAACTGATGGAAACAGATGCAGAGGCCCACAACCAAACACTAGGCAGAGCTCGGGAAATCCTGCAGAAGAGGGGAAGAATGGAGTGTAGGAGTCAGTGTTGTCAAGGGAACCACAAGAAAACCCACAGAACCTACTATCCTGGGTTCAGAGAGGCTCAGAGGGACTGAATCAACAGATAATCAAGGGGCCTGCATGGGACTGACCTAGGTCCTCTGCGTATATGTTACAGCTGTGTAACTTGGCCTTTTTGTAGGACTCCTAACATTGAGAGCTGGGGATACCTCTGACTTCTTGTCTGCTTTGGGGACCCATTTCTCCTGCTGGATTTCCTCTTCTAGTCTTGGTGACAAAGGGGGTACATGGTATCACTGCAGCTTGATATACCTTGACTGGCTCATAACCATGGGAGCCCTGCCTGTATCTGAAGAGAAACAGTGGAGGAGGAATGGATGGGGTAGGGGAAAAGGGGAACTAGGAAGAGGGGAGGGAGGGGAAGTTTTGATTAGGACGTGAAAACAAGAAAGTTTTTTTTTAAAAAAAGGAGAATATTTGAATTTTTGTGGTGCTGAGGATTGAACCAATGAACTTGCACATGTTAGGAAGCTCCCCTAACACTGAGCTGAGCCCACACTCTATTAAATATGTTTTATTTTGAAATATACTATAATCCCCATATTTTTATTGTTTTAAACAGCCAATATTTACTTACTTTTTTACATATTTATCTTTTAAAACAAATTTTCTTGTTTCTTACAACTTCATGCTTCTATCCAGGGTCATTTTTCTTTAGCTTAAAGAGCCTCCACAAACATTTCACATAAGTCCTTTCACTGTTTGCATATTGTCTTCCGAGATCAGGCGAGATCAGAGACGTTCAGGGTGGTGTAGATACAGACTACATGCTGTTGTTCTGCTGGGAGTGACAGGCCAGCGATTTCAGCCTGTCTTCATGCCGTTTCTTATTTAAAGTTCTTTTCACAGGCCAGAGACTTCTCTGCAGTTTTCACTACAACTTGAACAGTGTGTTTCTCACATCCTGAGTTGTACAGTTTCTGTTTAAAATTGCATAACAATTCTTGTTGTTACATATGTTAAAATCATATTTGGGGAGTAGTTCTCATTTGCCTCTTCACCTGTATCATGTTTGCGGCTCATTTATACGCTTGGCTCCATATGTCTTTCACCAGATTTTGAAAACTCTTATCCTGTATTAAAAAATTGTCTTGTCCCATTCTCTCCTGGACTGGATCATAACTCACCTGTCCTGACCATTGTGCCTAAGTTTTATCTGTGTGAGGGTTTATACATTTTCTGCTGTCCCGCCTTTCTTCACACCCAGTTATCCTGTCTTCTGCCAGTTCAGTTCAGCTGTTAGGTCCACTCATAATTTTCTAACTCCAGAGTCAGTATCCTTTAGCTTAGATAATCCACTCCATTTGTGAAACCGTTCTCTGTTCATGGATTTTGTCCACAATTATTTATTTCCTTTAATGTGTCTATCATAGCTATATAGAGTTCTTGTCTATGAACCCCAGTATCTGGTTCATCTCTCAGCCATTCCTTTTTCTTTTTATGTCATACATTATGTCTTTCCATGAACACTTTTGTGTGTTTTTCTGGTACACTGAATGTTCTGGGTGGTATCTAGCAGAGTTCAATGTTACCGTGGTAGCAATGAATGGCGCCTGGAGAAAGAGGCATCAGGATTGACAAAGAAAAGAGCCAGCAGGCAGAGAGGCTAGAAACTCCTCCCCAAGCAGGACTTCAAGCCCAGGGATCCTGATCTCTTCATCCAGAAGCTGAACTCCATATAAACAAGCTATAGAGGGTCATGATGCTGGGGAGTGGTGCTTCTGAATATCTGCCCCTTTGCAGATCTTGTTTATCTCCTCAAGAGCTCCTCTCTCCCTAATAAACTGGCTCGGTTTCTCTCAGGGTCCAGTTCTTTCTCTGGGATGCAAGAAATCTCAGTGGCTGCCAGCTGGTGCCACACCTAGGACAGTAAGCACTGCCTGCCAGCCAGCAGCTAATGTCTGTACTCTTCCTTCCTCCCGTCCTTCCCCTCCTCCTTTCGCTTTCACCAGGGCACTTGGAAAGGGCTTGGTGGGAAAGCTCCCGCTGGAGGTCTGACAGTAGCCAGAAGCACCAGGTTCAGCTCTTCCTTCCCTGCTCCCTCTTCCACGGTTTGTGGAGCTTATGCCTGGACCCTCTTCCCTGCTCTGTGTGGAGTGTTAGCCAAACAGGAAGAGGCACAGGAGCCCCCACTGCCGGGAGACAACTGCCTGGGAAGAGCTGCCTTTGAACTGGGGTGTGTAAAGCTATGATCACCCAGGAACCTATGTCCTAGTGATAATCTAGGTCCTGCACAGACTCAGCTGCCTGTCAACTACAGACAGAAGGAAGCCATATAGGTAAGCAAATATGCCAATGGTTGTGAGGACAACTATGCTGGCAGTACCCATGTGGGCAGCTGTGATGGTGCCACTAAGAAGAGTGATGTCCACGTGCTTGGGTCCACTGCACCCTCAACTGCCCAAGTGCAGCTGCACCCCAGAGTCTCCTGCACTGGGGTCACCCATTTATCTAACCCTACTCCTCTTCTTTGCTACTGCCCTTCTCTGGACCTCATTTTTTTCTCAACTGTAAAAGGTACAATTGAGCCTATTTCAATAGTTTCCTTCAAGTCTTAGGTTTCTGTTAAAAAATAGCAGCATAAAGAAGTGATGTACATTTACTAATATATATGTATACATGTATTTCTCACCTAGCTTAAGCTCGTTTTGTTTTATGTTGGACACAAGTTCTGGACAAACAGCGACAAGGAACAAACGACTGGGACACTTTCATGGAGGGGCCGAAAACTGATCATTAAGAAGAATGGCGTGTGTCCTACAGCTGCAGATGGGAAAAGACCTTGTTAATCACTCCATGCTATGTGATGCCTTGGATTCAGTTTCCTACCTCACATTTTCAAAGCTAGTCCACCCCAGACCCTCCCTCCACTGGGTCTCCTGTCCTCCCTGCTTTCACAAGGGATGGAATTTAACACTTTCTCTGCAGCTCACTGTGGAATAGTGTGCTCTTTGTTGTAATTTCATGCAACAACTTTTTAAAAGCTACTTCTCAAGGACCCACCCCAGCCTGGGTTGTGTGCTGACCACTAGGCATAAGAGGATGACCGGGAAACTTTCTGTCCTCAGAGCTGGCAGGGAAAGCTGGAAAATCAATAGACAGTTAGTTTAAAATAAAGTTCAATGATCCTGAGATACTAAAGAAACATCCCTTACAGGAATAATGTGAAATGGACATTTGACTCATGCAGATAAATATTTAATGCTTGCAAGCATTAACCAGAATGTAACTAGATTTTCACAGTCCCTTTTGCTGTAACCATTTAATCCTATTGTCTAGTTTTCTACTTATAAAAATCTCCTTAGGGCCAGGTGGTGGTGGTGCACACCTTTAATCCCAGCACTCGGGAGGCAGAGGCAGGCGGATCTCTGTGAGTTCGAGGCCAACTAGGTCTACAAGAGCTAGTTCTAGGACAGGCTCCAAAAACTCCAGAGAAACCCTGTCTCAAAGAACCAAAAAAAAAAAAAAAAAACTCCTTAGGAAGATATGAGTATTTGTTATTTTTGCTTTGTTAATTGTTTCTTTTATTATTGAAATAATAGCATGATATCATTTCCCCTTTTCCTCTCCTCCCTCCAAACTTCCCCACATACTCCTCCTTACCCTTTTTCAGACTCATATGTATGTACCAACAATCACTTTTTTAAAAAGAGCATATAATTCTACAGGTGAAGAAATGGAAGACCTAAACACTTCAAATAAATTGCTAAAATCATACCAGCTGTGGGTGGCTAGGAAAAATTTCAAATACAAATCTAATTTGTTGTCATTCTCTCTCTCTCTCTCTCTCTCTCTCTCTCTCTCTCTCTCTCTCTCTCTCTCTCCCTTCCCTTCCCTCCCTCCCTCCTCTCTCTCTGTCTATGGCGTGTGTGTGTGTGTGTGTGTGTGTGTGTTTACTTGCATGATCAGGTATATGAACATGTGTGTACCTCCTCAGTTACTCTCTACACTAGTTTTTGAGACAGGGTCTCTCTCTGAATCTGGGGCTCCCTATTTTGGCTAGACTGACTGACTACAGAGTTCTAGGGATCTGCCTGCCTCCACTGCCTGCTCTGAGGGTTACCATGCCTGTCTTTTTTTTTTTAATTGGTGCCAGGGATTCAAACTCCTGTCTGTGCACTTGTGCAGGGAGTACTTCACTCGCTGGGCCATCCCCACCAGTTTCTTGTGTTGTGGAGTATCCACCAGAGAAGGTCACTCAGACACAGGTTGAAGCTAATAGAAAGCCTTTATTAGCCAACCAGTGACTACCCTGAGTGTTCAGGATCCTGAAAAGATAGCTCTGGGCCTTTTTCAGAGTGAGCTTTTAAGCAAAAAACCATATCCTGCTTGACATACTTCATAGCAACAACAGTTAGTCAGAAGCAGAGCTACAGGAGCCAAAAACCAAGGTTAGTACACTTAGAGACTTTCCCAGAACTATGGCCTTTGATGGATGAGGTCTTTGTTTTTGTTTTGGCAGGTGATGCCATCTATGTGCTGAATTTTATGGCCTGAATGGTACTTCCATCATGGAGTCAGTTGTGCTAAGGTCTGGGGGCCTGTTGCATTGTTGGCATGTTTTGACCAAAGTATAATATATGACTAATTATATAAAATATAATTATATAAAATAGTTGTTAATGATCCAACAATGAACCTGAAATGAACGTTAACATCAAACAGTCAGGTGTCTGGAGGGAAATGTTCAGAGGAACGTTTCTTGGTTGAGGAGGGGACCAATGAATGTCTGCAAAGTGTCAGTACAGCAAATTACCCAGACTTGAAATAATGCTAAAATCTGTCCTCCCATGGCTTTGCAACATGTTTACAATCTCACTATAGAAACATCCAACAACATTTTGGATGAGTCATGGCTTTATTTCAGTCCTTAATTATCAGGCCTATCCATTCCTGTACCATCCAGATATCACAGATGTGAACCAGACCTTGGTTATTGCTCCTGACCCTCCCAAGCATCCCATGGCCATCCATGGAAGAAGCTCTCACAGGAAGGAGAGCAGCAGAAGTTGAAGCAGATTGGCTGGTGTGTGTGAGAGGAGTGGAATTGGGGCACTTCTTTAAGATACTGGTCCCTCATCAGGCCTGCAGGTTTGCTTACATAGTTACAGCTATAGCTAAGCACTGACTGCACACAAGGCCCTAAGTGCTGACTGCACACAAGGTCCTCTCTTGGTGTTAACACCGCCTCATCTAATCCTCTCAGCAATTCTGTGGGAGGATACTGTGATTATTCTTATCTCTTGTGGAAGAACTGGAAGTACACAGCAGGGCCTGGCTCTACAGCTTGTGGACCAAATCCAGCCTGGATCCATAAGTAAAGTTTGATTGGGACATAGTCCTATCATTTGCATCATCTGGCTGCTTTCATACCACAATGTGGTTGCCGTGGAGACATGATCGTTTGTTAAGTCTAAACTGTTTACTCCCTGATCCTTTACGAGGGTTTGCTGACTCCTAACTTGTTCAATCACATATTTTTAGAATAAAGTTGAGCTCAGATGTGACCCTGACTAGTCAGATGATAAAGCCTATAACCACATGCTTATCTGCCTTAGGTCAGCACTGACTTCTGGGCATGCACTTTGCACAGCCACAGAGGCCCTGCACTGAAAAGGGCTCTCACTGTTCTCAACTGTTTGGAAATTCTGGGTCTCTCTATCTTGTTTTCCCTTTCTCTGTCCCTTAATTTCTTTCTTGACACAGTTTTATGTGCCTCTACCTGGCTTCAGTCTTGCTATATGTCTGAGGATGATGGCACTGAACTCCTGATCTTCTTGCCTCCCAGTCCTGGGATTACAGATGTGTGCTTTACCATCCCTGATTTGAAATGCTCAGTGATTTTCAACAAAAAGGTTTGTGTTATGGTATTATTTACTTTAGTCCCTGAAGATTACAGAACTTATCCTGCTTCATAAACAACCACTGTTATGGAAGAATGGATGAGAAAGCTGTCCCTTAACTTCCTATTCTCCTTTCTTCTATCTCTGAGCCTGGATAGTGCTCATGGTCCAGAAAGAACACTCACTGGATCCACCCTTTCATCCTCAATCCATCCTGAAGACACCCCAAGGTCATCTGGGGGAAAGAATGAGTTCTGGTGTGGAAGAACCTCATATTTTTCCTTTATCCTTATGTCTTCCTTCATCACTTTTTAAAAATGTATAAGGTCCTTGTTCCTTAAACACACAACAGAATTGCTTCGCGGCCAGCTTAAAATATTTTAGAATTACAATTTCACGGTCCTCCCTTGTACATTTGCCTTATTCCTCATAGTTGGTTGCTACCACGGTTTCCATGGTGTTGACATAGTTCTCATTTGTTTTGATTAGTTTTATTTCAATTGACAGGACCCATAGTCAACTGGGAAGAGGAAATCTCAATAGAAGAATTGTTTACTTTAGATTGGCCTGTGGTCGTACCTGTGATATGTTGTCTTGGATGAAGATTGATGTGTAGGAAGACCGAGTCACTGTGGGCACAACATCCCAGGTCAGATGGTCCTGGGTTGTATAAAGAACTCAGAGGCTGTGCAGAGAAGGAGGCTCTGATGGCTGGGCCACAATGTGATAGTTGGACTGCTTGTGGTCAGGTTCTTTCCAGCCTCAGCACAGTCAAAAATGTCAGAAGAGAGGGGCCAGAATGATGATACAATTCAGAGTCGTGTGCTTAAAGTCATCCATGCCAGAGAACAACTGGGATCTATAAATGAGGGACGACTGAAGGAGAGCTAAGATTTCTTTTTTAAATTCCAGGTGTGTTATCATTTGGATGAAGTCAGATTCGTCATCAGTAATTGGACAGGTGCAACTGTGGGCAATGGGCAGAGGCACAAAATAATACAGAAGCATTTCTGAACATACTGCCTCAGAAGAGCAAGATGATAGTGTCTTGGGAACTGTCCTAGTTAAGGTTTTATTGCTATGAAGAAACTTCATGGGTACACATATGGTCATCTGGGGGAAAGACTGGGCTCTGGTATGGAAGAACCTCATATCTTGCCTTATCCTTATGTCTTCCTTCAGCACTTTTTCAAAATGTATAGGGGTCCTTGTTCCTTAAATGAACAACAGAATTGCTTCTCGGCTATGACCATGGCAAATCTTATAAGGGAAAGAATTTAGTTGGGGCTCGCTTATAGTTCAGAGGTTTCGACATGGTGCTGGAGAGGTAACTGAGAGTTCTACATGTAGATCAGCAGGAGGCAGGAAGCAGCTGCCACACTGAGTGTGACTTGAGCATCTAAGACCCAAAGTCCGCCCCCCATGACACACTTTCTCCAACAAGGCCACAGTTACTTCTACAATGCTACTGTTAGTGCTACTCCCTATTTGCCTCTGGGGACCATTTTAATTCAAACCACTACAGGAATCATGGTTTTTTTTTTTTTTTTTTTTTCTGGGAGATAGTCAAGCAGAAGATGGAAAGACAGTGGAACAGGGGTGTGTGCACAAGGAGCAAGGTTACTCTCAAGGACGCTGTGCCTCAGAGCTTCCTTGTCCTAGTCTATATAAGTGTGTCCTTGTCACTATAGTGAGTGCTGGATGATGAGGCTTTATATGAGCAGACTGGAGGTATGGGGCACTGCATCCTATCTGCTTTCCAGACAGGCTTTAGGCAAAAGGGAAGTCTAGGGTTGTCTTCCACTTTCTCTGAAGCATACACTCTGGTTGACCCAGAGCTGTCACCATGTGTCATCCTAACCTGGTTCCTGCACATCCCAACTGAGGAGTGTAGAGATGCTGGAGTATTAACCCTCGGTGCTGCCACTATTCTTGCTTGGGAAGAAGGTCTAATTAAATCACAATTCTAGCAATTATAAGGCCTTGGCCTTTGTGGTTTTCTCATATCTCATACTCAAGGAAACATGGAGGGAAAATGAGCTAAGGAGTCGGGAGGCTTCCACTCCAGTATAGCTGCTAACCAGCTCTGCACAGCCTCAGTCGGTATCTAGGGCTGATTCAACTGTTCCACCTGGGTCTTTCAGGGCTGCTACTGTCCTTGGGTCTTTCTTCCCAGATCTGTGAAACAACTGTTTATTTATAAAGTGTTGTGTACTGCAATACCCATTGGAAGTATGTTCATATGGTGGAACAGTCAGTGCCACCAAAGTTGTGCAAAAGATGCCCAGAGAGTGCCCAGCTAAACTTCTAGAGGTTGAGGAAGGGTCTTACGGTTTATTTCCAGAAGCAATGTCAAGGGACACCAGGCAGATCAGAAAAGAAACCAAACTAATTAAAGTAAGGTAAAGGAATGATGGCTGGTATATCAAGGATGAAGAGAGTAGAAGGAAATTGAAGGGAAGAAACAAGACAGCAAAGTCAAGGGTCCCAGAAAGGAATCAGAAAGAACTGAGGAAGAGAGGAAGAGAAAGAGAGAAAGGGAGAGGGAAAGAAGAGAGAAGAGAAGATGAGGAGGTTGGAGGGAAGGGTGGGAGAGGTAAGGAACTGAGCAAATTCTGTGAGATGAGGGCTCTACTCTCTGTGGAGTCTGGGCTTGTTTACCAGCATGATATTGGAATCACAGAAGGAGCTTCAGACATATTTGTTTTGAAACAGGAGGGAAGGAAGAATCAGAGTGAGAGAGGAGAGAGGGAGGGAGGGAGGAAAGAGGAATGAATAAATACACAAACAGGTAAACCCCAAGTGAGGGAGAGGAAGGAGGCAGTGGCGGGAATCGCCTACCTGCTTCTGTACCATCCAACTCCCTTTGGACCACAGGATGCACTCAGGGACCCCTCGTGGCCTCTTTTCAGGGATGCTCCCATGGTTTTGTGGCAGGGCTAGTGTTCTAGGAGGCTGTGAATTGGTGAGCTAGTCTCACGCCAAACATCTTATGCTGTGTTACTGAGAATGAGCTAACAGCTCTGGGGTCCCAACAGCCTTTAGAGACAGAGCACCTAATCAGTAGTTGGAAGCTTAGTGCCTATTTTTTGGTCATCACTTTCTCTTCCCGTGATGGAGTAAACATGGGGGTGAAAGCTAAGCACTCAGAACTGTAGGCCCATATTTCTATATGGTATGGCAGCCAGACTCTAAAGCCATGGGCCACACCTGAGATGGTCACATAACCTTCCAGACAGGCTGTTGCTAACCAAAAAAAAGGTCAGGATGTTGTTTTGCTCCTTTCTTTGTAATTTGGAGGATGCCTGAAAAGAAATGCTAATTCAGCCTACATGACAGCTAGCATACAGAACACACAGGTAGTTGTGGACATGACTAAAAGCCATTCACCTGGTTACCTGCGAAACAGAATGCTAATGATTCTACCCCTCAGTTTATGTTTTGATATATAAGGCTATTTGGAGAAGAAAGCAGGAGGAATTCTCCAGGATGTGAACTCAGGGTTTCATGAGGGATCACTGAGAATCTCCCTCCTGATAAAACCTTGTGAGTTGTAACATTATTCCCGTGCCTCCACACTGGTCCAGAGAGAGAGAGTTTATGTTGAGGTCTGCTCCAGAGAAATAATTTATGGTCCGGGCTAGCACCAGACCCTGACACAGAACTGCCTGAATTAACTTACTAGATGTATCCGGGATGGTGAGACCTTTGGAGACAGTCTTGCCTTTGTTCACTGCAGATTTCTTCAAACACATGACCTTGTTTCCTTGCAGGAGAGGAGAGAGGCAGGCGGTGCTGTGTTGTTTCCACACTTGCTTGACTGATGGCCCCATAGGAAGCTCACCCCAGCAAAGAGCAAACACCGTGGGCCCCGATTTCAGTTCCGTGTCTCAGTTCACACCACTCACTTCTCCAGATGCCGCATGAGCCCAGGTCTCTCACCCAGAGCAGAGCCTTGTCTTGTCTAGCTGCCACAAGATCTGTTCTACCACACAACTTCTCTATATCAGGCAGGGTTCTCTAGAGAAACAGAACTTACAGAATATATTTATTCGAATACTTATTAGATTTATTAGAATAATTTGTGGGCTTATAGACTGTGGTCTAGCTAGTCCAACAATGGCTGTCTACCAGTAGAAGTTCCAAGAATCCAGTAGTTGACCTGTATAGGAGGCTGATGTCTCAGCTGGTCATTAGCATATACTAGAACCCCAAAGAAGTAGGCTTTAATGCCAGTGAAGGAATGAACTCGCCAGAGAGAGTGAGGGTAAACAAGCAAAGAGAGTAAGCTTCTGTCTTCTATGTCCTTTATATAGGCTGCTAGCAGAAGGTGTGTGGCCCAGATTAAAGATGGATCCTCACACCTCAAAAGATTTAATTAAGAAAAATATCCTTCACAGGTGTACCCAGATGCTTGGGTTTTAGTTGACTCTAGATGTACTCAGGCTGACAATAAAGAACAGCCATCACAGCCCTTCTGCTACCATTTAAAGAGCTCAGCAACATCATGGGGCTGCTGAGGCCATGTTGGGTAGGGAAGAGCATGAAGCCCTCTGCTTCTGCGTTTGCAGGCAGCACACCTGGATTCAGCCCTGCTTTGTGACCTACATGCAGGAAAATGTCAGAAGAGGCCAGGCAGGTCATGCCCTTTCCATGGTGTCACGGTCTCCACTGTGTCTGGGGCTTTCTTTTCAGAACACTCCCGCCTTTCTCCACATTATACAGTCTTCCCTGCACCCCACGTCTTTTGTGAGCTTCCCTTTGCAGGATCTGGTGCCTGAAAGGGGGATTAAAATCTGACATTTATTTTTAACTTTGGAAACTTCCGGGGACCCTGGAAGGGGGAAAGTAGGCAAAGAGATGGGTTGGAGGTGGGAGGAAGTCTCTTCTGATTAAAAAGGGGTCTTTAATAAATTTGTCCACTTTTGGAGCTAGAGAATATGGTGCCAAAGCCATATGTGCCGGGCTTTGCTCATTGATGTTGCTCCTTAATGGCCTGAGACTGAGGTTGGAGAGAAATCAGCCACACCAAGGGGGAGCTGAGAAGGGTGGTCATCATGCCATTTTCTTCTTGGTCTTCTTAAGGAGGAAAAGCCACACTGTAACAGGCCCCTAGATCTTAGCACAACAGACTCCATGATGGAAATACCATTCAGACCATAAATCTCAGCACACAGATAACATCACCTGCCAGAAACAAAAGCATTGTTTAATTTCTATGTGTTTGTGGGCTTTCTGGAATTAGTGTTGCTCTTGAATTCTAATTTTAAGCCATGGTGATCTGATATGATACATGGGGTTATTCCAATTGTCTTGTATCTGTTGAGATTTGCCTTGTTACCTAATACCTGGTCAATTTTTGAGAAGGTTCCATGAGGTGCTGAGAAAAAGGTATATTCTCTTGTATTTGGATGGAATATTCTATAGATGTCTGTTAAGTCCAATTGAGTCATAACATCTGTTAATTCCCTTATTTCTCTGTTAAGTTTCTGTCTGACAGACCTGTCCAGTGGTTACAGTGGGGTGTTGAAGTCTCCCACTATTAGTGTGTGGTGGGGTTTAATGTGTTTAATCTTTAGGAGTATTTCTTTTACATACGAGGGTGCCCATGTTTTGGGGGCATAGATGTTCAGTATTGAAATTTCCTCTTGAAGGGTTTCTTTTGTAACTAAGATGAAATGTCCTTTTTTGTCTCTTCTGATTGATTTTAATTTGAAGCCTATTTTGTTAGATATTAGGATAGTGACACCAGCTTGCTTCCTAGGTCCATTTGACTGGAAAGTTTTTCCCAACTCTTTACTCTAAGGCAATGTCTGTCTTGGAGGCTGAGGTGTGTTTCTTGCAGGCAACAGAAGGATGGATTCTGTTTTCATATCTAGTATGTTAGCCTGTGTCTTTTTATAGGTGAGTTGAGTCCATTTATATTAGAGGATATTAATGACCAGTGATTGCTAGCTCCTGTTATTTTTCATTGTTGGTGATGTTATTTTGTGTGTTTTCCCCTTCTTTGGGATTTGCTGCTGTGATATAATCAATTGTCTGTGTTTTTGTGGTTGTAGCCAACTGCCTTGGGTTGGAGTTCTCATTCGAGTAATTTGTGTAGGGCTGGATTTGGGACTAGGTATTGTTAAGTCTGGTTTTGTCATGGAATATCTTGTTTTGTCCATCTATGGTGACTGAAAGTTTTGCTGGGTGTAGTAGTCTGGGCTGGCATACATGGTTTCTTAATGTTTGCATAACAGTTTCATTGCTTCCATTGAGAAGTCAGATATAATTCTGATAGGTCTGCATTTATATGTTACTTGGCCTTTTTCTTTTGCAGTTCTTAATATTCTTTCTTTATTCTGTATGTTTAGTGTTTTGATTATTGCCCAGTCTATTTGGTATTCTGTAAGCTTCTTGTATCTTTATACGTATATCTTTCTTTAGGTTGGAAATGTTTTCTTCTATGATTTTGTTGAATATATTTTCTGTGTATTTGAGTTGGACTTCTCTGCTTCTATCCCTATTATTTTTAGGTTTGGTTTTTTCATGGTGTCCCATATTTCTTGAATATTTTGTGTTAAGCTTTTGTTAGATTTAATGTTTTCTTTGACCAATGAGTCTGTTTCCTCTATTGTATCTTCAGCACTTAAGATTCTCTCTTCCATCTCTTGTATTCTGCTGTTTATGATTGAATTTGTGGTTCCTGATCATTTTCGAATAATTCCCTCAGTTTGTGTTTTCTTTATTGTTTTTATTTTGGGTTTTCATGTCTTGAATAGTTTCTTTCATCTGTTTGATTGCTTTTTCTTGGTTTTCTTTAAGGGATTTGTTGATTTCTTCCATTTTTTTGTTTGTCTTTTCCTCCATTTCTTTGAGAGATTTTTTTATTTCCTCTTTAAGGGCCTCAAGCATTCTCCTAATGTTATATTTTGGTCATTTTTTTCTGCTTTATCTATAGTTGGTTGTTCAAGTCTTGCTGTTGTAAGGCTACTGGTTTTTATCGGTGTCATGTTTTTCTTTGTGGTGTTGAGTGTGTTCTTACCCTGTCTACCCATCTTTTCCTCTGATTGGTCTAGTTGGGGCTGTGTCTCTGGTGATCAGTCTTCCAGGTGCCAGTAGATCCAAGGTTCAGATGGTTGCTCTTCATGGTGCAGTCAGGGCCATGGTTCTAGTCACCCCAGAGATCACTCAGTGCTCTCAGAGACCAGACCTCAAGACACAGGGAATCTCAGATTTCCTCAGAGCAAGGAAGAGTGTAGCAATCAAAGGGTTCCAAAGGGGTGCACAACTTGAGATATTTCAGGTCCTCGGGCTTCCCTTTGATCAATCTCTGTCTAATGCTTCATAGAAGTCTGACTCTTCCACTCTGAAAGGAAACAGATGAAAAAGTCACCGGATCTATCGCCTCTGGAGGTAAGTCTTGTTTAAACACCTTCTCTTCGGACACATAGGAGAGGTTGGATGCAGCCGTTGATCCAGTGTCCAGGATCCTTGTGAGATGTGACTTGATTCTTCTAGTTTGCTCACGTGTGTGAATGTATGGTGGCCACCCTTGGCTGTCTTTACTGTGTGTCTTTCTATGTGTTTCTGTCAGTTCTGTTTCCCTGTGGCTTTCTCTAATGTGAGAACCACCTGGCTTAAGATCTGTGATTTCTTGTTAGGGACCTGAATCTTTTGGTCTCTGTCAGGTCACCTAGAGAAACAAGCAACAAACAAACAAGCAAAGCCTCTGCCTCTCCCACTCCTGGAGCACTTGCTTGCTTGTCACTTGTCTCCTTATTGGTATCCAGGTTGGTCCTGATCCTTGTGTGGCAACAGGGAGTGGCCAGGCCTCTCATTCAGGGCGCCGTGCCAGCTAAGCAGAATGCACACAGGGAGGAGAAATAGGTCCCCAAGTGCATGTTCCTCCTGTTCCCACCTGCTTTAAGCAGACTCAGGGAAGGGGGGGAAAGAGGAAGTTCTATTCTCTTTCAGGATTTATGTCTTCTTTTTAACCAATGATCTGGATAATTGAAAAACTCAAAACCCTCCATTCTCACAAATAAATAAATAAATAAATAAATAAATAAATAAATAAATAAATAGAAAAACTGCTGCCAGGCAGGGCTGGGGAGTTTCTGCCTGACAGTGCGGCCTGGATACAATGGATTTCCCCTTCTGTCCAACACTGACCAAGAGGACTTTAAACAATTTTGCTGGTCCTATTTAGATGGGTTAAAGACAATGGCTAGAATGATTTCCTTTCTATCAGCCCCAGATATGTAAAGTTATAAATGTTAGAAAAACTTAATGGTATAAATATATCCCAGTTGCTAGGGGCAGCTCAAAAGATGTTTAACAAAGAACCCATTGAGAAACTAGACCTTTTATGTAAGTTGAAAGCCACTGTCACCTCTGATGATGAGATACCCGGCAAAATTTTATGCTTTGTTCTCTGTCAGAAGATTATCTCCTAGCTGAAAGTTCTGCTCTCAACCAAAAGATATGGTTGTACTACTAGATTTACAATGAAGATTCCTGGGGGTATGGGCAGAAACCAACTCCCCAGGACTAGCCCAACACCAAGTTTCTATAATTGTTCCACTAACCAGTTCAGCTACCCCATCCAAATTAAACAATAACCAATGACCCTAAGAGAAAATTGCAGTCTATATTTCCTGGCTCAGAGAGACAGATATCCTTATGCCCTCTGGAATAAACTGCTCCTGACTATGAAGTAACCTCAGACCTCTGATTCTCATAATTGTCTGATTCCTCAAGAGAAACAGGTATACATTGTCTTGAAATTGAAAGATACATTCTTCAACCTCATACTGGCAGAGGTTAATCAACCCATCTTTGCTTTCAAATGGACAGAGGTTACAGTGGGTAACTCACATGGACCAGGTCCTGCAAAGGATTTAAAAACTCAACAGTCCTGTTAGATGAGACAACAGATGCTGACCCCTGGCCCTTCCAACGGAGGTTTCCTGGGACTATACTCTTACGATAACTAAATGACATCCTACTAGCCTCTAAGCCTGAAAAAAAAAAAAAAACATTTAAAAGGGCCATTGAGGGACCGATGCAGGAGTTACAGACCTTAGGCTACAGAATGGTGGCTAAGAAATCCCAACTTTGTACATCAGAGGATACCTATCTTGGCTATCAGCTGAGGGGAGTCAAAATGAGCCTGTATCAGAACAGGATTGCCACCATCTTTCAGATCCCACCTCCAAAGCTGAGTTGAGATCTGAGACAGGTCCAAGAGTTCTTAGCTATAACTATATATTGTTGCCTATGTATACCAGAGTATACATCAACACAAAGGGAGGATCTAAGCCCATAATCTGGACTGAGACTAAACAAAAGCCATTTGAGACTTTAGAATCGGCTCTGACTTCAGCTCCAGCCCTAGCACTTCTAGTTGTCTTAAAACCTTTTCATCTGTTTGTCCACAAAACCAAAGACATAACAAAAGGGGTTTGAAACCCAAACCTTTGAGCCATGGAAATTTTCTGTGACATACCTATCCAAATGATTGGACCCTGTAGCTACAGGATGGCAGACGTGTTTAAGAGCTATGGCAGCTACTGCTAGTCTAATGAAAACAAACAGGGCAACTCTAGGTCAGGATCTTAGTACCTCATTCCTTTGAGGCCCTCCTCCAAAGGAAACCAAAACACTGACTGTTAAATACCTGTGCAACCCAGTCCCTACTCCTGGGCCACCCTCAAGTCTGTCTTGAAAAACCCACTACCATCAATCCTGCTACTCTCTTGCCTGATAATGACCCGTAGGTGCTCATCCATGACTGTAAAGAAATGGAAGACAAAACCAGGTACATGGGAGCTGCAATAGTTACCTTAACTGAAGTGATTTGGGCCCAAGTCGGGTAGCTCAGTTCAGAAACTATCTGAACCAGATAGTTCAGATCTGACCCAGGCTCTCACGTGGGAAAAGGGAAGTTCACCACCATATATACATGGACAGTTGCTGTGCTTTCACTATGGCACATGCCCACAGTATGATCTGCAGAGAAAGAGGGCTTCTTTTTTTTTTTTTTGGTATTTTTCGAGACAGGGTTTCCCTTTAGTTTTTAGAGCCTGTCCTGGAACTAGCTAGAAAGAGGGCTTCTAACCACTAGGAAAGGACATTATTTGGCTTCCCCTATAAATTACTATCCTTCACTGCCAAGGATCTCAAAAAGATGATTCTCTTGAGGCAAGAGGTAACTGGGCAGCTAACCTGGATGCCCAACAGATGACCCTAAGACCAGTGGGGTCTATTGATATTCTGGTGACATACCCTGACCTGGTGTTGCTGGAGACTCTATAGTATAACCAAGATGGGGTAAAAGGACAGCTATACCCTGCTGGTAATGGAGAACACCAGAGGAAAAGTTCATTCTCCCAGAAACAACTGGCAGGACTCTGGCAACTGATCTCCACCCGGATACTCATCTAGGGTCCATGAAACTTTTTGAATGTCTCAGACCAAGCTGTCTCAGCCATATGACAGGTTTAAGCTCACATAAATACAAAACAGTCCTTACCCAGGAAAGCAATCCAAACGAGAGGCCAACACCCCAGCTAACTCTGGGAAAAACTAACTTCCCTGAGATCCAGCCTGCCAGGGGAGGATAAAAGTACCTGCTAGTTTTTCCAAATGTGTTTTCCAGGTGGGTAGACGTGTTCCCCAACTGGACAGAAATTGCTCAAACAGCTACTAAAAAACTCTTCCAGAAACTAGTCCCCTAATTTGGCCTCCCCATATCCGTGGGGTCTGACAATGTCCTGGCTTTCATAGCTAAAACCTCTAAATCAATAGCTTTACCTTAGCTTTAGACATAGATCTCATTGTGCACATAGACCTCAGAGCTCTGGGCAGGTAGAGAGAATAAACGGGACTTTGAAAAAATGCTAACAAAACTCCCATTAGAGTCTGGGGAAGGGTAGACAGATCTTCCCTTTCTTTTACTTTGGATCTGCTGCACCCCACAGGGCGAGGGGTTCACCCTCTATGATATTATGTTTGAAAGACCCCCCCCCCCCGATTGCTTTCCTGGACCACAGACCAGCCGTTGGTAGAACTCTAATCATTCCTTTCTCAAATCACTACAGGTACTCCAGTCCTCCACAAAGGCTATTCATTAGGCTGTCTGACTAACCATGTTCTTAGCAGCATTATTTGTAATAGCCAGAACCAGAAACAACCTAGGTGCCCCTCAACCAAAGAATGAATTTAAAAAAAAAAATGTGGTCCACTTACACAATGGAGTACTACTCAGTGCTAAAAAAAAAATGACATCTTGAAATTTGTAGGCAAATGGATGGATCTAGAAAAAAAAAGGCATATTGAGTAAGGTAACCCAGACCCAGAAACATGAATATAATATGTATGCAGTCGTATATGGCTTTTAGACATAAAGCAAAGAAAAACCAGCTCACTGTCCACAACCCCAGAGAACCTAAACAACAGCAAGGACCCTAAGAGAGACATACATGGATCTACATAAGAAGGAGGAAAAGACAAGATCTCCTGAGTAAATTGGGAGCATGGGTGTCACAGCAGAGGGGAGAAGGGGAGGGGAGAAGAAGGGAAGAGAACAGAGAAAAGTGTGAAAAAGAAAAAAAAGACTATGTGAGAGACCTGGCCCTAGCCAGCCTCCCAGTTTGCCACCAGTTTCCTTTTGCTCGAGACCGGTGGTACTGTCTGGGTCAAGTGAGTACCCAAAGGCACACTGGGACCAACTTGGAAAGGGCCCTTCCACAGTGATTCTCCCCACTCAGCATAGCTTTCTTGACCCAATCAGGTCAAGAAAGCAGAAGCCACAGATGTTGCCAAAAGGACTGTCTCCTGGGTTACAGACCCACCAAATCTAAGGGTTCATCAGGTCCCAGGCCATTCCACTTCCTGCCCCTCTTACCTCCTCCTGAGTTTTATGCTTTGCCCCATGGATGAGGGTGCAGGGTCATGATCCAACCCTCACTGTCCTCAGGCCCGGACCTGAGAACTAAGGAAGTTATACAGGGGAGGTATCAGCTAATACGGCTACAGCCCGGCAGTCCTTGGCCTTTGTTCGCTGCTGCCAGCTTTAAGAATTTAGTAGTGTCTGAAAAAGAAAGATGTGGAGTTTATTTCTTGAGACAGGAATACAGAGCTTACAATTCTATGCATGCCCTATGGCTGCCTCACCCCCCCACCCCAGTTGCAAGGATGTGTCCATTGCAAAAGCTGAGGCTGTGAAACTGAGGCTTTCTAAAAATTCCTTAAGAAAAATTCTAGCTTTTAGGAAACAAGGTACCCTGGGGATAGATTGCTATCCAGAAAATACTGTCCCTGAGGTTCCCAGATCTTTGGGTACTAGCAAAGATCTCCTATCTGTATCAAGGTCCCAACCAACTCTCCCTTCCAAAGCACTTAACACACCCAGGGCCAGAGTCCCACCTCCACTGTCCAGGAATCTGAGGGGTCCCTATTGCTGCCACGAGAACGGCCTTCAGCAGCTTAGGGAATGAGCAATCCATAGAGTTGGAGAACTCATCACTCAACTTGACTTTTCTTTTTTTTTTTTTCCTTTTTTTCTTTGTTTTTTTTTCAAGACAGGGTTTCTCTGTAACTTTGGAGCCTATCCTGGAACTAGCTCTTGTAGACCAGGCTGGTCTCGAACTCACAGAGATCCACTTGCCTCTGCCTTCCGAGTGCTGGGATTTAAGGCATGCGCCACCACCACCCGGCTTCAACTTGACTTTTCTATCTGAGGGAGTAAAACTTGTTTCTCTGGGTCTGGCAAAAGGGGGAAACTTAACTCTTTGGGACTAGCAAGAAAGGAAAACAAACAAACACACCTTTAAGGTCTCTATTATTTTTTCTCTCTTTATTTTCCCTTTACAGCTTATACATACCAACAATGTCTTTCAGGCAATATAAAAATAACTACGTGGTTACATTCTATTGTTAAATGAATGAGTAAAATGAATACAGGTGAAAAGCAATATGCTTTTTATTTCCTTTACATGATTAAACAAAACCATCTTAAGAACCCAAATACATTCATACCTAAGCAACTTGCTAAAGATTAACTGAGTGTAAACAAACAAGGTATTTTTCTCAGCTGGTACTTTGCTGGCAGGCTGCATTTTGCAGTTACAAAGAAAGGATCAATCACTTTATTATTTATCTCAAAAGGTAACCTTATAAGCAATCTTAAAAGAAGCACAACTCTAAACTTTTATACATGATAAACAACCAGTCGTCTCTATTTTAAATCCTCTGGGTGCATACCCTATCATCAACAGTTTTTTTTTAAAGCTTTCTTTTTTATTTATTCCTGTGTCTTTCATATCATGCATCTCAATCCTGTTCATTTTCTGTCCCTGCTTATCTGCCATCTGCCCTTGTAGTCCCCTACTCTGATAAAATTTAAGAGAAAAAAAGAAAAAGAAAAAAGGAGAATGGGAGAATCCAGTCGTAGAAGCTGTAGTGTGACATAGTGAGTCATGCATTAAACACGTTTATCATATATCTTTAGTTGCATATGTTCATTGCAAGGAGTCATTGGTCTGTCCAAGGCCTCTGGTTTCTGATACACTATAGATGCTGCGTCCTCACTAGAACTCCTACTTTCCACTCTTCACAAGGCCTACCACTTAGTTAACTATTCCCAGTCAAAAACCAGCCAGGACTATTGGTTATGCTTGGACCCCCGCCCCTTTACTACATAAGCATAGGAGCTAACCAGACTGCCAGCCCACTGACGGATAAAGTTCACTGTGACTGGGGCAGCCCAGATTAACATCCGAGCACTTACAAGGGGCTGAAACTAGTCTACTGTCCAACACCTTTTACTTAGGCACTGCCCATTATTCTGATGTCTGCTGTTCCACCTTGTAGGTTAACTCACCTGGACAACACTAAATATTACTGAGCCCCTGAGACTGCTTGGTGGGCATGCTCTAATGGTTTGGCTAAATGTGTCTCTTCTGATGCTTTCTGCATTGAGAAACTATGTTTATGGGTCTTACTATATAATGGGGAAGTAGGGAAATACATTTTTATATGGACCCTGGATTAGAAAAAAGAAAAGAGGAAAGAAAAGAGCCACATCTGTCTCGTGGCACTCATGGCCAGAGGAGGGAGAGCTGACTCCACAGCCCTGGGCACATCAGCCTTCACCATGGGAGATAAAAACTTCAAGAAACTAGGTAGATGGACTGATCAGGACCTACAGGTATTAAAAGCTTCCTTTTCTAAATTGAACAGCAGTTAGATTTCCTTGCAGAGTAATCCTACAAAACCGGAGGCTTAGACTAACTTCTCATGAGATAAGTGGGACTATATATGGCTTTGGGGGGAAACCTGTTGTTTCTATGTTAATCAATGATAAGTAATTAGAACAAATATCTTGACATGGTTAAAGAAAACCCAAGAGAAAGAGAGAGGGAGAGAGAGAGAGAGAGAGAGAGAGAGAGAGAGAGAGAGAGAGAGAGAGAGAGAGAGAGGAATGAGATAATCGGTACCCGTCTCTGTTCCTTTGGTCCCACAGCTAACTGCTCTGCTGACATCACCGGCTGTGTCTTTCATTCTGATTGCCTTATCAACAGGGCCCTGCATCTTAGATATATGGGCAATTATGTATCAATTCAATAGGACAGGGTGAGCCCACAATTTAACTCATTCAATAAGACCAGTGGGAAATGTAACAGGCCCCAAACTTTTAGTAAGCACTGGACCTTAGCACAATTGACTCCATGATGGAAGTACCATTCGGGCAATAAAACTTGGCATGTAGACAGCACCACCTGCAAAAACCAAAAGCAAAGACCTACTCCACCAAAGTCCATTGTTTTGGGAAACTCTTTAAATGTGCTAACTCTTTAAATGTGGTTTCTATAGTTCTGCTTCTGGCTAACTGCTCTTATTAACTGAAGTGTGCCAACCCAGGACATGGTTATCATGCTTAAACCTCACCCTGAGAAAGGCTCAAGGCTGCAGTGGGATCACAAACACGCAGGGTAGTTTCAGGCTGGCTAATATTTTCTGTTGGCTTAGTCCATGTCCCAGCAGCCTTCTCTGGTGCCTACCCCACAGCAGCTCTGCACTTTTTCTGAGCCTTCCTCGTACCCCTAAAATGAAAGGGACTCGAGGATTCTATCTTCCTCCTTCACACAGAAGATCTCTCAATAATGGTTTCCCCTTCCTGGGATGGAGCAAGTAGAGGACCATGTGTCTCCATGCTTAGATATGCAGGGTGCACACTTCTGTAGTAGAAAGCTGTAGAGTAAGTTCTGAGCAAGGCTTCTTGGAGTCATCGGTACTCTGGCTTCAGAGGCCCAGTCAGAGCTGAAGCGCTTGGAATCACCTAGCTAGCAGCCTTGACATGGGAACACAGCAGAACAGAGCTGACCAGCTCCTAGCCCTAGAACACAGTCTATTCAGTTTCTGAACAGTAGGGGGCAGCAGAATACCAAATTCCAGTGGAGGAATCCAAGGCTTGTTTTAACCTGCCTTGGAAGAGTCTGTGCTTCTGAACTCACACAACATCATGGGAAGAATAAAGGAGACGATTTAAGAAGACAGGGGAAAAGAAGGCTACTAAGGCAGTGAAACTTACATTCACTGATTTCCAAAAACAGTATTTTCTTAAAGGGCCAAAAACGTCAAATAGCATCAAATCAACTATGCTAACTGTGTTTCCTTTTAATACTGATCCAAGTGAATTTTGTTTTAAAGAAATAGTGTCAACCCTATTTAAACTAAAGCTTATATATGTTCCTTTTGTGTTTGAGTTTTGGGTTACCCTTCCACAGTTTGTGAAAGGCATGAACCTCTCAGTATCCAACTAATAAAATCTCACTAGGCCAGAACTCTCATGGTCGGCCTCCCTCCTGTCCTCCTTGCTCTTCTTCCCCGTGCCCTGCCCTATGCTGGGACTTGCTGTGCCTCACTGGGCCAGCTGCCTCCTTGGTGTCCACTGGCACTCACTGCCCCTCAGGTGGATGCTGTGCCCCATCAAGAGCCAGATCAATCTCCCAGGAGCCTTTCCAGCTCCTGCCCTGTGTATCCCCCACTCAATCCCGATGTTCTCACCTTCCTAATCTGCCTAAACACCGGGTATCTGCACTCTGTAATCCATCCTGCCTCCGGGCAGTATTGTTTTGAAATGTTATTCACCAGGTCTAAAGTAATAAGTGTTCTTTTGTCTAATGAACAAAATGGGCTGTTAATATAACTCTTCACCCGAGTTAGCAAACTGAAGGTTTTAAAGCCCCAATGAGGCCCTAGTGTCTTCATAGGACTCGAGACTGCACACTGAAGCTCCCAGAAGAAATGGCTGAAGAGACGTGAGGTGAGTGTGGATGGGTTGGGTTGGGAAGCTGCCGGCCCACAGCCCGACTCTAGTAGCTGTTTACCGTCCATCTTTGTGTGTGGCCTAACATCTTCGTGACTGCGAAGCAAATGACTATTAGGAAAAAATCACAGCCATCTGGCCCTAGAAAACTTTCATCGCTTCAGGAAGAAACCCACCCGTGAGCATCCTCTAGCTCCCTGCCACGCTCTCCTGCTGACCCTCGGGAACCTGGAATCGCCTTTATCCTATGCTTCTGCCCTGCTACAGACTTCACAGAAGCAGATAAATACTGTGCTGCCTCTGTATCTGGAGCCTTTCATTTCCCCATAATATTTACAAGGTTCATCCAAGTTGCTGCATATATCCACACTTAAACCTTTGAAATGTGAGAAATATTTCATTTATGGATGTGTCACAGTTTGCTGATCTATCACTAGCCACATTTTGGAGGGTGCAATGAATATTCATTTATGTATTGTTTATGTTACTATATTATATATTATATTTTATACATATACACACATAAAAGTAAGATGTTGAGTCTCATTTATTTTTCTTAAAGAAACCATTGAACTTTTTACAAATGGTAACACCATTTTATGCTCCCACCAGTACAAGGTAAAGGTTCCATTTCTTTTTTGGGGGGGGTTCGAGACAGGGTTTCCCTGTAGTTTCTAGAGCCTGTCCTGGAACTAGCTCTTGTAGACCAGGCTGGCCTCGAACTCAGAGATCAGCCTGCCTCTGCCTCCTGAGTGCTGGGATTAAAGGTGTGCACCACCACTGCCCGGCTTTAAAGGTTCCATTTCTTCTCCATATCCAATACCCCCATACAATCTATTGGCCAGAGAGACCCCCAAGACATCCCAAGTAACACAGGCCATTGCCATGGGCTTCCCATTTTAACTAGATAGTAAAACGTTGTCTCTGAAGACACTGCCCACTCTAGATGCAGAACATAAAGAAATCAACCTCAACTGACCCAGAAATTCTTTCCCCGATGGCTCACTTGCTTTGTAGAGTGCTGGGGGAGAAACCACATCAATGATTTCATCTAGTTCTGGACCCTGCATGCTATAACAGCAGCTGCCCGGCAAGATGTACCCACTTGCACGATGCAGTTGTGACATGAAGATTACTGGGGATAACCAACAACTTTGTCACCACAGGAAGGATTTCGTGCATGGTCTATAAACCTCGTCAAAAGCCAAGGAGATCGTTAGATCCTGCTGTTGTTCTTATGCCAAACAACCATGCTGTCAAATGACCCTCTAACTACTGGCGTTTATACTCATAGATATATGTTGTCCTCAGCTTTGGTCAGAGAACCATTTTTGATGGTAGGCAGCTGTTAATGGAGAGCCTCATATCTGGTCAAAGTGACAGGTATAATAGTTATGAGAACTGAGCTGAGAATGAATCCTCTGTGTTGAACACCTGCTGCCCCTGCGTCTGAGGCTCATCCAACTTTGTGAGAGTAGGCGCAGAAACGTAAAACTGATGCACGAGGAGCAGAACTGTCAAATGCAGCCTTCTGGACAAGACCTGACTGCTGAATGCAGCGATGCATAGCAGCTGCAGTTACCTGCAGGAGACACGCACAAGATCATGCCAGTTAGAATTCCAAAGTGAATGGGGAGGGGCTCCTAGCCACAGCCTTGACTGAGGAGCTATCGGAAGCTAATGATTGCTGAGAAGGGAGAGTCTCTTTTCTTTGGGGACAATGGCCAAAGATAGGTTGATCGCTCATGCTCCAGTGAACAGCCCCACACCCATGCATATAAAGGCAGCACTGACTGGACTCAGGGGTTTGTTAGCAACAACAACAACCAAAAAGGAAGACAGGAAGTTAGGAAGGTTGTGGGGTGGAGGTAGGGTACCTGAGAGGAACTGGAGGGACGTATGATCAAAATGTACTGATGGATGTATGAAATGCTCAAAGAACAAGTAAAGTATTGTTCAAAAGCACTGAAATTTTTAAAAAAACACACTGTTTCATTAACAACATATTTTTTCAGCTTTTGTCAGTTGGAATACAGTGAAAAATTACAGTTCAGAAACATCAAGCATGCATTTTGCTTTGCATTAAATTATGATATATTAACCATGTTTTAGAGCTTTGTTTAACTTTTGTTCATAAACCTGCATACAGATAGCTTTCACCTTTTTAAAATCAAATTATTGTTATTTTATGCTTGCATTAAAACCTAATTTTTAACAGTTATTTGACCAGCATGGGAATTTCATGCAATTCCAACCATAATATGAGGATTACTCTTTCTGCACTGTTCCTTTGAAGTGCACGTAAAAGGAGGAAAAGGAAGCTGGAATAATTATTATAAGGAGACAAGTCATTTGGAAATTAGCCTTTACTCGGTCTTTAATATTACAAACACTAGGATATGACTTAATTATTCTTACAGAAAAATAGAACCACAATAATTCCCGGTACTTTATTGAAGATTCTAATAACTTTGCCTAAAGCTGGGCTCCAGAGCAGTTATCTGGAGCAAGCAGCACAACGTGTTTCATGTTTGAAAGTGGAGATAGAATTAGACACCGCATGACTGTGGACCACAGGGTGTACGGAGCTATGGCAGACAGTACTCAGCTTGCTGTGAAGGACAATGAAGAAAGCGCTGTGTTTTCTTGTGCAGAGAAAAGAAATTATTAACGTTCTTACGAATGAAACCAGGTAAGATTAGTTAAAGAGGGCATTATTACTCTTTATTAACAGTTAAGGGTTTCTCTATTATTAAGGATGATGTAATGCCATCTCAATTTTATTTCTTTCATTTAGTATCTGTATGGAAATACATATTTTAAAGACAATGTATGATTACAGTGTAGCACGAATAATGAAAACCCAGAGACAGACATTGGGGATCAAGCTGAAGCTCAGAAAAGTAAAGCATCCAGCCACTAGAGAGACCTTTTACCTCTACCAAGTCTTCAGACCAAAAGGGCGAGATCCTATCTCCACAAATTCTCCGACTCCACACTCCAGTGAGTTCCTGTCTCTTCCCCTGTATATTCCTCTCTCCACCCAGCCATATTGCTCCTGTCTCCACCTCCCTAGTGCTGAACTTAAAAGTGTGTGACTCTTAAACACTGGGATTAAAGATGTGAACCAGCACCATCTGGATCTGTTTCTGGGTCAATCTTGCATAGCCCAGGGTAGCCTTGAACTCACAGAGTCTGCCTCTATCTCCCCGGTCCTGGGATTAAAGGTGTGCCCCCACCACTCCTTGGCCTGTATGGCTGACTAGTGTGGCTTCTTTGACCTCTGGTCTTCAGGCAAACTTTATTTATTAAAACACAAATAATATATACACACACACTATATAACAGAGCCACAGAGAAGTCATTGCACATATAAATTGATGGTGTTTGCTGTTTGTTTAAGCAAGATCTTATGTAGCCTAGGCTGGCCATAGACTTATAATGTAGTTGAGGATAATATTCTTGTCTGTTTGCAAAGAGCTTCAAAATAAGCAGACTTGACAGCGTAGAGCCTTCTCAGGGCTTCACTGAGCTAGCTTCTTACTTTAAGCCTTCTCATTAGTCATCTGTCTGCTCCAGCTGTTTTCCACTATATTACAGCCGGGAGTTAATCTACTGCCTATAATGATGTCAACGATTCTCTCTGCTTCCTTGGCAAGAAGACTTTTCCCTTTGGATGAACTCTAAATCAAGTTAGCTACAGACAGCCTTGCAAATGGGGGTCCTGAAGAACCGCCAGTCAGGGCAAGTGATGCTGATGTTCTAGAGAGGAAATTTAGTGCCAAGCATTTCTGTTCCATTCCTTCTTCATTCCTAGTTTTTAGTGTAGAAATCAGTTGCTGCTTTTTAAGGCTAGGAGGAAGCTACAGAGCAGTGGTTCTCAATCTTCCTGATGCTACATCCCTTCAATATAGTCCCTCATGTTTTGATAATCTCCAACCATAAAGTTATTTTTGTTGCTACTTCATAAGTGTAATTTTGCTACTGTTATGCATTGTAATGTACATATTCAATGTGCAGGATATCTCATATGCAACCCCCGTGAAAGGCTCATTTGACCCCTACAGAGATCACAACCCACAGGCTGAGGACCACTGCTATAAAGGGAGTCATATAACCAATAACTCTGTACCATGGACAGGAGATGTGATGTGACTAACTTTGTGGGCCTCCAAATGCAGGAGCTTCAAAGCCATCCTCTGGAAGTTACCTAACTTCACTGAGTGTTCCCTTGAGATCTTGGCATAATTTCTATTCACCCTGAACCCTTCATGGGCTGGCACAGTTGGAGGATGTTAGCCTGCGTGTGCCCATCTGCATCTCTGTCCTCTATGTGGTCTCTGTGAGGATAAGGATCAGTTTTATTTCCCTAAGTGAACTCTCTCTCTCCCTTATCTATTATTGTAATAATAATAGGAGGAAGTGTGGCTTCCTAAAATCCGCATGTTGAAATATTAGCTCCAGTGCTGCAGAATGTGCCTGGGTCCAAGAACAGGATTGCTAAAAGTGATTGAGCTCAAAATGAAGTTATTAGGGTGGACTGCAACCTGCCATGACTGGTGAGCTCTAAAGATGTTTGGGATGCAGACATGAATGGAAGACCTGTAAAGACACAGGGGAATATGAGCATCTCCAGGCCAAGGATAGAATACCAGGAGGGCACCAGCGCTATTGACCTCCTGATGCTGGACTTCTAGACTACAGAATTATGAGGAAACATCTCACAATCTAAGTTATCTAAGTTACTCATTTGGTGGGGTTTGGTTTGTAGCAATCTTTGCAAGTAAACTTGCTCACTGTTCCAGAGATCTCTGCCCAACCCTTCTCCACACTCTGCTCCTTTATACTGTTCCTTCCTGTGTGTCTTACACTCATTCAAGTCTCTAGGAACTTCCCGCAAATTCTCTAATCAAGATGGTAATCATTGAGCACTTCATTTGCTTTTCACGCATAGGGCACTAGGGGGAGACAGAGTCAACAATATAAATCCAAAATTGGCATTCCATCTTGGAGTATAGGTTGGAGTGAGGTTCTAATAGCAGAGTTGCACATCAGGGCAAGAAGTTGTTGCCGGCCCGTGCAAAGCTCCTCCTCCTTCAAGATCTGATGTAACACTATCGATTCCAAGGAATCAGAATTCACCATGCTTTATCCTTTAGGGAAACTTCAGACTGCCTTCTTTTTTAAAGAAAAAGATGTATGCCCACATGTATATACATATGTGGAGGAGCCCCAGAGGTCAGAACAGGCATTGGATTCCCTGGAACTGGAGTTACAGATGGTTGTGAGTCACCATGTGAGTGCTGGAAACTGAACTTGGCTTCTTTGCAAGAGCAGCCAAGTAAGTGCTCTTAACCTCTGAGTCATCTCTCCCGCCCTCAGACTGCCTTCTATGTAGCATCTTGAAAACAATGAGTATTTATATGGTGATGGCTGTGTACCAGGTACTATTTAAAGCATTTTGCTTAATATATTTCATAGAATGTTTATTTTATTACATTTTATGTAATTATATACATATTTACACACAAAGGTGTGGTGAAGCTTATCCCTATAAAAATATTTTATATCCTATCTAATCTGTCTATTATCTGTCTGTCTGTCTGTCTGTCTGTCTATCTACCTACCTACCCATCCATCCATCCATCCACCCATCCATCCATCCATCAATCCATCCATCTATCAGTCATCTTCCTACCTACCTACCAACAATCATGTTAACTGACTCATCATGCCTTTTTATAGGCACCTAACCCTAGAGATATTAAATGTCTCACCCAAGGCTGAGCTGGGACTCCAATCACACCCACTGGTTTCCAAATCTGTGCTTTTCCACAGTTCTCTCTCTCTCTCTCTCTCTCTCTCTCTCTCTCTCTCTCTCTCTCTCTCTCTCTCTCTCTCTGTTCCCACATTTAGGCTGTCTGTCTATACACAGCAAAGCTGGCAGCTTGTCCATGCTCAAACTTGTTCTTTTGGTCTTTCTCCTTTAATCTCCTTTGTGCTTGAAGTTTGGAAGACATTATCAGTTTAATAAATAGTTACTGGATTACTGATATCTCATTTCAAAGACAAGAATTTAAGATATGGGAACGAGGGCTTTCAGCACAAGCCCAGGACCCAAAGTCACCCACTCTTGGTTACGATAAAGAAGTGACTGGGCAGGTGTTTCAGTCCTAAAACAACAGATTATTTTAAATAGTCTCTCAGTGACTTCTCCTCTGGTTTCACCTCTGGTATATCTTGTTTACCTGACTCCTGAACATTTTTTTAATGGGACCAATGAACAACTCTGAATTGTTATCATAAAAAGCAAGGGGCTAAAAAAGGGAAGGGAAAACACTGGCTGAATGCTTTACCTGTTGGACACCATGCTGATAAGTTCAGGTTTGGTGTCACATTCTCAGACCAAACCCCAAAAGTTAGGCAGTATGTTTTCAATATGCACACAGAAAATGATGTTCAGACATAGTAAATAACTCCATTCAAGACCTAGGTTTAAATTAGTCTGACTTCAAAAGGTAAATTTCCCCCTCCTACAATCAGGGATGATACTTTTAGGGAGAGGCCAGGGCTATGGGGTCCTTATTATCTGTGTAGGCACTCAGCATTCAAACAAGTGATCTTGCATGAATTTACTGGTTAGCCTTAGATGGAGACCAACATTCACACACAGTTCCTTGAGGCTTGGGAAAGCTTGCTTTTGTTCCACCTTTCTCTATGGACAAAATTGTTCCTCAGTGAGGAAGGATATGGTTTATTGGGGCAGGAATTCAGAAAACACAGGTTCCATGTTTGTAAGTTTCTACTAGTTTCTTTACCTTGGCTCTGGTCTCCAGTTTACTAAAATGGTAGCAATCTGCCTTGGTGTTCACTGCCTTGCCACACAGGACTTCTCCATATATGTCTCAGGAGCCAGTGTATCACCATGCACCATACAGGACTCCTCCATCTGTCTCGGGGATCACTGTATCCCCATACACCATACAGGACTCCCCCATCTGTCTCAGGGGTCTCTGTATCCCCATACACCATACACCACTCCTCCATCTGTCTCGGGGGCCACTGTATCAGTGTGCAGGTTTAGGTACCTCCTGGTACCTAAGCCCAAATCCCAAAGTCCTTTGCTTTATTGGGAAGTATGGCGCTTAACTGCAAGTCTCAAATGGTTGACAGAGAAGCAGTAGATTCTGCCAGGGCATAGAGAGCCTGAGGGGACTCCAGGAGCATGCAAAACACAGACATCAGTCCAGGAAATCTGACATTACGGAGCTACTCCACACTGGAGTGATGCCAGCAAGGCCCAGAAACAGAGCCCTGGAGTTCTTCAGTTTGTTGCCTCCGATGTGCAGCTCCTCTTTGAACCTCAGCATTTGTATCTGTCTGCTCAGGGTCCACCACAACTGAGCTGGACTCGGCCCATAGCATGGCTGTGCTTGTCTCCCACCAAAATACAGCCTTCTGGAACAGCAATAAGCACCAGAGCAGGTGGAGATGGGGCTCTTGGGCACAGGACCATTTCCCACCTTACTAGCCACTCTTTCATGGCTGGAGCTTTCTTTTCTCTTAGCATCTTGGCTGGGAGTGTCTATTCTTTCCCAGATCATCAATAGCTGCGGAGCAGAATGGCAGCAGAAACACCAAGGGGAGTCGCAGCCTTGTTTACTGGGCAGTGACAGGGAGGCACCTGGCTGACCTTTGTGTCTGATCCCTGAGCAATGTCACCTGGGGCTTAGTGGTTAGCCTCCGAGCATGCCTGTCCTGGTCTGGTAAAATAATATTTACTTTGGGAGAGACTGTGGAGAAAGATTGCCGCACGATGGTGTCTGTGTGAATGGTTATTTTCCTGTTTGTCTTTCTCATGCTCTGACTTCAGGTTTTGAGTGGGAGATGTAACAGACACAAGTTAGGAGGGCGAATGCTGTTTTGACAGAGCTTTGAGGCTTAAGGAACAACTTTCACACCCGTCTTTCAGCCGAGTGCCCATAATACCCCAGGAGGGATCATGGCTGGCCTGTCTCCCTGCAAGTCTTTAGCTCCAAGGACTTTGGGAGTATGCTATATCCTTGCTCAGTGTTTTTCCCAGTGCACCTTAAGTTATGAAGATCAGCAGACACACCTCTACTTGCTACTGTGCCCTCAAAGTGTATTCCCAAAGCCTCACACACACCTGTTGCTTTCAGGAAAAACAATAAAAAGGTTTTTATTTTGTTTTGTTTCTTGCTGTTGTTTTATTAGTGAGAGAATGAAGTACCACAATTGCTATCACTTTATGGATGAGGAAATTAAGGGTTCTAGAAGACAAATAATATGCCCAAAGTAACCTAGATATTGATTCAGCGTTGAGAATCTAACTCCTAGCTTAGAAAGTTGCAGGGTGGGGGTGTAGACAGGCTGTAGCTGGGGGTGTAGACAGGCTGTAGCTGAGGGTGTAGACAGGATGTAGCTGGTGGTGTAGACAGGCTGTAGCTGGGGGTGTAGACAGGATGTAGCTGGGGGTGTAGATAGACAGGCTGTAGCTGGGGGTGTAGATAGACAGGCTGTAGCTGGGGTTGTAGACAGGCTGTAGCTGGGGGTGTAGATAGACAGGCTGTAGCTGGGGTTGTAGACAGGCTGTAGCTGGGGATGTAGACAGGCTGTAGCTGGGGATGTAGACAGGAGGGAAGGCATCTCTCCCCTGGCAGAGCAGCATGGGACTTGGAAAGGAGAACAGAGCATCTTCTGTGATCCCCACCATTGAGGTATTCTGGGAGAGCCAACAGCACTAGCACATTTTTTCGTGTGTACTTAGGTATCTGTATGCTCAAGGCCTGCCTTCAGCCAGGATCTGTACTAAGGACAGAGGCTGTATGTTCTTCCCATTTGTGTCTTTTAGATTCACACAACGCCTGGCTCTCTGTTGGTACTTCTTTTTTTCTCGAAGACTGAGTGATTAACCAGTGGATGAGGCTGCCAACAGCAGCTCCAGGTGGCTTTGTGTGCGACTTGACTTGGTAGGTGTTGCTGATGTTCTGTTGTTGGCTACAGTTCCATGGACCGTAAGTTCCCAGGCAGGGGATGTGAAGGAGACCTTAGAGACAGTCCAGTAGGTCCACTCAGGTGGGGCAGACCTGCTGAAGTCATCTCATGCAGCTTCCTCCTTGTCCCCACGAGGCTACACTGGTCTTGGGAGGCAGAGGGACTTCTCAAGTCCAGTTCCTCTCTCACCTGACATTCTGGTTCCTGAGGGCTTGCAGAACCAGCTAGGGAGACTGAAGTCTCCTTTCTCCAGCCATCAGAAGAGTCTTGTGGGGGTCAAGGCTGGGCCACAAAGAATAACCATCAGATGTATTCTGCTATCTTTGGGCCGGAAATGTTTTCCCTTAGTGCTGCCTTCTAGGTAGGCACCAGCGATGCCCAGAAGTGTCACCAGTTCTTAGCCTTCAGCTCTCGGTGTCTTCTATTAGCAGATCTGCTACTCTCTGGCCTCTAGGGTCAGTGATGTCACATAAAGCTTCAGGGTACATGAGGGACAACGCCGTTTAAATCACGATTGTGTTTCTGTCATTATTATTACTAGCTTATATTTTCATAATACTTTATGGCTCACCAAGTACAATGCTATAAGTGATCTCATTTGATTAGATAGCATATGATAAACATTCATGTTGTTGATAAAAATTGGGGTTCAAAGAGGAAATGCAGGAAGTTCAAGGCTATAGTGTTGACAGGGCAGAGCTGAGACTCAAGGGGACATTTCTTTCTTTCTTATTTAATTTTATTTTACTGTGTTTACTCTGCTAAAGTTGTTTAACTTTAAAGATGAGTGAGTCTCTCCACACTAATCCTCATAGCTTACTCTCCTGATAAGATGTATTCACTCTCCCACATCCCGGTTCCCAATGAGAAACACCACCTTGGCAACTAAGGCACTAAGTGCTTTGGAGACAAGGTCCTTCTGTGGCCCAAGAGAAGACTGTTGGGAAAGATGTTCATGGATAATTCCAGGGAGGGAGAGATCTGGAAGACACAATAATAAAAGGTTTTAGGGCACAGGTTATGTGCCACAAAGGTTGCCTACAGAATGACATTTGGGATTCAAAAGACTTTCTGCTCAAGCAAATAAACACTTGTGTCTAAGAGTCTTGGAGCTGGTAGGAGGTAGCAGATGTCTGAGAAGCTGACTTATGCCCTGTGCATGGGTTGTGTAGTGTTCAGATAGGCTCGCATTGCTCCCTCGGCTGGTTTGATGGCAGCTAGTTCACGTACAGTACCTGACTTAGCTTCCTTTTGCCTTTCATTCTGTTCCACTTCCTTCTTATTGACGATATTTAGTGAGTATATACTATGTTGCAAGTATCTTCTGGTAATATTTACTAATGCACTATAAATCTATACCTACCAGCCCTCTTTGGGGCCTGAAGTTTGGTCCAGGATCCAAGCTCCGTCTTTATCAGAAGACTGTGGGTCACTGGGGTGTTACAGTGCATTTTAGGAAATGACAGAGGTTCAGAAAGTTCATCCACAGGGATTCCACACAGTAACCTCCTTAGAAGAGTAGTAACCAAGGCACCAAATTAGAGACCCACTTCCTGCCCACCTTAGGCACCTGTCTGAAGTATGTGGGGGAGGGAGCAGATTCACCAAACAGATTCATCATTCAGGTTTTAATTTTCCCATAAGACTTCCCAAAATCTCCCTGGCCCTCAAATGGATAGACAGAGAGACCTGTTAGACCCTGCAAGGTTCCATTCCACGTCACACCCTAGACTCCTCCATCTTGATGTGACCAGTGAGGTAGGCAGTTAAGAGTGGCAGTGGACCACCTGTCCTGACTTCTTGAGCCAATCTCTCGATAAGGAGAGATGACTGAGATACTTGATAGACTCCAGGTGACCTGGGAAGTCTAATAATAGCTCAAGCTGGACTGACGTCACCTAATTTACCTGGGAAGGAATTCAACTCCTGGTGTTTCCCCGGCATCCCTGGGTGACCAAGGCAACATGCTGAGGAGAAGTGACTTCAGTCACAATTTCCAACTGAATCAGGCTGAGTCAAGGTCAGAACCTGCTGTACCACAGCCACACTGGCCCCATGTGGGCCTCCTCCCTCTGTGACAATGACGACAAGCTCTCATTCTTCCCCTGCTTCTTTCTTCATCCGAGAACTATGTGCTAAATGTCATGAGCCGTGTTTGGACTTGAGGGTACTGTGATGAACAACTTGAGGCTGCTGTCCTTAGCAGAGCCGAGCTCAGACCTTCAGAAGGTCTCCCCGGGTTTTAAGGGCATGCTGAGCCATGTGGAAGTAACAAGCCTGCCTTCCTAAGCCTGGGAGGATCTAAATTCAACAGGATAGGCTCACAGCATGATAGACATTGATCCTCTGTAGCAGTAGTGCTGGGGTCTGCCTGGGCAGGTTTTCTAGTTGGCAGGAGCCTGAAGAACACATTAAGAAGGCAAGGTTATCCCTAAGGTGTGGGTGCATCTGGGCACATTTAGGGTTGGGAAAGAATTTGAACAAGCCATAATACCTACATATCACAGATACTGTAAGGGTAGGGGATTCCTAGAAGATGTTAAATCATTAAGAACCTGAGTACTATTTGAAGAAATTTGAATTTTATTTTCCTTTGGAGATAGCATGGAAGCCTTTAAAAGTTTCAAGTATGCTCAGGCTCCTCATTTTTTAGAAAGATGGAAAGAATCTGGGCAAAAGAGGGAGTAGGGATGGGAGGAAAAAAATCCCTCTGTATCATCAGATGTGGGGATGAGGAGCAAGGAGAAGCTAAGATGGCCCCTTAACTTGAGTCTTGGGACCATTTACTGGGAGAACTGAGGCAGTTTGCAGGAGGCACTGGTCATATTGTATGCAATGACTGCAGTACGCAGTTGGCTCCAACAACAGCATGTTCTTTCTACAGCTATCCTTTTGACTGTCTACCTTATTGACCATATCGGAATTGAGGGAGTCTGAGGGTATGACATGAAGTTGGAACCTTGCAGTATTTAACAACTTGTCTGTTCAACCCAGCTGAGAATCAGTGGAGTGGTTGATATAATCAGAGGGTTGGGTAAAGGATAGGGACCTGGGAGAAGAGGAAAGATCATCACATGGCAACAAGGGGATGTTTTAGTAAGACATTAAAACGATGAAGAAGATTTATGGTTGATCAGGCAAGTGTTTGCATGAGTGTTTGTGTGTGTGTGTGTGTGTGTGTGTGTGTGTTAGAGGCAGAGTAAAGGGGAATAAAGGAAGGAAGGCCCAAGCCCGAGTACCTTGGATGGCATAGTCTGCAAACCTAGGAAAGAGACAGTTCTCGGTAGCTCTACTGGATTTTAATGGAAAGAATTTGCACAAAGACAGCAGGAAATTCTCGGCCATTTCATCATTAGCCCAGAGCCTTTAGGCATCTGCGAAATTGTCCAGATGCCTGCAACATGACTCAGCCACACTCTGCTTGTGCTCCAGAGGAAGAAGCATGGCTGATCAGGTCCAGGAAGTCCTGGCATGCCAGGACAGGTTCAGCCTTGAGCTGGAGTGTGCATGGTGGGTGGGTAGCATCAACGTTGAAGGAAAAGAGGTGAAGAAAGAGCAGCTCCAACTGCAATTGTACATGATGGTGCTGGAATCTACAAGTGTTTTTCTTTGTGCCAAGCAAGAGTCACCTAGGCTCACCTTTTAAGGTCAGCAGACTCTCCACTACCTGGAGTAGAATGGTGCACAGTGGAAAAGCCACTTATCACTCAAGTCCCAGCTGTTGCTTTCTAGCCTTCCTCTTTCCCCCTTTTCTTTCTTTCTCCTCTCTTTCTCTTCCTTCCCTTTACCAAGTCGGCCATGTGCTCTGGAGACAGGCTTCAGCTGTACAAAGTCAAATTACATTTCTTCTGGGATGGGAACATCATCAATTGATCATTGAGATCTCCAGGGAAGATGGTGTTTTTGCATGAGTTGAGGTGGAGAGCTAACTTTTCTCACTACTGGACCCAGCACTTGAAATCAATAAACAGCAAGTTCCTGGTACCATGTAGTCATGATTTGATGGACAGAGATGGACCCAGCATCTTCAGTCCCTAGCTGGAGTCCAGGGCCAGGTTACATTCACCATCAGACTCTGGCACCGACCCAGCTCTTCTTGGTCCTCCCACCCTACCCTCCAGGCCCCCTGCTTTCAGCATAGTTGTCCTCAGCAGGTGTTTCTAGGGTATGTGCTTCACTTTAGTTCCATATTCTGGTACTCAACCAAAGGGTGACCCACTAGAGGTCAGATAAACTGGGACATGGCTGTGGGTAGCAACTCCATCCTTGCTTTCCAGTGATAAGTATTGTTGTCTAGTACTAACAGATACTCAAAACAAAAATTGAGTAGAATACCAAACGCTATTCTGGTGGGGACTTCTCTGACTTTTTTTGATTGGTGCAGTATCTGTATGTTAACTTAAACATTAAATAAAGAATATTATTAATAAATCAATTGAATAAATAAACAAAGATTAAAAAACTCATGTGAGTAAGATAAAATAAAATGCATGTGATCCCGTACTCTGAAATAATTGCTGTTGGCATCTTGATATAGCTCCCTTTAGTGTAAATGCATTTATACATTGTAGACATATTTAAAGTATAAACCAAATAGAGTCAGTGCACTATTTACACCATTGTAACTCACTGTACACGCCACTTGTCTAATTCAGCTGGGCTTTGTTTCCCTTCCATCAGTCTGCTCTGATTACAGTTCAGTGGGAACTCTACACTGGGATGCTGACTCTTAGGACTCCTAGAGGGTGACAGTGGAGGGCACCATTCTGCCCCTCACTGCCTACCCTAGGCCTGGCTTTCTGCAGGTTCTCAGTGTGAGTAAAGATACCTATGTATTTTTTTAAAGTCCCTGCTATTCCTCTAGTGAGGGCAAACAGGGACTCAGCTATGAGAGTCAGTTGAGCTCCCCACAGGAAGTGTCACCTACTGGACAGTGGAGCCTTTGCAGCTGCCTTGGTGCACTTGGCACTGTGCAGCCTGCCCCTCCCTACTGCACCTGAGTATGCCACTTCATGCCCAGCTGGGAAAACAAGATGCACGCGCATGAGCTCCCGGGAACCTTGCTGGCTGTATTTATTCTTTCTAGTGCCTGCCTCATGAATTTATTTATTCTCCAAGAGGAGGGATCTTCCTCTCTCCATTTATTCATTCCAGGGATCTTGGGGCATTCCTACCTCAGGCTCCAGCTGTGGGAAGGTTCCTCACGGAGAAGATAAACCACAGCTGACTATGAGCATCCCAGAGAGCGAGGACCACGCAGACATGGGAGGCAGATTCAGACTGGCTTAGGGCCTGGAGGTGGGGCTTCCTTAGGAAGCCCTCACACATGCACCTGGGCCTACAAGCAGTTGTGAGTCAGTCTCCGGTGCCACAACTTTTGAATGTGTTTCTAACATTCATTTATTGGACACAGTAGTGCATAAGAAGGAAGGAAATGAGGTTTGTAGCCTCATCATAGAAATCTCTAGAGGCCGTTCTATCCAGAAATCCCATTAGCTGTGGCACGAGGAAAGCTCTCTGTGTTTTCTAGCTCCTAGAGGTGGTCCACATTCTTTGGCTGATGGACCCTTCCAGCATTTTCAATATGTCTCATTCCAGCACCTGTTTCCCTTGTCCTATGGTCTCTCTCTGAATCTGACTCTCTTGCTTGCTTCTTAGAGGGACCCTCATGAGGCCCATCAGGCCCATCTGTGTAATCCAAGGTCTTCCCATCTCAAGGCCCTTAACTTGTTCAAACATGTCAAGTCCCTTTTGCTGTAGGATAATACATTTGTAGGTTTGAGGAATGAGGTGGGTGAGCATCACACAGACTACCAGAGACGACACCAAGGCAATCATGAATATTGAACATAAAAACAAACAAGGACACCTTTACAATGTCAGAGCCTGGATCAGCGTGTGGAGGGTGACAATAACGTTTAGCCCAGTCACTGCTCCCTAGAGTAAGTTTCCAGGCAGGAACACAGAGAAAGGGAAGCCAGAGGACAGGTTTTCAAGGACCACCCTCCATATCTGTTCAAGAAGGGAAGTGTTCATACAGTGTAATAGGACTGTCTAGTTTTGTTTGTCATTCAAAAGTCTGGGGTCAGCCGGGCGGTGGTGGCGCACGCCTTTAATCCCAGCACTCGGGAGGCAGAGGCAGGCGGATCTCTGAGTTCGAGGCCAGCCTGGTCTACAAGAGCTAGTTCCAGGACAGGCTCTACAAACTACAGGGAAACCCTGTCTCGAAAAACCAAAAAAAAAAAAAAAAAAAAAAAAAAAAAAAAAAAAAAGTCTGGGGTCCTTTTGCGACCTTCTGCTCAGATGTCCAGGTTCCACTTCCACTTCTGCTTCTTCCAGGAGTTTCCCTCCAGGAAGAAGACGTACTTGTCAGGCCCACAATTGAATCTCATTGATGTCATGAACGTCTTGTGAGTTTGATGCAGCGATAAGTCAGGTGTGGGCAAGGCAGGAGCTCTGGGCTACAGGGGAGTCATTAGAGCGGTGCTGCCCTGGGAAGGCACCTCGGGGCCTGCCAGATGGCCCCTCCCTGGCAATGCCTGACAATCCTTTGCAGACAGAGACTTCATTCTTAGTCGTTGAAGGAAGGAGAGGTAACGTTGATGTTTCAAGACATGCGATTCAGGCCATGAGTCACCATAGCTGTGACTTTTTTCACTCCAGCTTCCAGAGCTATGTTTAGTAAGCAGACTCCAGGCATCCCCAGAGACTGGTTCTAGGATTTCCTGTGGACCTCATGTTGCACCCACCATTTTCAAGTCTTTTACATACAAGGAAACCTGTTTGTATTAACCTATGCAAGTCCTTTTAATCTGCTTAAAATCACATCTAGGCTGCCTCAAACACCGAGTGCAATGTAAATGCTGTGTATAGCACACTGCATTGCTTCAGGAGTAGTGATTCAAAGGAAATGCTCTATAGAGATATTCTCCCTCCCCAGGTGTTTTCAAATGGCAGCTACAGAGCCCACACATTTAGAGGGATGTAAAGGCACGAGAAGAACTAAATTTCCATCTAGGAGGCAGAGTGCTGTGATGGTGGCACAGTTGGTAGATGGGTTCGAAGTTCAGCTCCACCTCTGACCTTGTGTGAGTCAGCGGAAGTGTCCCTCCATCTCCCAGTCTCAGTTTTCTCTTGATCTAAGCTATTAATTCTAGGACTTGATTTACACTGGAACCACCCAGTGGGTTCCTGGAGAATGTTGCAGCCTCTAGGGTCAAGAATCACTGTCTATGAATGGCAGTCAACATTCTGTCCAGATAGTCTGCCATTCCATGAACTGTATGGAAGTTGTTAAAACAAATCTTAGTCCAGGTTTGCTGGAGGTGCCTGACTTCTCTTCTGAATGGCAAATTCAATCTGGTGAAGAGATAAAAACTGAACATCTATTGCCTACAAAACACCAAGTTAGATCCCTCAAAGATTTCCAAACTCAAAGACCTTTCCTGTGTGTTTAGCTGGACAGAAAGACGACCATATAGTTGTAAGCATATGGGACCTATTCCTTTCAAACATCGCTGTACTTATGTATTAAACATGGGATTCATTTAGCTCCTATTGAGTTTTTTTTTTTTTATTTATCAGACAGGGGTGACTCCTGGGAGACCCAGGAACCAAATCAGTCTCTCTATTTCCAGACCTCGTGGTCTTTAAACCCAGCCTGTCCCCTGTGCTATGAACTTCAAAAGTAGAATGGTGTCAGATTTCGTTCCTTAATTTATCAAGAACTTCTTATATATGCTAGGTACTATTCTAAGAGGTTTATGAATGTCAGCCACTTACTCTGTAAATGACCCTGAGAGATCAATGCTATTTCACGAATGAGGCCAGTGAGGGAGAGAGCTAAAATAACTTGTTTAAGGTCTCTCTGCTGGTAAGCAAACAACTGAGACTCAAATATTGAGCCTGTCTTAGACATAATGTCTCCTACCACATGGGCCGACCCTGTGCTGTCTGTGAAATGATCTTCACGGGGGAATGTTCCCAGTACCATGTTAGTTAAAAATTAATAGGAAAACCCCTCACATACGCAGTATGATATCAGCTATGAAAAACCAATGGAAAACACAGATTACTAAAAATGACATGTAGTCAAAATTAAAGGAAGGAGAGAGTGAAATATTTGGGGATGGAATCACAGGGACTTTATTTTCATGAGTGTGGCCTGTATAATCTCCCCCTCCACTGACAAAGAAGCGCTCCTAACCTTTTGCTATCAGAACACATGTGACACCAGAGTTGTGCTATGTGCTAGGCATTATTCCAAGAGTTTAATGACTATTAAAATGGTCCTTTGAGATAAACATTCTTTCCTCGTATAGTTTTGGTTTCAGAAAGAGGTAGATCACTAAGTTGATATTGAGAATATACTTACTTACAGAAGCAATTGGATCTTTAGTGGGTGATTTGATTATTTTTACTTCTGAAATTTCATAGTTTTTCATAGATTTTTATTTTTTCAAAGGATACCTAAAAACATAGATTGTGTGTATTGATGAATGTCATTTGGTACATCAGCTCACTGATGCAGATTCTTTTGTAAAGTTATACTTTATTCTCACAAGTCTAGCGCTGCTCTGAGACCTTTACCCGGGTTGCCTTACTTAGTGGGCTAGGAACTGTTATTAGCCTGCTTTTACAGAGACAATTAAGCAAGTTGATTGATAGAACAAAGTTGGAAGCTAGTCCTGGAATATGTGTTATGACTGAACCACGGGGCTTCCCGCTACAGCCCATCCACCCAGGCATGGACCCCAGATACGGTAGTTCTCTCGGTCTTCAGTTCCACCCGCACCCACACCTTTCATTACGACTTGACACTGACCGCTCTTCCAGCTCAATCAGTGTTGATTTTCCTGGGGGTTTAACCTAGCCATGGAGCATTCTTTGTAGGGAAAATAATTTTGCATTCCATCATAAGTGCTCAAATCTCCTTGCACAACCCCCCAGTTCCCTTTGCCAGCCTTCTCTATGTGAAGTCATTTGTGGCAAAAAGCATTTCTCTGTTTTTCCCGTTGGGTGGACCACAGCTCAAGGGCCACTTGTGGCAACTTCAGCTGAGCTTTGTCCTCTTGCTTCACCCTCTGTAGACACCTGGTCCCTCTGCCTCTGGTCATCCTGGGTGTATTCTTTATTTATGAAAACAGGGCCTTCAACAGCTTCTGCCCACTTGAAGGGATCTGTCAGTACAAATGCTCGTGGACTTTTTTGGTATGTCGAATTCAGACAAGGAGAGAATACCAACCACCCACTCATTTGCACCAGACCTGTCTGAAATAGTGTCATCAGAATATCCAGCATTCTTGGTCAAGGTCATGGTACTATCTAAGAATGATCAGAATCATGCTAGCGTATTGGTTCCAGCCAGGGTTTTTATTTTGGATTCCTGTCCTTATTCGAAAATCACCATTTAATCCCCTTTTGTGGAATGTCACCCTCCATTTCCAGTTCTAAAGAACAAATATGTCTTATCGTTACCCTCTGCGGCCTAGAATTGGACTGGCTCAGCTCAGGTAATAGGGAGCATAGCAGAGCTGCTTGCGAGATTGATGGACAGGTGCTGTACACAGTGCAACGTCCCATCGCCATCCTCCAAGGCTGCAATTCTCAGAGGCTCTTTCTGAGAGTTAATACCTCAGATGCTTAGAGAGGGAGGAATTGGGTCCTTGGGTTGTAAGGCGAGGTAGTCATCCATACCCCTCATGAAAGATGCTATCAGTATCCCACACATGGGGATCTCAGTTCAGAGCAGAACTATATAAAAGGCAGAAGCTTCTCGTTAGCACCTCAGTCCATTGCTTCCTGAGCAATCTGGTCCAGTGCCTGAGCCAGGTAGACTATCTCTCAGACCAGAGAGACTCTGGTGCTGCTGGTTTTCTGGGCAGAAAGGGGCTCTGGGTGGGGCTGAGGGCATCTTAAAGATGAACAAGGGGAAAGAAGGGTCTGGAGGGAAGGAAGGGTCCATCTGGAAATGGAAGTTAATGGAAGTTAATGGAAGGTTATGATCAGTACCTTCTTGACTTTACAATGAATTCATTTGAAAAGATGAACTGCCTATATTGGGATCATTTGTACTTTTTATTTTGGAAGTGAACTTAGGAGGTTGGGTTTTAAAATATTTAATCACCAAAGAGGTAAAATACTGTAAATTCATTGTTCAGTCTTCAAAGAAACATTGTTGGGCTTGCCGATCTTAAAATTCTTTCATTATCTTTCAGTTTTATCCAGTTCCTTTCAAAATGTCCTGCCAGCAGAGCCAGCAACAGTGCCCACCTCCTCCTCCTAAGTGCAAGACGCCCAAGTGTCCCCCTGCTTCTTCCTGCTGTGGCTCCAGCTCATCGGGCTGCTGCAGCTCTGGGGGTGGCAGCTGCTGCTCTAGCCACCACAAGCCCCGATTCTCTCTCCGTCGCCGACGTCACAGCTCTGGATGCTGTAGCAGTGGTGGCAGCAGCTGCTGTGGCAGTAGCTGTGGCAGCAGCGGTGGCAGCAGCTGCTGTGGCAGTAGCTGTGGCAGCAGCGGTGGCGGCAGCAGCTGTGGCAGCAGCGGTGGCGGCAGCAGCTGTGGCAGCAGCGGTGGAAAAAGCTGCTGTGGCAGCAGCAGTGGCGGCGGTGGCAGCAGCAGCAGTGGCAGCGGCGGCAGCAGCTGCTGTAGCAGTAGCTGTGGTAGTAGTGGTGGCAGCAGCAGCTGTGGCAGCAGTGGTGGCAGCAGCGGTGGCAGCAGCAGCTGCTGTGGCAGCAGCGGTGGTGGCGGCGGCGGTAGCAGCAGCCAGAAGTCTGGAGGTTGTTGCTGACCTGGAGAAGAGGACCACGGAGAGCAATGCTGACGAAGGAAGACCGGCCAGCCAGAGTGTCTCCTCTTCTCCCGCTTTCCTGTAGAAACACTTCTTTAATTCTCTGTTTCTTTCTTCATCCCCACGAAGCTCATCTACCGTGAGGTTTTGAGGTCTCGCGGTCTCACCTTTGAGCCCCATTGGCTTTGCTTTTTCTCTCAGACACAACAGTCTGGGGATGAGATGTTAAAAATTCAGCTCTGAAGTGCTTTTCTGGTAACAATAAAGCTTTTGATTCCTGATGTCGTGGCCTCCCAGTACTGTTTTGTTTAGCCCTCCTGTCTCACCCTCCACATCGAGCAATATTCTCTTCCTTTATCTAAAGTGCATATCGTGGCATGGAATCCACATAAGAGCCCTGGGAAACAGTGTTCACTTAGGAAACTTCAAACTTAAAAATAAGAATCATGTCTGAGGTTCGTGCCCCTTATCAGTTTGCAAAAGGGGAACTAGGAATAGGATGAGCTGAAGTAGGCAATTTGAGAGGGTGCCCTTCAAAAGTGAGCAGCCAGCCGTTTGGAAATGCTTACCTGTTAATCGCGGAGAATAAGATTTCTTGAAGTGCCCATTGTGGGCTCTAGTGAGTAGGTACTGCTTTCGGATGATTAGTAGTGAGCATGCAGGAGATCTGAGTGGGGAAGCATTTCCGGAGGAGAAGCTGAGAAGGCAGGTGTGAAATAATGGAGTCCACTTTGCTTGGACTCTAGAATTTTAGGTTTGGGTCTGAATAGAGAACAAAGACATCATCTCAGCCAAAGATTATCCCCACATGGTGATGGTGGCCGTGTAGCTGTTCTGCTGCAGCTGCTGGTGGTGGTGTGCATGTATGTGTGTGTGTGAATGTGTGTGTGTGTGTGTGTGTGTGTGTGTGTGTATACATGTGTGTATAAAGGACAAGGGTACTTCAATCACTAAGCTTGGGTGTTGATGTAATATTCCTCTGAGATTGGAATGGTTTCTTCAGGAAATACTAAAAATATTTGTGACAGGAAAGATAATTACAAGTCAACTTTCCTGTACAAGATAAGCAGCTAGTCCCTCCTTTGATCAGAGTTAACACCGATGTAAGTGGAGTAAGGGGTCTGTTCAGTGAGCAGCTACTTGATCTCTCTTCATATCAATTCTTATCACCCTGCTTTTTCGTCACCTTTTGCATAGTTTTCCAGAGGAGAACCCATCTACCTTATTACCTTATGCCTTCCTTCCCTTTTTCTAACATTGATCTCAATTCTTGGAATGTATTACCTCTCCTTGGCGAGAGGTACTCTAGGCACAGTAGGCAACCTGTTAATCAAGCTCTAAAGCCAGGGCAAGGAAACGGGTATTGTCTATGACTTGTCTTTCCTTGTCTGTTTCCTTATGTCACACCCAGCACATACATCCCAGAGCCTGTCTCTCACTCTTAACCCCTGAATATTCATCTTAGATTCTCTTGTGTCTCATACTCATGGTTGTTGTGGCCAGGTAGTTGCGGTGATTGAATGGCAGTTCGGAGGTACTTAGCCTCCAAAGTGTCCTCCAGTTTTAAAAATCAACTAATCAAAAGCAATAATTACCGATGGGACTTTGGGGACATCTGTTTGTTTGTTTGTTTAATCTCCTCTTCCTTCTTGGCTTTTATTCTTTTCTTTTTCTTCTTTGTTTGTTTTGTCTTTTCCCTCTGTGGCACTAGTCCCAGGGAAATTCTATTCTTAAGGGAGATGAGGTCAGAAACAGGAGGTCCATGAGTAGTTTGCTATTTTTCTTTCAATAGGCCCACATCCCTCACCCATTTTTGTCTGAGATTCACCAGTGACATCTTTTGGTCTTAGTGGTTTTTTAACTTTGCCTGAGTTTCTCTTCTTGTCAATAGTGACAGGAAGAAACCACCAATGGGGTTCCACCCCCCACTATCATCTTCATTCAACTCTCCCTAGATGCATCTAGACAAACGCACAGGGTTTATCACACAGCCTGCAGCCTGCCACACAAGACAAGAATCAAGGGCCATAGAGATGCAAATAAGACAATAAATGATAAGGAGACGGCTACACATGAACGGTGTGTGGGAAAGTGGAATGGTGCCTGTGTTCTCTTACCCCCATGACATGGTGTGTGTGTGCGCGTGTACGTGTATGTGCGCACCCACATGTGGCGTTTAAGAGAGCAGAGAGGACCCCAGACCTCTCTTCAGTAGTGCCTCAGGCCTTCTCTGAGCACATACGCAGCCCTCCCAGCTATGAACAGTGTCCTGTTTGGAAAGTAAACACACCGCAGCAATCCTGGCACCTCTGTGGAGTGACTTGGAGATCCACGTGCACCACCTACAGTGCTCCCTGAGTGATGAATGCCTCTGGGATGTAAGTGTCAGCTGAGCACGTCTGTTGAGAAACGGGCCCCTCCCAGGAACCTGAACTTGTCGGAATCTTATAAAAGGTTCTCTGGCCATACACTGTTCAGTCTTCTGCCTAACAGGTGGCAAGTTCCAGTTGGAGAACTGAGTGAGTCTTCCCGTGGAGCCAAGGTCTAGTAAGTATCCAAGCAGGGTCTGGGGGAGGAAGCTGGGAAGGGTGGAAGACAGAAGAGAGGAGGTAGGGCACATCTGGAATGTCGCTGTGGAAAGACAGCTTCTAGTGGACCAGCCTTTCCAGTTGCCTGTGAAGATGCAAAGGTCTGGCGTGGAGCTGAATTTTGAAAGGTTCTCCAGCCTGTCGAGGAGTTGTGACTAGAGCCCAGGTTTTAGGCTCCCTGGTTATGTTATTCTTGTTCTCTGCCATGACTAGCCTTTTCTTTATAATAAGGGGAACAGACAAGAAAGAATGTGCAGGGCATGCTTTTGTGTTTTCAGAGTCTCTATCCAAAAGAAGGGATGGGAAGGCAGGTGGTCGCTGGGTGTTTTCTGACAGATGCGATGGTCATACATTAATGGAGATTACCACTTGGAAGGCTGTGTGCTCCAAGTACAATGGGGAAAGGGTAAGAGTAAGAGAAGATACATTGTAGCCATATACTCTTTCTTTTCTACCATGGAGACCTCGGATGGTCCTTATACCAGTTAGGGAAATTGCATTGGTCCTTTGTATATTGTTTCCGGTTTTGTGCCTCTGCCAGCCACCTGACGCACCTGTTTGGGGTTAGTTTCTTTGCTTCCCTTCTTTTTTCTTTTCTTTCTCTCAACCCTCTTGCCCCAAGCCAGACTTTAAATCAAGTGTCAAAAATTCTGACTTCCACTATTGGAAAGAAAAGGCGGGGTTTTTGAAAGGTTGTCTTTCTTTCAGATTCGTCTTGACAAACGAACGCAGCGATGTCTCAGCAGGGCGCCAAAGGCTTTTCCAAAGGGTCTTCCCAGGGCTCAGCTCCCTGCTCCGCTCCGACGCCCGCCCCCGCGCCCTCCTCTTCTTGTTGTAGCCGCGGCTGCTGCGGAGGCGGCGGCTGTGGCAGCTGTGGCTGCGGTGGTGATTCCGGCTGCTGCGGCTCCAGTTCCACCGGCTGCTGCTGCTTTCCCAGGAGGCGCCGCCGACAGCGCACTGGCGGCTGCTGCTGCGGAGGAAGCCAAAGGTCCCAACGCTCCTGCAATAACCAGAGCTCAGGCTGCTGCGGTGGCTGCTGAGAGTCCACAGAGCTGCTCATCCTACAGCGGCCCCTCTGCTGCTCCTACCCTGTCCTCCATAGTAGTAACAGGCAGGATCAGTCTCGGAGATTGGTCCCCCTGAAGCTAATTGCACTTTGATGCTCAGAAACCTCACCCTGTTCTCAGCCCTGTCCCCTCATGCTGATTTTACTCCCAGGGAATACAAAAGTCAAGGGTGGGACATCAGACAATGTGATGGGCGGGGGCATGTGCACAGCAGTGTTGAAAAATAGATCTACTTATTTGATTGTCCTCCGAAGACATCACAATAAAGCTTCTACCTCTTATGAACGCTTCTTTTCCTATTTATTCCTTTCTCCGTGCCTTCATTTTTCTTATTTTATTGCTCTTTATGCTACTTCTTAAAGGCTCACGCCTGAAGGAGAACACACCGGCTGCTGTGTCTTCTAAGGATTCTGCGTAAGCAGCCACATCTACCTACTTTTTGTAATGACTCATTGAAGTGGGCGCTGCTGCGTCCGTTTTTACAGAGGGGAAACCAGCGTTAATATCCGAGTCACTTTGGTATGCCGGCAATATGGAGGTGACTGCTAGATTCCAAAGAACGTTCTCCTGATTGCTCTGCTTAGCTTGATCTGCCCTGATTTGTCAAAACCCTTGTGTTCCTCCCCAGAGCAGTCCCCGTGTCGGCCCACCACCTCCCACTCTGCACCTTTCCACCAGTCTCAGGTAGCTGGGGGACTCTGATTTGGATTAGCAATTTCTGAAGCTTTGAATTCAGTCTCGCTGGAACTTCTTTCTCTTCTTTCGGGTTTCATTTCCTTCCTTCTCTATTTCCTCTCTTTCTTCCCTTCTTTCCTATCCCTTCTCCTCTCCTCCTTTCCCCTCACCATCTCCCTCCTCAGAACACCCGAGTTTTCTTTTTCTGGTGGTGGAAGACCATTTACATTTGCTTAGCATTTTCTGCGCCTTCCAGGAGCCACGGACTCTGAGGTCTGATCTATGCAGCTGAGGCATGACCACAAACTACAGCTCTCTCCTGGCTGCGTCTGTCAGACTGAATCACACTAGCATAGCAAGTCATATGAGCAGAGAGTTTATTGTTCATTCTAAGTAAGACCCATTAGCCTAGTGTCTTCTAGGTTCAGAGGAATGGTATAGTAATGGTAAGAATAATAGCACAAAAATAGCTTACATTTGCTGAACACTAATTTTGTTCCAGACACAAAGCATAGTACAGAATGTATGCATATCTATGCACATTTAGTTCTTAATAACCTCGAAAATAGTTTTTAATTTTCTCAAATTTTAAGCATGAGTAGACTGGCATTCAGAGACGTCGAGGAATTGGCACAAAGTTTGACAGCCAGTGAACGCTCCAGGTCTCTGATGGTGAATAATGGGAATGCAACCTAAACTGAGATCTGGAGCCGTCAACGTCCATGGAAGCCACTCAGTGCCATGCTCTACTGCAATCTTGGAAACCACCACCACCCAGAAGGGACACTCGGGCTTCTGGGGACACACCCAGGCTCTTAGGAAATTGTCACCTTACTGCTCTGCCTCAGTGACCCAGCGACTGTTGAGCTCTGGGGTAGCATCTGCCCAGCAACCAGCCTCTGAAGGCGTTTTCTCAGAGGCCAAGTCATAAGTTCACCATTGATTCATCCATGATGTGTAAAGCCGAGTCCAGATGGACATCCCATGCCGGGGAAGCTCCGAAGGACAGCCCCACTCTGCCTCTCACTTCCGGCTCTGAGATTCTGTAATTCCTAGGAGGCAGGGCATCGCATGCACTGTTTACAAATAGATGATGTCACTGAGGACCTGCCTCCTCCATACCAGTCAGGGATGTGAAGTGAAGCAACAGGCCTCGTGACTTGTTGGACAGCCAGGCAGGAAGGGTGGGCTTGCCTGACTCAAAACATACTGGAAAGCCAGTGTGAGGGACTAAATACAAGGGCTGAGTTTTGGGAAAGAGAAACTGTGACTCATTAGGAGACACATGGATCTATAGGAATACATGTCCTTGAAAATGGGTGTATTAAATGGCCAGCCATGAGGATGGCAGTTCCCCTGGTTTTCACATACCCATGAAATTCAGACGTGTGGAAACTGTACAAAAAAAACACAAGGTTATGGGTTCTTCCTTTCCAGGCAGCCTGAGGCTTTGGGTGTTTAAGGCGTTCTTCCAGTCATAGTGACGCTTGGCCATTGTGTTCACTAGAAAAAAACCCTGGAATTCTAGCTTCCTTTGGACAGGTGGCTGCTAAGATCAGTCCTTCACTGTGAACGTGGCATCCTTCCACTCACCCCTTAAAACTGCTGCAAACCGTGGGCTCCCAGTTTCTGGGGAAGAAAACTAAAGCATAGAGCTATCCTGAGATGGCAAAGCTTCTACTCAGAGGACAAAGTTTTGGGCAGGGCGTTTCTGAGTTTGAAATCATCATTATGGACACCATTATTTTTGTATTATGCACTTTGAGAAACCTTGGATAGAAGGGAGAGAAGGAATCCAAAGGACTAGTGGCATCAGAAATACATCTCTGAGAACACGTCCTCAGAGGGGAGAGGACAATCTGGATCACTAGTGGCTTCAAACACCTGTTCTAGGACTTTTAACAGCATTGTGTTTGTGGCATAGAAAAAATGGCTCTTAGAGAAGAGTTTAGAAAGACAAACATTGACCTACAGAGCATCTACCACAATGGTGAGGATGCTCTAGAAACCTGGAAAGATTATGTTAATAGGCAGCCACAATGACCCAGGCTTAAGATAGGGATCTGAACCTGGTATTGGGCAAGCAAAGGAAATGACAGATGGGAAAGGCATTTGCCCAGAGAAAATAATTGATAGAACTGGGAACAACATTGGGGCTTTTGGAGATGAACCAACTGAGGTGGCATCGGAGATTTGTGCCTGGTCAGTAGGAAATAACAATAACAATGACAGAAAGGTGGAGAAAGAAAAAGTGTGAAGGAGGAAGAAGACTGGTCCCAACGGTGATGTGCTGGGTCTGAGGCGCTGCCGGGACAGGACAGCAAATCAGTGAGGCGGGGTGGAAATGCAGATAACCTTTGAAATGTTTTCACAACATCTAGATAAAGACTCTGTGGAGGTGGGCTCTCAGTCGTTGGCAATGGATGTGATTTCACTTCTGTCATGGAAGTTATGAAGAAAAATCAAAAAGAGACCTGGCCTGACTTATTCAACACAGAAAGCCTGTGTAAAAAAGAAAACTGGACCCTCAAGATGTCTGATCAATATGCATTTGGTTAATGAGCTGGCAAAAGAGAAGCCTAAAGGGTAACTTGATGGGGATGGGCAGGAAGGAAGAAGCTGAATCCTGAAACAAAGTCAGAGATGAAGTCAGAAAACTCTGCTTAGGCAGCTCATCGGGCTGCTCTCAAGACTTAAGTTGGAAATACAGACTGAAGAGAAGCAAGCAGGGCAGAGCAAGGTCACAGAAGGTAAAGGCTGTCATTTAGTAAGCTTGGTCACACAGGCTTCTTGCCCATCGCGTAGTCAGTCTTCCCACCACTAAGCATTAGACAGAGCAAGACGTTCCATCTGAGGGGCAGAAGTTCCTCCTCAATTTGGTAGAACGGGTTAAACAGGCAAATTTGGTATCGCAGTGAGTAAGAGACAAAAATCCTCTCTGCTGTGGATGACGATGCAGCGGATTCGAATGATTTGGCTGTGATAAATCTGAACCATGTCAGTTTGCCTCGGGATAATTGACAGCCCTAGAAAGGCCAGTCTCACCTCCTCTTATAAATACTGATCAGGGCGAGGACAATGTCCTCTGATCTTTCTTATTCAGTGATGCACCTTGTTAAGAATGTTGTTAGAGGGAGAGGGGAGTTGGTTCCGTAGAAAAGAGGAACTGAGTTCACATCCCTAGCACCTTTGTAAAGGACACCAAAAAGCAAAACTTGGGAGTGGCTATGCATGCCTATAACCACAGCAGGTGTGGGTGAGCAGAGCTTGCTAGCCAGCTAACCTAGGTGAAATGGTCAGTTTCCAGTTCTCAAGGCAGTAAGAGGAAAGGAACAGGGGAAGGCAATGGCCAAGTAGGTCTGGCCTCCACACACATGTGTGGATGCACACATCCGCACACTCACGTGTGTACCACACATACAGCACAGCACCCACATACAGAGAGTCAGTGTGTGTTGGTTTTTATTGTCAATGATCTATGTCAGACCTGCTTATTTGTGAACTGAATTTGTAGTGGTAAAAGGCCATTTTTTTTTCTTGCTTCCCCTGCAAAGACTGTTTTTCTACCGGTTTGAAGTGATTATATGCACCAGAAAGCTAGGAGGAATTAACCTCCACCCTCTGTTCTATTCACTTACATGATTTTCCATTCATTCATCACAAAAAATTTTCCAATCATTAAAGCTGTTTGATTGCTCACTGTATCCGTGGCACTTTTAAGATGCAAAAAAAGTCTTAATGAGAGAATTCAATACAATGTAGTGTGATGAGGGATTCAAGCCATCACATGAAATCAGCACTACACAGAGATGACCGCTCACACTGGTAAAAAGCATTGTTTGAACTTAATACTGAAGATTGTGTTGGTCAAGCTGAGAACACAGAAAAAAGTATTTAAGTTGAATGACACCAAGGGTGAGGGCAGTGAGATGAATCTGTGATTTATAGCAAACGAATTTGCATGGATGGACCTTGAGGAGGTCAGAGAAGTGAGACTAACTACATAGCTGCTCAGAGAACAGACGAGGTCAAGCATCTGGAGCTTTATCCTAAAGGCATGGTGGATCATGGCATTATAAAACATACTATTTTTATTTATTTTATTTTAAGTTTTAGAATTTCCCATATGTATACAAAGTATTTTGATCATAGCTAGTCACCATTCTCCTTACTTCCTTTTGCCCTGGACCTCATCCCCAACACATCCTTCTTCATGTACCACTTTTTAAATTTTTAACAAAATAACCCACAGAGTCCAGTTAGTGCAGTTCACTTGAGCATAGGTGTGGGACCATCCACTGGAGCATGATCAGCCTACCAGCTGCTATACCCTCAAAGGAAAATGTGTTTTTCTCCCTCAGCAACATCAATTGCCACTAGCTCCCCAGCTAGGGATGGGGTCCTGTAGCCCCTGCTGCATCTATGCTGAGATTCTGACCGGCTTGATTGTACGCAGGTGACCACGGCTGCTCTGAGCTTACAAATCCAGGATATCAGCCTTTTAGAAACGGTTAGATTTCTCTGCTCTTTTCATACATATTGGAGATACCTTACCTTAAGGAACCAGAACACCAACATCATCTCTTGCTACAGCTGGTCTTTTTTTTTTTTTTTTTTTTTTTTTTGGTATCTTCTCCAAATACCCAGTGTCTTCCACAATTTGCTATTCTTTACCGTATTTGACTGCACTGAATAACTCTTGTCCCACCAGCCACCGTGCATTATCATATCCTTCCAGTCATCAGTCAGCAAAGCTTCTCTCATGCTCCGCATCCCGTGCCCTTTCTCATTCCCAGAGTCTTAGGCCTTCTTAGGGAAGTCAGGTACTGCCTACTTCTGATCAAAGCTTGCCCTTCCGTTCTGGAGTCTGCAATTCTATCGGTTTTCCCATCCATTGGTTCACGCCATCACTCCTCTGCCTCTCCCATCCTAGTTTCTCTTTTAAGTCTCAGTGTTAAACCCCAAGTTCTGGAGTTTTACTTTCTATGGAAAATCTCATTCATTCATTTATTCATGTATGCATCGTGACATCAGGTATCTTTCTCATCTGCTCTCTACTGGGCCTCTCACTGAATCGAGACTTACACGTTTGGCTGGACTGACTGACCAGAATCTCCAGGAATTTCACATGTCTCTACCTCCCAGAGCTGGGGTTACAGATCTGTGCTGCCCCTGGCTGGAGATCTGAACTCGGATCCTCATGGTTGTGAAGCAAGCCCTCAACCACCCACCCCGCCCCTGCTGCATAATCTTAGACACTTTCCTTCCTGTTTGTTTTGTTTTTGCACAGTGGCCAAGCATTCAAATATAGGAGGCGTTGGGGTCATTCTCGTTCAAACCACCAAACCCTGCTTACCATTGTTCTAGATCATTCTTTCCTTTGAAATTCGGTTTTTAATCTTCCTGAATTAAGCATTCTGGTAGTTATTTTTTAGGCGCTGTTAATAGTAAGATAATTCTTAGCTGAGAAAATTCTTGGCCCTCAACATTAAATGATAATTTAGCTGAATACAGAATTCCAGGTTGGGAAATTTGGCCTTACATCATTGGTGATGTGATCACAGTGTTTTCTGACTTTGATGTGTGAAGGGTGCTGTAAGCCTGGTTTTCTTTTGCAGAGGTAACCTGGAGCATCTCTTTATACGTTTTACATTTTCTCTTGAGTTTTATGTTTCAGAGGATTCATGACTTTCACTTTGTCTTGAAATTTTTAAACTGATACTTCTCCAAATACCTCCACTCACTCTGATGTTTCCCTCTGGAACTCTCATCGGATGCACAGGACTTTTGTGTTCTGTATTCGAATAGCCGCTACTTCCCAAGTCATGGCACCATACAGTCCTTCCTCTGTGGATTCTTCATCCATCCGTTGAGACAGCTGTGGGCTGGAAACACAAGCGAAAGCGTCCACAGAAAACAAGTACAGATTTCCCCCTTGTCATCATTCCCGAAATAATATAATAACTGGTTCCACCGAATTAGCATTGAATTTATAATGTATCAGGCATTGTAAGTAATCTAGAGACGACTGAAAGAATTTAAGAGGATATGCAAAATTACATGTTAAACTCTGCCGTTTTATGAAAAGATTTGAAATTCCTTGAACTTCAGTACCCCAGGGATCTTGGAACCAATCTCCCATGCTCATGAAAGATGGTTTAAACTTTGAGTTTCTTATTTTTCAGACACACACACACACACACACACACACACACGTAATAAGTAAATCCATAAATGTAATTAAAAATTTATAAAAGATTGCTTAGAAAAAGGATGTCACAAGACCCAAAGAAACTATCTGCCTTAGCTTGCGCTTCTGTGGAGGAAAGAGATTCATCTTTTAAAACAGAGAAGCATAGCCCGCACATCAGACCTGCCTGTCATTCTCTCCACAGCACACTCAACATGGGTCTGGGACTATCCCAAGCTATGTAATTAACATGAAATAGAGAGCAGACAGACAGGTGACAGATTACTTAGGATATCTGCAAAAACAAATCCATGTTTAATCTAGAGAGATTGCTTTTCAACATAAGCCCCATAGGCAGGTAAAGTCCCACTGGGATACATATGTGTGGAATGGGTTTATAGAAAGGAGAAGTCCCACTGGGATACATAAGTGTGGAATGGATTTTAAAGCATGTTAAAATTTAAAGTATGTTTGTAATTTTTAACTATGAATTCAACTTCCAAAAGAATTAATGCTAATAAGCAGTAGGATGAGATGACCAGAAAGTTTCTGATGAAAGACCTATCAGATAAATATTATAAGACATTTTCATTATGCATGCAGCAGTTTTTAGATTATGGAGATGTCACTATTAAGTCATCAGCTGTAGCAAATGCACTGCTGAGGGCTACTGATAATGGTGAAAGTGTGCAGTTCATTCTTCTGCTTTCTTCTCAATTTAGCTGAATCTACATATTTTCTAAAAATATAAAGAGCTTTCATAAAAACATGATTCAAATGCCCTAAACACAGTAAATAATAATTTAAATCATAAAATGTAGAAAGATTGAAAAGAAGCCAACAGTCCAAAGAAAAGTTTATTAAATTGTCCTTGAACAAAAGGAATAAATGGTATAGAGAAAGGTTGGATTCAAATAAAAGACATAAAATGATAATATTGCAATTTGCATGTATAAAAGAAATTTGCTATATAAGATTCTGCAGTGATCTACGACTGGTTTGTCTACCTTTTCATATTAGTTCCCAGTCATTAACATTGGTTCTTGGTAACTGTAGCTGAGAAACTAGAGCTCATAACCTTAACCAAAGATCAGTTCTTCTCTGTTCAGGAAAGCCACTCTCTTTTGAGAGCATGAAGTTTGGAGTCAGTGAGGCAAGAAGGGAACACCTTCCCAGCCAACCAGAGCAGTTGAACCAGCCCTGAAAATTAATGGGGTGAAAGATGCTGTACACAGATCACCCATATATTTAGGATACTACCTCTTTACCTCAGTATGTATTTCACACCAACAGTGTACAGTTCAAACCAGGAAAAGAAGGGGATGCGGAAGGAAAGGGACCATGAGCATGGGTCTAGCCTTTAAAAATGTCTTAGAGGTATACCTTCATTGCCCAGGAGTGAAAAACATGGCCACACTCATCTGAGTGAGTGGCCAGGAAATTTGCTAAGATTTATGTGTTTTGTTATTATGGAATAAGTGAGTTATAGACATGGAAATAAATCAATAGCTATGTTTTTTTTTCTTTTATTGCATTTGTTTATCCAGCAGCAGAGCTCAGGTCACCAGTTTTGATAACACACATTTATTGGTTGGTCATCAGTTTTGGTGGTTAAGCCATCTCTCTGGCCTGTGATCCATCTTTGACTCAGTGAGGTCGCCTTCTTCTTTAGTTCCCAGTTTATATCCTAATCTTCACAGTCTTGGATCCCAAATTTCTAGAAAATGATACTTTCCACCTCCAGAGAGCTCTGTTTTTATTTCTCCCTTCTACTGAAATGTGGGACATTTTCTTACTTTCCTGTAAGCGTGGGTATTCTTCAAAGTGCCCACTAGACGCCCCTTTCCCTAACATTTGAGATGACTATTATGTGACTCTTTCCAATAAGCAGTTCTGCCAGAGCTAGTGGTTGGCTCTTTGGAAGCCCTAAACTGTCTTTCCAGCTAAGGGAAACCAGGGTAGCAGGATTTCTGTTCGCCTGGGCACAAGTATGCCCTGGAGACCACTGGGGAGGGAGCAGAGACACTGGTGTAAGAGTCTGAAGGAAGCCAAGGCCCAAGGGAAGCCGCTGGACCCTCCTGCTTTGCCACATACCACATCTCCTATGCCATCAACAGCCAGTAAGCTTCCCAGGGACAGTGATTGTGTCCTACACGTCTTGATGTTTCTTTTGCATCTCGGTACTCTGGCTTGTATATGGAAGTTACTCAACAGAGCTGTTGATTGATTGTTGACAGCACAGTCTATGCAATTTAATCCTTGCTTTGTACTTTATACTCATCGGAAAATTATATCAAGGTGTGGTGCATTTCGAATACAAAGTAGCACATTAACCCTCTACTCCACCCAGACAAGAAACATAAGGAAATGCCTGGACTCATTTTTGGCATTATATCCATTCCATAATCAAGCTATAAGCAATAAGAGAGCAGAGATAATTTAAAATATTACTTCTTTAGTTCAAAATATGTTTTGGAAAAGCTTTCAGGGATTTGTAGTGCCAAATTTCCTACACCTTTAGCCTCTGGTGGGGTTACTACAAGCCCTGGAATCTGCTCAGTTTCAATCCCTCTGCCATGACCCGGTTAACACTAATGTATCAGAGCAGGAGTATTAGCTCCATCCCACCTGATGGTTAATTTCATTTTGAAAATTATTTTTTACAAAAATATATGTAGTTTTTGATGTTGACATAAGTTTTCCATTTTCCTGAATGATTGTATCCATTGGAGACAAGAGCAAATTATAAATTAGCAAAAGATACCTTACACTGGCATAACCATTTTATGGCTGATTATATGTTTCTCCATATTATTCTTTACACTTGATTTGTTCAATAAACCTATTCAGGCTGCAGTGTTATTTGTCATCTTTCTAGTTGTGTATCCCTCTGTATCTCCACGCTGACTCTTTGTTTAAGAAAGCATCCAGGCTGTGATGCAGCTTCCCCCACCCCTTGGTTTTCACTCAGGAGGGTAAGCCTTCTGTTCATCATAGTAAACACACCTAGCTTTGCGTGCCTACATAGTTTTCTTTTTCATGCCTATCTACTGTTTATTCGGCCACCTCCTCGTTATTGGACGTTATCTTACCTCCAAGTCTTTGCTATAATTAGGTACAGTGTAGTAGTGCACATAGTTTATTCACTCAACAAACATTTATGAAGTGTGTTAACCCTGCTCACCACTATGGAAGGAACTGAGGAGACAGAACAGGGGACAAATTTCCTGGTGACTTCTGCTAAGGATAGAAACAGAAAATAAATATAATCTGACTTCAAATAAGACAACCACAAACACTGAAACAAACAAACAAACAAGTAAAGAGCTAGAGAGTGATGGAGTCCAGCCTGTAATTTAGGCAGTGGTGACAGACTGTGCACAGAACTGCAGGATAAACCTCAGATAAACCTGCAGAGGTGGAACACTGGTACTGGGTATTATGCAAACACACCATGTGGGAGGGCTGACTGCTTGGCATGCTGGCCAGTGCTGGGCCCTGTCCTCAGCCTGGGGTCTACCTTTTGACCCTCCTGCTGTGCTCCTCACCTGCCTCACAGCTATCATCTGTCATGTGTGCAGATCCTGGCACCTTACAGAAAACTTTTACAGTCTAACCTGATGCAGTATCCATTTAATTAATTAATTAATTCAGTGGAAATCTTCAAATCTGAACAAAAAGCAAGAGAACAATGATCCCTCAACTACATTGCTTTTATTTCTTTTACCCTCAGTGATTTCCCCCTTGACTATTTTAAGAAAAAGTACAGAATGGGCATCTTTTCCCACCTTCAAATACTGAAGCACTTGTCTCGAACATATGACGTTTGAATAACTTGTTTGCCATCGCTATTCCTGAGAGGACAAACAATACTTCAATAACACGAAATAGTTGGTGCTCACATTTTACAATCGTCTTCAAAGTAAGGCTTAAGAGTCGGCTGGTTTGACACACGTTTAAACACACGTTTGGTTGCCGTGCCCCTGAAGTGTCTTCAGAGATTTTTCTCCCACATCATTTACTTGGTAAAGAAGTAGCTTACTTGACAAGAGTTACTCACATTTTGAGTTAGGCTAATTACTCTTTCATGCCGTTTCTCTTTCTTGTGATGCCCCCACAATAAATTCAAGTTCAATATTTTTGGCAAGCATGAATCCAGTGCTATCTTATATGTTTGCTAAGCCGTACAGAAGATTTGCACCGTCTGGATGTCCCACTTGAGTGATGTTGGCTGAGAGCTGTCAATACCATCATCCATTCATCTTAAAGCTGCCATAAATCTCTCACTTAATAGTATAAGCGTTTCTCAGTGATTACTTCATTATGGATTAATAATAGAACTTTTCTGTCACTCATTTATCACTAATTACCTGAAATCGTGTAGGAGCTTTCTCCCCAACTACTTCATAGCTTGAAATATAAATTATACAGAAAACAAAGAAACATTAATATTTATAAATAATATACATTATATATCATTTATAATTAAATCTTCCTGTGGCCAAACTTTTGGGAGCAACTAATTGACAGCCTGTCAATTTCTAAAGATAGCTCTTAAAGGTCACCACTATTTCTGGGTCTCTGTTTTGAAGTCCACTACTCAGGTGTGGGATATTTGTCGAATTTTCCATCTGGTGAGAATCCTCTAAAATGACCTCCTATGTGCTTTCCACACAGCCTCAGTGGCCTCCCACAGCATCCCTGCTTTCTGGTACCACATGGTGGTTCATCTTGTATTTCACTTGTCTCAGAACTAGACAAGTATTTCTCTAAGGATTCTTGCTTTCTTTTAGTGGGAAATAGCATTTAGAGACCTCAATGTGGACACCATGAATGCAAAATGCCACTGTTTTTTGAAGTATTGCTAAATCTTTTTAGTGAATAGCTAGAAATATATTTAAGGAAAAATTATTAATAAATAATATTTTGAATTCAAATTTAGCATTTCAGCAATATACATCATTTCTTGGATTCTCTTCTTATAGTCTATTATACTGAGAATAATTGGTATTTTATTTACTCTATAATGCAACTGTGCTATTTACTAAATGATAATGATATTATTATTATTATTATCATCATCATCATTATTGATAAGATCATTCAATACTTTGTATGTTTTCTCCGAGACTTACTTGGTCCTTTAAATGAAGATGTATAATACAAATATTTAAAGTTGCTTGAAAAAAATTAATTTTTTTCTCTGTAGTAATTTGACATAGCACTGGCTTACTCCAGTTGCTTTAGATTTGGCATTTAGAGAGTTTAACAATTTTATTTTTGTTGATGCATATAGCATTTACAGGAACCAACAGATAAGGTGCACTTAACAAGGTCGAATTCCTTTTTTTGACTGCCCTCTCTTGTGAAGTTAAATATTTTTTTATTGAGGTTTAACTTATATTTTCTTTGTGGTTCTTTCTTAGGCGGGAAAGCAGTGATTATAGTAATGGAGGAAGTAGCCCTGCGCTGTTGGAGCCCAGCTTTCCTGTGTCACACTGCCCTCTACAGTCTGCTCCAGGCACCTAAAAGGGAGGAACCATTAGCTCACGCTCAGTGCTGGTCAGATGCCCAGTTTCAACCAACTCCTTGCTTCACTGAAGAGGCCTCCCACTCCAGGATACGCAAGGTAACTATGAGAGCTATTTTTGCACTCCACATATTGCTGAGTGCGCAGACAAACAGGTGTGTGCTGTCACTTCCTGCCAACACTGCTGTGATGAAGGACTGAGGGACGCAGTCCTCATCACAGATGCTGAATGATTCCTGAGGCAAGTATGGGGACAATTCACCTGAGGAGAGCGGTCCCGAAAGGAATGAAAATCATGTTCTGGGAAAGACTGTGATTTCTTGAAGTCTTGGTTGTCATCTGGGATCTTTTAAGAGTAAAAACTGGTGAAATACCCTCCAGATTTAAAGATGAGAAAAGACTCATATTATTTTCTTTCTAACTTAATTTAAAATGGTATTGGCAACGAGGCAGAAAATAGAGGCCATAACTCCCTTAATAAAGCTTCTTAACAGGGTAAGTGCACATTAGATTTCTAGGGTAGGCATTACTAACCACCAAAGGAGTTCCTCACCAAGGGGTCCTCAGAGTGCCCTCAGGACCCCTGGCTTGCCCAGAAGAGGTGCTGGACTAGCCATGGCCATGCTGGTAACCTTCTTCTAATGCCCATGGGAGCTTCCAAGTCACCTTCCTGTTTAGGTCTGCTTCCAGAGACAACCTACAAGTTGGGACCGTCCTCCCCACCCCTCTCTCTAGTTCCCCACCTGCTGTTCTCCTTCTCTCCCTGACTCAGTTTCCCTACTTCTTCTTTTTCTCTTTTTTCTTTCTTTTTTCCCTCTTTTCTTCTCTTCTGCCCTCTGCTCTCGCACCTCCTTTTCCTTTTCCCCTCACCCCCTCCCTTCCTGTCCTCTCCCCTCTCTCTCCTCTTCCCTTCACTCCCTCTCTTCTTTCCCCTTTCTTCCTCTCCCCTCTTTTCCCTTTTCCTGGACTGGGTGCTGTTGGGCATTCAGGTAGGTTTTAATGCCTTCATGTCTAAAGAATGACATATACACTTTAAAATAAGAACTTGAGCGATTTTCCCGTCTGTCAAATGGAATGACCTGTTAAGGTTTCGGAGCCTCCCCCCACTGCCATGAGCACAACACCCCACTCACAATTCCAGTACCCAGAAGTGTATTTACTAAAAGAGCTAAATATAGGCGACAAACTGTGGTTTTGTTAAAGAAATTGAGCCTATATTAGTATTTAAGACCATTTATAGTCCTGTTGTGTATTGTCTTTGCCTTTTACCTAACTTATAAAAATTAAGAAATATTTTGTGTTATGTATTAATGTATTAGGAGTTTTTGGTATGTACCACTTACGCTGTGTAGTCATGATAATATTGCTGAACTTATGTTATAAAAACTTCATTCAGCTGGTACGGCCATTTCTTTAAAAACAAAACAAAACACACACAAAAAGCAAAATAAAACTCATTCCACTAGTTTTCACTTCCTGGTGTGAAGTCACATAGCCTGATGGCTAGGTCAGCTCAAGAGCCCTTTCCAGAGAACTGAGGAACACTGGCCGCAGGTGGCCGCTAGGTGGCTCTGCGCCAGGAATTCCTCATAGTGGCCGATCCTGAACAGAGTAACCAGGCAAGACTGGAGTGGTAGGAGACTGGGCATTCGTGAGTTGGTTTCTGTGATTTCAAAGTGATCCTCTCTCAGACCCCAAGCTCACTGACAAGCAGTGGGTGGGGAGAGTGGGCAGGGTGAGATGAAGATTTCGGGTGACATGGAAGCTTTTATTTCCTTCCTTCCAATTCCAAGTTTTCTGCTTCTCTCTGGACAAGAACCTTCTAGAAGAATTTTAGAAAATTCTCATCTGGTGCCAGTTCCAATCCTTTGTGTGTGCTGTAGGCTAGGCATGCTAATTCTGTTTTATTAGTTCGTTTATGCACTTGCTCCATAACCACTGATCTCACCTTAAATAGCCTGCACTGCTGTCCCGAAAGAAGAGGACTCACAAATGAACACAACACAAATCCTTTTCTTGAGTGACTGAAATGGGGGTGAGCCGGACCAGCATCCAAGTAGCTAAGATCCGTGTAATGTACATGAATGAGACGCCTCTGTATCTTAGGTCAGAGCCTTGGGTGGCAGTGAGCCCAAGGAGCGGTGAATCCCAATCCTGTCACTTGCTGTTGTTGGGATGGTGGACCAGGTAAGATCACTATCTTGGTCAACAGTACCTGTCAGAAACAGAGGTGTTGGCCCCATCTCTGTACAAGGGCAACAGGCAGAGGCTGGACGACCAGGTAGAGCTAATGAGATCTTAGAGGTAACAAGGGTCTACGAGGAAGACATATAGATGTGGTGACAGTGGGACCAACTAGTGGGGTCAGAGGGTACCATGGGCAATCCATGACTGCAGGAAAAGTAGTAGTTTGATGAGGAGAACAGATATTGGAGGGTCAGATATTCCTGGAATGTGCTGGTGTATCTGTGCTGTTTTGATTCTTGTAATGATGCGCTACTGAATAAACTCAAACATGGAACAAAAATGTGTATGCATGTGATGTACGGGGGAGGAGGGAGGGAAGGAGGGAGGGAAGGAGGGAGGGAGGGAGAGAGAGAGAGAGACAGACAGACAGATAGACAGACACGTGTCAACTCTAAAACTTGCCACAATGTGTTCTTACACAGTGGTTGTGGAAAGAAGCCAGGGGGGATCTACAGCGGGGAGACAGCTGTGAAGTGATTTCCAGTGGACAAAAGACGACAAAGATGTTTAAGGCCACGTCAAGCATAAAACATTGAGACTCTGTGTTAAGACAGCACTGGAAAATTAAAACAAATGTAACAAACATTGTATGACTATCTAGGCAGTGGTAGAATCCATTTTCAGAGACTTGAGAACTCTAGAGTACTAGGAATAATTTGTATAAACTGAATTAGCTCATGGAAATCACAGCAAATATGAATGATGGTTGACTGTATGTAATGAGGTTGTTATTCCAACTTTGCTTCTTGGACATAGAACCTAATATCATTCACAAAACTTTTCTCGGGGACTGGAGAGATAGATGGCTCAGAGGTTAAGAACCCTGACTGCTCTTCCAAAGGGCCTGAGTTCAATTCCCAGCACCCATGTGGTGGCTCACAGCCATCTATAATGAGATCTGGTGCCCTCTTCTGGCCTGTAGGCATACCTGGAAGGAATGTTGTATATATAATAAATAAATATTTTTTTTAAAAAACTTTCCTCAGTGCTCTCATGAAGGAAGACATCAACATTTCTAAGAGACTCCACAGTGATGTATCCTTCTGACATTATCATTGAGTCCTTGGGCATTGCTCACAGGGTCAGAGGGATTGCCTGGGTCTGACTGACAGTGGGCTTAATATTGCCACACCCCATCCATTCACTAAGGATCGGTGGTGCTGCTCTGGAGCAAGGACTGGGCACTGCTGCTCTCCCAGCATCACCAAGTGCTTCCAGGCTGCGGGAATGCTGTGCCTACTATTGACAAAACTGACAAGAAACCCCCCCCCCCCCCCCGGCATTCACAACACCTTCAGCATCACCCCGGTGGCACGCTGCAGGTGCTGCTGGAGAAACTGTGGACAGCCCCGGCAACCTTCCTTGCTTCGTTACTCTTAGCCACCTGTCTTCCAGTTGTTGCTTCCTTGACTTCCCATTTTCTGTCTCTTTGTGGGGGATCAAGGAGCACCCATTCTAATATTAATCTTTGCCTTCTAACAGAATCTGCATACCCATCACACATGTTACAGCGTTGTCAGATCTCCCATAGACACGGAGTCAATGCCAGTGACCGCTCCTTTTCCTGACTAGTGGAGCAGAGGAGCAGAGGATAGGAGAATCCACAAAGGTAGACACGAGAGACACAATGATGAGAAACAAGTTCTTTACTTTCCACAGGGTCAAGAACAAGATAATAACAGACTGGGAAGTTATCAACAAGCTCTCCAGATAACAGGGTGCTTACTGTGTGGGCATGCAGAGAACAGGAAGAGCCAGGAGAGATCTGAGCTCTCTTGCAGAAACATCTCAGCTCTTAAAGGGAACAGGAAAACTGGGAAAGAGGTCCGTATGTTGGGAAAGGTTGTTAGACTTGATTCTGGAAATGTTTCTTTTCCCAACTGCACCGATCAGGTCAGCAGCAGCCCCCAGAGCTGTGGCCACAGCCTGAGCCCCCAGACTGCTGACCACTAGCACGGTCACAGGAACTGCTACGGTCACAAGAACTGCCACGGCCACAGGAACTGGAGCTCCTGCGCCTGCACCTGTGGGACCTGCGCCTGTGGTGGCTCAGGATGCAGCCTCCCTCAGAGCTGGGGACACTGCAGCCCCCAGAGCTTGTAGCACAGCAGGAGGAGGCTGCAGGCAGACACTGTGCTGTGCTCTTTGGGGGGCACTTGGGGGAGGGGCACTTGGGAGGAGGCTGGCACTGCTTCTGGTTCTGCTGGTAGGACATCTCGGCAGGAGTCAGTCTGGGAAAGCAAAGCAAATGTCTTTAGGCCAGTGTCTCCCTTGGGAATGGTTTCATAAAGCCCTGTCTGCTCCTAAGACTTGCTGCTCCCTGAGCTGTGATCTCTGCAAAGACAAAGGGTATCTGGTCTCCATGACCTGCAAGCCACTGCCTTCCTCTTGCCCTGCTGGCAGGAGGGAATTCTGATACTCTGTTGAGCTGAAATAAATACAGGCAATGGGAGAATGGCTCCTGCAATGTTCCCTGGGCAGATGCAGACTCTCAGGAGAGCGCAGGGAATGCTGGGAGCCAGGACTCTGCTGTGTCACAGGCTCTGATGAACCCAAAGAGGCTCCTGTCTGTGTTCTCCTCCCTGTTCATTGTCCCCAACAGGTAGTCTTCCTGCTGAGTTCTCAATAAACACTTCTGCCTCCTTCCCAGTCAAGTCCGGTTTCTCTTCTCTGCACACCCTAGATGAGTCCCTCTCCCTGGTCAGGTACTCACCAGATGCAGCAAAGGCAGGAGGAGAAGGCTGAGCTGAAGAGGCTGTGGATGAATGGTCCAGGGCAGCAGCCCTTTTATCCTTAGCAGGCTGTGATGCAGAGCCCAAGCATGCTGCTGCTTTCCCAACCTGGGAGTGACAGAGCCAGCACTTCCAGTATCTTCCTCATGCTTCCAAATTCCTGACAAGAGACCATTAAGTCACCTTTGCTATTGCTTCCCTGGCATACCAGAGACCTGCCATTTCTTCTTTCATGCATCCAGCTCAAACTTTAAACTGTCTGTCTTTATTTTTGCAGGGCAGTGTGAATGTAGAGATGCATAGAATTCATTTCTTGCCCTTCAGCACTTCAAATTTAGCTGAAGAGATAGAGGAGTAAATATTTGATTTGGTCAGATGTGATTAGCTCTTGACTATCAAGAGTGTTAAATCATCAAACCACTAGGGCCTGGGAGTGGGATGCATTTGCTAATGTATAGAGAATGGGTCCTAGACCCCATGGAAGGCAGAACTGAAGTTCAGGTAGGATATGCATAAGAGGAAAAGCCATGAAGGCTACTAATATCACTCCAATGTAATGTGGCCAAGAAGGGTGTCCATATTTATCTTCTGAGGAATATTTGGTATGGAGTATGAAGGGATAAAATGATCTTGAGTATGGAATAATGAAGATGATTGATGAATGGCAATAACTTTTAAACATGCTGCTAATGATTAGGTTGATGATATGGGAGTACTGTGTTCATCACAATTAATGAAATTATCATGCCAACCTCCAACATTTATGTACTTGTTTTTAACAGAGAAAAGACTTTTTTGTTTTCTTTGTTTGTTTTTATTTATTTATTTTTTTAGTACATTGCAGTGGAATAGGCAGTGTTTTGAGAATACCTTCCTTGGGGAGATGTAGAAAGAGTCGACTCTTTCCTTGTAAGTTCCAAACAATAAAGCAAAGCTTGACTCCAGTAGGGTGAAGCCTGGTGAACCCATGGACTGAGTGGGCTACTATAAAGATGGGGAAAGAGGTGCATGCAGGAATGTGAAAGACCACTGTACTGGAAAGTCTCGGCCCAGCATGGATGATGGCGTCTCCGTAGTCACCTAGATGGAGTTCCTCTCAGTTAGTCATCCCAGCCCATGCCTTAACCCTTCCCAAGACTGCCTGGTCATGTGTAGTTGGGGCAGAACTGCAATTGCAAGGAAATGGGGCCAAGAGCTCCTGGAACTTCAGATGAAGGTCCAAGGACCCTTCCTACTCTCCCTTTTCTCTGGAGGGACATCAGCAGCCATCAGGAAGCTGGTGATGATTTTTATGTTTTTAACCAGACACAGGTGATCTGATGAAGATGGATGGCACTTTGCTCAGTAGCTCCCACTGTATGACAGACAGAAATGAGCACTGCCTGTCTATGGAGGATGATTTTTATGAAATATGAATTTTCTTTTTCTACCAGAACTCAATATACTATTAGAGACAAATTTGTCTTTGGGTTCATATGCTATCATTACTATTTGGCTATTTGTTTCCCATATTGCCATCAGAAGTATAGCAGAGCACTGTTTATATTTAAACTAAATTATAGTTTTTAAATTGAGATCTATTCCTTGTATCCAGATTTGGAAGGGCCATGCTTACGTAAATATATTAAAGAATGAACGTATTTTACTTCATACCGTCTTCCCTCCTCTCCCTTTCTAGCTTTTCTCCTGTCTGCTTTGTCGCCTACACAGTTTTGCTGCTACTTTCATGCCACACACACACACACACACACACACACACACACACACACACACATTTTATGTATGTATGTGAAATACAGGATCTACCAAAGAGACAAAACAGGATATTTGTCTTTCTGGGACTTTACTTCACATAAGGGAATAACTTTCAGCTGCATCCATTGGGTGATAATTTTTAATTGAAACCCTTTTATGACAAATCTGTGCTTGCTCTCTATATACTTTAGTTTCTGGGCTTTTGAAACAAAAACCCCTATCATGATGTACTTTACTCTATTTAAAATGTGGGGATTTCATACTTTCTTTGGAAATAACCACAGAGCCATGAATTGCACTTGGTCTTAATGGGTGAGAAATGAAAGAAAGTGGAGAGATTGAGTAGTTCTCCTTTCTGATTTTCTTCTGACTTCAGGTATTTCTTGCCCCAAGAATATTTTCAAAGCTTAGATCATTAATAATGCTGAAGTGTCTAATAGCTTAGCATTCTGTAGCTTGTTACTGTACTAGAAGAGATTATCTGTCACCCATTCTTTGTTGAGAAAATTCTCCCTGATCTCAAGCACTTGGATATTTGGTATCCAGTTGGTGGCGTTCTTTGGGGATCTTAGGTGGTACAGGCTTGCTAGGGGACATGCAGCACCAGAAGTAGACTTTGAGAGTAAAAGCCATGGCCTGTTTCTAACTTGCTCCCTCTTCTTATTTCTTTCATTTGAAAATGTGAACTCTAAACTTTCTGCTCCTGCCATCATGGCTGCTGTGTGGTGCTGTGAATATCCTGCTGTTCTGAACTGCTGTTCCTCTGGAAGAGCAAGCCCAAACCAGCTGCTTCTGGAGTGTTTCAGTGCCACAGCAGTAAAGCAGCTCATGGGCATATTAAAGGTACCCTCTCATATCAGTCAGTAGGGAAGCTGAAGGTCACCTTATCATGTAATGTGGAGGCCAGGAGAATAGGATATGGGCAGAAAGCTAGCTTAAGGAAGGTGTGTTTCTTTAGAAGATACAGAATTCTGGGCCTTCTAAAAGGTTTATGCTGTCTGTCCCCTAGCCTGTGACTCCAGTTGGAATTAAGTCCTCTCTCTTGCCCAGAAATCTCCAGTACTTTCCCTGACTTCCCTCCCCTTCCTAATTACTATCACTAGTATCTCTTCTCAATGAAATTCCTTCTGCTTCCAAAAAAAATCATTCCTTATTTTTCATTAATAGACTTATACTGAACACCATTACTATCCTTTACCCAAAGATATAGCACCAGGGGCAGGTAGACTAAAGTCTTGTTGATTGGCTTGTTGTCATGATGGAGAGACTAGAATTTCTGGGGACATCAAGACATGGCTGTTGGGGACTAGAGAAATGGCTTAGTAGTTCAGAGCAATTGGTGTTCTTGCAGAGGACTTAGGGTTGTTTGCCAGTGCTCACATGCTGGCTCACAAACATCTTAACTTCAGTTCTAGGGGATCTAATGTCCTCTTCTTACCTCCATGGGCACTAGTTATGAACATATGTATACATGCAGAAAAAGCTCTCATACATATAAATGACCATTTTAAAAAGACAGAAATGATTGTTTTAAGAATTGAACTCAAGTTATATAATTTGGGAAGTTGAACTTTTCCTGGACTTGGTGCTGTCATACAATTATCAATCTTTATCATTGTCAACCAGAAAGATGATAAGGCTTCTTCTTAAAAATTTAAAAATCTTCATGATTTTAAACTAGACCAATGAGACAGGCCAAAGCTATAAATGCTAAAGAGGTGGTAGTCACTCACATTAGCTAAAGGACTGGATGTCTGGCAGTGTGTGGTTTAGACACACAGCACTTTGTGGGCTTTCAGAATAACCTTGGTCGTGGCTTACCCCTCGTGGCCAGAGTCAGCATGACTGTTGGAGGTCTGTGAAATGTGTGAAACTCTTGTATTCAACAGAAGATTATCATAGCATTTGCTCTTAGAGCCAGCTCAGCTCCTTCCAGACTGTGGACTGCTCTTTTTTTCTTAGCAGTTTCTTTAGGCCAGTCATCCAAACCAGCCATAAAGATACAGTGGTTATCACAGATCCACAGTGTATTCACTGTCCTCATTCTTTGGCAGATTGAACAACTACAGAACAATTAATTATATAAAGATATTGAGTGCCAAAAGAAATTCTAAGAGCTATAGGGTTTATAAGAAGAAAATGATATTGGAACCTAGATTTCCTACAAAAATGTCTCTTATGGCTTCATGTCTATGGTCATCAAAAGCAAGCTTTGTCTCACAGCAGCTAACCTCAGTTTTTTTTCCTATGGGTTATATAGACATCAGGAAGAGATAGGGTTAGGTAGCAAGAATTGAACAAGAACATATATTACACTTTTGAGCTAATTCAAAGTATCAACCTATATGTTCCAGTGGCTTTCAGTGCATAATCTCACCTCTCCTTATGCCACACAGGGTTGCCTGAAAGGCTCTTTTCCTAGTTGTTTATCTGGGAGATTCCTGAGACACCTGAAGATGGAGATCATTAATCTTACCTCTACCATGGTGAACTGTCTTGTCTCTCACTTCCTTGTCTTTATGAGATCACGTGATCTACAGAGCAACCATCCTGTGATGACTGACAGCTCATAGCTCTAAGTTTCTGATCGCTCCCTTTCCCACCCCTTCCCCGAGAACAAAGACTCCAATCCCAGTAGCCTCACCCTGAATAGCCTTCTCTCTATATGGTTTCAACACATACAGGAAATACAGAGACTTGTCTAGCTGGAGGAATCTTGGTGGAATTTTACGGCTTAGTCATTCTAATTGGTACTACAGGAAGGATCAGTACAGGATTCCTTTGTAGCATATTTTCAATATTCTTCCCAATAATCCAGGATGAATTAATAACACAAAAATAATCTGTTTTCTTTACAGTTCGGTCCCTATCATCCCAATTCCATCCCAAAATGAAGAGGCAGCTGGAGAGCCACTATCTTCAATGCCAATCTGTAGACATGTGCCGTAAAGCTTTTATATAGATTATATATAGATGCTTATTCCCTCCTGTGATTGAGTTGTACTATTTGAAAATATTCATATCTTCATCGTCCTCTCTGGGAAAGTTCTAGATGGACGCAGCATGTAAGGGAAGCATAGACTAGAGTTTTATTCTAACATTGAGATGCTATCTAAAGAATCAGAACTGAAAATCAAGAAGACCTTTATCCACTTGACATTTCCTGAGATACTGTGCTTCAACACATCACAGGGGGAAAAGGGTAAAACAAAAGCAATCACTTCCTGTTTTACTCTGCTGAACCTAGGACATTTAAAAGGCTCTAAGAAGGTCTTGACACTAAGGGAGCATCTTGTAGATTCTTGGTTTCCTATAGCATCAGTTCAGAACAATAAGTTTTATGATTCCAGGCCACAATGGACCAGCCAGAAGCAGTCATTTAAAGTAGCATCAGTTTTACAATGAACACACATAGGTACTACACAGTTACTTAGGAGTGGAAACAGGGTGGATGTGCTACAGGAAGGGTGTGTACCAGAGCACATGATGAATTCCTGTAGGTCAGAGAAAAAGTCTTCCTCGGATAGGAGCATCTGAGAAGTTAAAAAGGATAGAGAGGAACTTAGGTGTGGATGAAAATCACGCCCATGTGCTACTCACCTGTAGTGCACGGAGAAGGAGGAAGAAGGAAACCCCTGGGAGGCAGATGACATGGCCAAAGTCCTTAGGCTTAACGTGCCGTGTCTCCCTTCAATTTGTCACTAAAATTCTTTCATTCATGTTGTTTTCTTAAGACTTATTATTTTTCTTGAATGTGAGGAGAGGGGTTGACACATTAGAGCCATGGAAGGTGTGTTCAAGCTCTGGAGCAGGCACGTCACTTGGGAATTCTCAGTGCTTACGTGATACAGTCTCGGGAAGCTGTTATGCCTATGGGTCTCAGTTTGACTCAGGCTCATGCATTGTGGGGCTGGCAGCTGCAGAGTGGTTGAGATTGAAAGTAATAGGATGTTGGAAAGAATGCAGTGTTATTTGACAGAGGTAAACAGAAGCTGCCACCAGAAGAATAGGGTGCCTCGGAAAACAAGAAGATCTTGCTGAGTGAAAGGCTTTATAACAATTAGACCCAAAGCCATGCCACTAAGATCAGGCCACTAAGATCAGGCCATGGTGAGAGCCAGAGACCAGATATTTCCTGGCACATGTGGTTTAACAACACACAAAGATTAGAATGTATAGCACGTGCATAATGTTCTAGGGTACCCCAGTGCTTTGAAGGACTTATCCGCTCCTCCAATCATCACTATTGCCCTGTGTGACTTCTTCAGGAGTGTAGAGATGATGGAGTAGGAAAAGCTTCATCCAATTGTTTTACTGGGTCGTCCAGTTCTGCTTCTCTGGTGACCAAGTCCCTGACCGCTGCAGAAGTGATAGGAGCTGATGCTCAGGGACTGTGCCCACTGGATAGGTCAAGCCTGTGGTTGCTCAGGCAGAAACACTCTCCAGAGTTGAAGATGGGCATCCCCCAGAAGTAAAGGACAGTGAGAAGGGAGTGAAGCAGGAACCAGGCAGGATATTGGGTGGGTACTGTGACAGGCACCTCTGGTGGTCTTGGCTTGTCCTGATTTTACTTCTGAACACCTTAGGGGAAGGTTAGACGCTGCATGGAGTAAAAATGAAAACTATGGCATGTGAGGGCACTTGCTCAAAAATTGACATTTTTTTCTGTTTCAGGGGTGTGGCCTTGAACCCACAGGTTAGGAATAGTTCCTGGGAAGACAGGGAAAAGAAATAACAAGTCGAGGGATCCCGAGTCCAATGACAACTGACTGAATCTTCCAACTCTTTTCTGCTTTACTTTGCAGATGGGAAGTAGGGATAGGGTAAAATGTGGGTAGCAAGCATTATTTAGTGGACAGCTTTCTTAACTTGCCCCCAGGCTTGTGATGGCAAGTATAAAGTACCTAGAAGAGGGAAGAGATTTAAAAATCCCAGATTATTAAAATATTTGTATTGCAATCTATAGTGCTGCTCGATTTTTATTCATTAAAGTAATTTAACTTTTGAATTAGTTCCTATTGAGCTAATGGTCTGGTGTGTGGGTGAAAGGTAATAGTAAAATAGTTACGATCCAACCAAGGATGCTGTAGTCAGTCCTTGGGCCTGAGGTCAGAGACCTAGCATCTGAGTCCCTAGGGCTCAGTATCTGGGCGAATGAGAATGTGAAGGAGACAGGGACCTTAATCTCAAGCCCTTCACTAATAGGCTGCTTAACCTATCCTTCGCCTTCTTAGCTGTTGTCTTGGGAATGAAGCATGCAGATGTTAGAATAGCATTTTACACCCATCAAATCAATGCTTAGGGTGTAGTTCTTTAGAATATTTTCTTCAGAATCGGGCACTGGTAATCAGGTCTTTCGTGGGGTATCTTGTATGGTTGTCAGCTAACAGTGCTCAAGTGGTTGTAGATGTTGGTCTACTGGGCAATCACTTCAGGGGGTCTTGTTTTATTCAAATAATCATATTAGCTGGTAAGGAATCCACAGCTTTCTATCCACTGTGGAAACAAAAGCAGAACCTCTTTTCTGAATTAACATGTCCTTAGACTTCAATTTTGAAGTCAAGATACTTTTAAAATATATATGTTGGTTTAGCTTAGCAGCCCATACAGTGAAATGTCTCTCTGTAGTTAGCTTATTCACAGTCATAAAATTCAAAGAAAATACAATAAAAGACATAAACCAGACTTTTTGTGTATTTTTCATGTTTATATGGCTTTTTGATTTATTTCTTTTACTTTTATTTTTTAATTTTTGGTTATTTTGGACAGAGTTTCTCTATGTATCTTTGTCATGGATCTCACTCTGTGGACCAAGCTGTCCTTGAACTCATGGAGATCTGCCTGCTTCTGCCTCCAATGTGCTGGGATTAAAGGCATATGCCACCATGCCCAGCTACTCTATTTTTTTTAAGGACTTACTGTATCCTTTTCCCCTCCCAAATCTGTGTATATTTTTAAACACACTATAACTTTTTTTAGAGGGTTGAAGGTTGTCTGAATCTGTATTTCTTATATATCTGTCTTTTTCTGAGCACATGAGTCTTAACTATGCTAAGTAGCATGGCTAGGGTTAAAGTTGCTACTTTAACACCTGGCTCTGCCCATTCCTTAGCTTCCTGAGATTCTAGCTTCATAGTGGAGGTACTGGCAGGAGCCATGCTCATTGCCACAACTCTGTGCAGTTACAAGGTCCCTGCCACCACCAAGAAACATGCCACCAGCTACTCATAAACACCACTTAAGTGTTTGGTGGTAGGACCTCTAAAAAGAGCTGCAAGGTTTTTGTATCTAAAGCCTTTCTTAAATGTGTCATACCTCTGCTTGCTGCCAGCAAAGAGAACCTACCAAAGAAAAGATAGTTACCAAGAAGCCGCGCTTGACTCTGTTCTTGTCTGTCTACAAGTTCTTAAGCTTTCTCAAGCTTTATGTAAAAATTCTTGCCAAACATTTGGGTGCCATTCATAAACAGAGACTGTGCTTTCATTTCCCGGCCACCCAAATCTGAATAAACAGAAACATTACTAATAACAACATTGTTTGACCAATGGCTCAGACATATTTCCAGCTAGCTCTTACATCTTAAATTAATACATTTCTACTAAACTGTATATCACCATGAGTCTGTGGTTTATTGATAAGGTTTTGACATCTTTCTCCTTTGACACTACACAGTGTCTGCCTGACTCTACCTTCTTTCTCCTCACATTCAGTTTAGTTTTTCTGCCTAGCTATATTCAGCCCTATCATAGACCAAAGCAGATTCTTTATTAGTCAATGATAATAAAACATAATTGCAGAATACAGACGAAAATGCAACATCAACTTTTGTTTAATACTCCTGCCTTGGAAGAAAATCAGATGTTTCTCTTACAGACTCACTGGTATGGGGACTTCAAGTTCATAGAGGTTCATAGTGGGCCAGTATCACATAACTACCCATTGAACAAGTGAATTAATGAATGGGTGGTTTGGGGTTTGCACCACAAGTCCCCCATGAAGACAGGAACTTTGTCTCTACAATCACTGAGATCTCACATAGCTGGGGCACTTTTGCAGCAGGACATACTTGAAATAACTTCTGGCTCCACTGATTGCAGTGATGACTTAGATCCAAACTAATAGTTGAATGATCTATAATTTTTAAAGACTAAACTTATTTTTATTGACAGTTTTACACATTTATAAATGCATTTTGGTTGCACTTAGCCCTCATCATGCCCTGAAACCCTTGTCATTATCCCACCTTCCTATAGTGCCCTCCCCACTCTCATATCTTTTTATTTGTTTTCGTGCCCTACTGAGTTTAATCAGGGTCCTACATGTGACCATGGGTATGTTGCTATCTACCATAATATAGAAGTGGGGCTGCCAATGTCTATATCACTGAGGAAAATTAATATTCTTCCATCTCCTCACAGAGTGGTGAAGCCCCAAGAGTGTTCCCATTCATGACTGGATGTCAGCAGGCGTTGATTCTGGATCCACCTCTCTATGTCTCGAAAGGGGATTCACCAGCATCAGGACTTCTCATGGCAGTGCTGGATTGCTAAGCCTGACTCTGGTTCCTGGCAGATAACATGGTACAGGCTTTAAGCTGCAAACCAAAGGTCTGGAACTGTTTCTAAAGTAGAACTGTGCTTTGCCTATCAATCTTATCATGTCTGTCCTGAACTGGCTTCAGGGCCATGAGGTATATCTGGGGTTTGGCTCCGGAGCAAAGACACCGTCCATGTAATTTTGCAAGCTCTTAGGATTCATGGCAAATCCTTCCCTAGGAGATGTCTTTGCTACTATTTCAAAGCATAACCTAACATTCTCAAGCCCATAGCCTGCTTCTCTTCAACAGCCTCTCAGACTGTGAACAGCGAGTGGTGGGTAACTTGAACACAAAGTCTGTTACAGCATTAACATCTCAGCTCTAACTGCTTTGGAAGACATTGTCTTAGCCAGCTTCCACTAAGGCCTTCTCTTGGAATTATTTTGATTCCCAAGTCTTAAGAAAATAAAACTTTGATAGCAAAGGAGAGAAAACAAATTTCTAGTTTCTTCTTTTTTTTTATAATTTCCCAAGAACCTAGGATCTCATTAGAATTTAAATGTATTCATACATTACTGGACATATGAGTTTCCCTTTTATAATGTCCCCAATTAGATCTTCTTCACACTTTTTTATTTTAGCTCAGTCTGTGATGACTCTTTAGAAGTCTGTGCTTTCCTGATTAACATCCAGCTTTAGTGTTGACTCTGTCCCCTGTAGACTGTTAACCATAGACTTGGCAGCCCAGATGAAATGTACATTCAGGGTAACCAAGACCAGTGACTTCAGTCCTGAGGGGAAGCTGAGTGTCACCTGCAAGGTGCAAACTCTGGCAGATCAGGTCCTTAAAACTGGCTCATGTGGTTTGATTTTCCAATGATGTAAATAAAGTTAAAGGAAAAACATTGGAGATTAAAGTAAGCACAAGGGAAACTCACTATATTTTCATATCTCTGAGAACATTTTAGAGGAAAGTGGGTTTGACAGAGATCAGGAACACAGGTCCCTCAGCATAACACTGGGCTGCTATGAAACCCTGGGAAATCAATCCATGTTGATCCCCTTCATAAAGATGGAAAAGGGCAATGTTCAACCCAAGCGTCGGAGTAAGGACTACAACAATCACACATGTCAGACCCTCGGTGCACAGAATCAGTAGGCCAATCTCTGGCCTTGACATGCGCAGTTTGGAACCTGGAAATGATTTCATTTTTCTTCATTGCTTTCTGCATTGTTTCTGTTTGCAATCGTGGTTCGTTTCTTACTCTGTTTCAATTTGAATTAGAAACATTCTTTACGCTGCCAGTTTTTGGTGCTGTTGCTGTAGACCCCTTAGAAAATGAGGTCTGGCTGGGGCTCCTGGTCCCTCTAAAACCATTTCTATCAGCTACACTACTGGAGCTCTGGGTCTTATGTGGTTGGAAAAGAAAAGGCCCAAGATTGTCCAGGCAGTAGCTTCAGTGTTAGGAGCTTCAGCAGCCTTGGGAGCTGGGGCCACAAGAAAGCACTGAGCACTTAACTTTAGGGGCCAGTGCCCCTGCTGGTTTTGTTGGCAGAGCATCTGAGCAGGAGTGAATGTCCCTAGAATAAAATGAACAGAAGCACAGGAGACCCTCTTCAGTGTCTTTCTTCTCTGAGAGGTTTCATGCATCTATTCTTTTCATTCGAACTCAGAAATGTCAGAAGTAAAGGACATTGGCCTTATCAAAGGAAGAACCCGTTTTCCTTCAGTCTCCGGCTAGCAAAGAACATTTAGACTTTTCTAGTTGTTTTCCAATCATCTCTGTTTCCATGTCATCTGGGCTGAACTAACATGGGAAAGCTTCCTGGATCAGGTCTGGAAGGATGAGCAAATCTTTCAGAACACAAACAGAAAGAGAGTAGGGCTGACTGTGGTCTGTGACATTTGTAGTGACAGAACTCCGGAAACATCCACTAAGGTGCTCATCACCTCATCACCCCCTTTGCCTTCCTGCTGCCTTCCTTCCACACACGATGTTCCTGCTCTTATGAGGGAGGCTGGTTTGGTCTCCTCAGCCCTACCATCGCAAGAAGAGTCTCCAGCTAAATATTCATCAAACTCGTGAACATCAGGTCTTGTGGACCAAAGAGCTGTAGCCTCTGAGGCATCAAACATCCCTAGCTCAGCAAAAACCTTCATCTTTCAGGTTATAGGGCAAGGCGGGTTGCAACAGGACAGGAAGCCCTGACATTTACCTATGACTTCTACTTAGGCAACAGTATGAGACTAGCAAAGACCATGTTTGGTTCCTGGCAGTCGAATTCAGCGTAGAGTGTGTGGCACACAGTCTGCCCTAGAGTAATTAGCTATGTAACTGCACTAGAAAATACTATAAATTACTAACCATGAAGTCTGCAGTTCGCTGGTGAATTTGTGTAAACAGAATCATATGTATTTTCCCTTTATGTCATTTTAATTTTGAAGAAAAATCTTTAATATTAAGATAATGACATTTTATAGTTCCCTTTATAAGTACAGCACAGTTGGGAGCACAGCCTTTTTTTCCCACAGCATTAGAAAATGAGCTAAAAAATTATGGGGAAGAGAAGGAGGGGGATGGATCTCTGGAACAAGATGCTTCTACTAGAATTTCTTAGACAATCAAGTCCTGTGTGATGGGGGAAAGTCATTTATAGGGTGTGCGGGAGATGTGCACATTTATATCTCAGCCCTGAGCAGGAGGGGCACTGATACTGGGCCCTCGGTTTGTTCTCACATCATTGTTATAGATACAGCGTGGAGATGTGGGTAGCTGCCAGTCACTCACTGTGCCCATCCCTATCACAACAGTTTGGAAGTGGATGAGAGAGCTAAGTATTCTGACTGAAGAAGCCAGTCTTTTGAAGAAGTTGTCAAACTCTCCCTCCGTCCCTCCTTTCCTGCATCCCTCCCTTTCTCCATCCCCACCTCTGTCCCCTCCCCTTTACTTCCTTGTTTTCTCCTATTCTTCCTTCTCTAGAATATGCTGAGTCAAGCAGCATCTTGTCATGCTCATCCCAGGCCATCCACATCATCCTGGGAAGATGGGAAGACTTTTCCTAGGTGGAGTCACATGACTCCCCAATTACCAGTGACTCAGCCTTCCTTCACACCTTCTGTGCTAACTTTTCCATCCTGTCACTCGCTCCATATTTGATGCATCACAATGATGTAACACACCACACACGGTGCAGCACTCTAGAAGTATCCTTAGCAACACCCATGTAGTGGGCCAGGCAAACACCATGAAAGAAGCATGAGCCATAGAGGCGAGAGCTTCACTGTTGGTGTATGGCGGCAGTTCTGTCACCTAAGACCATCAGAAAACATGGATATTTACATTACAATTCACAGTAGTAACAAGCTACAGTTATGAAGTAGCAACAAAAATAATTTATGATTAGAGGTCACCACAGCATGAGGATCTGTATTAAAGGGTCACAGCGTTAGAAAGGTTGAGAAGGTGCATAGAAATGAGAGTGAGGGTCTCTGATTATGTTCTGCAGCCCCAACCATATGTCAGACTCCGATCAGAACCGTGAGAACAGTCCCAGGGCTGTAGCTGCGTGGTTTGTCCCTGGGACGTCAGTCTGATGGCAGGACTGAGAGGGCCTCCTAGAACCCAGGCCATCCACATCAGCAGGGAGATGGTGCTAGGGTGTGGGGGTGGGGTCGCGCGGGGTGAACTAAGGAATCTGAGCTTGTTAGGTATATTTATTTTGGAAGTAGATGTTTCTGAATTTAGACCCTGGATCTCTGAGTAACTGTTGGTGTCTGGGGGTAGAAAGACACCAACAAGTGAGAGGACAACAGAAGACATAAGAAATCTATGATAGCCGGGCGGTGGTGGCGCATGCCTTTAATCCCAGCACTCGGGAGGCAGAGGCAGGCGGATCTCTGTGAGTTCGAGGCCAGCCTGGTCTACAAGAGCTAGTTCCAGGACAGGCTCTAAAAAAGCTGCAGAGAAACCCTGTCTCGAAAAACCAAAAAAAAAAACAAAAACAAAAAAACAAAAAAACAACAACAACAAAAAAAACAAAAAACAAATCTATGATATCTGAGCTAACATGGCTCAAAAATTCAAACAGACTGAAGGGCCTCGTGCAGGTAGCTCAGTGATGCCCATGTCCACCGACAGAGCTGCGGGTGGCCCTGGGGACGGGGTGGTGCAGCAAGGCTGGGGTGAGAGGGAGCTGAGCTGAGCTGAGCGCTGAGTCATCCTTTCTGGGTGTGGTTATTGAGGTCTGTAGTGGCAGAGTTCAGCAGTGGTTCGCCCAGGGTTTGGAAACTGTAGTGTGGTGAATGGTCCAGGGTTTCCCAATGCATTTCAGTATAATACCAGAGATACGTGGCTCTCTGGAAATCACATCCAAGAGCAGAGCAAATCTTTTAAATCAGAAGCAGCACTTACAAGGATGATGACTTAAATAATCATTTAAATATTAATCACTTAATCACAATAATTTAAAATTAAATTGTGAAAAAATATGTCTGATTATCCCATTACAGGAATAGTTAAAGGTCTAAGACTTCCCTTTTTGATGACAAATAGGTTATTGTCATGTGAAGAAAGAAGCAGAAGTGTTGTTGGGGCTGTGGAGGAAGAAGGGAGATTGGGGGAGGGCTATGGAGAGAGGAAAAAGGAGACTGGGAGGGCCGTGGAGAGAGGAGAAGGGAGATGGGGGAGGGCTTGAGGCCAGAGGCATGCTCCTGCACAGACTTTTTCTCATTGGTGCTAACAGATGATGTTTGAGGAAGCTGTGAAATGCTTGTCTTTTCCTGGCCCCACCAAAACCACTGCCTCAAGGTCTCAATACTCTGTCCAAACTGGTGTCTTCTCTGGGTCTTTTAAACAAACGGCAGCGTCCACTCAGAGAACTAGTGGTTGCTTCCTAGGGTATAGGCCATGGTATTTCACTGCTTGTAAAATTAGGAACTGTCATTTCTGGACCCAAATTCTACTTCTCTGACTCCATGCTCACCCTGTAGGGCCCAGCATTGAGTGTACAGCAGACAATAAAATCATGAAATGAGTAGATGGGCCCAGGGGTTAGAACTCTATTATTGTCTCCATCATGAAGCCTGCGGATCCACACATCACTAGGACCTCCTCTTGTTCTTTGTTCCTCCCAGCTCCCCAGTCTTGGTGTTCCACTCAGCACTTTATTGGTGACCCTTCTGTCTTCTCTTCGCCCCAGTAAGAGTGAGCCAGAGTGGAGGCTCTGCTGTGCTTCTGAAATGGGGGTGCTTCTGAACCTCTGAATCTGGTTGTAAAACTTCTGTCAGATGGCAAGCTCTGACCCTCTAGTTCTGTCCCGCCTGTGAGACACCATGAGAGGCTGTACAGTGCTGTGGGAACTTTGCCTGGTGTCACTCATATCTACTGTGTGACATCTTTCAGGCCACCGCAAGTGTGCACAGCTCTTCCTCATCCTGGGCTGCTCTCCTGTCTGCAGCCTGCCAATCATCCTGCCTCCTGCGGTTTAATACACACCTTAAGGCCAGAGCTGTATCTCCTGCTTCAATGGATACTTTGATTTTTAGACTTGGACAGTAGATGTCTAAAATTAAACTCTTTTCAGGTTTTTTGATTATGAAAGTTTGAGGGAATTCTTCTTCAAATTCATCGAATGCATGAGGTGAACCGTAGTCCTCTTTGTTTTGTCTCCCAGTCTCAAAAATCAAGTTTCTTCTCGTTTACAGTTTAATTCGAGTCGGGACCCTGTGTTATTTCTCTGGCTCTCAGAGTGAGGCGCTCTCTTATTCAGTTGCAGGAACATTATTTTAACCCGAGCAACACCTGCCTTTCACAGTTTAGGACATGGCAGGTCTGTGTGGAGGTTGTAGCTCCCAAGTATTGGAGTTGGGACGGTGTAGAGTGCCAAAGCCATAAATATTTGCCTTTCAAATTGTCCCTATTTTTACTAGTGACAGCATTTCTCCACATCTTTCCCCTAAAAATCCCCTTTTATAGACTCCAGTCACCGGATAGACTAAATTCCAAACCTCTGGCAGCATCACCTACTCTTGGCCTTATTAAACAATTATCTAAGGTTTGCTCCTTTTCCTTGGATCTTCATATGGTAATTGTATTCGCCACCCCTCCATTGTTTTCCTTCCTCTGTCTTGTCTGCTTATGCATATATGCATGTGTGTATGTTTGTATTTATTGTTTGTTTTTTTGTTTGTTTGTTTGTTTGTGTATTTTGCTAGGAGCAGAACCGGGTCTCACACATGCGGACAAGCCAGGAGACCCTAAAGCTTTGTATTCAATTCTTCCTCTGCCTAATGTCTATGCCTTTGCCTCATGTTTCTGACTGCTTTGTAATGAGGACCTTAGAAACAGCTCATTAAAACAAATTATCACAGGTTAGACATTTATGGTGTAGATCAGGATCCTGTCATGTTTCAGAAGAAAAATCTCTTTCAGAGATTTCAGAGCACCAGCCAACAACAGACCATAACCTTTTTTCCCTCTTATTCTGTGGTAAGACTCTCTGCAGCCCTTCCAGAAGCAGGCAGAAGTGGTAGCTTCCATTACTTCCTGTGTACAACTAAAGATTTGCCCCAGTGATGGTTGTAATGGTCAAGGAGCTAAGGATTCTGGGACATGCCCACGGAAGTTCAAGAGTGGCACAGACTGGAATAACATGAGATCCAAGCAGTTGCAGGGTGAACATTTTATTTTTGAATTGGGTATGTATAAGACATATGTAGTCTTCATCTGGAACAGGAGTGGGGACTAGGGCACCCTGGACAACAAAGAGGAAGAGAAGTCCCTAGGAGAGTCAGAACCCTGGGGAGGTGGAGTCAGCAGAGCCTTCCTGAATGGACAAGTCAGGGTGCGCTTTCCTTGGCCTTCCGGATTCTTGTTTCCTCCAAATTCTCTTGTCTCAGCCTTGGGCTCCAGGTCAGCAGCAGCCCCCAGAGCTGTGGCCACAGCCTGAGCCCCCAGACTGCTGACCACTGCCACGGTCACAGGAACTGCCACGGCCACAGGAACTGGAGCTTCTGTGCCTGCACCTGTGAGACCTGCGCCTATGGTGGCTCAGGATGCAGCCTCCCTCAGAGCTGGGGACACTGCAGCCCCCAGAGCTTGTAGCACAGCAGGAGGAGGCTGCAGGCAGACACTGTGCTGTGCTCTTTGGGGGGCACTTCGGGGACGGGCACTTGGGAGGAGGCTGGCACTGCTTCTGGTTCTGCTGGTAGGACATCTCGGCAGGAGTCAGTCTGGGAAAGCAAAGCAAATGTCTTTAGGCCAGTGTCTCCCTTGGGAATGGTTTCATAAAGCCCTGCCTGCTCCTAAGACTTGCTGCTCCCTGAGCTGTGATCTCTGCAAAGACAAAGGGTATCTGGTCTCCATGACCTGCAAGCCACTGCCTTCCTCTTGCCCTGCTGGCAGGAGGGAATTCTGATACTCTGGTGAGCTGAAACAAATACAGGCAATGGGAGAATGGCTCCTGCAGAGTTCCCTGGGCAGATGCAGACTCTCAGGAGAGCGCAGGGAATGCTGGGAGCCAGGACTCTGCTGTGTCACAGGCTCTGATGAACCCAAAGAGGCTCCTGTCTGTGTTCTCCTCCCTGTTCCTTGTCCCCAGCAGGTATTCTTCCTGCTGAGTTCTCAATAAACACTTCTGCCTCCTTCCCAGTCAAGTCCGGTTTCTCTTCTCTGCACACCCTAGATGAGTCCCTCTCCCTGGTCAGGTACTCACCAGATGCAGCAAAGGCAGGAGGAGAAGGCTGAGCTGAAGAGGCTGTGGATGAATGGTCCAGGGCAGCAGCCCTTTTATCCTTGGCAGGCTGTGATGCAGAGCCCAAGCATGCTGCTGCTTTCCCAACCAGGGAGTGACAGAGCCAGCACCATCCAGTCATCTTCTGCCTGTTATCTTATTACAATTACCATCAGCAAGGAACCAGGAAGTTTTGATGGCTGTCTGACGTCTTATTTGAGCCTGCTTGGTGAGGGGGACAGGGAGGCTGCTCTGCCACCTTTGCCGTTTTCACTCAGTTCATATTCTTTAACACAAGCTCTGTGCTGTGGTCTTTGCTAGGAAAAAAAGCCATATGATGGCTTACTATAGTGCTTTCTCATCTTCCGTAGATCACGATGTATTGGGAAAGAGATGAAAATATTAATAAACCTACTTGTAAATACAGAGTCAAATATCACATGCCAAATGCTGTAATCTGTCTATATATTATATTGCCAGTCTTGAGTGCATGGTTTTTGGTTTGAACCTTACTTCACCCTCTATGTAAACCAGCGTATCCTGCCATATCTGGATGCTTCAGGGAGCATCCTCTTGACCTCTGGTGATGAGAAGAGTAGGTGAAAATGTTAAAGTGTAACCAAGACTTTGTCTAGATGATAGGGATCTCTAAGAAAATCTCATGGTACTCAGAAATCTAATCAATCGTAGTATTTCTGGGGAAGAGGGAGGTTGAGCTGAATTAACATTTGTTTGAGGTGAACAACTTAGTAGAATTTACAATATTTAAGACTGGTCTACTTGAATGGTCTGGGGCTTTCCTTATTAGAGTGTACTCTGTGTTACCTACAGTTTCAAAGAAAATGCAGGTATCAAGAATATGACCAATAGGGCTGGAGAAATGTCTCATCAGTTAAGAGCACTTGTTGCTCTTGCAGAGGACCTAGCTTCGTTTCGAGCACCCACATGGTTGTTTGTAACCGTGTGCAACTCCAGCTCCTCCAGGACGTCCAGTGCCTCTCTGATCTCCATGGTCTTGAAACATACATGTGGCTAGCACACAGGCATACATGCAGACACTCGCACAGAACAAAATAAACCACAAAAACCCATGATCAAAATGCAATAATTTATTTAAATTATATTTTAATTTATGTAACATATTTAAGATTATTTGACTGGTTATAACTCTTTGTAAAATGTACAGGGTTAAATGTTTTCCCACTGTCTCACTCTCTTATGACTATAAGAGACTAAATGACTGGTTACTTGCTGTTAGAGAAAAAAAATATTTCTTAAAAGAATCTCTCTCTCTCTCTCTCTCTCTCTCTCTCTCACACACACACACACACACACACACACACACACACGAAACTATCAGGAAGGAATCTCCTCATGAAATGCAAGTCCTCTTCTGTAGTGTTTCCAGTTATTTCTACCCATCTGTGGAATCTTTTATCGTGGAGAAGGAACTGTCCCACCCTGCACACAAAAGGCATATGTGAACTGCACCACAGGGTTCCTGATGGGAGAGGTGCCATCTCAGGGAGAATGGGCATCTTGAGATCCAGAGAAGACAGCAGCAGCTCAGAGCCTGATCCACACTGATGGACTGGGAGGAGCTCTTGACTTACTAACACTCATGGGTGTCCGAAGGTAGGCCTGCAGCCTTTCAGGCTGACCTTCTTGGTGCATTCTGCCCAGTTCATATAATTTGTAATTCAGTGGTGACTCTTTCCTTCCAGGTGAGCAGAACTAACTGCCAATTCAAGGTTTTCCTGTTACAATAATGAGGTTTACTTGATGACACTTATTTGAGTCACATCCATGTAAAACTGGAGGAGAGAGACAGACAATAAATACCATAACTCTTGTTACATGTCTGAACAATCCACCTTTATAAGGTGCACAGTTTTTGGTGCATTCAAAAGCTATAATTACCACTAATTTCATAGCAATTTTAAATCTATAAGAGAAAACCATACATGTATAACCTTTTGATTGCTTTTTGCCCCACAGGACACTACGGAAATGATGAGACTCAGGAACAAGAGCCTTCTGGTCTTTTGTCACTTAGTGTATTTTAAAAACCTCTTTCAGTTATTGTTGTAGGAGGTCGCTTGTTTGTTCCCAGCTGCCCAGACTCAAAATAATCACACAGAAACTATTAATTACAATACTGCTTGGCCTTGTGCATATTTCTAGCTCACTCTTATCTCTTAAACTAACACATTTCTATTATTTTATATTTTATCATGAAGCTCGTGCCCTATCGGCAAGGTTCCAGATGGCAGCTTGTGTCTCTCTCCTCTGGCAGCTCCATGGTGTCTTGCAGACTTCACCTTCTTTCTCCCAGCATTCAGTTTAGTTTTCCCCACCTGCTTCTGTTCTGCCCTGTGCAGGCCCAAGACCGTTCCTTTATTAACCAATGGTATTTACAGCATACAAAGGGGAATCCCACATCAAATCATTTCTTAAAATTTCTTCTTAAAAGGGGAACTGGAAAGATGACTCTTAACAGCACTGGGTGCTCTTCCAGAGGACCTGGGTTCTAGTCCCAGCACCCACAGAGTGGCTCACAACTGTCTGTAAGTCTGGTTCCACAGTATATGACACTGAGACCCTTTTCTGGCTTCCGCAGGAACCAGGCATGTAAGCGGTGAACAGACACAGGCAGACACACATGCACATAAAATAAAAATTCAAAGAAGTTTTTAAATGTGGTTTCTAAAAGGTTGTTCCATGTGGAGATGAAGCTACCTGGGCAAATACTTTTGCAATTTTGCTTTCCAGAGTTGTTCCTGGTTCCATGGCCCAGAAGTGAACAAGTGGGCTACAGCTAACTGTGGTTCTGCAGATGGTAGAGAGCGCCACCTTCATTGTCTCCTTTCAACTTTCAGTAAAGGCTTCGTTTGTTCTTCTTTCTTAGTGTCTTGGCAATGTTGGTGTGAGCTTTGCTTCCTTTTCAGTACAGTATCACAGCTACATATTTATCTTTGAGTGTTCTTTCAGCTGCAGTCCATAAACTTTGACATGGTGGTTTCTCCATTATTCTCATAATTTTAAAAAGTGCCTCGTGAATTTCTTCTCTAATTTATCGATTATTTAGAAGTATGTTTTTGTTTTATAAATATTTCTGAAATTTCCAGTTTCCATTCTGTATCCCCACCCACTTGATACTAAGTATGGAACCTAGACCCTGGGGCATGCTAGGCAAATACTCGACCTGTAAGTGACATCTACGGACCAACTTTCACATTGTTTGCTTTTTATTTGCAGACAACACACTCAATTATCAGTGCTGGTCTTAAGTGTGCAGTTTTTTTTGTCTTAACTTCCCAAATAGCTGAAACTTCAGACATGCCCCACAGGCACACATGCACCACAGGCAGACATGCACCACAGGCAGACATGCACCACAGGCAGACATGCTCCACAGGCAGACATGCCCCACAGGCAGACATAGCCTACAGGCAGACATGCACCACAGGCAGACATGCTCCACAGGCAGACATGCACCACAGGCAGACATGCTCCACAGGCAGACATGCACCACAGGCAGACATGCTCCATAGGCAGACATGCATCACAGGGAGACATGCTCCACAGGCAGACATGCACCACAGGCAGACATACCCCATAGGTAGACATGCACCACAGGCAGACATGCTCCACAGGCAGACATGCTCCATAGGCAGACATGCTCCATAGGCAGACATGCACCACAGGCAGACATGCTCCACAGGCAGACATGCACCACAGGCAGACATACCCCATAGGTAGACATGCACCACAAGCAGACATGCACCACAGGCATACCCCACAGGCAGACATGCATCACAGGCAGACATGCTCCACAGGGAGACATGTCCTACAGGCAGACATGCACCACAGGCAGACATGCCCCACAGGCAGACATGCTCCACAGGGAGACATGCCCCACAGGCCTGTCTTCTTTCTGCTTTTGAACTCTAGCTTCAGTCTTACTGGGATGGGAGGAGACACACTGTGTGATCTTTTAGAAATCTAGTTATACTTCTGTTTTGGAGCAAAATTAATTTTTTGCTGCAGAATGTTCCACAAGCATTCTAAAATGTTTGTGATGTCTGCGAAAGATTGGAATGATTTCCTTGGTGGTTAGTGGGTAATTTCTAGAATACCCCTTCCCTTCTGTATGCTGTGTTACACAAACCACATCTTTATTCTTTTTGAGGTGATCATCATAGCTTTATAATTATTGCTTTATGCGGTTATCCTGTAGCTCAAATACTGCGCGCCTCCTAGAAACAGACTCACTTAGTTTTTTATAGCAAAGCTGCACTGCTGGGTGTTGTGCAGCGTTTCTGTGATGACTGAAACATCTTGCCCTGCGTGGAAGCTCCAGAAAACTCTCAGGTAAAGAGCTCAAAATAGCTTCAGGAAGTTCCTGAAACTGATCAGATTCACTAGCTCACACCTCCCAGAGTAAACAATAAGACTGCTGTGAATCACCCACCCCCAAGACAAACTGCAAAGAAGACTCTCAGACTAGCCAAGTAGCCTTAAAGGAGCACAAACCAGCTACTTTGCCTAGAAGATCCACAGACCATCTGAACCACCCGGAAAGGATGGTCTCTCCAGTCTTGTGAGCATCCTGCAGGGTGTGCTGTGTGCTCCTGGATCCTAGCTTTGGTGAGCTATAACCCATGCTGGGGTGGACTTTGGTAATACAGCATTCTTTGAGTCATTTCTGCTCCTGTAAGTAAACCCTCATCCATATTCCCGTAAGTAACCCCAGTAAAACTCACTGGTTCACCAAGGTAGACTTGATGGTTGTAGGACCCAGAGCATCTTGTTTCATACCTGCCAAGACAAGTTCTATAGAGACCAAACAGAAAGTAGGCTTGAGTCTACCCTAAGGCAATACCTGGTACCAAGAAAGACAACAAATTGAGGCCACCCACCAGGCATCACCCAGGAGTACACCATCCAAAGAAAATTCCTAAAGTTCTAACTATTGTAGATAGGATCACCTGATGTCCCTTAGCCCAGCTCACACTCTCCCCTTTGCACCAAAAGCACCCCTAGACAAATGTCAGCCCATCAAATGTCCTGAACATTCGAAATGCCTCACCGCAATATCTGCTATTACAAAAACTCAAACCCAGCTGTGCTTGAAGCTCGCTGATGGACACACAAAGAGTCTGAGCTCAAACTTGAATAAGAACAAAGGCTCTTTGCTCTCAAATATAGGACCCTGTCTCCTTGTTGGTTTTTGGGGAGACTCAGTGTATCAGGACATAACTGTGGTATCTGTACTTTCATCTGTTTTGGGTTTCCTTTCTGGGGTGAGTAGATGTGTGTGTGTGTGTGTGTGTGTGTGTGTGTTGTATCTTCCATATTTCTAGGAAGTGTCTCGTTCCACAACATCATGGCCTGATGGAAGGGGTCATTAGCCCACTAGAGCATGCAGTTCTGGCAGACCTTGCCCTTCTTCCCCATCTGCTCTGTCTTGCTAAAAACCATTAAATTACATTCCTCTAAAGCTAGTCACCAAGGTCTATGTTGGGAATCACAGCTCCCATTCCACTCTTCCCATTCTAGACCCTGCCCCTCAGAAAGCCCACCAAGGTTCAACTCCTCTGCAAGAGGTGATCAAGACCACACATACAAGGAATTTAATATCTGGTTGATGGAGAAGTGTCTATGTGTTACTTTTATTAATAAAAAACTGTCTTGGCCCTTTAAGAGAACAAAAAATTAGGTAGGCAAAGTAGACAGAACAGAATGCTGGGTAGCAGACAGTGGGCAGACGCTTCAGGCATTCGCCATATGCAGTAGCCATGCTTCTCCTCTCTGAGATGGACGCAGGTTAAGACCTCTCCTGGCAAGCCACCCCTCGTGGTGCTATATAAATTACTAAATATGGGTTAAAGCAAGATATGAGAATCAACCAATAAGAAATATGAGTTAAAGGAAGATGTGAGAATTAGCCAATAAGAGGCTGAAACTATGGGCCAGGCAGTGTTTTAAAAGAATACAGTTTCCGTGTAATTATTTTGGGTAAAGCTAGCCGGGTAGCAGGAAACAGCCCCGCCGTTCCTTCTACATCTGGTCACCAGACCTGCCATGTGATTCCTCTTCTGCCTTTCTGAGAGTAACACGGGAGTGCTTTTCTTTGCTTTGCTCAGTCTATTAATATTGTAATCTGCAGGCCTGGCCTGTCATCTGGGTACCCTGTCCCTTTAAGGGACAAGCCCCGCCCACTCCCAGTAGTTCCACCCCCAAATGCAAGCCAATCTTCTGCCTCCTCTCCAGCCTGCTCTCTGCCCCTCCATTTCCCCTCCTCTTCTTTTCCCCTCCCCTCCCTCTCCATAACCCACTAAATAAACTCTATACCCAAGCTCTTTCTGCATGGCACATTTGTATGTCTCCCTTGTTGCCTCAGGAGGCCTCGAGCTGCTGCTGCCCCTGTGGGAATGGCCTCGGGTCACCCCGTGTTATGAATGATAGCAATTAAATCTGATGTCATTCAGTTTGATTTGCTTATTGTCTCAGTAGAGGACTGCAATAACTGGGGACCCAATACTTTTTAGTCACTTATTTGGCCACTTCTTCCTCCTGAGGCTGACTGCCAAATCAGAAGTCCCCTTTGGCTCACCTAATTAACATGCCCAATTAAAATTAAACATGGGGTTTCCCCCTTTACCTTTAAAACACTCCCTGCCTATGTTTCAGGTCTGTTTACCCCCTGTTAGAGGCAGTCGTCCCTCCAGGACAAATTATCCTTCCCCCTTTCCTTTGTTCTCTTCCCTTCCCCCCCCACCCCTAGCTCCTCTGCCACCAGCATCCTAGCCCAGACCTTCCCTTTACCTCCTCTTAAACTTAGACCAGCAAGGCCATTTGCTGCTGTTTTTCTGTCTGAGTCAGAAAGAAGTCACTTTAACTTTATTTCCCCACTTTATACATAAAGGATCTTTTTGTGCAAACAGGTGTTTGGAAGTGGTTTATGCCTAATCCGTGTTCAGAGGGAACTCCTGCTGTGCAGGAGGTGGGGGAGGGTCCCCCTCTGAGACTCATACCTATGAAACTGAAAATTTAAGGGAGTTTCTTTTTTAATATTTTTATGATTTATTTATCTTTATTTTATGTGCATTGTTGTGAAGGTGTCAGATCCCCTGGAACTCTAGCTGCCGTGTGGGTGCTGGGAATTGAACCCAGGTCCTCTGGAAGAGCAGTCAGTGCTCTTAACCGCTGAGCCATTTCTCCAGCCCCAAGGGAGTTTCTTAAAAGGTCAAACTTTCAAAGTCAGGTTGCAGTTCTGTGAGGAAAACCTGTGCCTGATTTTTATTATCATTAACCTGACAGTAACTCCTTCACACAGAGGAGGTACAGTCCCCGTGAGACATCAGCAAAGCTGGTCAAGTGTGAGATGCTTGCCTTGCTCATTCTCTGTCCCTGACAAAAAACAGGGGAGCCACCAGGTGACAGAATCTTGCCCATGCCTTTCTTTAAAGGGGAGCCAATGTAGAATAGTAGAATACAGAAATGGAGGAAACTGAGCTGTACAAACTGAATTCATATTTTATCTCTCCAAAGTTTCTTGGAATATTTGTGTTTCTTCTCCTTTTTAGCATCTGTTAGTAAATCAACACCCAGTTTTGTAGAGTAGGTAATATTTTCTAGGCTTCTTTAGGGAAATACTTTATGTTGGTGAAGGGACTGGTATTATTAGCACAATACACCCGAAGACCAACCTCTCAGCACAAAGAAGATCTATTTGCCCCAGAGGAAAAAAAGGGCAGAGAAGAAAAGACAAGGACAGAAGATAGAAGACAAGGGAGAAGGGGAAGGGAACAAGAGAAAAGGTGAAGGGATATTTGTCCCAGAGGGACAAAAGACTGCCTCTGGGTAGATAGGAGACAGATGGGGTACATAGGAAAATGGCAGTTTATAGAGGCATAACAGAAACCCCCTGTTAGGATGAGTTGAAAATTTTGATTGGAAAAGTTAATTAAGGCCACCACAAGGGGGCTTTTGATTGCTGGACTTCAATACTTTGATAACTGGACCTTGGTGGTCAGTCTCAATAGGAGGAAGTTACCAGGCAGAGGCAACGGGGAGAAGAACAAGGCCCGTCAAAGCCACATTTGCCATGTTCAGACTGGCTAGAGTCCCTTCAGTTGACATTAGCTGTCAGACTTGTGTTAAAAAGATGTGAACATAAAGTATGCAGATATTAACACAGGAATCAACTCTGTCTTTAAACTTCCTATCACTCCTCAGACAATCAGTTTTCATGAACTTCTGGGAGGAACTGAAATATAATCTCTTTTCTGTGGCAACCTTCCTTGAGTTGGGGTCTTGTTATTTATGCATGATGGTAGCAGGCAATGATGCTCAGATTAAACCACCAGGCAGCTAGGAATGCAGGTTGGGTAGGTAGGGCCAAAAACAAACAAAACAACAGCAACAAAAACCTGGTTACTTTTCAATTTCATATATAAGTGCTATTTTATAACTTTCCTCTGAATTTGAGGTTCAAAACAAGAAAGGAAAAACTCACAAGGCTCAGGAAACTCCTGAAATTTACAGGATTCACCAAGATTTACAGGATCAGTAATGATTGCTGGGAATGAAACTTCACAACCATTGGAGCCTCCTGAAAGTCATGCAAGGAGCTTCAGAGCTCTGACTTTCGTGAATCATCACCTATGCTGGATGGGCATTGTGGTGATGCAGCTGCCTTTGAGAAATCCATGCTCCTGTTAGTAATTCCTCAGCCATGCTTTCTTAGTAAGCCCAACAAACATTAGTTTGCAAAGCTTAACTTTGGTGAAATCATTACATTGATCTGCCATTGGTGCCTTTATCTGGAATAACAAGAGTTTTTTTGTTGTTTTAGTTTTTTTTTAAGCAAATCACATGAAGCGGGTGGGAGAAAGAACTAGAGTTGTAAAAGGGGATTTCCTGGTTGTGTTGTCCTCTAGTCCACCGATGAAAAGTTCCTTGGTGCTATCTTTGACCAGTCAGGAGCTGGCTGCCTTCTCTCAAAGCTACTCTTGCCATTCTCTCCTAAAACTCTTAGCTCCAGCTCACCATGTCTGTAACACCCAGAGACCCAAGAGCTTTTGCCTGGAGCTGACATGAGGACTCCTTAGTGACAGATGCTTGGCACTCTAAGTATCTATATGAAAGATTCCAGAGTCAGAGTTCATTTCCCTAGACCTTAGCACAGATCCGTTGTTTCTTGTTCATAGGCTCAAGGTCTGGTGGAAGAAAGATTTTCCCTAAGAAGTACCTAGGCTGTCCAGGTACTTGTTTTTTAACCTTGCTGTAGGCTTGTTTCCTCCCCACTCTCTTTTCTTTCCTTTTAAAACTAATTTTTCTTTTCTTTATTTTCTTTAAGTGTTTTTATGTGTATAAATTTTATTTGTATATATATATATATGTGTGTGTGTGTGTGTGTGTGTGTGTGTGTGTGTGTGTGTGTGTGTCTATGTACTACATATATGTAGTGTTCATAGAGGTCAAAAAATGATATCAGAACCCATGGAACTAAAGTTACAGATAATTGTGAGTTACTATGTGTGTACTGGGAATCAAACCTGGATCATATAGAAGAACAGCCAGTGCCCATAATGGTTGAACTCTTTTGATGGCACTGATTTTCTTTAATTATTTTAAAAAATAATGCTTGCTTTGGCAGCACATATATTAAAATTGGAATAAGTTATCATGGTTCCTGTGCTAAGATGACTCACAAGTTTGTGAAGAGTTCCATTTTTAAAAGAAAAAAAAATCAAACTAATATTGTAGACCAGATGCTGTGGTAGACAAATGACCCATGAGATGGTAAATGCTTCTAACCACAAATGCATATGGCACAGTCCTGGTCAGGTAACTTGCTATGTAACGGGACAGACAGACAGGTGGTTAAGTCATTGCATTGGTGACAAGCTCACAGGTGAACACCTGAGAAGTCATCAGGCTGAGGTAAGAGTTCACAAGTATCAGTCTTTTGTTGCAACTCTTGTATTGAGATGATGTCATTTAATGTCACTTGGGAGTGACTGAGATGAGGTAGGCAGCCAGTCAGAACTGACAGTGTTGGGCATGCAGCAGGAACAGTGGGATGGGGCGCTCCACCCTTGCCAAGGGGGTAGCTGGTTCTGGGACACCGAGAATAATGCATGGAACTCAGAAAGCTGGGAGGTCCCAGAGAGCAGATAGCACACATAAAACTCATATCTCAGAGTAAAATGTTATATATAGTAAAAGCCAGAATAGTATGCACAGTAAAAATGCTGATTCAGGAACCCAGTATTCCTGGTTGTACATTCTGATTTCTATAGGTGACAACTATCTTAAGGTACGGGTGTTTGGGAAAAGAAAAGGCTACTCTGTGGTGAGATCACAATAGAGTATAATGTCAGAATCAAGACCTAAGCTTCATCTACTGAACACTCTGTGAGTCTGTCACTTTGTCTATCTCTGAGTTTCAGACATAGGTCACTAAAGGGACTAACTCCCTTTTGTTTGGGATTCCCAGGGTGAGTAAGCTAAAAGGTGAATTATAAATAATTAGAGGCGATTAATAACAAACATGGCAGTGATTTTGTGCACACAGACATAGTGCAGTTGATGAAATGTAGTCACACCCATGGAAGGTGCATTTAAATTAGCTTTGTCAAATTTTCCTATTAACACTAGAGATATATTTCCTTCTGATGTTAACCAGACACTTGGAACAGGAACACTAACCTACTCAATGGTTTTTGGTGTCCACTTTCTGGTGGAATGGTTTTGTCCACTGGTTCTGGTTTTATGGCTCTCTGTCCACACAGCAAGACCATATACACATGATGAGAGTTCCTAGTTCACTGCTGTGGGATGTTTGTTTATACTGTGTGAAGAGGTGTCATTGTTATTGATTTAATAAAAAGATGAATGACCAATAGCTAGGCAGGAGAGGTTAGGTGGGAGTTCGGGGCAGAGAAAGGAACTTAGAAGATTAGAATCTAGGGTGTGCTAGTGAGATGTGGAGTAAGCTGCATGTAAAGAATGAGAGAGAGGTAAAAGACACGTGGTAGAATGTCGATGAATAGAAGTAGGTTAATATAAGTTATAAGAGCTAACTGGGAACAGATCTAAGCTAAAGGCCAAGGTCATAATTAATAATAAGTCTCTGTGTCATTATTAGGGGGCTCATGGCAGACAAAATGCCCGACTACTGACTTATCATCCTGAACAGCTTTGGGTCAGATTTTGTAGATAACTTGTCAGTATGGCAGGCCCAAGATGGACTGATACCCAACAATTTCTTCACATTGAGTCTTTGTGGTGATACAACTTCAAGAAGTTGTGTTGTCCCAAAGAGTGGGTTTAACCTGGTCCTGGTGAGGGTGTCTCATGACACTCTTTGGAAACTCTTTTTTTTTATTAAATTATAAATATTTTGAAAACCCTGAGTCCTTGGATCTTGGAGTGAAAATAATCAGATATTTTCCAGTCTTGGTTTTTAAATTCAATTAACCTCTAAAGTTCTAGATGTGGTTTTTCATGTGCCATACCTAAACTGCTACCAATTTCTACTTCATTCTCAATTGAAATGAGTTCAGGTTCTGAGATGTTCATCAGTCTTATTCTGAGAGCTCCCAGAAGTTTAGTAGACTGCTCTTTTTTTTAAGGTTTATTTATTAAGCATACAATGTACTGCTGGCAAGGAAGGCACCAGGTCTTATTACAGATGGTTGTGAGCCACCATGTGGCTGCTGGGAATTGAACTCGGGACCTCTGGAAGAGCAGCTAGTGCCCTTCCCCTCTGAGCCATCTCTCCAGCCCCCAGTAGACTGCTCTTTTACAGAAATATGTTTTAGAGTCTGGCAGGTGGCTGAGACAAGTGGAAGGAATGATTGCAACCCAGAGGAATATTAAGTCTTATATTTTAGGTTTCAAATATGGCAAATGAATTATTAAAAAGGGTTTTTTATATGCTAGAATATTAGTTCCAAATATTAAAAATCAAATATAAAACAAAACTAAACTTGACAGAGGCTAAGCAAAATGAAGACTGTTTCTGCAGATATCTTGAGAAGTCTTTAGGGAGGGTCAAGTACCAACTGGTCAAGAATAGGGACTTACTTAGAAGCTGTGTGTGCTGGGTCCTGGGACAAAGCAGTTTCTTCCCTATAAAATGTGTGGCCTTTCAGAAAAAAATGATTGTATAGGTTACTTTCAGAATTGAGTGTCCATCTCTTAAGGGCTCCTCACACAATACGATCCAGTGAACTACTGATAAGACAATTATATAAATTCATAATCTGACTGGTATTTCTCGTTTCACCCCCCCTCCTGACTGTCTGGTATTAATATTCATCATCGTCCTATTTTTTGAACCCTCATCTTTGGCTCTCTCCTTGACATATTATGTTTTTAAACTTGGCTTCCTCCCCTGACCTCCCTGTTAGAGTTTTATCGAATCTGTCCCTCCTATGCTGTCATTCTTTACTTCTTTCCTGAAGTTGAGTATTTTCAGTCGTTGTGTTACTGGTGGCTTGGAATGACTGTTTCCTTGCGGAAGAAGCTAGCTTCTGTTTTGCAGGATGTTGAGGGCTATGCCTGGCTTCTTCCCACAAAATGCCAGCAACATTCATCATAAGCCCAGGACTACTTTAATGTAAAAAAAAAAAACAAAAAAAACAAAAAAAAAAACTTACTAGCATGCAACGATTTAGGTTTAATTATGAAACTTTCCAACAAAGTCTGTTTCTCTTTCTTCCTCTCCCATCACCTGTTCCCCCCGTTGTCCCTCTGACCTCAGAATTTTCCTTTCCACTTCCGTGCTAAGTGTCACCCTTTGTTGCTCCTCATCACTCTTTCTCCTTTCATGGCGTTGGTCTAGTGTTGTATCTGCACCCACCCATACTCCTTTTTCTCATACACACAAGCATTAAAAGTGTCCTCCCATGAGAGAGAACATGTAGGTGGTGTCTTTCTGAGTCTGGGGACTCTCACTATGATACTTTGCAGGTCCACTCATTGCTTACAGATTTCACAATTTCAGTCTTTACTGGTAAGTAAAATTCCATTGTGTACACACGTCACATTTTTATCATCCATTCTTCTGTCGATGGGCAGCGAGGCTGGGTCCATTTCCTTGCTATAGTGAATAGATAAGCAATCAACATGGATGTGCGAGTGTCCCTGTGGCTGTGCATGGGTCCAGAAACAGGACTTCTGGGTTATATGACAGCTCTGCAGTTTTGCAGAGTTTGTATCTTGATTTGTAGAGTAGCTTTACTCACTTACATTCCTACCCCCGCCACTCTTCCCAGGAACTTGCCCGATCAGCTCTCATCAACTTTCTTGTTTGTAGCCATTCTGATTAGGTGAAATGGAATCTCATAGCATTTTAATTTGCATTTCCCTGGTTCTAAACCATTTTTTATTGCCAAAATTGTCTATCAGTATTTTGTACTCTCCTTGGAAAGCCACAACATCCCTACTTTAAAAAATGGGTTACTCTATTTGAATACTTATCAAACGACAAATTCATTGTCTCTTAATTAAATGCTAGAAATCAAAGTGAACAGGGGTTCCTCCCAGTAGGCACGGGGTCCCACTGTGAGATGGATACACACTCTGCATTTCATAGGACACTTCATTCCTTGTTAGAGACCTTGGCCTTGTCCTCTTCCTACCCTGCTGCTTCAGCTGAAGTGAGCATTAGCAGACCTGACAAATCTCTAAGCTTTTCTTACAGAGTTATGATCTTTTTCTTTTATGCTCTGGATTTGTGCATCGTTGGCGCTGAGAGTTACAGAGGAGAAGCATGTACCTGCTACCTGGGGAGGGACAGAGAACAATGACGGTGAGACACCAGTATGTCTTTAAATAGAAGCTTTATTCTTGGTCAGAGTTGGGGACAGACACTGCTATGCCACAGTAAGAGTTGGGATTGAGGGCCCAGGGCATCAGACAGAGAACGGTCTCCAGGGATGGAGTAGACAAGCCTGGCTTTCTGTGTCCTGTGGGAGTCTTGTTTCCTCCAAATTCTCTTGTCTCAGTCTCAGGATCCAGGTCAGCAGCAGCCCCCAGAGCTGTGGCCACAGCCTGAGCCCCCAGACTGCTGACCACTGCCACGGTCGCAGGAACTGCCACGGTCACAGGAACTGCCACGGCCACAGGAACTGGAGCTCCTGCGCCTGCACCTGTGGGACCTGCGCCTGTGGTGGCTCAGGATGCAGCCTCCCTCAGAGCTGGGGACACTGCAGCCTCCAGAGCTTGTAGCACAGCAGGAAGAAGCTGTGGGCAGACCCTGTGCTGTGCTCTTTGGGGGGCACTTGGGGGAGGGGCACTTGGGAGGAGGCTGGCACTGCTTCTGGTTCTGCTGGTAGGACATCTCGGCAGGAGTCAACCTGGTAAGCAAAGAAAACAATCATCAGTAATCTACAATCCAGTGTCTCCTTATCTCTGGAATTGTCTTCTTTCTGGGCCAAGAAATGCAGGAAGGTGGGAAAGCTGATGTGCATGGAATCCATTGGATCATGCCAGCTGCCTCCCACTCTTTTCTCTATGCAGGCACTAGAAGCACAGGCCAAGTCTGTGTGTGAATCTGGCATTTTCTATCTTTGAAGAGTACCCAGAAGATGTACCTGCAAGGGAAAACTAAGCTGGAGTAGTGGTAGCGTAGGAAACAGTGGATCTCCTGAATGGAAAGGAGGTGAAGGGTGGGGGTGTATGCTGAGCTCCTGGGTGTGGCTTGTAGGTTGCAGAATTCTTGTCATTCCCCGCAACCCCCATGATTCTACCGTTTTGAATAATCACCTGCTACAAACACATTGTTTTTTAAATTGAATACTAGAAACTGCTTATCTTCCCCACTGCACCCCGTGGCTGGGTTTTTTTATGGAAGACCTTATATCCCTCTTCTCTTTTCCCCTGAAATCATAGTGTTCCTTCCCAACTTCTCATGCCAGAGCTCACCCTTGCTGGATACTCACTGGATGCAGAAGACGCAGGAGAAGTCTGTGTCTGAGGATGCTGTGGCAGAGGAGCCCAGGGCCAGGGCTCTTTTATCCTGTGTAGTTGATGATGTCACCTGGGTATGCCCTTGCTTTCACAACCAGAGGAGGTGTTACCTGAACGCATGTTCAGCCTTTTTTTTTTTTTTTTTTTTTTTTTTTTTTTTTTTTTTTTTTTTTTGTAACTTCCATAAAGTCCAGCTAAGGATTGAACCAGGAAGAAGGGAGCTTGTCCATAGGCCTCCTTCTGAGGTCTCCTGGAAACTGATCCCTGTTCCTTCTACCCTACCTCCCTTCTTCCTACTTCCTTTTCTGTTTCCTTCTTTTGGGTCACATGCCTTGGAGTATTACTTCCCTTGTCATGATTGTGAATGAATTCTTTACCTGTGCGCATACACAATAACTTCCAAGAACAAATCTTAAGTGATAAAATATTGTAATGTCCAAAGACCCCATGCTGCCCCATAGACATGGGCAGATGTAATTCACTGCTGCCCCCTGAGCTCCAGCAGTGCAATGCCTGGAAAGTGATGGGGGAGTGTGTGGGGCTTTGTTTGGTGACAGTCCCTGGATGGCTTCATGGCTTCTAACAGTAGCATGGACTTACTGATCACAGAGGGACGGAAGCAAGCTACTAACTTTTAACAGATAAATAATTGTACCACACAGATAGAGACGTTGTTAGTAAACTCATGTGAGCTGAAATCTGACTGAATTATTGTATTATCATGCTACGCGCAAAGCAAAACATAATTTTGGCTATAGTTAATGGCTTTAATAATTCACATACAGTTTAAATACTTTTGTTATTTCAATATCAAATCACGTATTTGCATTTTCTTACAAAGAAAAATATTTGCGGCTTAGAACTAACCTGTAAAATGCAGGTGATGAGAAGTATACACAGGTAATTATATCATAATTAATACTACTGTAAATAAAATATATAGTAAAGTATCTCAATATGTATGCCCATTAAACCTATATAATAATTTAGACTACTACATTTTTTCTCTCTTTGTTCTGACATTAACTGATGCTAATGCATTGTTTCCGTTCTGGGTCAAGAGATGCAGGAAGGAGGGAAAGCTGATGTGGATGGACCACATTGGATCACTCCTGGTGCCTCTCTCCTCTACTCAGGCAGGCACTAGAGGCACAGGACGGGTCTGTGTGCAAGTTCAGCCTTTTCTGTATTTGGAGAACACTCAGCATTTTGCACCTGTTTGGGAAAAGCAATCTGGAGTACAGGTGTTCCTAGTTATTTATGGCCCTTTGTGGACAGGATTTTCAAAGACTCTTAGGAACGTAGCCCCGGGTGGACAAAGTGGATGAGGTAGCAAGGGAAGGAATTTGCCTGCATTACTTTCTCTTCAGAAAGAAGTTCTTGGTCCCTGGTGCTTAGCTCAGTCTTAGCCTCATTGCAGCTCCACGAGCCATTTCTCTTGCATTGTTGGGAGCCTGTAAGGAGGTGATGCGTGGGAAAGGGGTTCAAATGAGCGGTGAAATACAGACTGTTTCCAGGAAGCCTCAGTGTTGCGGACACATGGGAGAGAAGAGTGGGAGATGACGCCTCTGTCCTCAGCAGCTGTGCTGGGCAGAGCGAGCCTCCGCAAATGCCCATTAATGTGGTCAGGTTCCTTCTTGGTTCTCCTGAGAGCTCTGAGTCCACAACTCATATCCCAATGTAATTCTTCAGGAGTGCCTGGTATAAAGCGGTGGGCTCAACCTTACTAATGCTGCGACCCTTCGATATAGTTCCTCATGACCCCCCAAGCATAAGATTACTTTCATTTCCACTTCATTACTGTAATTTTGCTGCTGTTATAAATCACAATGTAAGCATCTTGTTTCCCGAGGGTCTCAGGTAACCCCTCTAAAAAGGTTGTCCAACCCCCAAAAGGGTCATAACACACACGTTAAGAACTGGTATAGGTGGTCACACAGGGGGCAGAGGTCAACCAAATAGATGTGGTGTTAACATCACCTTGGAATATAGCCTGACCTCCTATGTGACTTCAGACAAACCAGATCCACTCATTCTTAATGAGATTATTGTCTCTTTTCCTTGAATTTCTTCTCACTTGGTCATTAACTCCTGATTCCTGTCTTTGTCAACTGTGTGCTTAGCACAATTACACAACTGTAAGGAAGAGGTTCAGCTTGCCCTTGCTGGTGCATTATTATCACCCAAGGGAATTGTACCAAATGATGGACTGCAGCTATGGTGCACATAAAAGAGAAATTATAGGTTCTGTGGGGTAAGTAAGCAAGGTCTTAACCTCATTAGGGATTCAGATCTTTGGATAATTGATAGCTTTTCAATTGGCTTATTGTTCTATAGAAGCAGCTACAAAGACTCCTCTTGGCTTAGAGAGGGTTAATCTTGAGTCATAAGGGCATCAACAGGAGCAGTTCAATGGCTGGTCAATCACAAGGCTTCTGGGTGACTCAGTGGGGAAAGAAGCTGCTAATTCCTCTGAGCCAGTCGAGCATTGAAGCCATGAGCTGGGGCAAGAGAGCCTGACCCTGGTGGGCTGTGTCACTAGGGTTGTCTGACTTGCTTCTATGATCATGTGACACACCTCTATGCAGATTCCAAACAATCATGCACAGTCTATTTGTGACTGATGAGCTGTTGGTCCTTCTTAGCTACTCTGATTTGGGAAATACAGTTAATGTGATCTCACCTCCCACATCACATCACAAGCACGTCCAGAAGACACTCATGTTTCTAAAAATACACTTCTGTATAAATGTAGAAAACTTCAGACAGGACATCAGTTCTAGGGAAGTGTGTGAAGTCACTGAGACGAGGCCGCATATCAAAATAAAGGGAAGCTAAAAACACAGGGAATCATTTAAACAGAAACAGAGAAGTGACTTAACAAAAGTTAGTAGTAATCCATCAAAAAAAGTTTCAACAAATAAAGAGCAAAGGGGCACATTTTCCATTTGAGAAAGGCAGTCAGAAAAGCCTTATGACTAACGAGCCGGGCAGTGAAAATGGGCCCTTGGTTCCTAAGATGGAGAGCAGTTCAGATGTAGATCTATGATGTTTAGTGCCCAAAGTTAGACCTATAATACATTTCAAACAAAGATACTAAGGCAGTTTACTGGAGGAAGAGTGTGTTAGCATGGACAGGAGAATGTGTCACAAGACCCCACCCCTAGGTGAAGAGCTACAGCAATCAATGACTGCCGAGGGAGGTAAAATCAGATGTTTTGTTTTGTGTGTTTTTCTGTTTTTCTTTTTCTCCCTAAGGGCTGAAACCCAATCCTAAGCAGTCATGTCTAAATACACGCAAATCTAGGCAATAGGAGGTGTGCTCAGTAGGTTGTGTGTATGTATGGGGGTGGCAGTGGTATGTGAATATATGAACATGATGAGGTCAAAAATTTGAGAGGAGGCCGGGCGGTGGTGGCGCACGCCTTTAATCCCAGCACTCGGGAGGCAGAGGCAGGCGGATCTCTGTGAGTTCGAGGCCAGCCTGGTCTACAAGAGCTAGTTCCAGGACAGGCTCTAAAAAAGCTGCAGAGAAACCCTGTCTCGAAAAACCAAAAAAAAAAAAAAAAAAAAAAAAAAAAATTGAGAGGATAGTCGTAGTCAGGGGACAGGGGAGGAACTGGAAGGGGGTGTGAAAAGGATTCAAATGTAGCAAACACACTATCTCATGTAGAAATCTTCAAACAAAATTAAATAATACAAAATTTTTAAAAAGGTGCTGAAGCAATTGGGCATCTTTATGTTTAGTACTGCATGTTTATACATTTATACACATATTTCATATATATATGTATATATGTGTGTGTGTATATATATATGAAAGGCACGGATAATAGATTAATCTATAAAACAAAATAAACTTCTAAAATATAATATAGGATAAATTCTGTGACTTTAGTTATGTAATTCTTAATGGTAATTTTTCATATATGACAAAAAAGCATAGTTCAAAAGGAATACTGAGCTTCACAATTAAAACTACTGATGTAGTGGTACGTGGTAAACACGCCTATAGTGGCACATGACTAATTTCAGTACTCGGGAGACTAAAGCAGAAAGATCTTGTGTTTGAGGCCACCTTAGGTTACAATGAGAACAGAGCAAAGAACAAACTGAAGAATTAAAACTTCTGCTTTGCAAGTGACTGTTGGAGAATACATAATAACTTGCAAAGCACAAATCTGATTGAAGGCTTGAGTCTAGAATATTCTAAAAGCAGCAAAACACATTAATAACAGGACAATCTGATTAAAATGGGAAATATTGAAAGAGAACGATATTTCAACGAAGATGATCCATGGATGACAAATCAGCTCAGGGCATTACTCATTAGGGAAATGCAATCAGGAGCGAAATGACAGACGAACTACACAGGTCACCAGCTAAAATCAAGCTCTTACCTAGCAGTGTGAAATCCTGCCGAGGCTGGGGAGTGGCTAGCCTCAGCTACTGCTGGCAGAAAGATAAAATTTTACTGCCATATTGGAAGTTTCTTTAAAAGTGTCCTTACCAATTAAACATGTTTGCTGTTTTTAAAATTTAGTATTTATTTGAGGAAAACAAAAGTCATGTTCATAGGAAATCTCAGTGCTGATATGTGTAGTGCTTAATTGTTTCAAACTCAAAGCCTCTTGAATGATATTCAACTTGTTAATGGATTAAGGAAAAACATGGTGTGTGTATGTATATATGCATATATATGTGTAAATATATATACATATATAGACATATATGCATATATACATACACACAATGAAATGCTATTTAACAATAAAGAAGGAAACTATTGATTTATAAAACAACAGGAACAAATATAAACACAAGAAGCCATATTTTAAGTTCTACTCTCTTCTTCCCCCCCACTACACACACACACACACACACACACACACACACGCAGGCACACACACACACACACACACACACAGAGAGAGAGAAAATGAGTTTCTATAGAAACAAAATGCCTGTGTCCAGCCAAAGAGACAAGGAAGCGTCAAGACAACTGAAAGGGTGGGAAATATATGTGAATGATACACCCTCTAAAGAATATATTAAGAATGCAAAGATCTCAGCCAGGCGATGGCGGAGCACACCTTTAATCCCAGCACAGCACTCGGGAGGTAGAGGTAGATTTCGAGGTCAGCCTGGTCTACAAGAGCTAGTTCCAGGACAGAAAGAACTGTCTCAAAAAACAAACAAAAAAACAAAACAAAAACAAGAAACAAGAAACAAAACAAAACAAAATAAAACAAAAGAATGCAGAGATCTCAATAGCAAGGAATAAAATAAACTGGGCTTAAAAATGGAGGTTTTATTCCTGATTACCAAAGAAATGCAAATTAAAGGCACAATAAGACTTAAGCTCATACTTGTTAGAACGGCTATTACTAAAGATGCAAGAAAGAACGAGCATTGCCTGTAATTTGGAGGGAGGGAAGAATACTTATTGGAAGTGTAAAGTGTCTCAGCCTTTATAAAAGATAGTATAAAGATTCTGTTAAACTTAAAAATTAGCTTCTGTGTGATCCTCAGTATTACCAGGTGTGTGTATACCCAAAGGGAAGAGATATTCATACACTGAAATGATGCATACACCCTATGTTTGTTGCAGCACCATTTGTAAGACCCATAACAAAGAATCCGCTTAATGTATATCTGTGGATGAATGCTTGTAGAACATGGGGCATATGTAAGCAACAGAATATTAATCTGCCTATAAAAAGTAGGTAAATCCTGTTATTCTGTGACACCATGAATGAATGATCCAGGAAGATATTACATTAAGTGAAATAAATCATGGACAGAAAGGTCAGTTTTTCGTGATGTCATTTGCATTTGGATTCTAAAATGAATTGCACTTGCAGACACAGAGTGTAGGATGGGGGTTGCCAGATACTCAGGGTGGGATGAGGAGACCGAGGAGATCTTTCTTCTTAACAAAAGTTGTGAATCTTGTCACTTCTAGATTGTTAAGTCCCAACTGGTTTCAGGTGTCTTTCTGTGCCCTTGTTGTACACATGGCATCCTTATACGACTGCCCTTTCTCTGCTGCCACTCTCAGAGGATACCTGAAGGTCTCTTCATATCAAGCTTTGGTCTGCAGTGCAATGGGGGCTTGATTTGTAAAGGCCAGGGCTTTACGCTTGAACTCTTCATAGGTGCATCCAGGTTAGCACTGTCTTGTTAGATCAAACGCATCTAACTTCCGAGTGAAGGGTGTGCCGTATACATGTCCATGTTCACACTGTTGAGTGTTGAAACAGGGTTGGAGCTTGTGAATGAATGGGCAAAGCTGAGAATGTCCGGGGAAGAACAGAAGGAAGTGATTTTGCAGTCACAAGTCCCTCCTGGTTCCACCTTATGAGTTCTTTAGGCACGTGCACAGGAAAGCCCTGGAGGCCGTCACTGGGAAGTGGCTAGCGCTGTCACCTCCTCCATTGTGAAAACAGCAGCATGCTTGGGTGGTGCTTCACAAGCTCTAACAGAATAAAAAGGCTTCTGCCCTGGACTCCTCATCCACAGCCTGCTCAGAATCTCTCCGCTCTCCGTTTCATCTGGTAAGTGACCATGTGGAACCATTTCATCATGTGGGAGTGTGTGGGACAGACAAGCCAGATCTAAACCGGAACCTTAGGAAGATACCCACAATGGGTAGTGGAGGGGTAGGAGGAGGTAATGGTGAGGGAGGAAGGAGTCTTTGTGTTGGTCAGGGAGCTTTTGTTCTGAGTGTATTGTTAGGGATGCATGCTGATCTGTCTGACAGTCATGCTCTGTACAGGTGGATGTGTGCCTCCATGTTCCTCTTCATAGGAATCTTGGCTTATGAAGCCGATAGGTCATGGGAGGCCTGTGTGTGACAGACTATGTCAATCGATGCTCACCAGAAGCCTCTCTACAATGTTTCTATTATACTTTTCTAGGTCAAATTCCTGCCGAGATGTCCTACCAGCAGAACCAGAAGCAGTGCCAGCCTCCTCCCAAGTGCCCCTCCCCCAAGTGCCCCCCAAAGAGCACAGCACAGGGTCTGCCCACAGCTTCTTCCTGCTGTGCTACAAGCTCTGGGGGCTGCAGTGTCCCCAGCTCTGAGGGAGGCTGCATCCTGAGCCACCACAGGCGCAGGTCCCACAGGTGCAGGCGCAGGAGCTCCAGTTCCTGTGGCCGTGGCAGTTCCTGTGACCGTGGCAGTTCCTGCGACCGTGGCAGTGGTCAGCAGTCTGGGGGCTCAGGCTGTGGCCACAGCTCTGGGGGCTGCTGCTGACCTGGATCCTGAGGCTGTGACAAGAGAGTTTGGAGGAAACCAAGAGTACCGAGCAGTAGCCCCATCTTGGCTCAATCTTTCTCAGTCACCCTAATCTCTCTTGGGCTATGTGTTCTTGGCCTCTTCTGGTAGATTTTCCAAAAAGCCTGGTTACCTTGCCATTCTTGCCATCACCTGTGTCTGGCCATGTAGGCAAATAAAACTTTCAACAACACCTGAGTTTTACCTTTCCCTTGATTTATTTCACCAAAGGATGCTCACTGGGTCTTTCCTCTCTCAGCTCTTTGAAGGTCCAATATACCCAGCACCTGAGATTATATTAGCTTCGGAATGAAGAAATCATGCCTTGGATTCTTCTTCATACCAAGGGATTATGTGGGAACTTCCAGGATAGGAGTGTGAGTGGAAGGGTGCTGTGGGACAATGGTGTATACCCTGTCACTTGTATTTTAAATAAACACTGATTGGCCAGTAGCCAGGCAGGAAGGATAGGTGGGGTGACTAAAATTCTGGGAAGAGGGAAGTTACGGTCTGCAGTTGTCACCCAGACACAGAGGAAGCAAGATGCGACTACCTCGCTGAAAAAGATACCAAGCCATATGGCTAACACATACAAGAATTATGGGCTAATATAAGTTATAAGAGTTAATAAAAAGCCTGAACTAGATTGATGATTATATTAAATATCACCATAGAACCGTTGTCCAGCAACATATAGAAACAGAGGCATAGTCCCACATCAGAGCACTGGACTGAGCTCCCAAGGTCCAGTTGAAGAGTAGAAGAAATGATAATATGAGCAAAGAGGTCAAGACCATGAGGGGTTCATCCACTGAAACAGTTTACCTGATGGGAGCTCACCAACTACAGCGCAACTGGGAAGGAAAAAGCATAGGACCAAACTAGTCCCTCTGAATGTGGTTGACAGTTTCATGATTGGGGCAGACTGAGGGGCCACTGGCAGTGGCACTGGGAATTGTCTCTGCTGCATGTACTGGGTTTTTGGGATCCTATTCTCTTTGTATATATACCTTGCTCAGCCTAGATGTAGTGGGGAGGGCCTTGGACCTTCCACAGTGTGAAGCGCCTTGCCCTCTCTTAGGACTGGAGGGGGATGGGGTGGGAGGGTTTGTGGAGAGAATGGAAGGAGAGGAGGGAGTGGGAATTTGGATTGGTATTTTTTTTAAATCTAATAAAAGAAAGAAAGGAAGAAAGGAAGGAAGAAACATGAGTTAATAGGCCAATCAGTTTATAATTAATATAGACCTCTGTGTGATTTTTTTTGGAACTTAATGATTGTGGGAACCGGGCAAGACAGAAATCCTTGTCAACAGAAAGGATGAAGTGTTAAGGGGTTTCTGAAGACCCTCGTGGGAAAAGGGCTGGCTTTCCGTCTGTAGCTTGAGGGTCGGCACTATTTGATACTGAAATCCCTAGTCTCTGTGCAGGATGGCAGGAGGTGTGAGAAAGATGGCAAGAATGAGATCAAAAGGATGGAGGATGTGGAGAACAGTCGGTAGGTCAAGCCAAGCTACACATGATACATCCTAGGGACTGAGTTACATGACAGAAAATTTGGCAAACTATGAAGGAAGCAGAGTTGGGGATTTTCCTGAATACAAATGAAGAACTGTAGGTGTTGAACAAACTGAGAAAAGAGGATGTGGGAAGTGTCCCATGGGCTACAGATTGTAGGCTTCAATTTCTCTCACAGGATGAAGAGACAAATGATGTGTTATTGGTAATGGGTCCTATCTGGCGTCACCTGCTTCAACTTCAGAGTGGAGCGGTATATAATGTACTGTGAACCAAGGTGATCACTATCCATGTGGGTGTGGCTTCATTTTGATGGCTTGGGTTTTGAGATGTTACAGAATATATGCCCTATAGTTCTTGAACTTACTTTAGTAAGGTTAGTTCAAGTTCCAGAACTTGCCTACAGTCACAGTTGAAGTTGTTGTGTATAATTTGAAACTGGGCATGGAGACTGTAGGCTAAGGATAAAATCCATGTCAAGTGTTGGGATATAATAGCAAGTGTCAGATATAATACCTTGAATAGCTTTGCTTTCTCATTTTCTCTAAAAGCCAACTGGAAACTTATGTATTAATATTCTTGCACACATACCTTTGTATGAAAGAGAAGGAACCACACCCAATGGTAGTCTGAGCTGTCTGCTATACCTTACCCACCTGCCTGAGACAGAGTGCTCTGAGAGAGTGGCCACAGACATGGGACTTCCATTTGAGCAGGATGGAAGATCCACATGATAGGCTTCGTGACCTCAAGATGCTCTTCTGGAATACTCTACAGAGTCAGAATTAAAACGCATCGCAGACAAAAGGGAGAGAATGGACAAACTCTTTTTGAGAACATACGTCCTCACATTTAGCTCTATTGAACACCTAGACCCATAAACACTGGTGAATCTGTTGGTTCACCTAGAGCTCAGGGGAACCTTGTACAGTTCATGGTGGATAAACAAAGATTCATCAGTCAAGTTCCAGATGCACACAGCAGCAGGGAAGATTAGCCGTCAAAGCCCAGCTCTGAAGACTCAACAGCTGAGCAAAGCATCTAACCTCTGTGTCTACTCCCCTCACCCAAAACAAGGGACTCATAGTTCCCTTGGAGAACTAAAAGGTTCATGTTAATATACGTAATCATGCCAAACATTGTTTAAATGCTAATTCTTATCACTTGTTCTTTAATTGAAAACTGAGAAACAAGGCTCAGAGCTCAGAAGCTTCTAAGTCAGACTTGAGCTTCTAACCTCAGTGCACTATCTGGATTCTTGCTGTTGGTAAAACTAAAGGGGAGGAGCTAAGAAAGAAGCAGAGCTAATGACCCAATCTGGCTGGTTATTAGAATAGCCATATAATTAATCACATGTAGCCTTGTTGCTAAAAATGGTTTCTAATAGATGAAGTCCTTGTGGATAGAAGAAAAATTGGTTCTTTGGACTTGATTATATTATAGACATGGGTCAGAGTTGAAGCAGTGGGGCAGGGCTGGGTCATCTCCGCAGAATTCCAGGTTCTTTGTACCAGGACAGAGAAGTGAACCAGGGACATGTGGTTAGAAATAGAAATATTTACTAATGAAGAGAACACTCCAGAGAGTGGGCTAGAGAGCAGGGAAATGCATAATCTCAAAAGTGCTGGCTCTCAGGATCCTTCATCCTCATTTACCTAGTACCCACCTTCTCCCAGGGTTTGCTTGGAAATTGTATTTGTTTTCTTTCCCATGCTTGCTATACACACTGCATATTGTCCATGTAAGGGAGGGGTCCCAGATGTCGTGAATGATGGATTCATTCATATGCTAATTTTGAGGTTTTATTCTTTATCTTTTTAGCCTCTGGTCACAGTTAGGATGCAATCAAAAGCCTGCTCAGCAACCATCAATTTGCTTTATCATCATTTGATCCACAAATAGTTGCCTAGTATCCACAAATGTGCCAGATACCATTCTAGGCACTGGGTTACCATGGAAGCAAGGTTTGCCTTTCCTTGGAACAGATGCCCATCTGAGTGAACATTTTCCATTTTGGTACTTGTATATTCTCATTCTGTAGGCTGTTGCATTTGTATCCTCTTTGGTGGTAGTCAGCAGTGTAGGGAGGATAGATCCAGGCCTCAACATGAGGCATGAAAGTTAAGGTATGAGAATGCTCGGCTGTTTAGAGCGTTAGGAAATCAGACTGTGACTACTGGATTCTAGCAGAGTCAGCAGCTTTAGTAATGGGGGAATTCAGCGGACCCTGGTTATTGTTGTTCACATGACATCACCCCACTTCGTGGAGCGTCTAAATACAAAAGAGGAGACAGGGACAAGACACACCCGTGTCTGGTGCTGGTTCTGGAGTTTACAGATTGTTCTCCAAGGTTCTTCTCAATGTTTAATCCTGGTCTACAAGTCAGCAGCACCCCTCATGCTGTGCCCCCAGCAGAATCCCCAGCATGTGACCATGCTGCTACTACAGAGGTCACAATTCCAACCCTAGCATCCATGGTAAGCAGCTGCAGTGGCTTGAGCAGCAGTGCCCTCAGAACTGAGTTCACTGCAGCCACCAGAGTTTGTAGCACTGGAGGAGGCTGCAGGTAGACACTGTGCTTGGTTCGTTGGGGACACTTAGTCAACGAACACTTGGGAGGGGTGGACACAGCTGCTGGTTCACTGGCAGGACATTTCAGCAGAAGTTAATGAGCCTTCTCAAAGTAAAGTAAAGTAAAATAATAAGACAAAACAAAACAAAACAAACAAAATGCACCAACGCATAAGCTTCAGGCTAGTGTCTCCTCATTCTTAGGTTGGAGATACTTAGCCTCTCATTCAGTCAAGATCTAGAGAATGGAAATGGGCTGTTTTGAAATTAAATTGGTCAAGTGAGCTATGGGTCTTCCCCCTCTATATTTCAGGAGAAGGGCATTTGGCATCCTTCTGAGTAACCCTTTGCTTCTGTACTGTACAGATTATCACATAGACTGCATGTGAACAGTGCCCCCTGCAGGTATTCAGTGCACAAGACATGCACTACATGGGTCACTACAATGACCCACTGCTTTCCAAAAGGTCACATCTCTGTCTGTGAAGAAGGTGAAAATCAGTGAGGGTTTGAGGAGTCAGCAAGTGTCTCACTAGGCATGGGAGGGAGGGGATGGGATCCTGAGATCAGTCTTATCACAGAACACTGCTATGGCTCATAGATTTTCATCTTCATCCCATTCTTCCACTGTTCCCATTTCTACCATCCACCAGGGCAAATTGATTTGAGCTGAATGCTATTTTCATCTAACTTTAATTATTACCCCAGTGATAAATTAGGCATTGGTTCCATCTATAATAGACAATACAAAATGTTGTAAATGCTACAGAAAGAGTAATGCAGAATTTTTTTTTTTTTTTGAGACAGATTTTCTCTGTCTAACAGTCCTGGCTGTCCTGGAACTTGTTTTGTAGACCAGGCTAGCCTCAGACTCACAGAGATTTGCCTGTCTCTGCCTCCCAAGTGCTGGGATTAAAGGCAAGTGTCACCATTGCGTGGCCAGAATAATGTATTTTTAAATAACATTAATTTCTCTTGTATTAATCTTCCCCCTTTCTTTGTTCTTCACTTAGAGCATGTGCGATACTGCGAGTTCTTTAAAGAGTCCTGTAGAGTTATTCAGTTGATGATGTAGCTCAGTTGGTAGGGTGTCTGCTTTACATGTATAAGACCATGAATTTTGTCCCTAGTGCCACAAGAAAGAGATTAAATGGAAGTACAAAGAAGGAAATGAGCATTCCAGGCAGAGAGCTGGTGAAAGGCCGGGAAGGGAGGAATGTTTCAGGATCATGCTTCAGTCTGTATGATGGAGTCCTTGAACTCTGCCCCCATCAGCCTCAGGACTAGGCTATAAGTGACATTGACTCTGTGTTACCAACGTTTTTATCTCTAACTTTACTTGAAGATACTGCAATAAACGTAGTTAAGTCCAAAGGATAAACAGTGAGCATCTTTGAAATGCAAGACTTAGTGGTGAGGCTGAGAGGAAAGTTTAAAAAACAAAGTCTGTTTCCAGACGAATAGTATGAGCACCAAATCCAGCGGTGATGAGTATCCCTGAAGAAGAAATTCAGGTCACTTGTGATGCTCTGTAGTCTGGGGTTCAGAGAAGCCTGCAACAATAATATTTTTACTTTTTGGTCACATCTTCTCTTTAAGGCCATTTACAACCCAAATTTAGGTGAACTTGGGTCTTTATTGTGCAAGAACGAAGACATAACACACGGTACCTAGATTAGTTAGGAGCCAGTGGTTAAAATGTGCCAGAGACACCTGTTCCAGTTGTCATGGAACACAAGCAGACTTCCTGGTGGCTTTCCTATTGGAGGATTTCATCCCAGGTTCACCCTGAGAAGGTGAGTCATTATCCCCACCCTGCAGGGAGGACAGACAGGAAGAGAAGACATCCGGTGAGGACAGAAGACTGAGTCATCAGAGCATCATCCTTCATGATTCTGGCACTGTGCGACCGGCAGAGAACCTGGTTCAGCTGATTGGACCTTCAGAAAAGTTCATCATCTGGCTATGCTACTTGACCTAATAGGAACACACAACGCAGGCTTACATTCAGAAGTGCATTTCAGCCAAGGTACATCAGTGACAAAACAATAAGACAAGACGATTAATTCCCATGCAAATCTACATGATAATTAACAAGTCACTTCCCTTCCAGTGAGATCAGCATGCTGTATATGCTACAGAAATACCTCGTCATGAGTTTCTATATGACATGGAATTTTATGGGGTAACACCCCATCATGTTCTTCTCCCACCCCCACATCATGTGAAATTCAATGGGATCATGTATAAGGAGCATGGACGAAGAACCTGGCATGCTGACTTGGTTTCTGATTTAAGCATATCTCCTCTGCTCCCAGTTCTGGTTTTTGTCTAGGTCCCAAAAACTCTTTCTACATGATAAATCCCTGGTCCATTTCTCCTAAAACATTTGTTAATTAAATTTTGAATTTTTGTGGGCTTACATACTGTCATGAAGTATTTTTTTTTTCCAGATCTCCAAAGTGGAGGACAATAGGTAAAGTTCCATTCTGTCTGAAGAAAATAGACGCAGGTGTAGCTTTGTGGGATTGGAGCTTACTCTAAACTGGAAGGAGTGCCTTGCAGCTTCAGTGATTGACCCACAATCACCCACCTCCATTAAAAGCCATATAAAGAGAGGCTGGAGTGGGGGATTCCTAGTCATTGATTGTAATCTTAGTGTAAAGTTTTGTGGCATGTTTCTTCTCTTCCTCTTGGTGAAAAGGAACAACACATTCCCTTACACTTCAAGGAGCCCCAAAAGGACACCCATAAGGCTGTGGTGTCTCCAAGAAAATTAAATGAACATTTCAGTCCATGCTTAGACTTTCATGTTATATTTGTTCTCTAAACCTGTCATGATTAATTAAGGAGAAATAGTTGGCAAAGGAAGTGGACAGCATGTAATTTGCCTAAATGCATACTATCTGATAAGGCCAGGGGATACACCATCTGTTCTGCACTCATAAATTCAAAAATGAATGCTGAAACACACAGAGAGAGACACACACACAAAGAAAGAGAGTGAGAGATAGAGACAGAGACAGAGACACACACACACAGAGACAGAGACAGAGACAGAGACAGAGACAGAGACAGAGACAGAGACAGAGGAGAGAAGCCATACCACTGTTGTGCTGCTGGGAGTCCCTGCAGGTCACATGTCCACCTCTAGAAAGTCAAGGTGAAAATCAACAACAGGACCAAATGAAGGGATATTTCTTTTATTCTCAGAAAAGAAAAAAAAAACTGCCTAAAATTTGGAGGGAAAAGACGACACTCCAGTTAATTCTTATTAGCACTGGGAAGATACTATTTAAAGTGAAGGCTCATGTTGAATTAAACTGGATTAGGCTGGGGTGTTGTTGTTGTTGTTGTTGGTGGTGGTGGTGGTGGTGGTGGTGGTGTGTGTGTGTGTGTGTGTGTGTGTGTGTTGATTTCACTGATTGGAGTGAGCGATTGATCCTAGTGCACAAGATGGCAATTCTTAGGATAGAATGTGAGTTTCTGCTTATTTTTATACCAAGTACTGTTTTGGAGTCTTTCATATCTAAATCAAAAGATGAGTGTCACACTGCTCATGGAATAGGGCTATTTCCCAAACAGTATTAATGGAATTATCTCTATGAATTAAATGTGTTTTATGTATACATGGGCCAATCACAGAGGCTGAGAAATGCTTGTGTTGCTAAAATACTCCCTTCTTTCACCTCTCAATTTGTTTAAGTGAAGTGAGTCACATTTTGAAGCTTGTTTGCTCTTGAGCTTGTATTTTGAAGACTATTTGTAGGAAGTATTTGCTTTTGATCTTAAACAATATTATGCAAATAATACATGGTTAAAGTAAACAAGTAATGAAAGAAAAATCTTTTCCCTGGATAATTACTTTACTAGGACATTTCACTCTAGAAAAATAAATAAGTTTGTGTCTGTGCATCATACATATACATGTATGTATACACATACACACACATACATATACATATACATATACACATACGTATATGTATACATATACACACACATACACATACGTATATGTATATACATACACATACACATACATATACTTGTACATATACATGGCCTTGGCCTGACTCTTATCTGCTTTCAGAGACCAACTCCAGGGAGACAGCAGGGACTTGACCAACATCCACATCACCTTGGGCTTAAGTCTATGCAGATCTGGGGCTGACTCCTCTGTCTGGACTTCTCTGTGTGCTCCATCTTCTACCTGTTCTTTTTGTTCTTCCATTCCCGCCTTATATTCCCACAGCCTGTGAGTTTGGACAGAGAAGTTTCTTTGGTTTCAGCCAAGGCGTCCTCCAATGGTGTCAGATCACAGGAGGCTTGTGCGGAAGCTGCCTTCCTTTGACTGACCTCTGAACTCTTCTGTAGATCTCGAGGGAAAAGGTGGAGGTTCTCACATAGCAAGGCAGGTGATACTGCTCGTGCTATACACTGACATTAATTCCACCCAGAGTGGTCCCATGGAGAGCTCTCAAATGGTCCCTTTCTGTTTCATTATGGAGAAGATGAAGCCACTAAGACACATACTTTTTTTAGGCTGGACATATCTGGATAGCCTGGGCATTCCAAGGAGGAACACACTATATTGGAGATTCTGGAGATCCAGGTACCAGTGTACTGATCCTAATTTTGAAACAGTTATGAGGGTTCCACCCTCTTCTTCAATCTATTTAAAAAAACCTATTTAAAAAGGCAAAAAGAAGAGAAATTAGTTGCTGGTAGTGGGGCAGATTATCTTAGTAATGACTTTGAAGGAAGCACATTCACGACTTAGTGACTCCCTGCCCTGGTAAGATAGAGATTAAGTATTGGTCAAGATGATGCCGCTGATCATCCCAGCTAAACACTAGGGTGTGGAGTTACCATGAATGAAACTAAGCAGAGAAAATTTTAGAGAACTGAGACCTATCGTAGAAGGACTCTGATAGGTGTATCTTCAGGATTTAGACAAATGAGTCTAGGGCCTAGTGTTCTTGTCGAAAGAGGCATGGAGGAGGCTTCTGAAGTGCAATGGTTATTTTCTTCCTTTATTTCTGTCCTTCTCTTCTTTCTACCCCACCCTCCTCTGCTCTATTTCCTTTTCTCATCTCTCCTCCTTCTCATTCACACAGATTCAGTCTAATCCTTTTATTCGTATTCTAAGATCGCCAGCCCCACGCCCCACTGAGCCATGAGCAGCTTGGCAGGCAGTGTTTATTTATGTGCTATCACTTTCGCTTTCCTAAACAACGATGGATTGGAAATTGATCACACAGGGAGTATTTTAGTAATCTTTGCTTAATCAAATGAAAAGTGACAAGAGGACAGAGCTCATGCCAAGGAAAGACAACAAATCAGAAACTGGAGACTGGTAAGAACAAAGTGCCCAGTGTCGGAAGTCCTTCTATATATGTGTTGCTTTTATTGATTAATGAATAAAGAAACTGGCTTGGCCTATGATAGGGCAGAGTAGAGCTAGGCAGGGAAAACTGACCTGAATGCTGGAAGAAAGAAGGCAGAGTGAGGAGATGCCATGGAGCCGCCAGAGGAGAAAGACGCAAGCTGTCAGCTGGAACCTTGCCGGAAGGACGTGAGCCTTGTGGTAAAATATACAATAATAGAAATGGGTTAATTTAAGAGATAAGAGTGAGCTAGAAATATGCATAAGCTAATAGGCCAAGCAGTGTTGTAATTAATACAGTTTCTGTGTGATTATTTCGGTTCTGGGCAGCCAGGAACAAACAAATGGCCTCATACAACAAATTGGGGCTCCAACATGTGCCAGTTAAATCCACATAAAACCAAAGAAGAAATAAAGTAAGGACCATAAATGTAATATAAAAAAGTACAGACAGTCGTTGATTAAAGGAGTAAAATAATAAAATTAATATTAAACGTGTAGAAAAAGTAATAGAGTAACAAAAAAAGCCACATAAATATGGAATATACAAAGAGAGTCTGGATTATGAATATTATTGTGTTTTCTATAAATTATTTTACTGTGAAGAAGCTCAGTACAGAGAGACATCTACTGTATGGGCTGCTAAGATAAACCAACATAAAGGTATCTTGACTTCAAAATTTGGGTCTAAGGATTTGTTGCTTTGGTAAAAAGGTTCTTTTGTTTCCACAGAGGATAAGAACTTGTGGAATCCTTCCAGACTAATGTGGTTTGATGGACCAAGACTCCCTGAAAGGTCACCATAAACACCCCCAAAAGTTACTTCACCCAACAAAAAGCAGGAAGCAGTTTGGAGAGAACTATGTCGAAATTCCCAAATACGTAATACGTTTATAAATGTTTCTTTACATTTAAAGGGAAAATGCTATAGAGATTTGCATTGGTATGGATTTTGCTTTATTGATATAAATTTAAGGTCATTTTTGCTATATGTCTTTTTCTGCTCGTGATTAAGGTATTGTGTTTGCCCAGCTCATTTAAAAATGTAATGTATAATTAAGAAATATAGGTTATAAGATAGCCAAAAAAATCCTGTACAATAAAAGAACTTCTGGAGGCATCACAATCCCTGACTTCCAACTCTACTACAGAGCTACAGTACTGAAAACAGCATGGTATTGACATAAGAACAGACAGGAGGACTAATGGAACTGAATAAAAGACCCGGATATCAATCCACACATCTTTGAACACCCGATCTTTGATAAAAAAGGAAAAAAATATCAAATGGAAAAAAGAAAGCATATTTAACAAGTGGTGCTGGCATAACTGGATATCAACATGTACAAGAATGATAATAGACCCATATCTATAACCATGCACAAAACTCAAGTCCAAATGGATCAAAGACCTCAACATAAACCAGCCACACTAAACCTTATAGAAGAAAAAGTGGGAAGTACACTTGAACGCATTGGCACAGGGAACCACTTCCTAAATATAAACCTAGCAGCACAGACACTGAGAGAAACAATTAATAAATGGGACCTCCTGAAACTGAAAAGCTTCTGTAAAGCAAAGGACACAGTCAACAAGACAAAACAACAGCTTACAGAATGGGAAAAAAATCTTCACTAACCCCACATTAGACAGAGGTCTGATCTCTAAATATACAAAGACCTCAAGAAATTGGACACCAAAAGATCACATAATCCAATAAAAAATGCAGAACAGACCTAAACAGAGAACTCTCAACAGAGGAATCTAAAATGGATGAAAGACACTTAAGGAAATGTTCAACATCCTTAGTCATCAGAAAAATGCAAATCAAAACAACTCTGAGATTCCTGGCCGAGATCAAAAACACTGATGACAACTTATGCTGGAGAGGTTGTGGGGAAAAGGGAACACTTCTGCATTGCTGGTGGGAATGTAAGCTGGTACAACCCCTTTGAATGTCAGTGTGGCAATTTCTCAGAAAATTAGGAAACAACCTTCTTCAAGACCCAGTAATACCACTTTTGGGTATATATCCAAAGGATGCTCAATTTTTCCACAAGAAGATGTGCTCAACTATGTTCGTAGCAGCTTTATTTGTTATAGCCAGAACCTGGAAACAACCTAAATGCCTCTTGATCGAACACAATGTATAAATAAAATGGGGTACATTTACACAATGGAGTACTACACAGCAGAAAAAAAATGACAGCTTGAATTTGACAGGAAAATGGAGGGAGCTAGAAAACATTATTTTGAGTGAGGTAACCCAGACACAGAAAGACAATTATCACATGTACTCACTCATAGGTGGTTTTTAAACATAAAGAAAAGAAAGCCAGCCTACAAACCACAATCCCAGAGAATTTAGACACCAATGCAGACACTTAGAGAGACTTACATAGATCTAATCTACATGGGAAGTAGAAAGTAGAAAAGACAAGATCTCCTGAGTAAATCGGGAGCATGGGGACCTTGGGGGAGGATTGAAGGAGGGAAAAGGAGAGGCAGGGAGGGGAGCAGAGAAAAATGTAGAGCTCAATAAATATCAATAAAAATGTATAAAAAGAAATATAGGTTAATAGATAATCATCTATAATAGTCAAGCTTGTAGTCATGATAGATTTTATAGATGTACAGAGATATATTTCAGATGGATAGGCATTCTTAAAACATTTCAAAGACTACAGAATATAGCATTTAAAATGTTTTAAGAACTTAGACTTTTCATGACAATGAGACACATCCTCTCTTGGCAGCACCAATAACTTCAAGAGGATGATGGGCATTGAAGAGGCTTCTTATGTAGTTTGCTAGCCATTTGGGCAAGAAACTGCTCTTGCCTGGACTGCTTGATTCTATGCTGTGTGAACTGGACATGCAGGACCCACAGAGAAATGACTGCTGAACTTGCCTAAAGGTGAGATGATCTTTTGGGGCTCCTGCTACATAAAAGAATCTTCTAGACATTCTGCAGGACACAGAAAAATGTGACTGAATAACTGCCAATATAGGCGGAACTGTCCTTGAAATTTTCTGCTTTGTGGATAAGTCTGCTGGATACTATGGGCCTGTAGGCTGAAGATGGATGCTCCAATGTCACAGAAGAAGTTTGGGTGACTGTCCAGGCAGTGAGATGTCTCTTCAATTCTTGAGTTTTGGAAGTTGCTTACAATGAGGTTCCTGTTTACTTTGGTAATATTATATCCTTCTGGAGTATTTAATGGAGTTGAAGAACAGATAGATATAATTATAATTTTCCTTAGATATGATGAAAGATAAAGTAGATACTAATGTTGTAACTGTAATTCTTGCTTAATACCTGTCTTATTATATGCAATTTTAATATGCTAAAGTTAAAACTGTTAAGTGTTTTCTCTTAGACAAACGTCTCCACTGATGTAAATAATTCCAATCAGACTGAATTAAACTGAATTAAAAGATGTCAGTGTTTAATAGATTACCTTACTCTCAGGTGGCCCCAGGAAAACATGGAGAGGGGAAGACCACACGAAACCTGGAGACCACATGTTCATTTTCTGGGGGGTAGTTTAAATAGTGGGAATGGTCCTGACTTTTCCCTGGGGAGGGGTCACTGTTTGGCGGGCTTTAGACTGAGGCAACTCCCAGAGGAGGGAGCTTATTCCAGGAGCTGGGGTGAAGCCCCCCAGCCAAATAATCCAGACTTTTTGTATAAATGGGGTGTTACAGAGCTGAGGTGATGCTTTCGACCAAACAAAAACCTTCCTTTTTATTTAAATAGAAAAGGGGAAATGGTACGGGAAGTCCTTCTGTATATGTGGTGCTTTTATTGGTTAATGAATAAAGAAGGCAGAGTGAGGAGACACCATGTAGCTGCCAGAGGGGAAAGACGCAAGCCTCCAGCTAGAAACTTGCTGGTAGGCCAATCTCATGGTAATATATAAAATAATGGAATGGATTAATTTAAGAGATAAGAGTGAGCTAGAAATATGCATAAGCTAATAGGCCAAGCAATGTTGTAATTAATACAGTTTTGTGTAATTATTTTTGTTCTGGGCAGCTGGGAACAAACAAGCGGCCTCCTACAACAGCTTATAACAAGAATTCCACTGGTACTTTCCTTATGTTCTTTCCCCATGTCTGAACGTCTGTAGTTAAGAACCACTGTCATAGCTGAGGCAGTTTCTGGCTCCAACATTTCTATACCTCTCTTATGGAAGCACCTCCTCTTTGCTCTGTGCTCAGTAGACCCACGTGATGCTGTCTAGGCAGTTCTTGTGGTGCTCTGAGCAACCTTTTCAATAGGGCATTCATAAGGTCTCACAAACTGAAAGTCTCAGTTTCTTCTTCAGGGTTCCTAGTGTGAACCCAGGAACAGTTAACTTATTTAACTTGGATGTTAGACTAGATGAGAATCTAGAAGTTAGACAAAACGTTGTCTGAGTTTGGGAGAATACCTCTGAAAGTTCTATGAAGAAATTGATGAGGTCAGTCATTTCTGCAAACACAGGGGCTTTGCAACTTCTGATGGAGCAGGATGAACTGATTTAGGAGAATGAGCTGTGTGAAGGGAATGCAGGACTGTACAGGGAGCAAACAGACAGGGTCTCTATTAGCTTTTGTGAATTGAATGTAACTTATTTAACACCCAGTGCCTCATTTTTCACCAGCAAAATAAGTATTAATCTGGTGTAGAATACATTACAAGTACAATAAGCAAATCAGTGAGACGGCTTTGCCTTGGACAAAAAATATTGCTTAACTCTCATGTTGTGTGATTCCTTAGTATCTCAGAGATGAATCCTCAAGTGAGTCCTTTCAAACCAATGTTCATCTTAACTGAAGTCCCAATAAATGCCAGTGACTCCTGGTCTCCATGTTTAATATGTACAAAAGACACAGCCCCTTTTAGTTTGTTTAAGAACAGAGATGGTCAAGAAAGGAGTACTAATTGCCTATAACATTTTATTCTAGATACAAAAAATAGTGGCTGTAGGTATTATACAAGGAAGATTTATATAGATAAAGCGTAAGGAAAATAATGCATAATTCACAAGACAAATCAGACACTCATGTATTTGCTACCAAAATTGGGTTACACTGTGTGTCCCAAATCAGGTTCAGACACCCACACTCAATAAACCAATTAAAAGAGACAATTTTCCAAAAAGTGGAAGGCAGAAAGAGATTTATTTAATGTAGTCACACAGGGAGAGTGACAAAGGGATCCAGCAAACTTGTCTGTCTTACCAACGTGGCCAGGCTGAACGTCACATGGTGGCTGGGGATCTGAACTCATGCTGTCATGCTTACACAGCAGACACTTTACCAACTGAGCCATTTCCCTGGCCCTCTTTGAAGCTCTATTGTCATTCTAAAGGTATAGAACTCCAGTCCATAATACTAAGTTATGAGTTCTCCTTTTGTTGCCCAGATTCGTCTTCCCTACTTCTGTGCCTATTTTAGAACCAGGACTCCTGATTGCATAGAAGAAAAAAATACTGTCCTGTTTCTGGTTCAAAACATTTCAGATCCCAGAATATAGGAAACGGTGCTCCCAAGGTGGCTTAAGTCCCACTAGGAGTAAGCGGGGCAATACAAAGGAACTCTGCTCAGAGAAGAGGGTGGAAATATACTTAACTTCAGCTTTGGAATTCCCCACTCATTATCTTCCCTAAGATCTGGTAGATACAACCTAAAAAGCACACGATAGTTCTGCGTGCAAGGAGGGATGGAGTTGCTGGTGACAAAGCGTTCACCTGATGAGTTGTCCTAAGAGCTTACTTTCCTGCTTGGATGTTATAAAGAAGGGCTCATTTTGTACTATATAGTCACTGGTTTCACTGGGACCTGACAAAAATTTTAGAACTTTCTCATTATAACTATCTCTAGTCATAATATTTAATACTCATCAGGAAAACAGGGACTCGTTGGTTTAATGACAAAACAGGTAAAAATTTAAAGTATTCTATTAAGAGAAGAAATATTAGAAATAATACATTTGTAATGAACAAATATGTAAGGCAAAACTTACCACACATTCTATGAAATAGATTCTCATTCATCAGCATTTTGCTCCTCATAATAAAAACAACACCCGCACACATCTTGAGAATTCAGAGTAGACCTGGGATAGCGGTGAGGTAACCTTTTGCTCTGGCGTTTTCCAGCTTGAAGGGAATACAATAGGAAGATCTGTCAAGGTGCACTATTCTTCTACCATGCTTAGAGAGCATCATCGAGCGCCATCTAGCTGAATCTTCACCTCTGTTGCTGCCAGAGCTAGCAAGCCAGTGGCCTCTTTAGCCCCTGGGCCTACATTAAGATGCGTCAGTAGATGGCGCTAGAGGAGTGACCAATCTAGTGAGGAGAGGTCAACAATGTGGAGTCATCCTCCCTGGCCCCTCCCCCAGCAGCAGCAGCTTTTCACACTGGTCCCCACAGAAGCTCTAGCACCACCAGCCATACCCCCTCCTTGAGAACCCTGCAGATCCCCCCTCAGAAGTCCTGCTCCTCCCAAACCACAGCTTCACCCTTGTTCTCCAAGCTTGGGTCTAACGCCTTCCTGCCAACAGCCAGCTTGCCTCTTAATAGTATCTGAGTTCTTGCAACTGAAGATAGCTGACTTGCCCCAGAACAATAATACATCACAGGCATGTTTGTGGATACCGTGGCTGGCAGAGGCACATACAGAAAACGGTGATGCCAAAAATTACCGTGAAATGCCATCTGGTATCTTTCTCTACCTTGACTATGATCGCTTCTTTTCTACTGTAAATACACGTTGAAATTTTTCTTCCAATATTTTTAAAGTGCCAATGATGGGAAATGTCTTTTTGTATAAAAAGGACTTGAAGTTGGATATTGTTTCAAGTAGTGTTCAAGGGAGGTACCTCTGGCTCATCATCCTTCCCTTCTCCAGCGCCGCGAGTTCAGCGCGCCCTCTGCTGGGCAGAATGGAATGAACGTGTAAGTCATCAGGACAAAGGGTGGTTACACAAAACTGTCTCTGAGAAAGGTTGCCTTTTGGAGACTGCAGCTGGCCCAGGCTGCAGAGTCACACTGTTACGAGGTCAAGAAGCTACTGCAGTCTGGTGCTTTCTGGTTTCCACATTCTGCCATCCAGTCCAGTGCTGACAGGAAGACTCAGACGTCCCAAAGACCTTGGTGTTTGGCAAAACCAGATGCTTAGCTTGCTTCTAAGTCTTCCTCTACTTCATGTTACAATCAAACGCTAGTTTCCTATTCATGAAATGTCATTCCCTCTTAACTCCTCCTTGTGAGTTTTAAGATAAATTCTCTGTATTGTAAAGAAATTGCAAAAAAGCATCATGTCGCTAGATTAGCGTAGTCACTCAAATAAGCCCTTGCCAAGATGTGCAGTCTACACATCTCTGTGAATTTCAATACAGTTAGAATAGCCATTGTGAAGCTGTGGTCTTTGTGATTTTGCATGACCCTCTGAGGTCAGGACTGCTGAGGCTTGCTTTTCACAAGTGGGAAGAGGACCTGAGTTAGCAGTGACTGAGATGCTGAGAGGCACTGGTATCTCCAGCAGCCGAGTCTCGGCAGCTCTGCATCTCTCTACTGTGCTGCGCAGTTGCTCTCGTAGTTTTGAGATAGGCTACAGGTTGAGACATGCAGGGAATATCTATTTGCCTGCTGAGTATGGCTAAGGGCAGCTCTGACTCGTTACCTTGCACACATAGCTTGTCTTCTCCATGTTTGATATGATTTCTAGGATTCTGTCCTGCCACGTGGACTATGTCCTCAGTGGGATCACTGACAAAGGTATTTCTCCTAAACCACCGGTATCTAACTTAGCAAAAGAGAATGAAGGGTGGGCGGTGCTCTAGTGCATTATGGGCCTTCCCTCCTCCAACACTTGCACTCTTTGCCCAGTCACCACGAGGTGGGAGAGCAGAAGAGCAACAGGCTGAGTGGGGGTGTCAGCAGAGAAGAGGGAAATAAACGGGGGCACTGCGGGAAACTGAAGTGTGGGAGTCTCAAATTCAGACGAAGACTTGACGGAGTGAAGATGGTAAACTGAGAGTCTGATGGGTGTGGCATCTCATTAATCCAGTTGCCCTCACCACCATGACTTCAAGAGGGAATATCAAACCATTGTTACCTTAAACTGCTGGTCCCACCCTGCCTACAACTGTTAAAGTGACAGGCATGCACCAACACTAACACATTCTAGGACTCAAGTCCAGGAGTCTGAATAAGCTAAACGAACAGTCCACCAACTATATGACAATCCTGGCTCTCAATGTGTTTTTTCCCCAGTATTTCCGTGTCTCTTTTTGAATTCTTGTCTTATATCAATTCCTTATTTCATCCAGCTGTTTTTGTATTCTTTTTAGAATCCCTTCAGGAGTTTATCTGCATCCTTGTTGACTTCACGGACCACTCCTAGAACCTTTCTTTTTTATTTTAATTTTTTAAAAAAACTATCTTTTCTCATTTTACATGCCAAATAATTTTCCCACTCCCTCCCCTCCTGCTCCTCTCACCTTTACCCCCTCCCATCTCTTATTCACTCCTCAGAGAGGGAAAGGCTTCCCATGGGGAGTCAACAAAGTTTAACACTTTGCTTTGAGGCAGGACCAAGGCCCTCACCACTATATCTAGACTGAACAAGGTATCCTTTCAGAGAGAATGGGTTCCAAAAAGCCAGAACAAGCAGTAGGGATAAATCCTGGTCTCACTGCCAGTGGCCCCACAGTCTTACCCAGACATACAACTGTCACCTACATTCAGAGGGCCTATGATGGTTCCCCCTCGCTGTCCAGCTGGAGTTAGAAGGCTTCCATTAGCTCAGGCAAGCTGTTTCAGTGGGCATCCCCATCACAGTCTTGACCTCTTTGCTCATATTCTCACTCCTCCCTCTCTTTGATTGAGCTCTGGGAGCTCAGCCCAGTGCTGCGCTGTGGTTCTCTGCATCAGCTTCCATCAGTTGCTGGATGTGGGTCCTGGAACCATTCTTTAAAATTCCTCTTCTGGGATTTCCTACTCATTCTCACTGATAGTTAATACTGTGGAGGTGTTATTTGGTTTTTCTTTTTTTTTATGTTACTACATTGAGATTTACACCCCTGGGGTAATTATATTGATTGGATTTTCTGTCAGAAGGATCCTTTGGACTGAAGTATTTGCAACAGTCAAGTGGAGTTAGGTTACGGTAAAGTAGAAACGCACAGCAAACTCCTCAGTCCTTGTGCTCAGGATGCCTGGAATGGCCTGTGTGTTTCTTCTGAAACAGAATACTAACTGCAGAAGTGAAGGATTAAATGTCATGTCAGCCAGCTAAAAAGCAATAGCCTCCTTAAAGTCAATAGCTATTGGGTTCGAGAAGGATGAGATGATGTACACTAGGGTATTCGCTACTAAAATTAGGACTGGAAGGGAAGTGGGCAGGGTAAAGGCAGGGATTACTATTAGATTAATTGAGGAGAAAAGCATGATGGGAAAACATCTGTAAGGGGACTTAGGGAAACTGTTGGGAGCCACAGAGTTTAAAATCATCCTAATTTTGAAAGGTTGTGGCTACAATGTGTAAAGAAGAGGGGCAGGGAGATCAGTAGGTGAGAAGAGATGGAGTGAAACAGAAAGTGCATGGACTGTGTGTGCAACTGTGTGCATGGACTGTGTGTACAGACTGTGTATAGAGACTGTGTGCACAGACTGTGTGCATGGACTGTGTGCACAACTGTGTGCATGGATTGTGTGCACAACTGTGTGCACAGACTGTGTGCACGGACTGTGTGCAGGGTCTGTGTGTATGGACTGTATGCAAAGACTGTGTGCACAACTGTGTGTACAGACTGTGTGCACGGACTGTGTACATGGACTGTGTGCACGGACTGTGTGCACAGACTGTGTGCATGGACTGTGTGCACAGACTGTGTGCACAAACTGTGTTCAGGGACTGTGTGTACAGACTATGTGCAGGCACTGTGTGCACGGACTGTGTGCAGGGACTGTATGTATGGACTGTGTGCACAGACTCTGTGTACAGACTGCGTGTATGGACTGTGTGTACAGACTGTGTGCAGGGACTGTGTGTATGGACTGTGTGCAGAGACTGTGTACAGACTGTGTGCAGGGACTATGTGCATGGACTGTGTGTAGGAAAAAGTAGAGAGCAAGCAATAGCAGAATAGGTAGAAACATACAGAAAATCATAAACCTGAGCAATAAAATACAAACTAAAGTATATTATAAGATTTCTTTTTCTGCAAATGTGAAGATATAAAAACAGGTAGGAGAAATTAAAGAATAGCAATAACAACAAAAAAAGATGAATTTGATTGCATTACAAGCAAACCATTAGGGCTGATGAGAGTGCTCCACAGGGAGGAGTGCTTGCTACTAAGCCTGGCAACCTGAGTTTGATTCTTGGATCCCACTTGTTAGCGGAAGGGCCACAGTTAATCTGTAAATCCCACACGCCCCAGGACAAGACTTCCTGCAATGCTGGAGCTGTACTGCTTGGGAAATAACAAGTACATGTTTTTACTCCCCTAAGCAAGTTTGTTTGGCCTGTCTACACCGGATAGCCTTGATCGCATGTGGGTGGGAGGTGTGTAGGCAGGAAATACATCAGCAGGTATGCTTTTCCTGGATTGGACCTAATGAGAAATGCAATGAATTCTAGGTTTTGTGTTTTTAACTCCCTGTAAATTGTGTCTGTGATTCGTAGCCAATCCCTGGGAACCCAGGGTGGAGCAGACCAGACTCCATCAACCTGACCAGGGTTTAATTAAATCTTGCTTAAAACTTGGCACAAAATTGTAAAGCTGTTTTTTTTTTCTCTCAAATATCTCAGGACTAGCAGTAGAAGGAGAGAACTGACTCCTGAAAATTGTCATTTGACCTCCACATATGTACATCTGCACCCAAATAAATAACAAATTGCAATAAAACATCACCAGTCAATATTTCTCCTTCCTTGCTCAGTTAGGTTTCAATTCTCTCCTTCCCCGTGATGTTCTATACAGCAAATGGTGCTGATGGAGAAGCTGTGGTTTGCAGCTGAATTTTAACTCATTAGACCAGACTTAGTTTCAATGCGTATTAAATCTCTGGCACAACTGTACTGGGTCGGGCATACAGGTCTCTGCTTACCCTACAATGTACTCTCTAGTTTCTGGCACAGTGCACGATGAGACCTGGCTGCAGGTTCCCACTATATCAGTCTCAGCCTTGTGGAGGAGACTATCACAGACTGCCCCTCCCCCCTCCCCCCCCCCCAGTCACATTTCTCTGTTCTCTGCTCATGAAGACATGGAGGACTCATGGAGCTGCCTGGATCTGGGCTCCTCAGAGCTCTTCCCTTGGACATTGCCATGGCACTGGTGTATGCGGGAGAGGAGACTAGGAGCCCTTACTAAGGCTCTCACTGATGTCAGCAGCGACCTCAGGAGGAAGCCCGCAGTCTCCCAGTGTCTCACTTCAGCCTCGGTTCTGTCCACAGAGCTGGATGGGTCATTGACCCACAGACTCCAGGGCCTTCAGCCCCTGTCCTTGTGACTCTTCCGTGGTGCTGGTCTGTGGGGAAGCGACTGTTTGCCAGTTTCTACTGATCTCAGCCTAACCCACTGCTGTGTTTCAGAGCTTTTTGTTGCTGAATATCGTTGCTGTCAACATCAAAACACAGCTCTCACCTCAAAGGGAGTTAGAGTAATTTATTCTGTAACCAGAGCAGTGACCATGGTCTAGGAATGCAGATTTTGCTTATCCCTAATTCCGTGCTCCATCATGGAAGCAATTTCATGAACTTTTTATAGTAACAAAACGAAGAGAATCATGAATCAAGACCGTTTAAAAATGTGGTGGTTTGGCACTGAGTAGGTGGTTACAGCAAAAGGGAGACATCTCCGCTGTAGGCCTTCCATGCTGTGTGATGACTCTCAGACCTTTAATTAGGCTTTTATTAAGCTAATACATTCTAAATGATTTTATTGATTTGTCTGGATGTAAGGTCTGGTTTTATGTGCTGGTCACAGGATGTTAAGTGAGAGACAGAAGTGGACAAAGAGAAGCTCTTTAGTGAGCTAGAGAGAAGCCAAGATAAATTGTAGTTAGGCTCTGTGTCCTCAACACCTCCTGCACATCACTGACATGTAATCAATACCTGTCTTTGCAAACAGCTTCTTGCCAGGAATTCTTGTTCATACTGCAACTGTGTTCAGTCCTTGGAGGCCCAGCTACGTAGCTACTCTCCTGCAGTGCCAGTGTACATGAGGCAAAGCAGTACCTTGTGGTGTCCTCTGACCTCACCACAGGAGACATTGTCCGACCTTAGTGCTTGCGACTGTTCCCACCTGTTTTGCTATGGGTCTAGATAAATTCATCTACAGCTGTCATTTCAGCCTAAGGGCAGAGACTGTTGTGCTACCCCGACTGTCATAACAAGTGAGGTTTTAATCTTCCATTTTACACAGGAATATTAGAGGATCTGGATACCCGCTTTGAAGGAGCATATCATTTCAAAGTGTCCTGGCTAAGTCATCACATTTAAAAAATAAATCAAGAGTCTTGGTCAGCCAGCTAAAAAGGTAATTTCTCTGTTGTAAAAGAAAATTGGGCTCTTGTCAGGGACCATTGTCCTAAAGATGATAGCAGGGACCATGGTCCTAAGAATGTTTGCAGAGAGCCCCACATCCCAACTATCTTGAGAACTGTTTGTTAACTGAACCACAAAAGAATGTTTCTGCTTACACAAAAAACACCAGGTGTGCTAACTGGTGACCTTTGCTACCCTGCCAAGTTCCTTCTTATCCGTACTCCCCACCCCAAGCCAAGATCCTCATTCAAGGGCTATATAAGCTGTAACCATTACCCTAATAAAGTGAGACCTTGACAATTGAATTCTGCTTGCTCTCCTTCTTTTCCCTTGCCCATGATTCTTACAGGTAGAGCCTCTTCAGACCCTGAATACCTGCACCTGCTGGACGGGTCAGGCTCTGGTGCCATCTTGACCAGAGCATGTGGGATAGCCCCTATAAGGTGCTTCAGAAGTGGAGATGTGACCAGGGGTCTAGATTCTGCCTAGGTGTGTTCAAATGGAAAAGGTGACAACAGATTTGAACTTTCACGAGCTCAGCTGTCTATTGTTAAGCTCTTCCAGAGGAAAGAACCAGAGACGGATTTCCAGGCAGTAAGGTTATCTGGGGGAAGCCTCAGCCAGTTGACAGGGAATATCTGTATATATTCCCATACCTACACACGAAACCTGCTTAGTCTGTATAATGTCACTCATCCGTATGTTTTCAGGGCTGACCATTTGGTATAGGATAAGCAGTGGTTGTGTTCTTCCCTGGGGGAGACTGTTCCTATGTCCACACTGCTCAGCTCTTATCCCTCATCATGAATTTCCTCCGTAAGTAAGAATCATTTTTATTGAATATCTTTCCTCTGGCCTGTGCGTCCTGAGGGTAATTTTTGTTCCTATCGACCATGGACTTGATGCACTTTTGTAAGCTTCTTTAGTTTGTTCTCTCTCTCTCTCTCTCTCTCTCTCTCTCTCTCTCTCTCTCTCTCTCTGTGTGTGTGTGTGTGTGTGTGTGTGTGCGCGCGCGCGCGCACGCATGGCTCAGCTCCTACTCCCTCCTTACTACTGCCTGACTCAGCATACATGGGATTCAGCCAATACATTTTCTTCTAAGGGAAGAGAACATGATAGATCCCATTTCTTCAACTTTATTAAAGTCTACCTTATAAATAAAAAGATAACATTCAGGGCCTGGAAAGATTTCCCAGTAGTTAAGAATACTTGATGTTCTTGCACATGACCTGTGTTCAATTTCCAATACCTACATAAAGGCTCAAAATCACATGTCTCTAGTACCAGGGGATCCAGTGCCCTCCTCAGGCATCTCCATAGGCACCAGACTTACATGTGATATGCAGGCATATATTCAGGCAAAATCTCATATATATATATATATATATATATATATATATATATATATATATATAATAGAAATGTTATAAAAACATTTAACATTCCCACATTAATCACTACTATACACCCCAACAGCAGGGTAAAGGATTAAAATCATATAACCATTGCAACAGAAAAGCATTAAACAAAATTCAAATTATTTCATGTTGGAAAAAAATTAAGTATGGAAGGAATTCACCTCAACATAACAAAATCCAAATATGACAAGACCATAGCCAACAGCAGACAGTAGTTCAACAGCAGTAGTTCAGCTGGAAGCTTCTGCCTGAGATCATGAACAAGTGTTTACCATCAGCACTTCTTGTCAATACAGTTCTGGATGTCTGCAGGTGCAGTGAAGCAGGAGAACCAGGTAGCCACAGCTCAAGATGAGCTCTTTTGAGAGAACTTTCTAAGTCACTGTCGCAGGCTTCCACTCTATTCTTGGCTACTCCTGTAGATGCAGGGTTTGTGAGTATAACCATTTAGCGATAGACTGAGCCACAGAGAAGTTAACTCGCTCCAGGTCACACAGCTACTACATAGTATGGAATCAAACCCGGGCAGTCTGACTCCTGGCCTTGAACCTCTTTATTTTCAGGCTCTTTTGTTCTAGTGATCGGCAGATTCCCTTTGTAGCTAGGTATGGAGCTACACCTTGTGCATCTGGAGACTTGGCAGAATCCCCAGGCTGCTTTACAACAACACAAGACTTCTACACTAACCTATGCTGCCACCTCCATGGCTCTACTTGGCGAAGGCCAAGTGCTCTGTGCTCAATCCAAGGTGAGGGCGGATCTAGCACCCAAGCTGGGATTCTGAAAGAACTGTTAGGAAAGGGTGACTCACCTTGTTGTGTTGTGTTGTGGCACTCCCTGAAGCCTGAAACCTGATTGGGCATGAGAGGGAGGTGCTTAGGGCTGCAGCCTCTACTCACTCCCCCACATCAACAACCAATACAAGAGAATTTCCTTATCATCTCCTCCAAGGGAAATCAGCAGCATTCAGAGAATCAAACGGAAATGTGCAGGCAGAGCCAGAGGAAAGAGAGCAGCTGACGGGGAGGAGACCCATGGGGGATGCATTCTAGATCATTCAAGGGTCTGTGTTAAGTGTTCACTAAAATTACTGCATTATTTTCATGGAATGAAATTTCCCAACTCCATGCCTGGAGGTTTGCAGTTTGACAGATGTAAGCCCATATTTCTACATGGTTTTGCAGCCAGAATCCCAGGCCATAGTTTGCACCTGCCACACAGGAGGTGGTTATCTCCCTAACAAAGGGTAATGTTGTTCTTCTAACAAAGGGTAATATGCTAATGTTGTTCTTCTCCTTCTTTGTAGTTTGGAGGATGCCTGAAAAGAGATGTTAATTCAGCCTATGTGACAGAGCTGGCATACAGAGCCAGAAGATAGAAAGACATGACAGAGCAGGCATAGGAAGATGTGTGGATGTGACCACAGCCATTTACCTGGTTACCTAGGAAACAGAATGCTAATGAATTTCCCCCTCAGTTTATGTTTTGGTATATAAGGCTGTTTGAAGAAAAAAACGCAGAAGAATTTTCAGGATGTGAACTCAGGATTTCATGAGGAATCACTGAAAATCTCCCTCCTGATAAAGCCATGTGAGTTGTGTCTTTAATCCCATGCCTCCCCACTCTGGTCCAGAGAAATAATTTATGGTCTGGACTGGCACTGGACCCCGACAGACAGCACATGTCCACTGCTGGTAATTACGCACAGACAGTTACAAACAATGACTGACATATATCGTCTTTATGTTTTCAGATGGTAGCTCAGAAGTGCCAGGGATTATGCTACATGACTTACAGGGACCTGAACAATCATCAGATCTTTACCTTAGGCTCAGTTCACATGACTCCATCCTGAGAAACACCCAGTCTGAAATCAGAACTGCCTCCATCCCAGCATGTTGCTGCTGGGAGACTCCGTGGTCTCCAGAGATGAAGAGCTAACTGCCTACTAAAGACAGAACCTGGAGGCAGATGAGTATCAGGCCTGGCTGGATCCCTGCTGTGGCTATGCAGTGTTGCCACCTCCCCTACCAGGTCTCTGGCTCACCCAGGAATAGTCCCAATTCTCCTACACAAGATCCCTGGATGGGCTCTTCAGCCGTTCTGCCGCTGATGATGCTTGTCCACTTGTTCCTACTGCAGTCGCTCATCTATCTGTCTGAGGGTTTGAGACAGCCTAGGTGGGTGCTGAGCACAGCAGACAAAACAGCTGCATCTTCAGAGGAGGGAAAGGTGAGAAGGGTGATGTTTGAAGAAGTCTGCAGCATGGATTTGCTTTACGTTAAACTTCAGTGAAGTTAGCTTCTTGACATAGGAGTACAGAGAGAAACACAGCACTTCTAGAGGACATTTGTCCAGAGCCTGATCTGGAGCTGGCACTCACCAGTAGGGTGAGAACAGTGTTCTTAGCTTTGTGTTTCCTTTGCCGTGGGCCTGGCACTGTAGCTGCATTGTTGTCAACTGGTGATTGCCAAGCCTGCAAAGACCTGCAAAGACCTGCAGAAGCCTGTGGGAGGCTGGGGAGGCTGGTGCCTCTGCATTCCCTACAGGGGTAGGATTTCTAAGGGGAAGGGAAAGAAGAGCCATCCTCAGTGTGTCTATCAGCATATTGAATCCTGTTAAAACTGCAGGGAGAATTCACAAATCTCTCCGAAGCTCGGCTTACCCTTCCCAGGTGGTAAAGTGAATGTGCCTGAAGGGATGCTACTAAAAGTTAAAGGCAATACATGGAGGCTTGTACATTAAATCAACTGACTCTCTTGTAAAAGAACACCCCTGTGTGAGACAATGTCCCTCTGCTGTCGGTCCTGACACTGCTCCTAAGAATACTTGCTGAGAGCCGTGGTGTGGACTCCTGAGCTTGCCTTCACTCATGGCTGATCTACAGACTTCTTTGTGTTGGAGTTTGGCATTGCTGTCTAGTCTTAGGTGCCTCATTGTCTCATTTTAGCTTGCTGTGGGCTTCTGGAAAGGAGAATTAGGTGGTCTTCCCCCTCTCCCGCTTTTCACAGGCTTAGCACAGAGCTGCTTCATAGATGAAGGACCCAAATGTGGTTGAAGTTGCTCATTCTGATAACTGTTCCCTGAGCCTATGGTCTCCCCCCTCCAACCACAACTCCATGAGGCTCTCACTGAGTTCTGAATGCCACAAGATTGGGGCATTTTATCAGTGGAGGAGGGGCAGCACATGCTACTAAAAAGATGCTCGTCAGGAAACAAAGCTCTTCAAGTGACACCCAACACACACTTTCTAAGCCAGCAGCAGGATTTTACACAGAGGCAGCTAGTTCCTGGTCCACAAAGCAAGGCATGATGGAGTTTGGGAACTCAGTCTTGTCATGGTTATCGAATTCATTGCCATCTCCAGCATCAGCGTTGTCATAATTAGGCATCAAGTTACCACAAGAGATGATTCGAGAAGAGCTTTTTTAGAAAGTAAATAATAAATAAATGCTTATTTTTTTTCCCCAGCGGGCCTGTAGCACTCTTTAGATGGAATCATGTCCACACCCCAATAAATTTGGGGATGCTTACTGTCCTGATGGTCCTGAACACATTGGATGCCAATTACTAGAGTCCAGCTCCAGTGGAGTTCTGAGCCACACAGAGAAAGGTGTGAAGTTGGAGGAAAATGAAGAGTCTGACCACTGGTTGACTTTTAAACAGATGGCATGCATGGATTAGCTCGAGCCGTCTTTATACAAGTCCTAATGCATTCAAACATGAGCAGTTTCAATACATTTCTTTTTAATGGTTTTCTAAGAATCATTAACATTTACCATTTTAGTATCTTTTCCTCTTTCCCATTCCCTTGACATCATTGACCTTTACCCCATATTATTATTTTTTATATTGTAAGACAAATGATTATATCTAGCTAGGCACCGTTAGGAATATTCCTAAAAAATGAGCCTCTCTGCTCATGCAAATAATCCCAATCAGACCAAATCAGACCAAATTAAAATATATCCAGGTTTAATTGGATGTCTGTTCTCTCAGGTGTCCTGAGGGGGGAATGGAAAGCTGACCACGGAAGAGGAAGAGGGAGACCACATGTTTATTTTCTGGGAGGCAGTTTAAATGGCCTGTGGGAGTGGTCTTGACCTTCCTGGAGAGGGGTCAAGGTTTGACAGGCTCAGGGGAGGAGCCTTCCAAATATGGATGCTGGGTGCTGGGATTACAGGCACATCTTATTCATACTGTGCCCTAGCCAGCAGCAAACTTATGGTTACAGAATAAAAGAGATTCAAGAACTATACTATGTAGTGTGAATCGGCGGGGCTGCGGCGGGGCTGCGTCCCGCCACCCGGCCACCGGCTAGCTTTACCCAAAATAATTACACGGAAACTGTTATTCTTTTAAACACTGCCTGGCCCATTATCTGTAGCCTCTTATTGGTTAATTCTCACATCTTCCTTTAACCCATATTTAGTAATCTGGGTAGCACCACGAGGTGTGGCTTACCAGGAGAGATCTTAACCTGCGTCCATCTCGGAGAGGAGCAGCATGGAGTCTCCCTATGGAGACTGCCTGAAGCGTCTCCCCAACTCTACTTCCTTGTTCCCACAATTCTGTTCTGTCTACTCCACCTACCTAATTTTCTGTCTCTTAAAGGGCCAAGGCAGTTTTCTTTATTAATTAACCAATGAAAGAAACATAGACAGATAACTCTCCTCCATCATTTCCCCTTTTTCTGTTTAAACAAAAAAGAAAGGCTTCAACTTTAACATAGCAAAATTGCATATAACAAAACAGTTATCAAGCAAGTATTACAGTTACAATATTTAAATCTATTTTATCTTTTATCATAACTAAGGTAATCTATAACTATCTATTTATTCTTCAACTCCATCAAAGACTCCAGAAGGATATAATATTACCTAAGTAAACAAGTCATTTGTAACTTTCAAACTCTAGAAATGACAGAGACAACTCGCTGCCTAGACAGTCACCCAAAGTTCCTCTGTACCGTTGGGGCATCCATCTTCAGCCTTCAGGCCCATAGTGTCCAGCAGACTTTTTCATGAAGCAGGAAATTCCAAAGACAGTTCAGTCACTTTCTGCTGTGTCCTGCAGAACGTCTCGCAGACTCTTTAATGAATCAGGAACCCCAAAAGACCATCTCACCTTTAGGCAAGTTTAGCAGTCCTCTTTCTGTGGGTTCCTTGTGTACAGTTTATGCAACAGTCCAGGCAAGAGCAGTTTTTTGCCCAAATGGCTAACAAACTCCATAAGTAGCCTCTTCGATGCCCATCTTCCCCTCGAAGTAGATTGGTGCTGCCAGGAGCAGACGTGTCTCATTGTCATGAAAAACCCTAAGTTATTAAAACATTAAATGCCATATTCTGCAGTCTTTGAAAGATATGAAGAATGTCTATCTAACTGAAATATATCTCTACATATCTAGAAAATCTAATAACATGACTACAAGCTTAACTATTATCAATGATTATCCATTAACAACCTATATTTCCTAATTATACATTACAGTTTTTAAAATGAACTACAATCACAATAGCTTAATCAAGATCAGAAATACATATAACAAAATTGACCTTAAAATCTATACCAATGCAAATTCATATCTATATCATCTCCCCCTTTAAATGTAAAAGAACATTTATAAGCAATATTTGGGAAAATGGGCGCAGTTTTTTCTCTCCAAACTGCTTCCTGCTGAATGGGGGCGCTGTTATTTAGGTCTTTCATGGTGTAACCTGTGTGCTAGGTTCCTCTCAGTTGGCAGTTGAATGAAGTAATTTTTTGAAGATGTTCATAGCAACCTTTCAGGAGGGCGTGGTCTATCATACCATATTGGGATAGAAGCAATCCACAGAGTCTCATCCTCTGTGAAAACAAAAGAAGAAACTCTTTTCCAAAGCATCATGTTCTTAGATCCAAATCCTGAAGTCATACCATTAAAATGTCCATTCTGGTCTAGCCTGGCAGCCCATATAATGAAATGTCTCTCTGTATTTAGCTCCTTTACAGTCAAAAATTTCAAAGAAAACACAATAAAATACATAATCCAGACTCTCTGTGAATTTTCCATTTTTACGTGGCTTATATTTACTCTATCAATTAATTTATTCTGTCTCTTTAAACACTTTACCCTTTTTTAAAGGCATTAACTTTATTTTCTATATTTTATTTTTTTCTCTTTTAAGCCTACGTGAGCCATTTAAAGGCCTTCTATGTCTGAATCTTTCCTATTGTGAATCTGTAATTTTTTAATATCCAGGAGCACTTCTTAAAAGGTTAACCACTTCTTAAAAACTTAAGTTGCGCCAGGTAGAGGTAATACGGTACCGCCTGTTTACAGCCAAGTCTAAACCTTAACTGCGCTGTTATTATGGTAATTACGATAGACCTGCCTGAGGTCAGCACAGTTTAGCATGGCGGAGCAGAGCCAGAGCTGCTACTGCCTCAGTCATGGCGGCAGAGCACCAGGAAGCCGCGTTTTAAAATGACTCAGCTTTTTCTCTGCCGCTATTGCCAAAACAGGAAATCTCTCTACGGAACATCCAGGCAAACAGCAAAAAGCTGTGTTAAACTCTCTCTCTCCTTTATTTAAAGCCCTCTCAGGTTTTTAAGTGGATTTAGCCCCACGTTGGGTGCCAATCTGTAGTGTGAAGCGGCGGGGCTGCGGTGGGGCTGCGTCCTGCCACTCGGCCGCCGGCTAACTTTACACCCGAAATAATTACACGGAAACTGTATTCTTTTAAAACACTGCCTGGTCCATAGTTTCAGCCTCTTATTGGTTAATTTTCACATCTTCCTTTAACCCATATTTAGTAATCTGGGTAGCACCACGAGGTGTGGCTTACCAGGAGAGATCTTAACCTGCGTCCATCTTGGAGAAGAGCAGCATGGAGACTCCTATGGCGACTGCCTGAAGCGTCTCCCCAACGCTACTTCCTTGTTCCCACAATTCTGTTCTGTCTACTCCACCTACCTAATTTTCTGTCTCTTAAAGGGCCAAGGCAGTTTTCTTTATTAATTAACCAATGAAAGAAACATAGACAGATAACTCTCCTCCATCAATACTAAGTCCTTAACAATGTGCTACTTTTGTATTTTTGAAATTGGCTGAGTGTATAATGTCATACACAAAGGATATTATTTTCAGGTGTAAGTCAATTTCTTTCTTTCCTTTTTCTTTTCTTTCTTTCTTTTTTTGTTTATTTTGGTTTTTCGAGACAGGGTTTTCTCTGTAGCTTTGGAGCCTGTCCTGGAACTCCCTCTGTTGACCAGGCTGGCCTCAAACTCACAAAGATCTGGATCCTCCTGCCTCTGCCTCCTGCATGCTGAGATTAAAGGTGTGCGCCACCCACTACCACTTGGCTGCTAAGTCAATCCTAAAAAAATTCTATATATCACTGTCATGTGGACAACAGCTGTAATCTTACACATCATATATTCTCAAAATGGTAATGATTACCTAACTCTTTAACGGTTGAGACTGAGTTTCTGTCTTCTTGGCAGTTTCTGCTTGTGCCTGTACTTCCATGGGAACTGGGAGCTGTAATTGAAACTATCTATCCTTCAAATGTCCTGGCACTAGAGACACGTCCGACCTTCCGTGTCCTTTGTGTTCCTATATGTTTTTAACATCATCTTTTAAGAAACTGTCTCCCAAGTTCTTTGGAATATAGTTACCTCTTCTTTAGGATAGTTAAGTAGGCAAGAATCATTAACCTTAGTGAGTTCCTCCTGCTTACTCAGAATGACTGCAGAGGCAGCCAGGGGTGACCAGAAGAACCAGATTCCATGAAGGACTGCAGAGAACCTTAACTTCTTCGTAGAAACTTTTAGAAAAATCATCAGCTTTTGTTCACAGTAAACTCACCCACAGTCACAATTGGCAAAGCAAAATCAAGAATTACCATAAGAAAAAGCAAGTCGAGGTGAGAGAGGCCTGAAGTTCATGAGCTCAGGGGTATGTAGCATCTCTGCCACAGGTCCCCGCCAGGTGGGTGGGATTCTCCAAAAGGCCATGCTGTAAGGAACTCCATTTGCAAAACATTTATGTGCTGTTCACAGGGGAGACAGCATGGCTGTTGTTTACTTTTTTGTTTTATCCGAGACAGGTTTCTCTGTGTAGCTTTAAAGCCTGTCCTGGAACTTGCTCTGAAGACCAGGCTAGACTTGAACTCACGGAGATTCGCCTGCCTTTATGAGGTAAACAAACTTCATGAAAAAGCTTTCAAGGCATTGGCTACTGAAAGAATTTCACAAATGAGAACATTCACAATTGGGTTTTCTCCTCTGAAATACCTGTGGTTCTGGATGTGAGGAAAGTTTTATTGTTTCAACTGATGGGATGGGTTCTTTCTGCACACTTTAAATTCCTATGCATTAAGAATAATTCTACTCAAACACAGAGATCCACAGTCAGATACTCTACAGAGAATGAGGACCTTGGAACATTCACTCCTAAACAGGATGTCTCTACCATATTCCTCCTCTCAGAGTTCAGGAAATCCTGTGGTAGAGGAGGCAGAAAGAGGGAGAGGGTGTAAGAGATGGAGGAGAAGGAGGACATCAAGAAAACAAGGGCCTCTCAACCAACAGAGCTGTTGTGCAGCTGAACTCACGGAAACTGAGGCAGCACACATAGGGCTACACAAGACTGCACAGGACTGCACAGGGCTACACAGGGCTGCACAGGTCTGTACCAGATGGGGTTTGAGAACAGAAAGAAGCAGACACATACCCCCGTATCTAACACAGAAGCTATCTCCAACTGACAAGCACTTGCAAATGAAAAAACTTTTCTCTGAGGGAGACTCACTGGGGAAATAAAATACTATTACAGGTGGGCTGCATACCCAGCAGTAGATGGGATAGAAAATGAAATTAACAGCATCTTTGGGGATCCTGTCTCATTCAAAATGCTGTTTCAGGGCTTCTCCGATTTTTAAATTTTTTTAAAATTTATCTTATTTTTAGTTTTTAATTTTATTTTATTTTGAATTTTATTATATATATATATATATATATATATACACACACACACACACACATATACTTGTAAGGTAAAGAGAACCCTACAAGTTCTTTGAATATATATTATCACTTCCAGTTTAGTGTGTTTATGGGATTCCTGACTCAGAGTCAACAGTAATTAAAGTTTCCTCAAGAGTATGAGGGTTTATCTGTAATAGGTGCCATTTTAAAATAAGAAATATGAATCCCTATGTCAACTCACCTTAATTTTCATGTAAAAGATTGGTTAATTGGTGTAGGAGGTCCTTCTGTTTATGTGTTGCTTTCATTGGTTAATAAATAAAGAAACTGCCTTGGCTTTTTGATAGGGCAGTACTTAGGTAGGCGGGGAAAGCAGAACTGAATGCTGGGAGAAAGAAAGCAGAGTGAGAGAGAGCTGCCATGGGAGCTGCCAGAGTCAGACATGCTAAATCTTTGCCGGTAAGACACTGCCACGTGGCAATATACAGATTAATAAAAATGGGTTAAATCAAGATGTAAGAGTTAGCTAATAAGAGGCTAAAACGAATGGGCCAAGCAGTGTTTTAATTAATACAATTTCTGTGTGGTTTTTTGGGGGGCTAAGCTAGTACCTGGAATTGCTCCTTTCAGTGAAGTTAGGAGGAAGCCTTTATTTGATACCACAGTTTCCATATTGAAGGCCACAATCATTGACATGGAATTATGGATGATTTCTTGAAAGTTTGCCTAAGTTAGGACCCTGTAATAGATATCCTTTTCCTCGGGAGCTCAAATATTGGCTACCCAGATCAATGGAACGCTAAACCATAACAAAAACAGCAGCAAGAGCAACAGCAATAACAACACCACCACCACACTCTGTGTCAGTAACTGAAGCCCTTGAATATAGTGGGATACAGGATAAAGTTTGGGGACTGGATCCTGTGAAATGGTGATGAATAACAATGATGGAGCTGCTCTCAGCTTTACACAAGTGTATTCCTGCTTGGGAGACTGCAGTGGTGCATGGCTTAAGCTGACCTGATTCCTACTTTGCCTTTAAGGTTTTAGGGACATTGTTTTGTATTAGGTAACATAAGCTTCATTTAGGTAGCAGAGAGGACTCTTCCTAGAACTGTGGGGGATTTAGAGCAAGGTAATTTAGAAAAGTTTGTAAGGAAAGATGGAGGAGTGGAGGGATGGAGGAATGAAGGGGTGGAGGGGTGCAGGGATGGATGCATGGAGGGATAGAGGGGTAGAGAGATAGAGGGGTAGAGGGATGGAGGGGTGCAGGAGTGGAAGGGTGGAGGAATGGAGAGGTAGAGAGAAGGAGGATGGAAGGATGGAGGGGTAGAGGGTGAGGGTGGAGGGATGGAGGGATGGAGGGGGTGGAAGGGTAGAGGGATGGAGGGGTAAAGGGGTGTAGGGTTGAGGGATGGAGGGATGGAGGGGTGGAGGGATAGAGGGAAGGAGAGGTGAAGGAATGGAGGATTGAAGGGGTAGAAGAATGGAGGGGTGAAGGGATGGAGGGATGGAGGGGTGAAGGGATGGAGGGGTGGTGGGATGAGGGATGGACAGGTGGAGTGATGGAGGAATGGAAGGTTGAAGGGGTGGAGGGATGACGGATGGAAGGGTGGAGGGATGGAGGGTGAAGGGGTGGAAGTTGGAGGAGTGGAGGGGTGGAGGGATGGAGGGTGAAGGGGTGGAAGTTGGAGGAGTGGAGGGGTGGAGGGATAGGGGGTGGAAGGATGTTTGAATGGAGGGATGGAGGGATAGAGGGGTAGAGGGTGGAGAGATGGAGGAATGGAGTATCTTGTCTCCCTGCAAGACTTGCAGGCCCCAGGCTATAGAAGCAATTAGCATTTCCTTTGTTAGTTAATAGTCAAAGATCCTCAGTATTTCCTTATCAGCTAGGGATGTCTCCAGACCTGACAGTCCAGTTAGATCAATGACATTTCAGCATTATACCTACCTTACCCCCTTCCCCCCCCCCCTGCTATATAACAGCTCCTGAGGAAAAATAAAGTTGGCAGCTTGATTAGAAAGCCAGATTTGTTGTTCTTTCTCATGTCTCTTGTCCTTTTCATTCCTCTCTCCAGGTTTATCAGAGACCCCATTTGTGTCCTGCTAGTCAGGACAGGTATATGTGCATATTGTGCTTAAATACATAAACACAACCTTCTCCGTTTATATAATATACCCATATGGACTGCCCACTTGGTATTGGCTAGCTGATATGGGAACTCTTCCCTGGGAAAGAATGTTTCTTCTCCTCTTTACATTCCCCAGATGCCCATTGCCCATAGTTCTCCCACCTCCAGAGTAGAAGCCCTGAGACCTTTCCTCCTTACAGGTCAGAATATCCATTGATATTGTCATTTTTCAGGTCATGTTTTGGCAACCATGTTCATGAAACTTCGTGGGTGCAGTCTCTCTAACATTTCTAGAAGACACAGTCCCACAGTAAACATCTTATTCTTTTGGCTCTTGCAATCTTTCTGCCCCCTTTCCAAAATGATCCATGAGTCCAAGGTGCAAGAATTGTGTTGCTGCTGTAAATTGGGCTGGGAGTTTCATAGATGTTATTTATGTGCAATCATAGGTTGGTTAAAAATTCTTATAGTTTATTCTGGGGAGGAGAAAAGTTAATGCATGGGATTCTAGAGGAGAAAGCAGCCACAGTAGCTATCAGGGTGTGACTGTAATTACCTTCCTCTGTACTTCCTCTAAAGTGTGGGTGGGTGGGATGCGACCTTCCTCCTAGATCATCCACACTCTTCTGTTTCTGTTTATTTATTTACCACTTATTTTTAATAACATAATTCTTTATTGATATTTTTGAAATTTCAGATCATGCTCCCCAACCCTGCTCACCTCCCCATCCCTCCATATCAACCCCTCACCACTGCAGCATCCCTATCCTAAAAGGAAACCCCCAAATTAATTAAAAACAAAGCAAACAAGAAAAATTACCTTACTCCTTCTCCAGCACCATATTTGCCTGCATGCTACCATGTTCTGACATGATGATAACAGACTAAACCTCTGAACTGTAAGCTAATCTCAATTAAATGTTTTCCCTTATAAAAGTTACCTTGATCATGGTGTCTCTTTACAGCAATAGAAACTCTAAATAACTCAAGTTGGTACCAGGGACTAGGGTACTTCTATGATAGGCCAGACCATGTTAAGTTTGGAGGAATACAGACTTTGGGACTATGGATTAGAAAAGTAGTTGAATGTTTTAAGTAGGGTGCAATGGGCCAACCTAGAAGGAACATGGATGACAGTGGTACTGAGAATGATTTGAACTCTGAGAGTCTGGCTCAAGAGGCTCCAGAGGAGAAGAATTTTAGTATGTTACCTAGAGATCATTCTTATGATATTTTGGTAAAGAAGATGGCAGCCTTTCTTCCCTATCCAAAAAGTCTGTCTGAGACTAAAGTGAAGAGATTTGAATTAATTCCTTTGGCAGAGAGAACAAAGTATAGACTTTGTTGTGTGGTTATTAGTGGTAACTCTAATGAAGACATATAATGAAAAGGAACAAACCAAGCAAGAAAAAATACAAAATGCACAATCTGAGGAGAAACGGAACACCAGAAAGTGGAATGGAGCTAAGTCCTGTGTTCAAGAAGATAAACAGATTAAGAGATGGAATAAAGGGAGTGGTGACCTCAGAGCAAGCTAAGTTTCCAACTTGTGAAAAGGAACTAAAGGAAAGCTTAGAGCTGGGTGTGGTGGTGCAGAATGCAGAGGCTGCCAGAGTTTGAGGTTAAGGCCATCCTGGTCTACATAGAAAGTTCCAGAACAACCAAGCTCAGACAGTGAAGAAAACCATGGAAAACAGAAAGCTCGTGAAGATGTAATTGAACAAGGGGACCATGTTCATTTTCCAGCAAGCAGCAGAATTTGGCAGCTTCTGCTGTGTGGTTCTGGCTTTAGAATCAAGGATAAGAAAAGGGTTATGGAATCTCCCTCCACAGCTAAGAAAGGAGGCATGGGTCAGGGCTTGATGCGGCGAAGATTGGAAATAACCAAAAATAGTCCTTTTATAATTATTCAATTTTAATACAAAGGGAGATAAGGGAACTTACAGAACCAAGGGTCCAGCGGAGTGAGCGCGGGGCAAACGAACGGGGCGCCTTCCGGCTCCCCAATCCTATTTAAGGGGCATGGCTACCCCGCTGGAGCAGCCACGCCCCTGAACGCAGGGATTGGGCCAGCTGCCCCAACATCTCCCCTTTTTTGTCTAAATAAGACAGATTCAGAAACCAAATACAACTATATACAATGGGAACTGATCATATAAAATTACAAAAAGTAAACAATATCAGGCGAGAAGTATATAACGAAGAATTTTTCTAATCACTCTACTTTGAGAAGTCTAAATAATCTAGAAGGTAGCTACCATTATCTAATCTTCAACCCCATCAAAGATCTGAGAAGGAGAGTAAAATTACCAAAGCAACCAGGAAGCACAAACGAGAAACTTCCAAAATGTGCAACAGAAGACAGAGACAATTGACTACCTGGGCAACCACACGAAGTCTTGATAGCAATGTTGAGGCAACCAACTTTGGCTGAGGCCTGAAAAAACCTGACATACCATTATACAATGGCAAGGAACCTTTAGTAGAACTATCCTATCCTGTCTTGGCAAGATAAGACAATTCTGTTTTATCCACTTATGGATATTTTGTACTTTAGTCAGTAATGGAGGTATGGGCTTTTCTTTGCCCCAAGGCCAGTTCTGCCAAGTAGAAGACAAACTCCCAGTGGAGTGTCTTTGGTGCTCAACGTTCTCTCGGGAGTAGAGCATTGTTGCCAGGAGTGATTGTGTCTCAAAAATACAAAACTGTAGGTTAGATTAAAGGCCATGTTCTACAGTTCTTCAAAGAGGTTGAAGATTATGCTATCTATACTAAATACAACCTCTATGTGTCTAAAAAACCTGATTGTCCTAAATATAAATATGACCAACATATAATTCTCAACACTTATGTAACTGTATGACTAATAGAATAGACGACTGTGCAAAAAATGAAGACAATGATTTCCAAATGTAAACAGGGTCCTTACATAAATAATATCTGAGGTAGAAATGTACAGTGCAATATGGTAAACAATGTCATTACATAAATAATATCAGAGGTAGAGATGTACATTGCAATATAGTAAACAATGTCAATATAACAATTGTTTCAAACAGAGGTGGTATCATACTCTCATATAATGTTCAATATATCAATATACAAGAATCAACACTCATATAGTTTTTTTTTTTTAAAAAAGAAAAACAATAACTCACAAAAATCAATTATTCCTTCAGATCACCAGTTAATCCCTCCCTCCCCCCCTTTTTTTTTAATACATATAGATATACACATAAATTATACCCCTGAGTCCATATAAAGCCTTCCACAACCCGACCACCCTATACCAGCCACCAATTAGTGTCCCTAAATCTGAGGGTAAACTTTGTTGGGAGGGGGGGGCGTCGTCATCCAAGATTGCTTCCAGCTGACATAGGGGCGACTTTTCTTCCCAGGGGTTCCTGTGAAAGCAAATGATGGTAGAATACCCAGGGTAACATTTCGTCTAGGAAAAATGTGTCCAGCCTCTGAATTTTTTTTTTTTTTAAAATGAGGCCAGAACGTTGTCAAAAATGTGCACCATTCAAAAGTGTTCTGTGCAATTGGCACCAAAAAACAGGCCAAATATTAGCGCTACTAAAACATGACGTCATAATAACTAGTTGGAGTTGATGTTGCGGGGCCCCGTCTTCATCCTGGAAACTGCAAAGATTACTGAAGAAAAAAAATTTTTGTCGTTTGTTGTGAGAGAGATAAGCATTATCTACAAGGACACATACAGACGTATACGTGCATATCTTCAATGAAAGGTGCATTAAAAACAACCATAGATATGAATGAAGGCAAAGAAGGCAAATATATTGGTACCATTATCAACATTATTGTTATTAATATTCTGTCTCATAATATTACTCCTAACCTGAGACAGAAACTCTGAGAAATCTCTTATAAACAAGCTTGGAATTGGAGAAGGACTGGGCCAGAGTCCAACTCCAAGAAACCAGCTCTGAATATCTATGAAGAAATGCATATTGACACACATACAAAAATTGTTTTTTATACTCACCGAGCTTACCCAATGTTAATGCTGATCCTTGTTGGGTTGCAATTCGTTCCAATTCATCAATATTCAAGGTATGCAGGGTCCCTCAGGTCCTTTGAAGGTGAGCGTCTTCCTGTGGGGATAAGAAAAGAACCCTGCCCCCGTACTATATGTTTCTTACCATCAGTATGGTCACCATCCTTGTGCATGAATTGTTATTTTTCTTTTCCAAGGGGGTTCTCCTCTTCAAACCGAACCTTTATTAATTTTGATGGTATCCACGATTTTTCTTCTCCTGTGGAGACAAGAGCAAAACCCCTTCCCCAACGCAGCACATCCCCTGGCTTCCATTGTGAGGTTAGCACATCCTTGAAATAAACTGGTTGATTTAATTCAACAGACTTTTCCATTATCCAATGTCTCTCTGCAGCCGTTGTCCCCTTTTCATTAGCGTTGAGAAAATTCAAAGTTAGTAAAGCATTATGTAATCTATTTCTGGGGGTATTCTCCACCCCCTTTTGCTTGTTTAACATTTCCTTTATCGTCCTATTTGATCTTTCAATGACTGCTTGACCTGTAGGATTGTAGGGTATGCCTGTAACATGCTTAATATTGTAATAGGCAAAAAACCGTTTCATTTTTCTAGAGACATAAGCTGGACCATTATCCGTCTTTATTTGCGCAGGTATACCCATGATGGCCATGACTTCTAATAAGTGAGTGATTACTGAATCGGCCTTTTCTGAGCTTAAAGCAGTTGCCCATTGGAATCCTGAATAAGTGTCAATGGTATGATGTACATATTTTAATTTTCCAAATTCTGCAAAATGGAACACATCCATCTGCCAAATTTCATTCCTTTTGGTGCCCTTTGGATTAGTCCCTGCAGGCAGTGGTGCTTGGTTATAGAAAGAGCAAGTAGGGCATTTCTTTACAATCTCCTTAGCTTGTTGCCATGTAATAGAAAACTCTTTTTTCAAGCCTTTGCTATTGACATGATGCTTTTCATGAAATTCGGAAGCCTGCAGCACACTACCAATCAATAGCTGATCAATATCTGCATTGCCACGTGCTAAAGGACCTGGCAGACCCGTATGGGATCGGATGTGTGTTATATACATAGGGCAAAGTCTGTTCCTGATCATTTCTTGTACCTGGATAAACAATGAGGTTAGCTCAGTATCATCAGGTATGAATTCGGCAGTTTCAATATGTAAGATAACTCTTTCTGCATATTGTGAGTCAGTAACAATGTTAAGAGGTTCCTTAAAATCCCTTAGCACCATAAGAATGGCAAATAACTCTGCCTTTTGGACAGAATCATAAGGACTTTGTTCCACCTTACTCAAGTCTTCTGATTTGTAGCCTGCCTTCCCTGATTTATTAGCATCAGTATAAAACGTGCGGGCTCCAGTTATCGGAGCATCATGGACAATTCGAGGAAGAATCCAAGAAGTTCTCTTTATAAAGTTAAGCCTTTTGCTTTTTGGATAGTTGTTATTAATTTCTCCTAAAAAATTAGCACAAGCTCTTTGCCATGGTTCATTATCTTCCCACAATTTTCGTATCTCATCAGCGGTGAAAGGCACTATGATTTCTGCTGGGTCTATGCCTGCTAGTTGGCGAAGTCTCAATTTACCTTTTATGATTAGTTCAGAAACCTTTTCCACATAGGTTTTTAATTTCTTACTTGGCTTATGAGGTAGAAAGAGCCACTCTAAAATAATATCATCTCTTTGCATTAGAATTCCTGTAGGAGAAATTTTTGAAGGCAATATAACGAGAATACTACTGAGTTCTGGATTCACCCTATCCACATGTGCTTCTTGCAATCTTTCTTCAATCATTGTCAGTTCCTTTTCTGCTTCAGCTGTTAATTCTCTGGGACTGTTTAGGTCTCTTTCTCCATCTAAGGTTTTGTTTAAGTGAACTATCATATCAGGTGTTATCCCAACAGCCGGTCGAAGGCTGGAAATGTCTCCCAACAACCTTTGAAAGTCATTAAGAGTATGCAGCTGATCTCTCCTAATTTGTGCCTTTTGTGTCTTAATTTTTTGCAAACCTATTCTATAACCTAGATAATCAACAGAATCTCCTCTCTGAATTTTCTCGGGAGCAATCTGTAATCCCCATTTAGGTAGAACTGTTTTTACCACTTCAAACAGTTTCTCTAAGGTATCCATGTCTGAGTCAGACAATAATATGTCGTCGACATAATGATAAACAATGGATTTGGGAAACATCTTGCGTATTATTTGTAATGGTTGATTCACAAAGTATTGGCACAGGGTAGGAGAGTTCAACATGCCCTGTGGGAGGACGGTCCACTGGTATCTCTTGGTAGGTTGAGAGTTATTATAAGTAGGCACAGTGAAGGCAAACTTTTCTCTATCCTTTTCTTGTAAAGGTATTGTGAAGAAACAGTCCTTTAAATCAATAACTATGAGAGGCCATCCTTTTGGTAATAGAGAAGGCAAAGGAAGTCCAGATTGCAGAGAGCCCATAGGTTGAATAATCCTGTTTATAGCTCTGAGATCCGTCACCATTCTCCATTTACCAGATTTTTTCTTAACCACAAATACAGGAGAATTCCAAGGGCTGGTAGATTCTTCTATATGTCGAGCATCCAATTGCTCTTGTACTAGCTGTTCTAAAGCTTGCAACTTTTCCTCAGATAAAGGCCATTGTTTTGTCCATATCGGTTTCTCAGTCAACCATTTTAGAGGTAGGGCCGTTGGTGGTTCTGGAGGGGCATCCATTGGTTTGTGTTCTTGTACAGCCCGAATGGCTGGTTTTCGCCATCTGTAATACCTTTTGATGTTTTCCTCAGAAATATATGCTCTAGAGGCAGCAGGAATGTTAATTTGAGTATTCCATTGCTGCAATAGGTCACGACCCCATAAATTTACTGCAATATTAGCTACATATGGCCTTAATTTTCCTATCTGTCCCTCAGGACCGATGCATTCGACCCATCTAATGCTTTGCCTTACTCGAGATAGGGTCCCAATTCCCAAAAGTCGAACATTTACATCCTGTAGTGGCCAATACGGATGCCAAGATTCTGGAGTAATGATACTAACATCCGCTCCTGTGTCCAGCAGGCCAGTAATGAAAATGCCATTTACACACACTCTTAACTTTGGTCTTTGATCACTTATAGAAGTTTGCCAAAATACACGTAATTCATCTCTTGGGCTATTTTCGCTTCCAACAGCAGACATGGGGATTTCTAATTGTCCTGACAAGGCATGTTCTCCGTTGTAACGGGAAATGACTGGACCACATTCGCCATGGGGGCCTGCGAGAGGCCCCCCATGGCGTTTCCCGCCTGCAACGGATTTCCTTGCCTATCTCTTGATGATTTGCATTCGCTGTCCCAATGTCTGCCTTTCCCACATCTCCTACATAACCCTGAAGGCTGAGGCCTTCTATTCCTGTTATTCCTGGCAAAGGCATTATTATTATTATTATTTCTGTAAGTCCTTTGTCTGCAATTCCGTTTCATATGTCCTATTCTGCCACAATTAAAACATTTGGTATTCTGATATCTTCTTGTACCGTTGGCAATGGCATCTTCTACCCACTTATCGGCGTGATGGGCGTGATGGGCGTGATGGGCGTGAAGCTCATTCGATTCAATATTCATTGTATGTAAGACCCATTCCTCCAGGGGTGCTGATCTGATCTTTAGGGGCGTCAATACCCTTTTGCACTCTACATTGGCATTCTCATAAGCCAAGGACTCAATTATTACCTGCCTTGCCTCTGGGTCAGATATCCCTATGTGTACAGCTTTAGTTAGTCTATGTAAAAAGTCCACAAATGGTTCTCTTGGATCTTGTTTAACTCTGATATATGATTCCGTTCTCTGTCTTGGGTCTTGAACCCTGTCCCAAGCCTTCAAGGCTGCGGTAGTACATATGGATAGAGTGTGTTCATCATAATTAGCTTGTTCTAGAGGATCAGAATAAAGTCCTTCACCCATAATTTGATCTAGGGTGATGTCAACTCCCTTTGATCTTTCCTGCTGTTCTAAAAGCCTGGCCTCTTGTCTAAACATGCACTTCCAGCTCAACTGATGACCGTTCTCTAACACAGCTGAGACTAGGTCCAACCAGTCCCTAGGGGTTGGGTTAATTGTAAGGGACCAAGACTTTAGCATCTCCTTAACAAAGGAGCTATGCATCCCAAAATTCATAACAGCTTGTTTAATTTCTTTCAGATCATTCATACGGATAGGTTCCCATGTATATTCCTTGGTGATCTTAGGGTTTTTAGAACCAGTCACCTTTTCTGTAGTTATTACTGGGAAAATAGGTAGAGTTCTATTGAAGCTATCCCGGAGAGTTCTAGTCGATGGGGTTGGGACTTTCTTTTGTACTATTCGCTCCTGTTCATGAGAGTCCATAAGTTCCTCGATCTTTTCAAATCTATTTACCATTGCCTTCTGCAATGCCTCAATCTCTTGCCCAGTATTATGTTCCAAGGCTTTCATAGAGGATTCAAGGGTATGAAGTTTGTCCAATACCGATAACGTCTCATCCTTGGACAGAATTTTCATGGCATGAATGGTGCCATCTTGTATTGAAATTCTGTCCAGCAATCTTTCATAGCTCTTTGATAAAGTCTTGTTAATACATTTAACGGTTCGAATCTCCTCAGATAATGTTTCAGTTCCTACCGACAGAGATTGTAACTTATGATTCAGATCCGTTGTTCCTGACTCCATACCTTGCATTTTTCTCTCAAGTGATAAAGTCATCTCAGAGAGAGATCTGTTATTCCTTTCCTCATGAAATTCAAACTTCTCCTCGAAAGTTCCAAATTTCTCAAGTAACAAAGCCATCTCAGAGGAAAGTCTCTTATCCCTTTCCTCGAGAGCTGCAACCATCTTTTCAAGCTGTTTATTAGTGTTTTCCAAACCATTTATGTCCTTGTTTAGTTTTTTAGCTCCTGCCTGTAAGGACTCTATCTCCTTTTTATTTTCCAACCACGTTGTAATGAAACAAACAAAAATAAAGAAGATACCAAACCCTGTAAATATCCAGCCAAGGGAAACCACATCTGTATCGCTCAAAAATTCAGTCATCGTGTAGTTGAACAAATTATAGAATCCGTTAATAGTGATATTGTCGGACATTGTTAATCCGAACGGTTGATTTTTAATCAAATGAAAAATTACCTGTAATTACCGTTGTCTGCCACTAGATGGCGTAGGGCCCCGAGTTTCACGTGTTGTAGGAAACCAAAGATGGCGTTCCGCGCAGAGCACCGTAGCTGTGGAAGCAGCGGCGAAGTGGCGGGGCGGGGCTTCGGTTCCCTGCAAGAACTTCACAAACGATTTTGCGGGCGACTTGGCCCTGAGGTGTGGGGAGGGGGAGTGCGGCGGGGCGCGAGAGCGGCGCGCGGCGCGGGGCGCAGAGCCGAGGGAAGCCGAGGGGGCAGATCGCGCGTGGGCGCGCGCGGACGGCTCTCAATGGCGGGTGTCTGTACCTGGCTACTGGGACGCACGCTAAGCGCAGGAGGGAGCTGCGGTTTCTGGTCCCCGCTGCGCGGAGCGGAGCGACCAGTGAGGCCGGGCAAACAGCTTCTGGGCCGAGCAAAGCAGCCGGCCCGGCACAGTAAAGGATACTGCGTTGCTCCGAATGGAGGCTTGGGAATAATAATAATTAAAAAAAAAATGCGTTCTCCGGCTCAATCAGCTTAATTAAAGTTGAGCCGGCTCCACCCGCCCGCAGCGCGCGGAGCAGCCCAGGCCTGGTTTCAGGCGCAGTTTCGTCTGGGAGGGAGGGGGGAGCGCGGGCTCCGGCCGGGCCGCGGGGCCAAAGCGAGTCGCGGTTTGACCCACGTAAGGTTTTTAAGTGGATGTAGCCACGTTGGGCGCCAGATGATGCGGCGAAGATTGGAAATAACCAAAAATAGTCCTTTTATAATTATTCAATTTTAATACAAAGGGAGATAAGGGAACTTACAGAACCAAGGGTCCAGCGGAGTGAGCGCGGGGCAAACGAACGGGGCGCCTTCCGGCTCCCCAATCCTATTTAAGGGGCATGGCTACCCCGCTGGAGCAGCCACGCCCCTGAACGCAGGGATTGGGCCAGCTGCCCCAACAAGGGCTGTCCCTGTATGGAGGATTAGAGAGGCCATCGCATGAAGCTGTGAAGATGAAGTTTATGTTGCCATGGAGACCCCACAATGTTGGAGATGCCAGAGTTGTGGGATACCTGTTGAGGAAATCTGCTAACAAGGAGTGGAACCAACCCAAGAGCTGAACAGGGTTGGAGATCTCAAGAGCACTGTGACATCAGATATCATAGACAGAGTTAGGAGTTTGCCCAGCGGGGCTTCAGTCTTGCCTTTCTCCAGTGTTTCCTCACTATCCTCCCCTTCTTCCATTTTGAAATGTTAATGTATATCCTGTGCTATTATATGCTGGAAATATGTTATCTGCTTTTTGATTTTAATTTTACAGTGGATTACAATTAAGAGATTGTATGAATCTCAGAAGAGACTTGGAAGTTTAGACTTTAAGTAGGTTTGAGACTGTGATAGACTATGGGGACATTTGAAGTTGTACTGAATGCATTTTTGTATTGTGATATGGCTACATGCCTTTGGGGACCAGGGAGTATAGTGTGATAGTTTGAAAGAAAATGACTCCCAAAGGGAGAAGGAAGTGTGGCTCTGATGGAGTAGGTGTGGCCTTGTTGGAGGAAATGTGTCACGGTGGGGCTGAACGTTGAGGTCTCCTATGCTCAAGTTATGCCCAGTGTAGACCACTTCCTGCTTCCTGTGGATCAAGGACCTCATCTCCTCCAGCACCATGTCTGCCTGCTGCCACCATGTTGCCCTATGATGGTAATGGATTAAATCTCTGAAGATGAAAGCCACCCCAATTAAATATTTTTCCTTTATAAGAGTTGCCATGGTCATGTTGTCTCTTCACAGCAACTGAAACCCTAAGACACAGCACAAACCCCAGCAAACGGTATGAGAAGCCTACTTTTGATTGGATGGTCAGGGTAGTCCACATGACTTCAGAACAATCTAGATCAGCTATGGAGCCCTTGGTTGCCCTGAGGAGGTTCTTGCTGCTGAAGACACTGCACATTTAGACCCAGGACTGGGATGACTCGAACTGGAGCTGACCTGAAGCCTCTTTCCTGTGGTCTAGCCTCCATAGTTCCAGAAACACTGTGCTTACTTTTCTTGGCATAACTGGAGAGCTGGTGTTTTACATGAGTCTTAATTAATTAATTTATATATTTAACTTATGTGTTTGTTTGTTTGTTTGTTTACTTTAATCTCTATCCTTACTTTTCCTTAAATATTATTCTTACATACATATGCAGTTTTGGCTCTTCTTTGGTTGAAGTTGATAATTTCTGTAGATTTCTCAAAAGGTCTTCTGTACCTGTTCAGTTGCTGAAGCTGTAACTTTATTGTTCTGGAATTTGAATCCTTTTCTATTTGTTTTCTTTTGAATAGTCCTGAAAGACTGATAGGCTGTGGGCTGGAATAGTTGAGTAATTTGGCTGGTGCTTTTTAATCAATACAGCCAAGTTATCATCTAATCCATTTTAAAAGTTAGAATCTTAAGGTTATGCAATTTTGGTCGATTTTCAAGCTAGCCTCTGTCATTATATAATATTGTTTAAAGGGTTTTTTTCTTAAATAATTCATGGTACTATAGGACATACTCTATTGGATTATGTTTACATTGGTGAATTTTTTCCTAGTCCACAGCCTTTTTAAAGAAATGGAATCTTGTGCAATTACAAGAGCTTTTCCTCCACAGTGAGCTTATTCTCAGTTGAATTGGGTTAACCTGCTGAAATTCTGATTATACAATTTTCCACTTTATAATCTGTAGCTCTGTTTGCTGATGTTTGCATATTAACAACTGACAAAGCCCAGAGAATGATAAATGCAAAGTGTAGAACAATTTCCCTTAGAAACCAAATTAATTCCTAGTGTGAAAAAGAAATAGCTTTGGCTAGACATCCTCTCTTTTTTTATGTGTTAGGGTGTTTTGTCTATCACATGCATGCAGCACCCATGGAGGCCAGAAGAGGGCATCAAATCCCCTGAGACTGAAGTTAGAGACAGCTGTGAGTCACCACGCGGAGATTGGGAATTGAACTAACTTGGATTCTCTGGAAGAGCAGCCAGTGTTCTACAGTTCCTTTGGCTATACTCTCAAGCTTAGATTTAGTTCGGAGTTGAATAGGCTACAGCTGGCATAATCTCCCTCTGTCAGTTACAGGCTTCTCCTTAAAAGGAATGCCACTAAAAGCTGGAGACATGGTTCAGAGTTAAGAGCACTTGTTGCTTTTGCAAAGGGCCAAAATTTGTTTCCCGGAATACACAGAGAGATTTATAACTACCCGGAACTTCAGTTACAGGGGATCTGACTGTGTTTCTGTTCTCCATGGGCAGCAGACATGCACATGGTGTACAGACAGACATACAAGCAAACACTTAGATGCATAAAATAACACAGAAGTGGAAAGGTAAGCCACTGTATGAGTTTATTCTGTTGACCGAGTGCCCCAGGAGGGACAATCAGGAAACAGAAGCTTGGACAGAAGATGACAAAGAAATGCAGAAGCTAAAGGATCCGGAGAGAGCACAATATATACCTGTTTTGTTTTTGTTTATTGAGACAGGGTTTCTCTTGTAACAGCCCTAGCTGTACTGGAACTAGCTCTTGTAGACCAGGCTGGCCTCAAACTCACAAAGATCTGCCTGCCTCGGCCTCCTGAGTGCTGGGATTAAAGGTGTGCACCACCACAGCCCGGCAACAGCACAATATCTGAAATGTATATCTTTCTGTTGTTTATAGACAATCTCAACAATTACCATCTGATGGCATTATAGTCTAGCTGTCCTCCTGTAAGATGCCTCCATACATTACTGAAAGTATCTTCCCTGTTCTTTCTGTTTAATTTGTCTTTATTTCCCTTTAAAATTTGTTCTTGGAGAATTTTGTATGAGGTGTTCTGACCCTATTCACCCTCCCTTCTCAACTCTTTTCAAGTTCTCTTACCAACCTACTTTGTGCTCCCCCCACCATCAAGGAAAATTTGTGCTACTTAAACATTCTTGGATGTGTGGCTTTCTACTGGAGCATGATTAACTTATCAGGGGCTGTGTCTTTAGTGAAAACCAACCTTTTCTCTCCCAGGAGCTAAGAACTGTCAGTATCTCCTAGGTTAAGGGTAGAACATCATGCCCAGACAGCCCTTCCTTTCTGGGATTTGGTCTGGTTCAGGCATGCACAGGTCTTGTGGTTGTGTCAGAACCATTGTGAGTTCCTATGTTGCAGCTTCCCTCCTGTGTCCAGAAGATACTCCTTCCTTTTATCCATCCTCGGCCTCTGGCTCTTACACTCTGCACCTCCCACAGCGATTGGCCCTTGGAGGAGGCAGTGTGGTATGTATGACATTGTATGACTTGACACACTTCAGTCTCTTTTTCTCTCCACCTTGGCCAGTTAAAGGTCTCTGTGTTGATCTTCATCTACTGCGGATAATGGTCATCAAGTTTCTCTAATGAGGGTTGAGAGATACATTCATCTTGGGGTATAGTGATACATCATGGGGAGCTGACTTGATACTATGCTCATTTATCAGAATAATAGTAGCAGGTTGTCTCTTACAGTCTATGATCTGTAATTTCTGAACCATTTTATAGTTTAATTCATTTATTTGTTACATTTTAAATTTATTACACACACACACACACACACACACACACACACACACACACACGTGCAGGTCCCCATTAGGGTGAGGAGCGGGTGTCAGGTCCCCTGTAGCTGGAGTTCCAGGCAGTTGTGAGTGGTGACGAGAATGGAGTTCAGATCCTCTACAGGAGTAACAAGCCATCTCTCTAGCCTCTGAACCTGGTGTTTTAAATTAGGCATGGAAAAACTCTATTTTTAAATGGTCCCCATTTTGGTCTTTGGAATTTAAGAGCATCCCTTTCAGATTAGGAAAATTTGCTAGATTCTGGCAAAGATTGGCTTCCTTTAATTTAGGTTCTTTAAAAGTGATCAAGCCTGCTAAGTGTGTCAGGTCAAATGTATTGTCTACACATGTAGCTCCTTGGGGTATCATTCTCAACTTAGTAGCACCTTGTAACACGCCCCAGGGACCCAATTATCTTGAGTAGGTGGGATACTCAATGTGGCAGATGACTGGCTCTTATGCACATTTCCTGGTGGCCTGAAAATCCCCCCAAATGGTGTCCTGGTTTAAGTCCTTTCAAACTACTGCATGTCAAATTGTCTGGGTACTCCATTAAGGTTCTGTTTGTTCAGAACACAGGTGGAAGAAGCCAATGCCTCTGATTTTTAGAGCAGAGTTCTCACACTGCCTTCATCAGAACTAAAGGTTGGCCACTGTCCGAGGAGTGGTCCCAATGGAACAGCGCTACCACAGCAATCGTAATGATCTCAACTGTGCCTAAAAGAAATGTTGCTAGTCAAGTCACCAACCAACCAATAACTAGCGATGACAAATCCAAACCAAACAAGGACAAGCTTTGTCTCTAGGATCTAGCTGTCTTGGTGAAGAGGGGCACTTTTCAGCTTCCGATGAGGAGAGACATCCTCGCAAGAAGACAGTATAATGGTGGCTTGCATAAAGTCTGAACTGGACCAAAAGTGCTAGGAGATCTGGATCTTGGGAGAAATTCACCTGGGACTTCATATTTACGTCTCTGATGTCGAAGAAGGCGCTGATAACAAGTGTTGAATCTAGAGTGTGCATCTGAATTCAAGGGATGGATTGCCTAAAGATCTTTTCATGGTCAACCTAAAGTGATGAACTCACATGCTTGTAGGAAAGTTTATCTGAACCAAGAGTGAAACTCCTCACCCAGGAAATAGTGGTTCTGCTAGTCAAGAGTGCTCTGAAACGGTATCCAAAGCATTCAGTTTATAGATGGCTATGATGATTTCATTTATGGACAAAAATAGTATTGGTTACTGACTGGCTATTGTTTACTTATGTTACACATCCCAGGAAAGATACAGAGAACAAAAAATAATTCTCCATTATTTATGGCAGTGATGGCATAATATAAGCATATTAAAATGCTTACTGAATAAAGTTAAATAGACCATGACACATTGTAATTCAAGGGGATATGGCTGCTCTCCAACTGTCCACATCCATGAGGAATGATAGGAGGTCCAGGCTGCTTTTCTTTGCCCTCTCATTCCCTCCTCTCCTCCATCCTTTCTTTCTTCTCCCTTGGCTTCTTCTTTCTTTCAAAGCTGTATCCTCACAGTGACCCAGCTGTCCCTTTCACGGTGTGTTCTGGAGACAGTCTCTTTACAGATTATTGCTGATTTAGAAATTACTGAAATGAAGAAATACTGACTGATAGATTCAGTGTCGCACCCTTCTCTTATTTGTTCTGGCCTTCCAGTAGACATAAATGACTTCAGCTGGAACCACTGCTGAAGGTCTAACCCTGGGATGGTTCTTCCTTCCATTTTAATAAATATATACATAAACACTTACTTAGTTTTTTTAATTTTTTAAATTAAATTACTGTCTCTCCAACTTGCTATAATATTTAAACTCAGTGAAGTTTCTGACTGTGTTGTTTTTTTGTTCAACCAAGAAAGCAGTACACACATCTTCCAGAAGCTCCAGCAGTAGTTGAGTAACCAGGGTGAGGAACAAATTCTAGGTACCACCCACAAACATATGGAGAATACCATAACTTGCAGCATAAGGTTTAGACAAGTGGTCTCAAACTGAAGGTTGTGACTCCTTTGGCAGTTGAACCACTTTTTCACCAGGGGTCACCAGCATCTATAAAGCACAGATGTTTACATTGTGTTTCATAGCAGTATCAAAATTAGTTACAAAGTAGCAGCAAAAATTTTATTACTGGGGGTCACCACAACATAAGGAACTGTACTAAAGGGTTGCAGCATTGGGAAGGCTGAGATTCATTGCTTTACACACAGCTGGGGCCCCTAATTGTTTTTTTTTGTTTGTTTTGTTTTTTTTGTTTTTTGGTTTTTCGAGACAGAGTTTCTCTGTGGCTTTGGAGCCTGTCCTGGAACTAGCTCTTGTAGACCAGGCTGGCCTCGAACTCACAGAGATCCGTCTGCCTCTGCCTCCCGAGTGCTGGGATTAAAGGCATGCGCCACCACCGCCCGGCTTGGGGCCCCTAATTGACACAAGACAATATCTGACTTCAGAGGGAGACTTGAGGTAGAGCCTCTGGTCCTAAATATCAGTCACAGAGAGAAAGGATACCTTAAATATACTAGGACTCGATTCTCCACTGAATATTGCAAACACCACCCCTGAAATTAAGAATATGAAAGAGGAGACTAAAATTTTAGAAATAAAATCTACAAGAAAAAGAAAAACTCAAAGAAGCGAACTAAATGAAGTTGTGCAAGTCTTAGTGAAGAAACAGAAACAAAGCGAAAAACCAATGTAACAGTCTGCTCCAAAAATTACTAACTCTGTAGCAATGAAAACGACTTGGAGGAACTCCCAGACAAAGAATTAAAAATAATAATAAGTATGTGCAACAACTCAGAGACATGCATGTACTCCAATATAGCAAAAACAATTCAGAGACATGTATGTACTCCAATATAACAAAAACAAAGAGAGAAATGAAGTGAGAACATCAGTCCAAGGTATGAAAGTGAGGTAGAATTGATGAAGAAATCCCAAAATAAAATAATGCTGGATTTGAAGGACTCAATAAGCCAAATGAAAGCCTCAGGGGAGAGCTTTGCCAATAAGATGATTCATGTAGAAAACAGGATTTAGAGATGGAAGACAAGGTAGAGGAATTGAAACTCTAAGTAAAGTGTGACCATAAATTAAAAAATATCCATGGGGAGAAAGTGGGGGAGCCCTGGAACACCATGAAGAGACCTAGCCTTTGGACTGAGGACACAGAAGAAGGGAAATAACACTATAGTGGAAGCAGAAAATATTCCCAATAAAATCATGAAGAAAATTCCCCAAACTTAGAGAAAGAGACATCCATACAGTAAAAGAACCCTACAGAACTCCAAATGGACAGGACCAGAAAAGAAACTCCCTTTGACATATTATAGTTAAAAAATTAAAACCACATAGAATAAAGAAAGGATATTAAAGGCTTCAAGAAGGAAAGATAAAATCACTTGCAAACGCAGGCTCATTAGAATAACTCCTGATTATTAAGCAGAAACTTTTAAAGCTATAAGAGCTTGAAAATATGTATTGCAGTTCTGAAAAACCACAACTGTTAATCCATACTAGTAGACCCAGCAAAATTATCTATTAGTATTGAGGGAAAAAATAAAAATTGCATAATAAGAGCAGATTAAAGAAATTTATGTCAAGTAAACCAGTCTACAGGGGATACTAGAAGGCATATTTGATCTGAAGACAAGGATAAACAAATATAAGAGGTCCCAAAGAATTAATAAATAACCCTAGAATGACTGATGAAAGTTTCCCTAACCCAGCTTGGATGCCTAGGAACCACAGCAGCAATTAGCACAGCATGAAAACCCTAAGGGTAGAGCGGTGGCACACATACCTTGGATATAACCCACTGCTCTCTAACTGGACTTAAGATCTGCTGAAAAGAGGGAAACCATGCCTGGTTCTGGAAATCTAGCCAAGTACCTAGGACTAGTGAAGTTATGGATCTTAGAAAAGACAGCACAACCACCTCTTTACTAAATCATCACAATCCAGACCTACGTTTTAAATATTTGTACATATAGCCACAGGTAAGTATAGTCCTCATTCCTCATCAGAAAACTTCTCTTTGCCAAAAACAAAGGCTATTACAGAAAACCACAGCCAACCAAAATACAGTCATGGAGCCCACTCCCAGTGTATACATCTCAGGGAACTGCACTAAAGAGCTCAGGAATTGCGGAAGAGGAGGCAGAAATACTGTAGGAGCCAGAGAATCTAGCAGTTTGCTGTGAGAGTGTGTCTCCTAGGAATGTCAGAAGCTACACCCACAGAGTCTCACCACCATGACTGCCGTAGCATGAGCTAAACAAGGATTACACCAACAGACATGCCGAATGAGTTGGGGAAAGACCATGAGGCCTCAAACCTACACAACTAAGAAATGCTAAGAGCCCAAGAAATAGTCTTCCCTAGGAAAGAGCACAATTGATTATCCTATATCAAAACATACATGAGTAACTTTGTATAGACTGGACAGGTTATATTTTTGAGCAGGTTATATTATACTAGGTTATAAATATACGTTATATAGTTTATAATATATAAGTATATATTATACACATATAATATACATCATATCATAGTATAAATATGTATTATACAGGTAATATATACATGAACATATATGCTTAATATATATAAGTATACATGCACACATTTAGTTATATATAGTTGTATAGTTATTTACATATGTATATCTATATACCTATATATCTATATATAGTTATATATAAATATATGTATGTATAGTAATTAATGAAAAAAGACAACAAAGTTGTAAGACAACACAGGATATATGGGAGGGTTCAAAGGCAGGAAAGGGAGAGGAGAAATGATATAATCATATAATAATTTCAATAACAAAAGAAATAATTTTTAAAAACCAAAAATCACCACGAGATGACAGGAGTTAATACACATGTCAGTCAACTTCCTACCACTGAGCTCAGCTCTATTTTTCTGTCATCCTCAGTTCGTTTTTGAGCCAGGCTCTCACTAAGTTGTCTTTGTTGGTCTTGAACGTAGATATGCACCGCAGATAGGCCTTGAGCCTAAGACAGCCTGTGTCAACTCCTGAGAAGCTCAGTCTAACAGCTTGTACCATGAGACCCATTATTCAAAAAAAGAAAGAGAAGCGGGCGGTGGTGGCGCACGCCTTTAATCCCAGCACTCGGGGAGGCAGAGGCAGGCGGATCTCTGTGAGTTCAAGGTCAGCCTGGTCTACAAGAGCTACTTCCAGGACAGGCTCCAAAGCCACAGAGAAACTCTGTCTCGAAAAACAAAAACAAAAACAAACAAACAAACAAACAAAAAAAAAAACAAAAAAAAGAAAGAAAGGTAATGGGAGAGAGAAGTGTATCAGCAAAAGGCAGGGAAGAATTTGGGATTTTCCAGCTTTCTGTTTCTCTCTTTGTCTGTACATCTTTCTGCATCTCTAGGTCTGTCTTTCTGTCTTGTGATCTCTCACATCAGTGTGGAGGCTTCTCAAAAGGCTATGAATAGGTGTACCGTGTAATACAGCGGTATGACTCCTAGGCATATCTCAGAAAGGACTCTATATCCTGCTAGAACGACACTTAGCCCTGTTATTGCTGCTCTGTTCAGAGTAGTCAGAAATGGAGAGAACCCAGATGTCTATCAGCTGATGAATGGGCAACAAAAATGTGCTGTGTTTACACAGTGGAATGCTACTCATCTCTGAAGAAAAAACTATGAACTTGCAGGCAAATGACTGGAGATACAAACAGTCATTCTCAGCAAAGTGACCTAGACTCCAAAAGACAAACACTGAATCTTTTCTCTCACTTACGGATTTTAGCTTTAAGTCTTCAGATCTATCTATTTCATTTGGAATATCCATAGAGGTAAGAAATTACCAAAAAAAAAAAAATAAAGATTTTAGCTAAAAGTGAAATGAAATGTGCAAAACAGACCAACATCAATAAGTTCATCATCTAAGGATATTGGCACGTTTGGAATAAGACACTGCTGTAGTCTGGATGTGGTTGGACAGCTGAAGCTTTGTGTGCTATGGGCTCAGCATAGGTTTGTGTACAGGGACACTGAGAGGTGGTGAGGCCTTTTAGACACACAGTCTTCTTGGAGCTAGGTTGTGTTCAAGGAACACAGCCCTCAAAAGAGATTCCTGCTAATATCACAGGAGTGTATTAGGTCTCACAGGACTAGGTGAGTTACTGTGAATACAGGTTCTTGTAAAATGAGTTTGGCTCCTTTTCCACTATGTTTTCTCCCTTTCCCTTGCCATCTCCCTTTGACCTCTGTATCTTGACGTCACCAAAAGCTTGTGTTGTTTCTAGACTGACTGTTCCTACTGTAAGTCTCTCTGTATCACTCAGCAGAACATTTTGGCACAGGGGTTTTCTGCTGTAACAGCCGATAATGTCCAGCCCCCTAAGAAAAGGTGTGCCATTGACTAGTTTATGTCAGCTTGACACAAGCTACGGTCATCTGAAAGGAGGGAACCTCAGTTAAGAAAAGGCCTCTGTAAGATGTGGCTATAAGGATTTTCTTTTAAATTAGTGTTTGATGTGGGGAAAGTGTGACCTTGGGATAGTTGCCCTTGGTTCTATAAGAAAGCAGGCCAAGTACTACTCAGCAGTAAAAAACAATGACATCTTGAACTTTGCATGCAAATGGATGGAAATAGAAAACACTATTCTGAGTGAGGTAACCCAGACCCAAAGAATGAATTTGGTATGTACTCACTCATCAGTGGCTTCTAGGCATAAATAAAGGTCAGTGAGCCTATAATTCCAGATCCTAGAGAAGCTAAATAAGAAGGTGAACCCAAAGGAAAACATATAGTTATCCTCCTGGATATTGGAAGTAGACTAGATTGTCAGGCAAAAATTGAGATCTTGGGGGTGGGGTTGGGATAAGGGGTGATGGGGAGATGTGGATAGAAAAGTGAGGAGGGAAGGATGGGGAGACCCTGGGGGAAGGGGATGGTTGGGATGGAGGAAGGGTGGATGGGGTTCAGGGAAGAAAATATCTTAATTAAGGAAGCCATTTTAGGGTTAGCAAGAGACTTCACTCTAGAGGGGTTCCCAGGTATCCATGGAGATGTCCACAGCTAGTTCCTTGGGCAGCTGAGGAGAGGGAGCCTGAAATGGCCCTTTTCTATAGCCATACTGATGAATATCTTGCATATCACCATAGAAGCTTCATCTGGCGATGGATGGAGATAGAGACAGAGACCCACACTGAAGTGCAGGACTGAGCTCCCAAGGCCCAAATGAAGAGCTGAAGGAGGGAGAACATGAGCAAGGAAGTCAGGACCACAAGGAGTGCGCCCACCCACTGAGACTGCGGGGCTGGTCTAATGGGAGCTCACCAAGGCCAGCACGACCTGGACTGAAAAAACACGGGATCAAACCAGACTCTCTAAACATGTCGGACAATGAAAGATGACTGAGAAGTTAAGAACAATGGCACTGGGTTTTGATCCTACCACATGTACTGGCTTTTGGGGAGCCTAGTCTGTTTAGATGCGTACCTTCTTGGACCCAGATGGAGTGGGTTGGATCTTGGACTTCCCACAGGGCAGGGAACCCTGACTGCTCCTTGGACTGGCAAGGGATGGGGAGGGGAGTTAAGGGAGGGGGAGGGAAATGGGAGGTGGGGAGGATGTGGAAATTTTTAATAATAAAAGTAAAAAAAAGAAAGAAAAAAAAAGAAAGCAGGCCGAGCAATCCATGAGGAGCAAGGCAGTAGGTAATACCCCTCGATGGCCTCTGCATCAGCTCCTGCCTCCAGGTTCCTGCCCTGCTTGAGTTCCTGCCCGGACTTCCTTCAGTGAGGTAATATGTTGCAGATACGCCAAATAAACTCTTTCCTTTCCAACTTGCTTTTGGTCATGGTGTTTCATCACAGAAGTAGAAACCCTAATTAAGAGAAAAGGCTTAGGTGATTTATTTGGGAGAAAAATAGCATGCTATTTTTAGTTTTAACAAAAACTGCAAATTGTCCAGAGGTGATGACATCAACTGAGAACCTTAACCAGCTTAGCGTACTGTCTCAGGAGTCTATGCAGTGAACATTCTTCTTCCGGCCTGTCAGTGTTATCAGATGGCTTAATAGTTTTCTAGATGAGATGACATCATTTGGGGTTATCATTTGTATTTACTTAATAGTTGATTTCTTCTTCTACTTATTCCTCCTCTGTAGACACTACCTCCGCCTCTCAGTATACTAGCTGTGGCCCCTTTCTCCTTTCGTGATTGTACCTAGTTTACTGGGTAAATAGGGTAAATAGATGAAAAGTAAATGATTGTAAAGCTAGAATATCAGGAATTCCATTTTGAAACAGTATCTCCTAGAAATGGCTGCTTAAATAAGACAAAACAATATCAAAGGTCACGGTAAAGTGGCAGGCAAAAATCTTCTTGGGGTCCCACCCAAGACAAAGAACCACAGACAATTAATGACTGCTGGGAGAAAGGGTATTATTAGCCATTCTCAGGAATGAACCATCTTTTTGTTAGGCAATACAGACTGGTCAACCCTAAAGCCATATAGAGACCAATCAATAAAAATGGACTCAGTAGGTTGAATTTATATGTATTTGTATAAAGTGTTGCAATTCTATTTCAATTAAAATATTTATTAAAAAAGAAGAACTGAGTAAATTGTGTATATTTGCAATAATGGAGTCTCTGCCTTGGCTCACAGCTAATTGAGAATATATTTAAGGGGCTGGGAGGTCAATGTAGAGCTACGTGGTAGAAAGCTTGTTTAGCATGTATGAGGCCCTGAGTTCAAACAGGTTATAGTAATTCAGACTAAAATCACCATTAAAAGAAACATTTTAGAGAAGAAAATCAAGATGACAAATCGTCTTTGCCACACGTCAGTTTGCTAGAAGGGCTAATGTAGCGCTGTCTGTGGCTATGTCTTTTCTCCTGTTCCTTGGTCGTTGTGGATAAAGTCTTATCTGTTGGGTTGGTGTCTCTTCAGAGAATCCACTTTTGGTATTATTTACTTTCTTCTGTTGCTTTTCTGTTCTCAGCACAGTTGGTTGGTGCCATTAACGCTACTTTTGCTTGCTTTAGTTTGATATTATATCCTTTGCCTCTAAAGGAAGAGGTGACATCAGTTAGAAGAACCTCTGTATGTCCGAATATAAGAATTTAATGTGTTGATTTAGTTGCCTCCCACAAACTGGTGTCATATGCTTTTCTTATTCAAATACAATGTTTTCTAATGGCTCTTTGGACTTGATGTTTGATTCACAGTCCACTTTAAAACCATTTAAAAAATGGTTAGTGTTTATTGTCCACTTGAACAGGGTTAGAATCTCCTAGGAGACAGGTCTCTAGGAACACCTGCAAGGGGTAAGGTAATCTAGACAAGGTTAGCCTTTGGGCATGGTCAGCAGAAGTCAATGCTCCCAGGTTAATGACTGGTTAATGGAGGTGAGAAGATCCACCTAAAAGTGGGCAGTGCCATTGACTGGGTTTAGATCTGAACTGTATAAAGAGGAAAATGTGAACTGAACACTAGCATTCATTGCTCTCTTCCTCTTCACTGTGGACATATGTATGGGTCTGTTTCCATCTCCTTCTGCTTTGATTTCACTGCCATGAAAAACTTGAACTCTGAGCAAAATAAAGCTTCCTTCAAGCTGCTTCTGTTGGGGTACTTTATCACAACTGGAAGACTCCTACTGCAGTATTTAGTTCTGTATATGTTGGTAAATCTATACTTTTTTCCCCAATAGTTACTGGTTGGTAGTTTAATTCCACTGTGGTTTGAGAACATACTTTAAATAATTTCAATTTTTCTAAACATGTTGTTTTGCTCCACAGCACAAAATATAATTTTAGTGATTGTTCCAAGGGCTGTTGTGTAAAGTACTATAAATAAGCCAAGTTTGTTGATAATATTAAATTCAACATAATAATCTTTTTTAGATAATAAGGTCTATCAATTCACACTTTCTGTACACTGAATATTTATGTTTCCTAAATTAATATGATAAAGCCCTAATTCTCAGTGTGATATATTTGGGTGAGTATCCTTCGGAGGGTAGTGAAAAGTATTTGTGTCCCAATAAACCTCTCTACAGACACAATAATACAAATCAGACCAAATCAAACCTAATTAGAAAAAGCTCAGGTTTATGGATACCAGTGCTCCTGGGTGGCCTTCCAGCCCCTAAAGAGGAGACAGGAAAGGAAAACCAGAAAACCACGTGTTTTTTTTTTCCTTTAGGGGGCAGTTTAAATACCCTGTGCAAGTGATCTAGGGAGGGATCATCATTTGGTGGGTTTTCTTGGGGATGGAGTCTGGACTGAGGCAACTCCCAGGGAAGGGGACTTGGGATGGAATTTCCACCTGAACATTCCAGACTTTTTGGATATATGGATGCCAGGGGCTGGGGTGACACTCTCACACAAACAAGTAAGTTTATATTAAGTTATAAAGATAGAGCCTTCACAGTGGCATTTATATTCTAAAACAGGGACTGAGAGGCCAGATCTGCACTGCCTGCCCCATATACCACATGAAGACACAAATGAGGAGATCTGTCTATAAACCAGGAAGGCAGGTGACTTATCAAGAAACAACTTGTCCCAGACTTTGAGTTTAGATTTCCCAAAGTACAGAAATGTGTTAAGCAAATTTATGTTACTTAAACCACCCAGTCTATGTTATGTTTGTTAAAGTAGCCCATCAAAGCCAGTTATATTGATATAATTGTTTCTACAGGTTAGGAAAAAATAACATATTGCCTTCTGAAAACATAATAATGTTAATTTAAAATGTAATCACTTTGTATAGATAAAGAATTATCAATATGTGTACACTATGAGTAGTAATCATAGTGTGTGTGCATATGTGTGTGTGTGTGTTTATAGACCCTCACACTCTTTGTTTAGAGAATTTGTAAACAATGAAACCATGGTAGTAATAATTACTATTGATAGCCAGGTCTTAGTTTCTTTTTTTAATATTTATTTATTTATTATGTATACAATATTCTGTCTGTGTGTATGCCTGCAGGCCAGAAGAGGGCATCAGATGGTTGTGAGCCACCATGTGGTTGCTGGGAATTGAACTCAGGAACTTGGGAAGAGCACGCAATGCTCTTAACCAATGAGCCACCTCTCCAGCCCCAAGATCTTAGTTTCTTAATAGCATTTTAAAGGAAAAGATTCATGAATCTATCAGGAAAATCGCTTTCTGGGACTCATCCAAGTCCATGAGAGTCAAACTGAAAACACTCAGTAGACAAAGCTAGAAAATATTGAGAAACAGAGCAAATAATATATTGAATAATATTTCAAATAACAATATAAATATACACGGATTCTAATCTATATAAACAACTAATTGAAAAAATATGCATGTCATAGCCTGGGTTTGAGTGTACCTCAAAATTTGTTTTAGGTTTTGTCCCCAGAATTGAGAGAGGATGAGATCTTCAGAATGTAGGGCCTAGTGAAAAAAAATTAGGTCATTGGGGTGGGTATACAGTACAGGGGCTCCTATCCTGGTACTGCCTCTTGTTGCTGGATGGCTCCACAATGTACTTTATTATTATTATTATTATTATTATTATTATTATTATTATCATTATCATTATTATTATTACAAATTTTCACCTCCTCCCCTCCTCCCATTTTCCTCCCTATCCCCCTATTACCCCTTTCCCTTCCTCTCCAGTCCAAAGAGCAGTCAGGGTTCCCTGCCCTGTGGGAAGTCCAAGGTCCTCCCCACTCCATCCAGGTCTAGGAAGGTGAGCATCCAATCAGACTAGGTTTCCACAAAGCCAGTACATGGAGTAGAATCATAACCCAGTGCCATTGTCCTTGGCTTCTCAGTCAGCCCTCCATGTAAGCCACATTCAGAGTCTGGTTTGATCACATGCTCCATCAGACCCAGTCCAGCTGGTCTTGGTGAGTTCCCATTAGATCGGCCCCACCGTCACAGTGGGTGGGCACACCCCTCGTGGCCCTGACTTCCTTGCTCATGTTCTTTCTCCTTCTGCTGCTCATTTGGACCTTGGGAGTTCAGTCCAGTGCTCCAATGTGGGTCTCTGTCTCTATCTCCATCCATCGCAAGGTGAAGGTTCTATGGTGGTATGCAAGATATTCATCAGAGTGGCTATAGTATAGGGCCAGTTCAGGCATCAAAAACACCAATGATAGCCTTTGCTGGAGAGGATGTGGAGTAAGGGGAACACTCATCCATTCCTGGTGGGAATGAAAACTTGTGCAACCACTTTGGAAAGCAGTGTGGTGGTTTCTGAGGAAATTCAGGATCAACCTACCCCAGGATCCAGCAATACCACTCCTGGGAATATACCCAAGAGATGCCCTATCATACTACCAAAGCATTTGTTGAACTATGTTCATAGCAGCATTATTTGTAATAGCCATAACCTAGAAACAACCTAGATGTCCCTCAATGGAAGAATGGATAAAGAAAGTGTGGAATATATATGCATTAGAGTACTACTCAGCGGTAACAACAATGACATCTTGAATTTTGCATGCAAATGGATGGAAATAGAGAACACTATCCCGAGTGAGGTAACCCAGACCCCAAAAGATGAATATGGTATGTACTCACTCATTAGTGGATTCTAGCCATAAGTGAAGGACATTGAGTCTATAATTCATGATCCTAGAGAAGCTAAATAGGAAGGTGACCCCCCCAAAACATGTAGTTATCCTCCTGGATATTGGAAGTAGACAAGATTTCCAGGCAAAAATGGAGAGCTTGTGGGTGGGGGTGGGGTGGGGGTAAAGGGAAATGGGAAGAGAGAAGTGAGAAGGGGAGGATGGGGAGAACTTGGGGGAATGGGACAGTTGGGATGGAAGAGGAGTGGATATGGGAGCAGGGAAGTATATATCTTAATGAAGGGAGCCATTTGAGGGTTGGCAAGAGACTGGACTCTAGAGGGGTTCCCAGGTGTCCAAGGAGATGTCCCCAGCTTGTTCCTTGAGCACAATGTACTTTCTCACCGAGGACCTACAGAGCTGACCTCTGACTCTGTGAGTCGCTACAGCACACGCCCTTCCCTAACCTAACTTATCGTAGGTCCTTTGCAGAGTGCTTGGGAATTAATGAATACCTGTGGGATGAGACAAGATTTTTTCTTTAAATAGATTTACAAATAGTAGCAATGTTTTGAACAATATTTTAAACATGTATACTTTGTTTCTTCAACTAACATTTAGATTTTGATTTGAGTTTTATGAAACCTAGAGGTTGGGGAAAAGTAACCTGCTCCCTTTTGAAGGTTTGGTGTGTCCTCCAGTTATTCAGCTGAGCTGTTGGCTATTTTGTAGTGTCAATAATTTCGGTTTTGATTACTTTTTATCAAGATGGTATCTCATCTTAAGCTTTGTGGCTTTTATGAACTTTGTCATTCCTATTACTATTTTTAATCTGGTTATATGATGGAAGGAATTATTCTTATTGTCAAAATCTTTTACACTAGAATATTTAATATTTTCTATGCTTATAAATATATAATTTTAAAATAATGATAATTTTGTACTATATCTTTTATTTTTTAAAAAATGTATCTTTTGATAATTTTATGTATGAGTACTGCATTTCCATCATTCCCCCTCCTTTCCCTCCCTCCAATTCCTCCTGTGTCTCTTTGATTTTTCAAATTCATGTTATTTTTATTTTAATTAAATTAATAAACATAGACTCTGAAACACAGCTTGCTCTAATTTTGAGGGGACTTAAGAGGTAAGTGAACAGCCACATGGTGGGACACTCTACTCTCTAGGACCTCCACAGTGGGGCAAAACCTCTGCTCCTCCTCCAACTCTCTTGGCTTTCCTAGCCAGACAGTATGAGAGTTCCTTGCAGGTAGCTCCCCCATTACAGACCCCATCCACAGGAACCTGCAAACTACTAGCTCCATCCAGCCCCCAAATTTGCCTATCCTCCTGCAACCCTGGTGGAACTCTGACACAGCTTGCTCCAATACTGAGGAGACCAAGAGCTTGCTAAAATACTGGGGGGAGCAAAAGCTTGCTAAAATACTGAGGGGACCAAGATCTTGCTAAAATACTGAGGGGATCAAGAGCTTGCTATAACACTGAGGGGACAAAGAGAGAAGAACAAGAGAGCAAACCAATAGAGAAGACAAAGACAATAGTCTTAGAAAGACCTCACAGGCTTCTTGAGTCATAGACATAAACAGTACATAGCAAACCAAGAAAAATTTCCAAACACTCAGACAACCACTGAAAGGATTGAACTAAGACACAAAGACACTGCCGGCCTCATTTGAAGGAAGAGATGAGTAGGCACCAACACAAGAATTTATCCAACAGCCTAAAAAGCAACATAGCAACATCAGAACCCAGTGGTCACACAATAGGAAGACTTGATCATGCAAAGCCAGAAGAAGCAGAAGAAAATGACTTTAAAGATAACTTTATAAAAATGATGGAGACTTTAAAGAGGAAATGAAAAACTCCCTTAATAATGGAGGAAAAGACAAAGAAAAATTTGAAGAAATTAATAAATCCTTCAAAGAAAACCAAGAAATACAAGAAAAAACAATCAAGCAGGTGAAGCAAACAGTTCAAGACTTGAAGACTGAAATAGAGGTAGTAAAGAAAACACAAACCAAGGGAACTCTGGATACAGAAAATCTGGGTAAATGAACAGGAACTACAGAGACAAGTATAACCAAAAGAATACAAGAGATAGCAGAAAGAATCTCAGGTGTTGAAGATACTGTAGAGGAAATAGTCTCATTGATAAAAAAAATAAAACCATTACATCCAACAAATTCTTAACACAAAACATCCAGGAAATCTGGAACACCATGATAAAACCGAACCAAGAAAAATAGGGGTAGAAGAGGAGAAGAACTCCAGCTCAAAGGCACAGAAAATATATTAAACAAAATCATAGAAGAAAACTTTCCCAACCTAAAAAAGGATATCCCTATGAAGGTACAAGAAACTTGCAGAACACCAAATAGACTGGATCAAAAAAAGTCTTCTCACTATATAATAATAAACACAAAAAACATACAGAATAAAGAAAGAATATTAAGAGCTTCAAAGGAAAAAGGTCAAGTAACACATAAAGGTAGACCTATCAGAATAATACCCGACTTCTTGATGGAAACCATGAAAGCCAGAAGGTCCTAGACATATGTGCTGTAGACATTGAAAGACCATGGATGCAAGCCCAGACTATTAAACCCAGCAAAGCTTTCAATCACCATCGATGGAGAAAACAAGATATTCTATGACCAAACCAGATTTGAACAATATGTATCCACAAACCCAGCCCTACAGAAAGTACTAGAATGAAAACCTTAACCCAAGGTATAGGGCCAGGGTCTGCCCCTGCTCCTGGGGTGCATCTTGAGGACAGTTTCTGGTCAGCCAGCTAAAACATTCTGTTTGTTCCTGTGTTCCCTCTGCCCCTCCTGGTGATTAGCTACAAAGTAAACCTCTACAGATACAAAAAAATTGGAGTAACCTCCCATGTCTTATTGGATCACCATGGATTAAAGTAAGAATTTAACAACAATACTTTCAGAAAGCCTTTAAACTCATGAAAATTGAACAGTGAACTATTGAACCACCCCTGAGTCAAGAAATAAAGAAAGAAAGAAATTAAAGACTTCCTAGAATTTAATGAAAATGAAAGCACAATATATCCAAATCTATGGGACATTATGAAAACAGTGCTAAGAGGAAAGTTCATAGCACTAAATGCCCACATAAAGAAAATGGAGAAAGCTCACATTAGTGACTTAACAGCACACCTGAAAGCTCAAAACAAAAAAGAAGCAGAGGCAGCCAGGAGGAGTAGAAGACAGGAAATTATCAAATTGAGGGTGGAAATCAATTAAATAAAACAAAGAAAACAATACAAAGAATCAATGAAACAAAAAGCTGGTTCTTTGAGAAAATCAACAAGATAGACAAACACACCAATCTAATCAAAAGGCAGAGAGAGAACATCCAAATTAACAAGATCAGAATTGATAAGGTGGACATAACAACAGACACTGAGGAAATCCAGAGAATCATTACATCATATTCCAAAAACCTGTACTCCACAAAATTAGAAAACATAAAAGAAATGGACAATTTTCTAGATAGATACCATATACCAAAATTAAATCAAGACCAGGTGAGCAATTTAAATAGACCTATAAACTGCAAGGAAATAGAAGCTGTCATCAAAAGTCTCCCAACCAAAAAAAAAAAAAAAAGCCCAGGGCTGGATGGTTTTAGTGCAGAATTCTATCAGAGCTTCAAAGAAGAGCTAATATCTATACTCCTCAAAGTGTTCCACATAATAGAAACATTGCCAAACTCTTTTTATGAGGCTGCAGTGACCTTGATACCAAAACCACACAAAGACTCAACTAAGAAAGAGAATTATAGAACAATCTCACTCATGAAAATGGATGCAAAACTACTCAATAAAATATTGACAAACCCAAATCCAAGAACACATAAAAAAATAATCCATCATAATCAAGTTGGCTTCATCCGTGAGATGCAAGACTGGTTTAACATATGAAAATCTATCAATGTAATCCATCATATAAATACAGTGAAGGAAAAAAAACATATGATCATTTAATTAGATGTTGAAAAAGCATTCAAAAAAATTCAACACACCTCATGATAAAGATTCTTGGAGAGATCACGGATACAAAGAACATATCTAAATATAATAAAAACAATATACAGCAAGCCGACAGTCAGCATCAATTTAAATGGAGAGAAATTCAAATGATTCCACTAAAATCAGAACAATCAAGGCTGTCCACTGTCTTCATATCTCTTCAACATAGTTCTTGAAGTTCTGGCTATAGCAATAAGACAACAAAAGGAAATCAAGGGGATTCAAATTGGAAAGGATAATGTCAAATTTCATTATTTGCAGATGATATGACAGTATATATAAGCAACTCCCAAAACTGTGTAAGCCCTCCTTACACAGATGATAAATAAGCTAAGAGGGAAATCAGAGAAACATCACCTTTCACAACAGCCACAAATAACATAAAATTTCTTGGTGTAACACTAGCCAAAGAAGTGAAAGATCTATTCAACCAGAACTTTAAGTATCTGAAGAAAGAAATATATGAGGATGCCAGAAAATGGAAAGATCTCCCATGCTCTTGGATGGAAAGGATCAGTATAGTAAAAATGGCAATCCTAACAAAAGCAACCTATAGATTCAATGCAATTCCCATCAAAATCCCAACACAGTTCTTCACAGACTTTGAAAAAACAATAATCAACTTCATATGAAAAAACAAAAAACCCAGGATGGTCAAAACTATCTTGTACAATAAAGGAACTTTTAGAGTGATCACCATCCCTGACATCAAGCTCTATTACAAAGCTACAGTTATGAAAACAGCTTGGTGCTGGCATAAAAACAGAGAGGTTGACCAATGGAATCAAATCAAAGACCTGGATGTTAATCCACACACCTACAAACACCTGATTTTTGACAAAGAAGTTAAAATTGTACAATGGAAAAAGAAAGTATCTTCAACAAATGTTGCTGGCATAACTGGATGTCAACATCTAGAAGAATAAAAATAGATCCATATCTATCCCATGCACAAAACTTAAGTTCAAATAGATTAAAGACCTCAATATAAATCTGACCACACTAAACCTGATAGAAGAGAAAATGTGAAACAGCCTTCAATGCATGGGCACAGGAGAGCACTTTCTAAATATGACCCCAGTAGCACAGATACTGAGAGTAACAATAAATGAATGGGACCTCTAGAAACTGAGAAGCTTCTGTAAAGCAAAGGACTCAGTCAATAAGACAAAAAAGTATCCTTCACCAATCCCACATCAGTCAAAGTACTGATCTCCAAAATATATAAAGAACTCCAGAAATTAGGCATCAAAATTCTAAATAACCGAATTAAAAGATGGAGTACAGAACTAAACAGAGAATTTTCAACAGAAGAATCTCAAATGGCCAAAAGATACTTAAGGAAATGTTCAACATCCTAAGCCATCAGGGAAATGCAAATCAAAACAACTCTGAGATACCATCTTACACCTGTCAGAATGGCTAAGATCAAAATCACCAATGATAGCTTATGCTGGAGAGGATGTGGAGTAAGGGAAACACTCTTCCATTGCTGGTGGGAATGAAAACTTGTGCAACCACTTTGGAAATCAGTATGGTAGTACAACAGAAAATTGGGAATCAACCTACTTCAAGACCCAGCAATACCATTCTTGGGCAGATACCTAAAAGATGTTCAATCATACTACAAAGGCATTTGTTTGACTATGTTCATAGTAGCACTATTTGTAATAAGTAGAACCTGGAAACAACCTAGATGCCCTTCAACTGAGGAACAGATAAAGAAAATGTGTCACATTTACACATTAGAGTACTACTCATCTGCAAAAAAATAACATCTTGAATTTTGCATGCAAATGGATGGAATTAGAAAATACTATTCTGAGTGAAGTAACCCAAACCCAAAAAGATAAATATGGTATGTACTCACTCATAAGTGGATACTAGCTATAAACAATGGATATTGAGACTATAGTTCATGATCCTAGAGAAACTAAGTAATAAAGTGAACCCTAAGAAAAACATACATAGATCCACCTGGAAAGTCAAAATGGACAAGATTGCCTGACAAATTGGGAGCATGGGGGTGGAGAGAGAAGGGAGGGTGGAAGGGAAAGAGAAAGGGAGAAGGGAAGGAGTGAAGAGAACTTGAGGAAATGGGATAGTCGAGGAGGAAGGACAGAGATGAGAGCAAGGAAAGAGATACCTTGATTTAGGGAGCCATTATAGGTTTAGCAAGAAACCTAGCTCTAGAGAAATTCCCAGGAATCCACAAGAATAACCCCAGCTAAGACCCTAAACAATAGAGGAGAGGGGGCCTAATCTTGACTTGTCCTGTAGTCAGACTGATAAACATCTTAAATATCACCATAGAACTTACGGAAACAGAGATAGAGACCCACATAGGAGCACTGGACTGAGCTCCCAAAGTCCAGTTGAAGAGTGGGAGGAATGAGACTATGAACAAAGAGGTCAAGACCATGATGGGTTCACCCACTGAAACAGCCTACCTGAGCTAATGGGAGCTCACAAACTCCAGCTGAACTATGAAGGAACAAGCTTAGAACCAAACTAGTCCCTCTGATTGTGGTTGACAGTTGAATGGCTGGGGAAGACTGAGGGGCCACTAGCAGTGGCATCAGGATTTATCCCTACTGCTTCTACTAGCTTTTTGGGAACCTTTTCTCTTTGGATGGATACCTTGCTCAGCCTAGATATAGTAGGGAGGGTCTCGAACCTTCTCCAAACCTATGTGCCTTACCTTCTCTGAGGATTAGATGGGGGGTAGGGCAGGAGGGTATGTGGAGGGAGAGGGAGGAGGGAAGGAAGTGGGGACTTTGATGGGTATGTATAATGAAAAAAAGATAGTTTGTTTTCTTTTTAAAAAATTAATAAACAAAAAAGGAAAAAAAATGATATTTTTTAAATAGTGAAAACTTGCGTAGTGGTAGATATAGTTTAGGCACATGAGTGTCTGTATATTTCTATGTTGTCATTCAAACCTACCCCACCAAGATGTCATGTCATTAACTTTAACAGCAGTGCCAACCTCTCCCAAGTAGACTACTCCCTACTTGTCCCCCAAATGATCAGCCCCATGCCAACCGCTTCTTTTTCTGCTGCTCTGGTTTTGGGAATGACTATGACTTCATCTCTGGGATCTACTTCAGCTTTGTGGATGGTAGCTGTTGCCTGAGGCACTACAGGCTCCACTGATTTCTTCATCACCGCCACCCACGGTAGAGCTCTGCCTGCTGTGGTAGTGGTGGTAGCCAGGGTTTCTAGGCAACAGCAGCACCAGTGACCATCAATCTGTGAGCTCTGGCTGCTTCTCTGAACCATGAGAAACATTGAGCTTCAGAATTGAAGATTTAAAGGGAGAACGACAATTGCAGCCTGGTGTTTGACTTACCTTCTCCTCTGACTTGTTTTAGACCACAACCGAGTAATCATGCAACGATTTCTTCTCAGCCCTTGCCACCATCTGTGTGCTTGGGCTTGTGCTTTGTATTCCTTTTGCCTAAGTCATTCTGTATACTCACCAGACTGTTGAAAAACACTGCAAATTACACGATTTGCAATAGTTATGTTTGCCATCAAGTTCCAACTTGAAATTTATATCACATTTATTCTTTTATCTAAATTCTAACTTCTTCCTTGGTAGAAACATAGACATCATTTAGCTTAGACACCAGAAAAATTAACCTGCTAATCATTAATTAATTTTTAATTTATAGTTTATAGAAAAATCTAAAATTTTCCAATACTTTTGAAAACAACTAATAAGGGCCAACTAGAATTCCAAGGGAATTTATTTGTTTTAAGTTAATTAGTTTATTTATTGTTAGTGTGTGTCTGTGTGTGCGCGCGCATATGCCCATGTGTGGAAGTCAGAGAAGAGCTGAGGGAGTCTGGTCATTCCTTTTCTGTGAGCTCTGGGTATTGAAGCCATCAGGTATGTAGTACATGGTCGTTCTTTCCCTGTGGGCTCTGGGTATTGAAGCCATCAGGTATGTAGTACATGGTCGTCCCTTTCCCTGTGGGCTCTGGGTATTGAATCCATCAGGTATGTAGTACATGGTTGTTCTTTCCCTGTGGGCTCTAGGTATTGAACCCATCAGGTATGTACAGAAGGTGTTTTTACACTGAGCCAACTTGCTGGCCTTGAAGTGATCTTCAAAATTGATAATTAATATCCAGAATATAGAAAGAATATAAAAAGTTAAAAACAAAAGAGCAAATAATCCAAACAATAAATAGGCCATGGAACCAAGCAGATATTTTCCCAATTAAGTGTAAATGACCAAAAACATTTTGCCACATAGTTATCTGTCTGGAAAATAAATTGAGAGTTACAGTAATTTTTTTCAGTCATTCCAGTCAGTATGGCTCTCATAAAGAAAGCAAACTGGCAGATTAAACTCTATAATGTTTAAATAATAATTAATTAATTAATAAAAATAATTAAAATCTATAAAGTGCAGTAATGCAGCAGGGGAAAAAACCCTTTTATTCACGATTGGCAGGAATGTAAATTGATGGCAACCATAGAAATTAGTATGGAAGTTTCTCCAACACTAGAAAGAAATCTATCATTTGATTTGACAGGCCACCTCTGGGCACGTACCCCCAAAGAATCAGTCAGCTTGCCATGGAGAAACCCTCAGACCCATGTTTAGCACTGCACTGTCCACACAAGCAAAGTTACAGAATCAGGCTATGGACCACAAGAGGATGAATGGAAAAAGGAAATGCGGCATGCACACACAATGGGATTTCCCTCAGACATAAGGAAGAATGAGACTGTGTTGTTTTCAGGAAAATGGAGTTGCAGATCCATGCAGCGCAGCATGTTAAGGGAGGGAAGCTGATCCCACAAAGGCGTGCACCATGTTTTCTGTTTGCCCAGACTCTGGGGGTGGAAAGGACTTGTCAGGAACATGGAAAGGAAATAGAAAGTAGACGGGGCTAAGAAAGAGTAGTCAAGGGGTGAACATGATCAAGCTATATCAAATGGATATTTAATAATAAAACTCTTTACTTTGTACAATTAATATGTGCTATAAAATAAAAGCTTAACAGAGCAGCCCTTGCCCTGCTGGGAATCAAATAGGAAACTTCTGGATCTTGACAACATCTCTCATTATGTGTGTTTCACCCCTAAGGGCTAAAGCACTATGGTGATCCAGGCTGCTTTCAAACAGGTCTATTTATAGTCATCAGCTGGTCAGCTCTGAGATCGGTGGAAGTGTCGCCATGCCCCTGCCCCCAACTGTAAGGAGAGCTTGGCCAAGGAGTGCTGCAACTTTTGTACTCTGAGTTACTCCTCATCATCAACCTGACCAACCATGGAAACACCTCTGTGTGTCCATGAGGTGTTTACAGGAAGTTTTAACTAAGGGACAATGACCCACCCGGAACGTGGCCAGCACCATCAAGGCTGGCGTCCCAGATTTAAATTAAAAAAAATGGGAGAGAGCAAACTGAGGAGCAGCATTCATTTCTCTCTGCTTCCTCACTGCAGACACCATGTGACCAGCTGCTTTATTCTGCTGCCATGCCTCTCGGTCGCAAAGGGCAGCATTAACCTTTCCTTCCATATGCTGCTTTGTCCAGGAAGTTTGTCACAGTGTTGGGAGGAGTGACTCATGCCAGCTCTCTAGAGGCAGAAGCATTGGCTATGCTAGATCTGAGCTTGAAGACCTGCCTATGCTTTGTAGTCATGCAGGAACCTCAAAAGAATTCACTCGGGACGGTGAGAACTGAGATGGGTATCCAAGTGGCTCGCCTGGTCTTTCCTCGAAAACCACTGGAAAAACCTGGCTTATTGATGCTCCTGTTGCTCCTCCACTTGCCACCAGCTGAAGCTACATATTTATTTCCTTCGCTTGTCAAATGTGTTTATCGTTTTCCTGGCCGGAGTGTGCTCTGCATTGCCTAGACAGTAGAGGTGCTTCAGGATGTCAGTGTTTCACCACGTGAACAGACCACTCTAACTACTGGAAATAAAAAAGTTCATCACAGTGGCTTTATTATGAAAGGATGGAGGAAAAGCAGTCTTAGGCTTATTTGGAGATCGGGAACCATCAGGGACAGGACAATACCACTCACAATCTTCTGTAGCCTTAGAACTTGCTAAGTAGCTGTGATGACGGAGGATGTGCCCTCACCAGCAACCCTGGCATGAATGACTTAGAGGACAATATTGGAAACTCTGGTTCTGCAGTTTCCAGAGTAACGTATTGAGTGAGAAAGGGTGGGGGCCAAAGGGTGCTGTGGCAGTCCCTTTCTGAGATGCCAGTCATACAAAGGGAGAGAACTGTGTTATTCCTCATGATGCCAACCTGCTCCAGGCTCAGGAACACTGTCTGGATAGTGAGGATTCGTAGATGCTGGTGCTTTAAGGAGATGAACTGAGAATCTAATGTTTATATTAGTAGTCCCCGACTACTCAGCTGGGAAATCATGAATCATGCTAACCAAGATATTCCAGCACGCTCTTAAAACCCACTAGGACTTTCTACATAGAACAGGACCAAAGGCCAGATCTGATGACCTGTTTTAGGCCCCCTCCATCTCAGAGATGATTCTCTCTACTCATTCTCATGTGAGTTCACTGGACTGTTATTGCGTAAGCCCACAAGTCCATGATCCTAGGAACTGCCATAGGAATAAATGGGCGGAGGCTCTGGAAACTTGTTGGGATCTCCCCATGACTCATCTTGACACTGGTACCTGTCTTCTGACTCCTCCAGCTCTGCCTTCCAGCCTACAAAGTGGGTGGAGCCCACCCCACGCTCTGTTCTGCATGGCACATGGATGCAGGATCTCTCACCAATGATGTTGGTGTTACTTGAAGATGTCAAAACCATTAGTGAGAACCTCACCCCACAGAGCAGGAAGTGAGCCAATCAGAGCTCACAGCTAGCATGAGACACCCAGATTGGCTAACGGCAGAGCGGGATCACTTTAACCACAGGAAGAGGGAAATTAATCTGGTCCGTGCTCTCATTGTAACAAATACCCACCCATTCACCCATTCACCCATTCACTCCATTTATTTCGTTAATATTTCCCAGGTCCTAAGACGAGATATGGTGATCAGCCATATTTACCAACTCCTGAGAATCTCAACCTAGTGCAAATAACTCCATGGGCAGGTAGGCTGTGGGAGCATACATTTTGTGTGTGGAACAGACTCTTACAATCACCTTTTAGAACAGGCAGAAGTGGCAAAGAATTGTAGGACAAGAGGTCAGTTCTCATCATCTGTCCTGAAACGTGTCTGTCCTGTTGTGGCCATGTTCTGAAACTTGTGGCCTTCTAAGTCATTGTCAATGCCGGGAATAGTATTACCCCAGGCTATGTTGACGGAAACCATGCTGTACCCTCCTAAATGAGATTTTACTAATGGAGCTCCTTGTGGCAAACCTTTGGAGATTCCCACCCACTTGGCAAGGACCTGTGGAAATGATACTGGGAACCCCAGTGCTGTTCCCAGGGAGCACGCGTGCTTCAGGCCCTCCTGGCTTTTTCTTTGTCAGTCATGACTGTGACTGAGTTTTCTGGGAACAAGAGCCCCTTGAATGAGTCTTGGTTAATTTTTCTACAATTTTACAGGGGAATTAAACACTCTTCACAGTTTATTGATAATGGCTCCTCCATTTTGTTCTTAGAACACAATAAACCAGTTTCCCCAAGCTGACTCTGGCTGCCTTTACAGTTCCCCCGAGTAAGCAGGAGGAAGTCACTAAGGTTGCTGATTTTTGCTTACTTAACTGTAAGAAGAAACTACATTCCAGGAATTTAGGAGATAGTTTCTTAAGAAATGTCATTAAAAATCTGTGGGAACAGATTAAGGAAAAGATAAAGGGAGCAAAAGGTCAGATATCTCTCTGGTGCCAGGGCATGAATAGTTAGACATTTTTCAGTTAAAATGCCAGTTCCTTGGAAGTAAAAGTATATGTAGAAAATTGTAGGAAGAATAGAAACTTGGACCCAACAGTTAAGAGTTAGGTATCAATCATTACCATTATGAGAACATATTAAAAAAGAATAGGACCGTATAGTAAAACTGCTGCTCAAGTAAAAGCAATATGTAGACCACTTAGAAATTAATAAGACCCGCACTAGAAACTATTATTCTAGGTATGGTATTATACCCTCTTCTGACTGCAAAAATATAAAAGCACCATACTGCTAAAGACTAACTCTAGGGCTTGAATATCTTTCATTTGTGTAACTACATGCTTGCTGCAGCCTGGGCACAATACAAATGGAATGTGTCTGGTTATATATAATCATTTGGCTTGCAATATAAAATTCAGCCTTCGATATGAGACAAAGGTCAATTTATGCCTAGGTAAAGGTTAATTCATGCTTACATGTGGGGTAAAGGTTAATTAATGACAATAAGGGAGGGGGAAGAGGAAAAGAATCTAAAAATGGGTAAATCGGTAAATGTCAAGATTCTTAGATGTGGATTAGAGAGAAGTGGATTGAAACCGCTAGTGCTTGATTGCTTTAGAACTTGTATATATGAAGACGGCTTGAGCTAGTCAGGGCCACTTGCTTGAATGACAGCTTGATTGCTTTAGAACTTGCATATATGAAGACGGCTTGAGCTAGTCAGGGCACTTGCTTGAATGACAGCTGGTGGTCAGTGTCTTTATTCTCGCCAACTCCACACCTCCGCCCTACGTTCCATCTCTGGCACTACATACAATGTAGAGGGCTGCACAACTGAAACAGGTGGCTGCCAATCAGAGGCAGCATGTCGAGGAGAAAAAAATAGACTCTCGGGAACTTCATGCCCCGTCTTAAATTGTGGCTCTCTTAAGTGATTTTCTCCAGCTGCCTATTCACGTCCTCTTCTATCTGAGCCATTATTGCAAAGACCAAATGACAAGTTATTTATGTGAAGAGTTTGACCCCCTCACCCCACCCCATCCCAAGATACCATTTTTTCCCTCTTTCCATCAAACATCAAGCGTAGGAAACAACTGAGGACTATACTGTCTGGGCCAATATCCCCCTTTCCTTTCCTTCCCCCTGACAGACAGTGGGTTTCACAGGGATGACACATCGTATGGCAAGCCTACATGGGGACAGGAGAAGCTGAGAAGAGCCTGAACGCTTTCCTCTTGTTTCCTCCACATTGTTCAAGAGAAGACTTTGTACAACCTGAGTGGGGTGTGGCAGGGCCAGTGACTTAGTGGCACTTTGATTTTCTTGAGGAAAGAGTTCATGGATTCCGGATAATGGATAATTGGGAACTGGAGATCTATCTGGAGCCAGTTTGGATCCACCTTCCACCTGAGAGGCCACAGTGACCTTGGGAAGCCTTAACAGGTTCATCTGAGGAAGTGACATTTGAAATCAATTCCAGGCACAGGCTTGATTGCCTCCCCATAGCAGACATCACCCACTTCTCTCAGGGCTCAGTGAGAAGGTCTTGGGTTATGGGTCTGGATACTGATGGTGCTCTGTTGCCCACTGATAATGGTGACTACAGTGAGACATTTGGACCCCTGGCTCTTATTTTCCTCTATAGCCTACCACACAGAGTTATGGCGAAGACTGTCTTTTTTCTACATCTGCTCTACTGAGAAAGGGAAATGTGGCTGGGGTTCAAAGGTAATTCAATCATGAAAGATACTATCTGGTAGTGATAAAGATCACGCCTGTGACAGAAGACCGGCTGCACTTGAATTCTGTCTTGCCCACTTATTCGTTTTGGATGCTTCGTAACCCCCTTTATCAACTTCAGGCCTCTGTGGCGTGCATCTGTCTCATAAACTTTTTGGCACATAGTAGCGTTCAACCAAATGATAGATGTTATCATTATCATCACTCATGTTCATGTGGCTGGAATTCCTCCAAGCCTAAGTTCCTGGAATCTATTCCTGGAAGAGAGGCCCAGGAAAATAAGGTGAAGGAAGGCCATGGGAACAGGAGAAGCTGAGATGAGCCAATACATACCTAAACCCTGGAGTTTGAGATCTTACAGCACCCATCCAGTTCCCAAACTAACCTAGAACAAACTATGGTTCATAGAATAAATAAGTTCTTGGCGACCTTTCTATCGTTCTGAATCAGAGCCTACCATGGCAAAGTCTTGCCCCAAGTAACATAGACCAGGAGAAACCACCACCAAATTTCCCAGAAGAAATGTAAATGTCAGGTTGGAAGGACCTAGATTAGCTTTTGGCCCCGTGTATAAAATATTGAGAGTCTCTATTGAACGACCCTACCATAGGGTGAGCTTGCACAGGAATGACTCATGGCTTCTAGGAAAAGAAAGACACTTGTTTCATGAAGAACGTGGCCATTTATCTCATATTTAGGAAAATTCAGTGTCAAGTAGAGACATGCTCTGGCTCTGACTGAACAGCCAGACATACTGGGGTGGAATCTCACCAATGCAACACCAGCCCTTGTCCTCGTGCCTCAGGTGCTTCATTTAAATGGCATCAAATTGCTTCATTGCCACCCTATAAAAAGTCTCACCAGATGCCAGTTCCCAGAGCCTTGACTTCTAGTGTTGCTCCTGCCAGGAAGAAAGGTAAGTCTTGTTCCCTGAGAGAGGGACTTGGGAAGAAATAGAATCAAGTTGGAGTTGCAGTGGAGTGCTGTGGGATAAAGAATGATCCAGGACTAGACACTGAGGGCACCTGCGAAGAAGCAGGATGCCATTAATTGTGGGAAGCTGAGACTCAGGCTGGAGAGGGGAGCGCCATTTCCACATAGGCAGGAATTTCAGAGAACTGAGTTCCTCTGGGGGCGTTTGTGCCTTCTCTTCTCAGTTCTCATTACTATGAAGTGAACCAATATGCAAAGTGCTCCAATGGCAGGTGCTAGACACTAAATATTGAGTCTGAGTTTTGTTCTGCTAGGTTCAGTTTAAGAGTCAGATTAGCCCAGGCACAAATATCTGCCCTCCCTGAGGACTTCCTGGATCAAAAGGGATAAGGAGGGATGCTACTATGAACAGAAGTAGTGATGGAAGGTAAACTGGATGAAGAGTTATGCGAGACGGATCCACAACACAGACACGGAAGTAAAGAGGGGAAACGTGGAGAGTTTGAAAGAAATGGGGTTGCTGTTTCAAGCCCTCTAGTTCCTAGTGTACAGCAGCCTCGGGGGTGAAGAGGTGAAAGGAGTGAGCCCAGAACCCTTGACTCTGCACCCACCTTACTAATGGACGGACAGGTTCCGCGTGCTAACCCCTCAAAGAGACCATTTTCAGATCACCCTCCCGGGAGGATGCCTTGAACAATTTTCTGGAAATCTTTCTACTCTTGAGGTTTTGATGAGTCTTTTCTTTTCAGAATTTTCAAAACTGCAACAGGATGTGTGACCAGCAGAAGCAGCCGCAGTTCCTTCCATCTTGTGTGAAGGGTTCAGGACTTGGAGCCGGGCAAGGTGGCAGTGGTGCCTTTGGGAAAGGCCAGGTTTCCGGCTCCGTTTCAGGCCAGGCTTCAGGCTCTGTTTCAGGGCCAGCTTCAGGCCAAGTTTTAGGCCAGGTCCAAACTGTTTATGCTCCGGGACCTGCTCTTTGTCAGCCTCAAACCATCGTGAGATACTCAGCTCCGGTTCCCACTCAAACTTATGTGAAATATCAAGTTCCATGCCAGACCAGAACCTACGTGAAGTGCCCACCTCCCTGCCAGACATACGTGAAATGCCCAGCTCCATGCCAGACTACTTATGTGAAGTGCCCAGCCCCATGCCAGACAACCTATGTGAAATGCCCAGCTCCATGCCAGACGACCTGTGTCAAATGCCCAGCCCCATGCCAAACGACCTGTGTCAAATGCCCAGCTCCCTGCCAGACTCAGACGTATTATGTCCAGTATCCAGCGTCTAGCCAGACCTACTACGCTCAGGCTTCTTCAGGAGGCTCAGGTTCTCAGGGCGGTGCCTCTGACCCTTGCTCTGCTCCCTGCTCCATGAGCTACTGCTGTTTGGCTCCCCGGACCTTTGGGGTGAGTCCTCTGAGACGCTGGGTCCAGCGGCCCCAAGGATGGAACACCGGATCTTCCAGCTGCTGTGAAGATTCTGGGTGCTGTAGCTCTGGAGGCTGTGGAGGCTGTGGAGGCTGCGGCTCTGGAGGCTGCGGAGGTTGTGGCTGTGGCTCTGGGTGCTGCTGTTTGGGAATTATTCCCATGAGGTCCCGAGGTCCTGCATGTTGTGACAGTGGGGATGATTGCTGCTGTTAAGTACAAAGGGACAGCTCTGCTTCCAAAATTCACCTCCTGCTATGTCTTCCGAACCCACTCATCCTCAGCCTCCATCAGCTCCCTTGGTCCTCCTTCCTTGACCCCTTTATCAAGGCATCCTGCCAGAGTTAGCATAACCCCCAAACTCTGGCATGAATAAAGCTCCGAATGCAAGCACGGTGGCTCCTGTTGACTTCTTTGCTCGGTGTTCATGTTTCCCAGTGCAGACCCTCGTGTTCCTCCTCTGGCCCTTGGTTTTCAGCTACTCCATGAAAGCTCTTAAAGGACAACACAGGTAGATTAAGCTGGCGAACTCCCGGTCTGGGATACACACACATTCTAGAACGCTGTGAATAGTTTCATTATAGTTAGGGAGTGGGTCTGTAGACTTTGAGTTTGAGGTCTGCTTCTTTCCTTTTCTGACTAATTTGCAGGTGTTGGGTCACACGTCCTCAAGGGGGAGTGGATTTGGTTATTGTTATGCAATCTTTGAGTTTCTCTTCCGGATGCTAGAGAGCTGTTGGAATCAGATCTCAGGAGCATTATAGGATGGTACTGCTACAGGGAAAGTGGTTTGATACTGCTGGGCTTTGTGCATTAAGATTTTTTTCATTTATTAGGCGTTTCTTCTTTAGGATATGGAATATAGGCCTGAAGCAAGGACTCTGCTGAAGTATATAGACAGTGTTCAGGTCAGCCCTGACAGCAAGAAAGATCTCCAAGGTTGTGGGGTAAAGGGAACACTCCTGCATTTGCTGTTGGGGAGTACAAGCTGGCACAGCCTCTTTGGATATCAGTATGGCAATTTCTCAGAAAATTAGGAAACATGCTTCCTTGAGACGCAGCAATACCACTTCTGGGTATATATCCAAAGGATGCTCACAAAAACATGTGCTCAACTATGTTCATAGAAGCATTGTTTGTCATAGCCAGAACCTGGAAACAATCTAAATGCCTCTTGACTGAAAAATAAATAAGGAAAATGTGGTACATTTACACAATGGAGTACTACACAGCAAAAAAATAATAATGACATCTTGAAATTTGCAGACAAACGGATGGAGCCAGAAAACATCATATTGAGTGAGGTAACCCAGACTCAGAAAGACAATTATCATATGTACTCACTCATAAGTGGTTTTTAAACATAAAGCAAAGAAAACCAGCCTACAAAACACAATCCCAGAGAACCTAGACAACAATGAGGACCCTAAGAGGAACATACATAGATCTAATCTACATGGGAAGTAGAAAAAAAATCTTCTTAGTAAATTGGGAGCATGGGGACCTTGGAGGAGAACCTTAGGGGAGAGTTGAAGAGGGAGGGAGAGGCAGGGAGGGGAGCAGAGAAAAATGTAGAGCTCAATAAAATCAATAAAAACAGAGAAAGATCTCCAAGAGGAATAAGAACTTTGCGTGACAAGCATTCTAGTTCTGAGGCCAGGCTCCCATTGTCATTAGCACTCAGTTATGGATGATTTGGAACGACTTGTATGTCCAATGACTCTAAAATGCATGCATGAAAAATACACAAGTGGTGGTGGCTCGCAGAGATAGTGGTGGCTTCTTATGCAAGAGGAGTCCAATCCCCAGAGCCCACATAAAAACAGTGTGGCATGTTGGCATGAGTGCTGAGTGGTAATCCAGTAATGGAGAGGTCAGCCAGCTTAGTCTACCCAGTGAGTCCCAGGTCAGTAAGTGAGAGACCCTTTCTAAAAACAGCAGCACCGAACCAATGAGCCCAAGAAACAACAATAGCAAAAACCAAGGTTGATGGCACCCCATGGGACATCTGAGACTGAATTTTGACTTCCAAAGCTCTCCACAAGTAAACTTGGTCACCTGTGCACACACACTGACAAGCACCTACAAACCCCAAGAGTAACTTCTATTCATAAGAACCACACAGGCCTGGCATATAGGAGACAATATATTTGGTGAGTGCATAAATAAATGGCAGAGACAGACAGAGAGACAGAGAAACAGTGGAATATAATTAGGAAGATTTAGGTATCTTCAGTGTCCTGTTGTCTTTGAAAGCTTAATGACCTGAAGCTCCTTAAATCATATGGCACTCTCCATACAGCCCCTCTAAGCTTGCGTCCCAGTCATAGGATGCCCCCTCAGAGTCAGGAATAGACTGGCCCAGGACCTTGTGTTCTTGGGCACCATCAAGTGGCACCTGCAACCCAGGAAGACCGAGTGCTGCTTACTCTACAATGTGACACTTTTATGTATTGGTGGCTTAACAGCAATACTTTTAATAGTTTCCTTTTTCTTAATGTTTTTTAATTTAAATTTATGCATGTATGCCTGGGTGAGTTTAAGCACATGTGTGTGTAGTGCCCACAGAAGCCAAAAAGGGAATTGGGTCTCCTGGAACTGGAATTACACTACAGGCAGCTGTGAGCTGCCATGTGGGTACAAGAAATGGAACCCAGGTCCTCTGCAAGAGCCGTAAACACTCTTAAATTCACTGGGTAATGGTATTTTTTTATGTATGACTTGCTGCCTTAAAAAGTATCTCTGGAACTGGAGTTACAGACAGTTGTGAACTGCTATTATGTAGGTGCTGGGAACCAAACCTGGGTCCTCTACAAGAACAGCAAGTGCTTTTAACCACTGGGCCGTGTCTCTGGCACTCTCTTTTCTGGTGCTTGGCTTTGCCCACACTTACATTACTATCTATCAATCTGTCCACTTATGTATCCATCCATACATACATTACAGGCTGGGATCCACAGATGAGAATACACGGCTATTTCTGAATTTGGCTCACCTCACTTAATATTATACTTTCCAGATCCATCCATTTTCCCTTTAAATTCTGTGTACTGTCTGAATATAGCAAATGTTAAATGTCACTGTGCATCTAATCAGATCCTGTTACTTCTAATATTCCATTGTGCAACCCAATTGAGTTATCTAACTAGGTCTTAGCTATTGGCCCTTTTGTCAAAACAAGTTTTTCATATGCAGCTCTGGCATGCTTAGACCATGTACATAGGCTAGGTTGGCCTTGAACTTAAGGTGACCAGCATTCCTCAAGCCCCTGCTTCTTGAGTCCTGACATCAAAACCATATATGGGTTCCTATATCCCACTTTAATGTCTCTTTCCATCTTTTTCTCCTCCTTCATTTAAACCTCTAAGATGGTCTCAAATTTTACATTAAAATATAGCATACATTCAGAATAAATTGCATGAATTACATGTGTTATTCTCAATCCATTAAAGTTTTTTTTCACTTTGAATGTAAAGTCCCTGACCCCTATGAAGACACAAGATAGAACAGATTATCAATACTTTCTAGAGCCACCATTTTCAGGAAAGCCCTGCTATGTGTTAGACGGACATCTAGAAAAGAAATGCAGGGTGTTTAGCCTTCCAAGGCACCTGAAGTCAGTGTTCAGGAGTTCCTGCCAGTGAACCCAACGCTGGATGCCAGAGATCCCTGTTTTATGCATACTTCAGAAGACCAAACAGCCAAAAGCCGGAGCTCAGCTGCTCTCAGGAACATGGCCATTCTGTAAAGACTATAGGCAGCACACATGCTATATTCCTAAGGATTTGTCAATAAATAGATATTGAAATATATTTTGATGCAGGTAATATTTTGGAGTTTACAGGATAGAACATGAACAATTCAATATCCTAATAATGGGATGGGATTATCGATCTATGATGATCACTGTGAAGGAGGGTTCCAAGTACTGTGTAATTGATCCTGGTCGGGAGGACAGAATGAGATGTAGCTTTTCCAGGTGGGACAGGACTCTCAGCTGGGAGGGAAGCTCTTCCCTGCAGAGGTGGGGCTTACATGGGGTTCTGTGCTAGAGACCTCAATATGTTCAGGGGTTTGACTGACAGAAGAGGGGGCATGTGGTCAGCAAGGGAGGCCGCATAGCACTGGTAAGAGTGTCTGGAGTCACCAGAGGGATATAAGCCTCTGCTCTGAGGATGCAAGGATGCAGGTGACAACATTTGATGCTCTCACTTTATTTCTCTATACTGAAAAAAAACCTCTTATTTTAGTACAAATGAACATATCATAGAGCAGTTGCACAGTAACATTTGTTTATCTTATTCCCTCTCAGGCCCAAATGTAACTATTGTTGTGTCTAGTTGGTACAACTGTAAAGTTACAGGTTGTGGTAAGGGCCAATATTAGGTGATACTATGTTCCGGTATGAGGACCTCTTCAGTACTTGGCCATAACACTTTTGTTTCTAAAACTGATGAGACAGAAGTGTGGCCTTCTAAGTGTTTGGTTTCTGGGAATCTTTAGGCTATTCAAAATGCCACTTAAATCATCATATGCCACGTCTCATGTAAAATAACCCTGGTTTCCTGACTCCTATTCCTGCCACGACATATACTGGGAACTTAACAGTGAGTGTTTTGAGGGACTCCCCAAACCCAGGCCATAGCACCAAATACCTGTGTGTGTGGGGGGGTGTCTCCTTGGACAGGCCATGCTTCTGTGTATGGAATCTAGCATGAGTTACTCACCACAGATTTCTGGAGTAGGAAGGTCATCTGAGTAGACTACCAACTCCCCTGCCTGAGATAGGATAGTTTTTATACCCCCACCCCAGGTTTCTGGTTCCATAAAATCCCTAACAAGTAAAGCTAATGTAGATAGATTCAATGTTCCCTAAACCAGTAAAAACATAAATATATATTTCTGAATCTTATACACATATAGATCTATGGTCAATATTGTAAAGAATCCATAAGAAAAATCCCTCAAATCTGCTTATTCTTATCACCTAGGGGAAAAAGTAGAAAATAAAGACCATCAACAAATAGTTGAGGGTCTTCTTATGCCAGTCATTGTGCTGGTCACTATGGATGTGGTATACTCTTCCCTGAGCACTGAGACAGTTGGTCTGAAGGGGCTAGGAGTCCGGAGGGAGCAGTCGATGGCTCTACGGTAAGAGCTAGATCTGAGCAAGACCCTGTGACTCTAGGCAGGTAACATGACCTCTGTGTTCAGGGTCACCATGCTATCGCCTACGATAGCACCTAGAACATGTTAGGAACACAGTTACAGCTTTCCTCCCAGGACTGCAACCAATAAGTATGCATGTCAGCTTAGAGAGTAAGAAGAGGATAGTCAGATCAAAAGCATGAAAGCATTAACATGATTGGAAATCTTCTGTTATGTAGTAAAACGCAGTGAGAGAAGATTTTTGTTGTAGTTATGAAGATAAATCATTTAACACTGCAGTGCTCACTTTCCAGCCTCTTGCCTCTGTTCGTATCCCAAGTCTTTCACAAACTCCTTTTGCAACACTGAATAAATCACATCCTTGGACCTAAGTTTACTTTTCTGTAAAATGAGTGATTTTGGGGGAGACGGGGCCTTTGTAGCTTGAATAGACTGGATTTTAATTCTCTGAATCTTCCTCAAAGATCACCGAGACTATCTTCCTAAGATACTGGAAACAGGACAGAGGTGTGGTTGGAAACTACAAGTACCACTTAAAGGAGAAGGAGTAGCAGAGTCAGTGCTTGGCAGGAAGGGGGATCTGGACCAGGTCATCAGACAGAAACTGACCAGACTATCTCATCATCAGATGTCATTCTTGTATCCCCACCCAGCTGATGGTAACTCATGACCCGATTTGCACATCGGCTGGGTGAGGCAGATGGGTGTTGAGCTACGCTGTGGCGCAGGGGAAAAAGAGGGGGTGGAATAGGATGCCGGGAAGGGCAGGCAGTAAGGACACGTGCCAGTCCCGTGTACTGTGCACGTGGATCTGCAGGAGGCCTGTCCATCACCCTGGTAGTCTGAGCACTCTGAAGGGAGAACTGGGCCTTATTGGCTGGAAATCACCAAACACGCGCATTCGATGACGCTCAATATATTCTTGTCAAATAAAATAGTGACTTTTCCTATTTGTGTATTTGCTCTGTGGGGAGTTGATTTCAATGATCTCAGTGACACCATAAAAGACAGCTTCTGTGGCTTCCTTATACACCGCCCCTGTATGTCACAGTGCCAAGCGCTCTATCCCATTCCTGGCCTGCAACCACAGGACTGAGTGCTGTCTCTACTGCTTGCTCTTTCTTTATTTCCTTCTTCATGATTTCACTACCTGATGCTGCAGCGTGTATCCGTTCCTTTACTGCTTTCCTTTTGTTGGGTCCTTGGTGCCTGCGTACCATCTGTGTATCCACAATGAGAACAGTGTCTGCAGTAGAACACTCAAACAAGCAGCACTGCTTATTGGCGAATGGACTCCACATATTACCCAGGGAACAGGCACAAGTTTTATCCTCACCTAGTGAGCTTCTTATGGCTAAATAGCTGACGTGAAGTCACACCAATAGCTCAGATTTTAACCCAGCTTTACTTCAGAGCCTTGCTTTCACCGCTGTCTGGCTTTGTTCTCTGTTCCTGAGCCCAGGTTCTTACAAGAACACTTGTATGTAACACCAGGAATCTGCTCTCTAATAAATAAACAACATCTTTGCTTTCACATTGTGCCTTTTAGCTCTCTAGGTCTCCTGTAACTACTGGCAGTAATGTTAACCAAAAACTTCAAGGCAAAAATCTGGCTTCCACATATTTCGAATTAGAAAGCAACTTTAACTCCATTGTCTTATTCAAATAGTAGCCATATGCAACAGTGAATGAAATAATAACATCATCGCTGCGTTGTGGTCACAGCAGAGGAAACTGAGACAGAAGGCAGCTGCACTCAACCAGGTCAGAGGATGGGCATGTAATCAGGCTGGACCCAGAGCAGGAGTAATAAACAGGACTCATCCCTGGGTTCTCGTCCTTCTGTTCTTTGTCTTCCTTTATTTTCATGTCTTACATTTCAAAGGCTCTGCAGATTAAGCCCCTCTCTTCCAAGACTGATCTCCCAAAACCCAATAGAATGTGTAGCACCTAGCACTGGGAAGGGCAGGCAGTGAGTGATGCTCCCAGAGATACCTGTGCCCAGCCTCTTGGCAGCCGCACGTGGAACTTCCAGCAGACCGCGAGTGGGGGTTCACACTCAGGGTATATATCAAGACCCTTCTACAAGTCCCTGGCAGAGTTGAGCTAGTCTCAGTGTCTTGAGGGTTATCTATACTGTTTGTTCCTGGACCTCTACTACTCAGTCCTCACACCTTTGGAAAGAGTTTGAAATACTCAAATGAGTAAAACATATGTGCTCTGTGCTTCAAGCTGGGTATGGGGAACATCAGGATAAAGAATGCATGGTTTCTGCCTCCGATGAGTTCAATGTCCTAGTTAAGTAGGCAGGGCAAACAGCAAGGATAAAATATTTAACATAGTACTGTTTTCTCCACAGGAACACAGAGGAAGAATGCTCAACTTAGACTGAAGAGAGGCTGCATGAAAAGCTTATCGTGAAACTCAGGCCAGATAGGCGCAGAACTTTAGCAAAAGATGAGTCTCTTATCTGAAAAATGTAAACTTGGGAATTATTGAAAATCTGGGGCGCAGTTGTACCTTCCAGATGTCCTTGTTTCTAGGATAGTGAAACTGGGTGATGGGAGCACAGCTTTGTGTTCATTAGTTGGTTCCCTATGAAGACTAGGAGAGATCTTGATATGTCTAGGATGGTGCTGTTATACTTCCTATCCTGTCTGGACACTGTCTGGCTGTCTAAAGAGAACCATAAGCTGCATATGGCTCAGTGAATGGCATGTGTACCTCCCTCTGAGTAGATGAGTATTTTTAGTATCAATCATTTCTAGATATTGACTAAGAGGTGCATAAGAACTTGAGGATCTGTGGAAGCTGTGCTCCTGTCTCTGTGGTCCCCAGAACACCAGGGTTTGTGTAGGGAATATTGGCAGGCATAGAGGAAGGTGAAGTTAGCAGACTGTGCATACAGGTGGAGAGTCACTCCCAAACCGGAGAGAAGTAAACGTCATATTTTCAGCAAAACCGTCTACTAGCAATTTTTCTGTCTTCTTTCTAACCTCTTTCTCTTATTTAGTCCATTCATCTTTATAATGGTATTTCTGCTTTGCTCTACCTTGTTATGTGAAACCACAAGAGTCTGCTAAAGGGTCTCAATAATTAATTTAGGTATAGGATAGGGACAAACGCTCACTGATACAGAATCAATTAGCCACCGCTGCAGATCCAGCTATCCTGGTCCAGTTGTTCTGCCCAGGGGTGAAGAGCATCATCAGCAAGCAGCCTCTCTGCCACTTGCTCCACTCAGACCACCCAAGAGAGCACGAGAGCAGTCAACCCTCTCCATTATTTTATAAGCTGCCGTGCAGGCACACAAGACCATGCCCTGGGGCTTGCTGCCCCAAGAGTGTTTGGCTAAAAAGATTGAAATCCCACCACAATATTGCTATGTTTCCTCTACCTGGCTGTTGTCGTTCTGCCATGGAGGATTAAGACAAGAGTTTATAGCTGAATTTTGAGCTTCTGATCTGTTTCTGGTACTAGAATTCCATCACAGAGCTGTCCTGCCGAAAACAGTGTATTAGTATCTCAATCCCTGACGCCAGAGCTTGTTCTCTGGGACTGGAGCTGCTAAGGTTATAGTTTCAAGGATGAAAGAACATTGAGTTCATTTGAAGGGAAGAGATTAGAATTTTAGCTTTGTAAAAAGTTTTAAATCTTTTGCATTGTCTTTATTTTAGAAAAAAAATTTAATTAAAAACATATGCTTTTACTCAGCAAAGGTGGTGCACGCCTTTAATCCCAGCACTCGGGAAGCAGAGACAGGCAGAACTGTGAGTTAGAGGCTGGCCTGGTGGTCTCCGGAGTGAGTTCCAGAACAGCCAGGACTGTTACACAGAGAAATCCTGTCTTGAACTCCTCTGAAGTGCCTTTAATTGAATAGACTCCTGTCACGTTCACTCTTCCCTCCCGTCCCTCTCAGCTAACCGCCCTCTAAGCCCTCCCATGCCACTCAGTCTCAAATTGATAGCAGTTTTGAATACTATTGTCACCCCCCACATACACACAACCTGCTGAGCCCGTTTTTATGATTTGTGTGTATATACAGCAAATGGACACTATCATAGGAAACCACAACTAGACATGATGGAGTGATTGATAGATTGTGGGGAATGCAGTTCCACTCGGTACTTACTTCTCCTGTGTCAGTGGCTCAAGGAACACTAAGGAAGAGAACTGGAGTTTCATGAAGCCTGCTGTGGAATAGCCCTTCCAGGAACTGGCTACAGAAACAAGTCCTGAACAGTGGCTGTATCAACAGACATGTTAGTGGGGAAAAAAAGGTTCACAGGATCCCACTCTTAAAGAAGAACTACATGCAAATAATAACCAAAAGGAGAATTAGCCTCTCCCAAAGATGAGCCCCCTTACTGTTTGACCAAAGCAGAATGAACGAGCTTAATTGGCACAGGAGACCACTTCCTAAATATAGCCCCAGTAGCACAGACACTGAGAGCAACAATAAATAAATGGAACCTCCTAAAACTGAGAAGCTTCTGTAAAGCAAAGAACATGGTCAACAAGACAAAATGACAGCCTACAGAATGGGAGATATTTACCAACCCCACATCTGACAGAACTCAAGAATTATACAAAGAACTCAAGAATTTGTTCATCAAAAGAACAAATAATCCAATGGGAAAAAATGGGATACAGATCTAAACAGAGAACTCTCAATAGAGGAAGCTAAAGTGACTGAAAGACACTTTAGAAAATGCTTAACATCCTTAGCCATCCGGGAAATGAAAATCAAAACAACTCTGAGATTCTATCCTATACCTGTAAGAATTACCAAAATCAAAAACACTGATGACCACTTATACTGGAGAGGTTGTGGGGTAAAGGGAACTCTCCTCCATTGCTGGTGGGAGTGCAAGCTGGTACAGCCCCTTTGGATATCGGTATGGTGATTTCTCAGAAAATTAGGAAACAACCTTCCTCAAGACCCAGCAATACCACTTTTGGGTATATATCCAAAGGATGCTCAATTGTGCCACAAGGACATGTGCTTGACTATGTTCATAGCAGCTTTGCTTGTCATATTTAGAACCTGGAAACAGCCTAAATGCTCTTTGGATAAAGAATGGATAAAGGAAAATGTGGTACATTTACACAACGGAGTACTACACAGAAGAAAAAAAATAATGACATCTTGAAATTTGTGGGCAAATGGATAGATCTAGAAAACATATTGAGTGAGGTAACTCAGATCCAGAAAGACAAATATCATATGTACTCACTCATAAATGGCTTTTAGACATAAAGCAAAAAAAAAAAAACAAAATAAACAAACAAAAAAACAGCCTACAATCCACAATCCCAGAGAATCTAGACAACAATGATGACCCTAAGAGAGACTTACATGGATCTAATCTACATGGGAAGTAGAAAAAAACCAAGATCTCCTGAGTAAATTGGGAGCATGGGGACCATGGGAGAGGGTAGAAAGGGGGGGTGAAAGGAGGAGAGGGGAGTAGAGAAAAATTATAACCACACATCCTTTTTTTTTACATTCTCTAGCATCAGGGGATTAAAAAGGATGGAGAAAACAATATGAGAATTTCTTCAAAAAAATCAAAGAAAGTGAAGATATATCACCAAGCTTTGGAAAATATGCTGAGATCTACTCAGTAAAGACCAAGAAAGACAATTTTCTTTGGGAAACTCTGAGAGAGTTCTGGAAACGTGTCAGTGTGTATAACTTGTGTATTATTATTGCTGGCCTTTGAGTGCTGTTTGAGAACAATATTGGCTAAATTCAATGAGAAAGGAGTGTGTGTGTATGTGTATAAGCATGTGAGTGTGCGCATGTGTGTATGCATGTATGTGTATGCGTGTGTGCGTGCATGTGTGTATGTGTGTGTTGCACATGTCTATGTATGCATGTGTGTGCACGCACATGTGTGTATGTGTGCATGAGTATGTGTGCATGTGTATATGTGTATGTATGTGTGCGCATGTGTGTGCACATGTGTGTGTGCGAGAGAGAGAGAGAGAGAGAGAGAGAGAGAGAGAGAGAGAGAGAGAGAGAGGAGAGAGAGAGAGAGAGATATCTGGCCAAAAAATAGTTCAGAATTTTCCTGAGATTTATGCTTGCAGGCTTGTCAAGGTTTCCATCATGGTTTTCTGGTGGTTAAGGTGCTGGGATTTGTGGAAGAGTTTCCTGGAAGAGATTCACAACCCTCCTCCTCTGAGGGATGAGGTGACTACCTCCCCCTCATTCTCATGCCCTTTGTCCAATCTATCCCCTTGCTGTCACAAGTCAGCAGCCCTGCTCTGTACCTGAGCTCCCCAGACAGTGCCCCTTGTGGTATGGCATGTATGCATGGTTTGTGGAAATGATTTCATGCTTCTACAACCTGAGCTGAGGTAAAGAAGCCATCTGAAACCAGTGGAACAGTTTAAAGGTGGGGAGGATGCAGAAGGATCTGAGGCAGTGGGTCAAATGTAAGATGGAGGGAGTCAGAAAGAAGTGCATGAGCACTTCATGGTGAATCAGGAAACCTTCCCACAGATGTGTTCTGAGTGTTTGTATGTTCCCTAACTGTATGATCTATGTCAGTAAAGGGCCCATCAGATTTTATTTATTTAAAATTTCCATGTATAGCTATAGCAAATAAGTCTTCCTCCACAAAGATTTCAAAGGAAGAAGTCTTCAGGAAAGGGGATAGATGTGCAATACTGCATATAGCTTTGAAGTTAGAAAACCTAATTTTAAGTCTCAGGCCCACTGCCTATTGCTGAAATTTGGGCAAGTTACTTAACCTGATTTTCCATATCCCTTCACTCAAAATTGAAAAAATTCTAATTATCATTTTACATGTCACTGTTAGAATTAAGATGAACCATAGCATGCAGCGTGTGAGAGAGTCCTCTTAATTAATTGCTGCTGTCTGAGTCGGGAATAAAAGACAACAAGCCCAACCATCAATTGATACAGGTATAAATGAGATGTTGAAGAGAAGCCAGGACCTGCCTTTCCTCGAGCACAGAGATCTCTACCTATCCCCCTCTAGGTCCAGCCTCTCTGCAAAGCATGGTTCAATAGACCCATCCCCCTCTCCCTCTCCTGCATAAGCAGGTCGGAACATGTTATTTGCTTATTTACATTTTATTCCTCCCAGATGTCTGCTTATGAATGAATAACTCTGTGGAAATAAATTTGTATTTTTAATTGCTGGGTGGAGCTACATCTTCATTGAGAAACAGGTGCCTCCACAGGAACAGATGAGAAAACACTCTACATGCCCCTCCCCTTACACACCATCCTCATGGTTCAGACTGGGGCAAAGAGAAGCCCCATGGAGAATGTTAGGTCTCATTGCACCAAAGGAAAAAAATTTCTTTAGTTACAATGAGAAGTTTTTGTCATAATTTTATCTTTATCTTATTTTTTGATGATTATGTGTTTGTGTGTTAGTGATGAGTATGTGCTTATGAGCACAGGAGCCCCAGGGAGCAAGAGACATCAAGTCCCCCAGAGCGGGACTCACAGTCAGCTGTGAGCTGCTCTGTGTGGGAGCTGAGAACTCAACTCCAGCAGCAAGCATTCCTTCTTAAATCCATACAACCCAGAGAATCATTAATTCAATTAGAGACTAATGTGTGGTCCATTTTCTTTATATCAAGATCAGAGATATGGCCAGGTGGTGGTGGCACATGCCTTTAAACCCAGCACTCAGAAAGCAGAGGCCAGGTAGATCTCTGTGAGCTCAAAGCCAGCCTGGTCTACAGAGATGAGTTCAGGGACAGGCTCCAGAGCTAAAGAGAAACCCTGTCTCACACAAACAAAACAAACAAACAAATCAGAGATATATATGTCTCCCTCATATCACTTATATCATAATCTCTTCCTTCACTACTTGATGTAATTGCTGTTTGAAACTATGTAGAAACATTTGAACTATGCAGAAAACACTTGAACTATGCAGAAACTTTTGCCCTCTATTTACCCCATTTTTACACAATTAGATATTAGTTTTTCTGTATGCATCTCTGCAAATTTTTATTATGTAGTCTTTATCTACAGACAGCCACACCTTGGTTTCCCGAAGAACAACCTTCTCTGTAATGACTACTTCTGCCCGCGTGTTAAAGTCAGTGCAGTACTTGTTTGGATTCTAGATGGAAAGTTTTGTAGATCCGTCTTTGATGAAGAAGGGTGGCTTCCAGTATCTCCCAATCCTATGTGCGTCTAATGTGACACTTTGTATGCAGAGTGTTTAACAGATGCCTTAGAGTGAGTCATATGCCTCACCCCCCATTCTTTTGCTATCTATAAACATCAGCCAATGGTTTTAATTGAAAGCACCAAGAAAAGTAGGACAAAATAATACCCTTAATCACATCAGTTTTCTCCCATGAAGTAAGGTAGTCTTGCTGGGCCACCTCCCCTAGTAACCATCAGCTGTCAATAGTTCCACAGAGAGGAGGGGATATATGTGCCCTTTCTCCACCTATGTTGGAATGTTGACTGGCTTGTTCTTGTATCAGCCATACGCAGGTAACTATGGCTGCAATGAGCTCGTGGGTATAACGTCCCTACCATGTCCAGAAGACATTGTCTTACAGCAGTGCTCCCCAAATTCTGACTCTCACCATCACCTCTTCTGCATGTTCCCTGAGCCTTGCCAGGGGAGATGTGATGGTTGAGCATGCCACACACACTGCACTCCTCACTCTGTCCAGTTGTTAACCTTTCTGTTAGCTGCACAAAGACGCTTCTGGTAATGGAGATGCATTAACCTATTGGTATAGATATTTGCATTTGGGAGGCAGTTTGATTCTATTTCATTTTAGCAGTAGTAGGTTCACCCCTGGGACCTGTAAGCTCTAAGCTACGTGTTCCTGGCCAGATTATTTATAAAGCTAGAGTTTTTCTTCCCATGGAGTGGGAGCCTAAATCCTATTGTAAAGCAGTTGGTTATCTCTATAACATTCATGCCACTGTTGTATTTTACTAGGGTGGTTTATTATTGCATTTCATAGGGTTCACAGAAAGCTATCATTTCCTTCTTTTCTTTTAATCTTATGTTCTTCTATTGCTAGCTCAAGTTTCTCTTGACTGAAGATATAGAGTCAATATCATTGAAATTGCCATTGGATTTTGAATAATACTTTTAAAAAATGCATATGTTCTTAAAAGTCAACTTTTTTTTTACTTGAAAAAGGGGTATTTCTCAAAAAACCGAGCCCTTTCAATTGCTCTAGTTCTTGACTCAGTGCCCATGGATCTGAAGACAGATTTGCCATGCTATCTCAGTAGCTATGTGTACTATACCAGCCCTGATTTCCTTACTCTTACTCAACATTCATCTCTTCCATCATCTTTCTAAACAGTGGTCTTTGCTTTCCATGGACCCACTGCTTTTCGGAGTTAGCAGCTGGCTTTAGTTCTCACTATTGCACTAATACGGATATCACCCTCGGATCTGTCTCTGCAGTATTTCGCAATCTGAGCCCTTTGAGGAGTTTTGAAACTTTCTTCCTAATTTTTTTCCAGAGTGTTATGGAGTTTTATTTTTCTGATTTTTTTTCCAGCTAACCATTTTAATTTTCTTTCATATCTTCCTTAAATGAATGTTTCCTGCTTTAGTTTGGATAGGCTGTGAGTTCCCCCTATGACTTCCTGTTGACATTTGACCTCCTATTGTGAAATATTAAGAATATTGAAACACTAGGGTAAGATGTTTACAGATGTGGCCTTTGGAAAGTAACTAGCAGTAGAGAAAGACATTGGAGATGGCACTGTTAACTAAGTCCCGGTGACTTCAGAAGGACAAAGGGGGAGCATGTACACAGGTCAGTGACCTGCCCCTTGCCATGTGATGCCTTGAACTTCCTGGGACTGCTAGAAAAAAAGGCAAAGCATCTTCACAGGCCCAAGTAAACCTTTTCCTTACGTGTAGTAGCTGTTCTACAGTAGAACAAACCGGATCAATCTGTCTTCTTTACCCACCCTTTGAAGATGCTGCCTCTCAGCTTTTATCCTTTTCTTTGGACATTTTTCAAGCAGCCATTTAATTGCCACAATTGCTGTAGCTGATGTCCTTCTGTGTGTGTTCCTAGTAACCCTTGACAGACTCCTGCCACAGGATTGCTGTTCTCTCTTAAATGAGCACCCAGAGGCACGGCAAGCTCGTTAACTGTGGCGATAACCTCCTCTCCATGGCAATGTACCTGTGTTTTCTAGTTAGTGCTGCGGAATTGCTATAGATGATCCCATCCCGCTTGTCTTATTGCATTCACCTTGCCAGTGTCTGCTGAAAGCAGGTAATAGCTCACTAACACAACAGTGCTAACTCTCAAGAAGTTTCAGCTCATTCCTGTAGCACAAGCCCATAGTAACCTCGAAAGTAAAGTTAATAATTGCTTCTCTCCTTGCCCCTCCTTATGACAGCTCTTCCTTGTGCTCTGCGAATTCAGGCCCATGGGATCTCTGGCCTTTAGCTCCTACATGTCATGAATTCCTTTGGATTCGTACTTTGCCAGCCCAGTCTCATTCCTAGAGTGTTATCCATTCAGGTAATTAATCTCAAGAATTAATATCTGGTATTAGTAGAAGCGACACCTCCATCTTTCTGGAATTCTGTCTTGCCTCAATTGGACTCTGAATCCCAAAGGTTTGCTGGGTATTAACTGAGTCTCTGTCAACGCTGCATGAACATCGGTCTTCCCTTTCTGATGGCTAATCCTCTTCATAAGTTTGCTGTGTCAAGCAATATACAATGTGTGTGGAATCCACAGGTGACTAAACTAAATATATCCTACCTTCAAATGGCTAGAAAGATTATGAAGCCACCAATAGGAAGAGCTATAAGGAGGAGCCAACAAAAGATCTAGATCACATGACGTACTTACTTGTTGAACCATTGCTTGCATATTCATGCTCTAAGACTGTAAGTTCCTCATGACAATCATGCCATCTTTTTGTCATTAATAGCTTGCAAAATTGTGGGCCTAAGTAATGGAGATGACCCGTTGTCACTGACTTAGTAAATGAATGATCCTTGAAGGTGGAATGGCTGGTCTGGCAGTGGGCTTGGTTGAGCAGATGTCTGTGGCGTCTTTACCTCAGAAGTCTCCTCTTGGACTGGTCCCAGAGATCCTGGGAGTTCCAGAGGAAGGAGTATGAGAAGAGGCATCCTCATTGCCAACCTGTGAAGTGACTGCTCGGCATGCACAGGCTGTGTCTCACTTCTGGGTAGACCCTGTGCCTAGCATAAAAGGACTCCTGTACAAGGCTCAGTACTCCTTACCAGTCCTCAGCCTTACCAGTTTCGGTGCCTGCTCCTTCTGCTGAACAGGTGAGTGCTAACAAGGAAGGCTGGGGAGGGAAGGAGAACTAACTGCCACCAAGGGGGAACAGAAGAAGGCCTGAAAGTAGCGAGGACTCCCTCCCAGGTAGTGGGACTAAGGAGAAGGGTTCCTTATTCTCATCTTGACCTATGCCTGTGACATCTCCTGACCTCTCTTGGTCTGGTCATACCTGGAGCAACAAGCACTGGGGCTGTGAGTGTTTCAGTTTGGGACAGAAAAACAAGTGGGGAAAAGTGCCAACGGGGGAATGCACTGAACCAGGAGAGTCACAAGAGTTGGGTTGCTGGTTTCTGGGTCTTGAACATCTTCTCCTCTAATGGTCTTCCAGGAAATGTTCTTAGAGAGGATAGGGTCTCACTGATAGGTATAGGAAAGATTGGTGCATCACAGCGAGATGCCTGAGTGCCGAGGAGCTCTATCCCAGAGCCCAGGTCCCATATGGAATATGTATTAAGGAGTGTGGCAGAGGATGGTCAGAACCCCTCACTGGTGGAAGAGGGAATATGAGAGCTTTTACTGTACCTCATATTAGCTGCCCACTTAGAGTTATAAGTGTTGTTCATGGAAGAGCTTGTCTTGAAGTCAGCATTTATAGAAGAGGACAGATATATCTGCTTGACACCTGATACTGATGGTTTTCATATTTCTTAGGTTTACAGACATCCCCCTCAAAAATGTCCTGCCAGCAAAGCCAACAGCAGTGCCAGCCCCCTCCCAAGTGTGCTCCCAAGTGTCCTCCCAAGTGCCAGACACCAAAGTGTCCTCCTAAGTGTCCCCCTAAGTGCCCTCCTGTCTCTTCCTGCTGTGGCTCCAGTTCCGGGGGCTGCTGTGGCTCCAGCTCCGGGGGCTGCTGTGGTTCCAGCTCCGGGGGGCTGCTGCAGCTCTGGAGGTGGTGGCTGCTGCCTGAGCCACCACAGGCCCCGCAAGATCTTTCCGTCGCCATCGTCACAGCTCTGGATGCGGTAGCAGCGGTGGCAGACAGTGGCTGCTGTGGCAGCAGCGGTGGCAGCAGTGGCTGCTGTGGCAGCAGTGGCTGCTGTGGCAGCAGCGGTGGCAGCAGGTGGCTGCTGTGGCAGCAGCAGGTTGGCAGCAGTGGCTGCTGTGGCAGCAGCGGGTGGCAGCGACGCAGCAGTCTGGGGGTTGCTGCTGGACCTGGATCATAAAGACTTAGACAAACAGTAAAGGAGGAAGCCATGTTCAGAGGATCTACTCCTGCCTGCTATTCATCCCATCTCTTCCTGTCTTCCATGTTCTGGGTTCTGAGATGATGAAATTTTGTGTGAAGTTTCAATTATCCCCCTAGCCACGCCCCCCTTCTGTGATTCAAAATAAACTCTTTCCTCCCAATCTTCATTGATCTTACTTGCTTTCCCTAGCATTCTCCCCAAAGGTAATTATTGGCAACTGGGGTTCAGTGGTGGCCTTTTTGGGAAATAAGCCTGGTGCAGAAATGCGGGTGAGGCCACCACATGCAAAGTCTGGCTGATAAGCCAAACCATTTTCCAAGCAGTAGGTAAACATGCTATCCTGGCTATAAGTTTCCCATTAGCGAATGTATCTTTAGATACTGGCTGTGCACACAATTATAAAAGGCTGTATGAAAAGGAAACATACCTCTGAGAATCTTCTACAGTGATAGACTACATTTGGTGTGAAGAAGCAGGAGAGGGACGGGCAAAGCACGTAGCAGTGGAGGTCACTGTTGGAAGCACAACTTCTTTTTCTTTAGTGGCTCCTGTTTTTGTGTTTGTTTGTTTTTGGTTTCGCATGGTCAAATTTTCTCAAATAAATGAGAAACAGATGGGAGAACCAACGAACTAGAAATTTTAGGAGAGGTCTATCGGTTACATCTTTGTCAGTTTGAAACCACACCTGAAAAAGTCAGTTAAGGAAGACGGCAGATTTGGGCTCACAGTTTGTGTGGCTACAGTCCACCATTGATGGGGAAGGGAGCTTGAGGCAGGATGATCACGCTGCACATGCTACAAAGAAGCAGAGAAAGAGGATGCTGATGGTCAGCTCACCTCTCATTCTTCTTGTTGAGGACCCCAGACTGTGTAATGATGTCACCCAAAGTGGACAGGACCATCTCTCTTCTGTTAAATACTCATAGACACGTCCAGGGGGTGTTGGGCTCCATAGTGATTCTGACTTCCGTCAAGTTGACAATAAGGACTAGCCATCACAGGCCACAGGTACACGGAGCAGGAGGCCTTTAGAAGGACTGCTTCTGAAGTCTGGATTCCTACGATCCTTCTTTAGGGCCCCAATGTGTTTTCTCTGTTAAAAACATTCAGTGCTTTCAAATTATTTTCAGTAGTCCTTTAAATAATTATTTAGAAACTCTGTTTCTAAGTCAGAAATTATGCTTCATAAGTTTTTAATTTTCCCCACAGTTCACACAGCAAGAGCATGGGCTGCTGAGAGCCTCCCCAGGCACTCATTTCTCATTCCTTTCTCTCCAGGCACGGCTTTCCACCCCCCTCCTCCGCAGGGAAGGGTTGTTGAGGCTGTCATTAGTGATTCTTCCATGACCCCTTAACCCGATGCAGCTTCCTCCCTGCAGACAATTATTTCACTCTGCATTCAGAACTTTTCTTTTGACTTGGGAAAACAGTTTCTTGTTTACATGCTTTTTCTGCTGTCTGTGACCTCTCCACTCTAACACATGCTTCAGGAGCGAAGGGGTATTGTTTTCCGGCCCACTCTGCCATCTTCTGTACCTAGAATGTACTTGCTTTGTTGTGGCAAAACACAGCTTCCAAATGCACATGAGGGTCTACATCTGGCTCTCGAGATTCTGATTGATCATTATAGATTATTATGAGATCTCATTAGTCAGGGGTTCAAAGTTGACAGCATGAAATTCGGCACCCGCCCTCCATTCAGTAGATCCCTCTCATTCAAGGGAGAGGTATCGTTACCTTTCCAGTGGAGGAAAGAAAAACACATCGCAATGTCCTTCCCCTTGCAAGCAGTGTTCACCAGATCGACTGCTTCCACCTCTCTTGAAGCTCTCTACTCATCTCCATGTCAGCCGTTTTAAAGAGGTCAAGCTTTGTCTTTCTGTGCACTGGCTGTTGAGCCTTGTGCTACACTTTTCTAGTCTGTTCTCCACACTGAAAACCCGATAACCTTTATAAATAAACATTTGAGCCCAGCTTTACACCCTCAATTGTCCAAGGTAACAAGATCTTGGTGTTCTTTGCTTTGACTTATCTCTGCTTCATGGGGACACTAGGGCTTACTGTTCTTCCAGGAAATGCTTAGATTATTTCTGGTTCTTGCTCAGAAACCCAGAGGCCCCAATAGGCATAATTCTGAGAATTTGGATGCCACAACCTTCAGAGATTTAGCTTGAGTGTCATCTGCCTCCTTATCAAAATGACACGGGACACAAGGCAGGACGTTACTTCAGGAGACTTTTAACTCTAGTGCCTGTAGTCTATTTGGCTCCCAGTGATGATACACTTCTTTTCCAAAGAGAAGTGTCACATGGAGACTACATAGTAATATGAAATAATGACAGAGGTGGCATGATTTTAGCCATGCTATCACAGTGCTGTATTCTCTCTCAGGTAGGCCAGAGTCAGGCCTTCTTTCTATAGAACTCCCATCTCTGCTGCATGCTTCGTGCAGTGAGAGTCAACAATGTCCCTAACCCAAATGACACTCAGGCCACTGTCTAAGAATGTTTTTAAATCAAACAATTGCTATGCCCATTCACGCATGTTGTCTTGAGAGTTTTATTATGTCATGAAACATTTTTCATCAGTGATGTGTATCAACCAGATAGCTATGTATTAGTTAGTAAAATTCTGATTGTATGGCTCTTGAAGTAAGTTATGAATTCAACTGTGGTTTAATATAGTCCTTGAAAAGGGGGAGAGAAGAAAACCAATTGTCTATGTTCTAGGCTGTTGAAAAAAACTGAGTCAATATGTGCGAATGACTTTAACATCATATATACAGCAGCTTCCTATGCCAATTCCACAACTTTCTAACAACTATTGATTTTAAATAACTCAGTGTAAATCTGATCCTAACTCCCAGAGTTAGCATAGACCCCTGCAGGCTAAGGCTTTGACCTGCTTCCCTTCCTCTTACTTCATCTTCCCTTTGTAAAGTGATGTAATCATTCTTCTGCCTGGGTGACTACAGACTTCCTCCTGAGTTCAGCGATTCATTAGAACAATTCATAGAACTCAGGCAAGGGTTCACCTACGATGATGTGTTTGTTATTAAAGTTTCAACTGCATAATAGTCTAATGGGAGAGATGCTGTGTTAGTCAACTTTCTGTCACCATGGCAAAATACCCAAGCAAATTATCTGGGCTCAACCTTTTGGAGATTTCAGTCCATCCTTACAGGATGAGGGATTGAATGACGGAAGAAACCCTTACTTCATGTTTAAAGTAAGTCATGAGAGCAAGATAAAAGGTTGGGGCCCAATATTCCATTCAAAGACATGCTTCTGGTAATTTCCCTTCTCCTCTTTAAGTCCCATGCCCTGAAGGTCCCACCACTTCCCCAAAGCATCTCAGGGGATGGAATCTAGTCTTCAACAATTGGTCCTTTAGGAGGGACACTTATATAAATTGTACAAGATACATAAAGTCATGTATAGAAGAAAGGGGGACAGAGGTCTCCTTTTATTGGAACCCATCAGATCCCACAAGAGTAATATAGTTACAAACCCAGAAGCTGGTTGAGTGAAGTTCCTAAAGGCTTTTGATATAGGTCAACCATCTTGGCAAAGATTGAGGCTCCCAATTCTCTAATCATGTTCCAGCCTCACTCCTGAATGTATTTGTACTTTTCATCATCTTATAAGTATACACTCGGCATGCTCTAAACTTAGAGTCTAAAGGGTCTTTCTGTGAACAATGAAGGCTACCCCAGACCCCGAGGAACATCCAGGGATTTTTGAAGTTTTTGTGCTATGGACCAGGGAAAATATTAAAACAAAAATCCTACTGGAATAAATTTATTGCATGGAGTGTGGTTCTTTTGCCAACACCATCAAGGTCAAATGTATTGTGAGAACAACATCCCTAAAATCATGGTCACTCCCAACAATGAGCTTCATTCCATGAACAAACCACCCTTAACTCAGCCCTTATTATCCCTTCCCTTTCTAAACATCTGAGATCCCTGCAATAAATTCCACAGTGCTGACACTCACTCGAATACTACATTATACTCCAATGAAGTTTTTGGTTCTATAATTATTATATACTTGTCTTTATAATTCCTTATAAAGTTATTTTTGTTGATTATTTACTATTTTTAAAGCCCATTCATTCATTGATAGGGAAAATAAAGACCTTATGTCTTTTTATCTTAAAATCAGTTTCTCCAGAAACACAGTTACTGTCTAAGAAGCTAAGGAGGAGGCTTGCTCCCTGGACCATTCTTAAATCTTCTCTGCTTAACTAATTCCTCTCTCTATTTTTCTTGTCTTGGGTGAATTCTGACCTCTCAGTACTTTGTCTCTTTTCTTTCATTATCTGACATCCATACACGAAAGCCAAGAATACAACATGTATTTTATCCTGACGGTTATTTCTGGCTTCTTCCTGCTCTTAGCATCACACAGGTCCTTATGCTAGGTGGCTTGTATCATCCTTATGTGGTTCTCCTGGTGGCTCTCGTGTGCCCCTCTCTCAAAAACTGGTAGCACCCAGGACTTCTTTCATGGGAAAATCACATAAACACTGACTCTTGAGTTCTTCAGCACAAGCATTTTCCTTATTATTTTACTTAGCAGAGTGCTCATTATAAGGTTAGGCAAATTTATTTTCTGATTAAGTTCTTTTCTTCTAATTTCAGATTTATCACTGAGGCATACAGACACACATTTTGACCTTATCTACCCTTTTATCTTGTTTTCACAACTAAGTCCAACAGGATCTTGGGTAACTAAAGAGCATTTGTAGTATCTCCATTTTCAGCCCCAACAGCCCCGGTAATGCTGACTACCACAATTCTACAATGCCTTGGGCTGTCTTCCGCTCCCTCCCTGAGTCCTTGCTCCTCCTTGGTGGCCTTAGCTTCACCTCTTCTCCTGACCCTGCTTGTTTACCCTACACTCCACCCAAATGTGGTTCCCTTGGGCCTCTGCTCTCAGTTAAGGTAACAACTTCCACGGGAGATAAGATAATATCTAAAGTCACGTTGCTTTGGTCTAAATCTCGAGTAAAGGTGAGTCTCTAGCCTTACCCATTGGTCTAAAAAGTCTCCAATCATTCATGCTTTTACTCAACTAGTTAATCAGTTCTTTAAGGCTTCCTACCTGAAAGGAAGCTGTATCTACAAAGGTTGACAGATTAAACTTCAAAAGTCTGTGGAGAGTTCAGACAGTTCTAAGTCCAAGAGCTCCCTAACAAACCACTGCTTATCCACCTCTGAGTCAGACCTAGCACCCTGATAAACAGATTAAGCCCTTTGAAATACATTAGCTTAAGGAAACTCTATTCTCTACCCATTAAAGGGAGAGATAAAATCTGAGGCCTCCCTGCCTGCCTGTAATCTGCTTCTGGTAGTTCCACCAATGTCTTTGAAAACTTCCTTGTTTTATAACTTTCTTATTTAGTTACTATAAAAATGTGAAACTGCTTCGACATTGAAACATGGAAATTGAAGCAACCTAAATCCATGTGCCTGGGCTGGACATGGTCGCTTGAATTCCACTCCAGAAAAAAGAATCAGCCTCTTACTCCCTTTGTGCTGAGAGCTGTGCTTTTTGTGTCAACACCAGGTAAATAAAGATGAATGAATTCTAACAATAATTCTGCTCTAAGCAGGATTCCATTTGGAGAAACAGAAAGGTATACAACTAGGAATGGCATTGTCCTGGTATAGTGGCCTCTTAGGAGTTCACATCTGGGTCATGGAGCCTTGCTCTAGCACTTAACAGAATGTTTTACTGCACATTGCTTACACATTATGCCCCCAAGGCAGCTTAGCTAATCTTTATGACAAAAGCAGCTTGCAAAACCCAGGACCAAAATAGAGACTGCATATTTATTGAATTAGTGTAGAACTGCATACGTGATCGTGGAATGGCTGAGCACAAGAGGTCTGTGAACAGATATCTCCACAGCCCTGTCTTCTAAGATTTCTTGTGGTCTTCAAGGGGCTTCCAGGAGGCCAAGTGCTGGGAACAGAGGAGAGTCAGCCTCATTTCTGCTGTGAAAGTGACACATTATAGGTTGTGACTCACTCCTTGAAAGACAACAGGCCCCAAATAAAAGGACTCAGTGCTAGGTTCCTTGATCTTCAATCATGTCCCTTTTCTCAGCTCCTTGTTCCTCCACTAACGCAAGTGAACGTTTGGCAAGAAGAGAAGGAAAAGCCAGGATGTAAGAAGAGGAAGTTGCAACTGGAGACTGAGGGATGTGAAAGATGTCACAACCCCAGAAACCCTGTTTTTCAGAATCCCTCTTTACTATTTAGCCATTAGAAAACCAATGTTCTATGATACGACATACGACCACCGCCTTGATGTCAGAGATTAGAAATGACAAACCATCTGTTTCTTTCCAATAGAAGGTGGATTTTGGAGCCCATTTAGACAGAATACTGCAGTGATAGGCAGCAAGGAAGGGAAAGAAGAAAATATTTAGACTTGACTTTGTTCCAAATCAGCTTCCTTTGTGGAAGATAGGCCATCAAGCAGCTCTTTGGAGAGGGTACTTTTCTGTGGCATGCAGGAGCAAGAGAATGACAAGGCTCAAACCTTGGAGTGGTGAATAGGTTTCTTTCTGTTTCTCAAGTCCACTGAATTTTGTCCAGCTTCTCCTGCCAGCAGGATCTTCAACAGTGTTAGTTCCTCTTCAAGTTCTCCCAGAGTGTGGTCTAAAGCACCAATGTCAGCGTTCAGTCAAACGCCCCCCTCAAGCGCTGTCTACTGTGTCTTCAGCTCTGAAATTCAGGAAAGCTTCAGGGCTGGTAGCTGCTGCCTGGGCTCCTCGAGGTCCTGTGTTCTCACTGCTGTTCTCCCTGTCTGTCCCAGAGCCCAAGCCAAAGTTTGTCTGAACCGCCTGGGGACTCCCTGTTACTGCCATGGCTATAGGGGTTGACACTGCCCTTTCTGCAGGGAGAAGCAGTAGGAAGTTAGCCCCGACTTGCTTCTGAACTTTCGCTTCCCTTACATTCCTCCATCCAAGAATCTGGGAAAAAGGGGCTCTTCTCTGTGCTCCATGCAAACACTTCTAACCCCACACCCCCACACCTCTGCAGCCCCCTCTGTGACCCCAGGTTCTAAATAACTACAACCCAATCCTGCCTCCACTGCATACACACACACACATGCACACATACACACACTCCTCCTTTGCCCTCCTGACACACAGTACTAACTCTTCTGGTGATGATGTCTTGTCCTGACTCCAGTTTGTGTTTACATAAACAGTTCTCAGCCTTCTACCCTAGGTCCCAACAGTCACATCTACCTTGGCAACACACTGGAGAGTTTCATAATCTTGACCATGCTCCAGATGAACCAAAATAATTAATGTTTATATAAACAACATAAACCAATATAAGGAAGGCATACACAAAAAATATTTATGTCTAAAATATTTACCATATTCTGCCAGAAATGAATATTCCAAGTTACTCTGGCCCTCATCTAACTGGCGTAGACTGTGGTTTTTGTGGTGTTTGTCTTTAAAATGCTCTACCCTGAGCTTCCACACGAAGAGGCTTTAAGACATGAGCCAGCTCTGACTCTTGTTCGCTGGTTGATAAAGAGTTCACACACTTTTAATAGACTTAATCAGGGTAGCTGTATGGATCTTTCTCTAATGGATTCTTACAGTGCTTCTAGGCAACATGCCCCACTTCGGTTCCACACACTCTAGGAAGTAGACTGTGACTCCCCACAATATGCAGACCTAGAAAAATCAATGAGTTATCATTTAACCTAGAAAAATCACTGTTCTGCAAGGTCCAAAATGACACTGAGATTTATATCAACTGAATAAACACTTAAGTGTTATCACATGCTGTTTTTACAGTTTGTGGAATGTAAGCAAGAACAAAAGAACTAACTGTATGGAGAAATGGAGGAGGCTACCTGGACAGAGTGTTTACAGTCTGGAGCTTTAGTCTGTAACTCTTTCACTTAAATCATGGTCACAGTATCAGCTGAGAACTTCAGATCCCAAATGACTTCGGCTCATTGGAAAATGTTGGAAAATTATTATTTTCCATTAGGTGTGGTCACGATGCGACGAGCACCTATAATGTTAAGTAATAATGACTTAATGATACTAGCCAGGTAATTATCTTCATTCAGGGCTGACTCATAGCTTGTCTCTTTATATGCCTTTTCTGCAAGCTGTGTGATGGAGATTATTTACCTTGTATATGTGATGAAACTAACCAGGGCTCGGAGAGATGAAAGGACTTGTTCTGCCACACAGTTAGTTGGAGGGAGTCACAGACACAGTTCAGATGTCTGAGCAGGGAGGATTTATCACTTCCCTGGCACGTCTCAGCCTTCTACTCAGGGTCTTTAATTCTTGAGATTAAAGGAAAGGCTGTAGATTGGGCCTGATGGTGAGCAGCAGCAGCACAGGCCCCTGGTGAGTCTAACAGATTGAGACAAGGGTCGCCCAGCTCACTGGTTCTGCTCTAGCTCCCCAAAGTCTTCCCTCCAGGGAACTCACAGTCAGACCACAGCCCACTCTATCTAAAATAGTTGACCATTTTATGAGGTCTTTACATCCACTCACAAAGCAGCCCCTCCCTCCTGTTCTGACGTCACTGGGTGATTTCAGTTCCTTTAAGGAGCTGCAGTCCCCCATGGCATGTGCTAGTCTTTCATAGACCCTCTCTTGTGCCTGCATGTTCTTCTCATTCCTTTCACCCCTGTGGGATTTACATCTCACATTTCCTTGTCATAAGAGCCCTTTCTGGTCTCCCTAGCCAGGTCAGCTCTTCTGTTTTCTCTAAGGATGCTGGCTTCAGAAACCTTCATTGTTTTGTAGATGAATTCCATCAAATATCAGTCAGGGCCACTGGCTATTTACCTGTAGCCATTTTTATAGTATAATTTGACATCTTTTCCACTCAGTCAAATTATGTGGACTACTAGAGCTGTATGTGCCTGGTTTTAAGTCTTTCCTCAGTCATCAGATCATAGTATGATTCTTTTTACCTACTCAGGGTTGAATACATATTTGCTGATGAATAAATACATGTATGGATGAATGAGTCAGCCTAACCACCCTCATAGCAATCATCCTTCCAATATGTATTGACCTGGAAATACTTTTAACTGCTACAGCCCTATAGAACTACATATATGATGGAATTAAAAAAATGATAGAGCAACAGAAAGTTGGGTACTGTGAGGACCTGACTTTGCAAACTCCATTTTAAAGAAGGGGCTTCACCTTAAGCCATATAAAGAGCTGGAGGGGTGGGTGATTTCAGCTCCAGAAATGTCCTGCCATGGCAGAAATTTGTACAATACTCTAAAAATGGCCAGTTAAGAAGATAGTGACCAAGGCCATAAAATTTAACGAGGTTCAGATGTTCTTGGGAGGCGCCCTGTCCTTGAAGATACCTTGTCAGTAATTTATGTCTCTTTGTTAGGTTTTTGTACCCAAAAACTGACCAATGATGTTGCCTGAGTTTTCTGTCCTGCCTGGTTCCCACAATCGTTAAGTCCCAAAGAAATCACAGATGTCTACATTAGTTATAAACTGATTGGCCCATTAGCTCAGGCTTCTTATTATCTCTTATAACTTATATTAGCCCATTATTCTTGTTTATGTTAGCCACATGGCTGGTACCTTATCAGCGAGGCAGTCACATCTTGATTCTTCTGTGGCTGGATCACAAACTGCGGACCAAGCTTTTATCTTCCCAGAATTCTACTGTTCTCATTGCCCCACCTGTACTTCCTGCCTGGCTACTGGCCAATCAGCATTTCTTTAAAATATAATTGACAGAATATAGACCATTGTTCCACATCACAATGGTTTCAGAAACTACCTTATTCTATGCCCTCCTTACCCAATCCCAAGACAATAAGATATGAACTCCCCTGATTACATTTTCCCTTTAAAAGTTCTATCCTCCTGGGGCTCCCTGCCACACTTTCTGCTCCCTCCATGCTGAGGTGATGGAAAGGTGTTTATCCAAGCTTGAGTTTGAATATTAAAAACCCAATGTAATTTGCATCAGAAATCCGGCTCGAAGACTTTATTTGGAGACCAGAAATTTGGACGTAACAGTACAAATAGGGAGGTGGGAATAGATCTGTGACTAGTTGCAAGATGAGATTATCAAAATATATGAAGTTCTCAAAGAATTAATTCAAATAGTGTTAAAGTATTTGTAGTTTATCTAAAATTAATGTTCAGATGAACATCTGTATTTTCATTTGCTAGGAAACTCTACCTCAGGCACTAGTTTTGTATGGCCTGGATTAACCCATTTCATGGTGGGAGGCTCATGGTCTCATCCTCTCCCTGGTGGTAAGGTTGAGGTTTTCCCCCAAAGAGGAAGGCAGAATCTTTGGAGGCTATAGCCCAGGATGCCGCTGCCCCAGGATGCTGCTGCCTCAGGATGCTGCTGTCCCAGGATGCTGTGCCTAAGGATGCTATGCCTAAGGATGCTGTACCCCAGGATGCTGTGCCTCAGGATGCTGTGCCCCAGGATGCTGCTGCCCCAGGATACTGTGCCTCAGAATGCTGCACCTAAGGATGCTGCTGCCCCAGGATGCTTTGCCCCAGGATGCTGTGCCTAAGGATGCTGCCCCTCAGATGTTGGTGCCCCAGAATGCTGCGCCTAAAGATGTTGTGCCTCAGGATGCTGTGCCTAAGGATGCTGCTGCCCCAGGATGCTGTGCCTCAGAATGCTGCACCTAAGCATGCTGTGCCTCAGGATGCTGTGCCCCAGAATGCTGTGCCTAAGAATGCTGTGCCCCAGGATGCTACGCCTCAGGATGCTGTGCCTCAGGATGCTGTGCCCCAGGATGCTTTGCCTCGGGATGCTGCTGTCCCAGGATGCTGTGCCCCAGGATGCTATGCCTAAGGATGCTGTACCCCAGGATGCTGTGCCTCAGGATGCTGTGCCCCAGGATGCTGTGCCTAAGGATGCTGTGCCTCAGGATGCTGCGCCTGAAGATGCTGTGCCTCAGAATGCTGTGCCTCAGGATGCTGCTGCCCCAGGATGCTGCTGTCCCAGGATGCTGTGCCTCAGGATGCTGTGCCTAAGGATGCTGCTGCCCCAGGATGCTGTGCCCCAGGATGCTGTACCCCAGGATGTTGTACCCCAGGATGCTGTGCCCCAGGATGCTGTGCCCCAGGATGCTGTGCCTCAGGATGCTGTGCCTCAGGATGCTGTGCCTCAGGATGCTGTGCCCCAGGATGCTGTGCCCCAGGATGCAGTGCCTAAGGATGCTTTGTCTCAGGATGCTGTACCCCAGGATGCTGTGCCTAAGGATGCTTCGTCTGAGGATGCTACTGCTCTGGGTTATTGTGTTTCATGCTTTTACTCTGTACCTGTGTCTCTGAAAGAAGTCATCATGCTGCAATAATATTAATTGTTTACCTTTTAAAAATAAATAGAAATCTGTACTGGTTTAAAAGACCGAACATTATCTCCTCCATTTACCTTTTTATTTTCCCTATTAGACTATAAGATCATTGAAGCAAAACCTTTGAGTTGGTGCTCAGGCTATTAGTTGGATGAAGAGATGATGGCCTTTCTTAATCTAATTCTAGAATTAACGGTGGGTTGTTTTCTTGTTGGGTGAACTGGATGTAAGGAGGTCCTCCAGATAAACTAAGATCTCATCCATTATGTGAGATAATGACTATTAGCTGTGAAGAAATTTTAAAAAGTAATTGTCTTCAGGAGCACTGAACTTCTGCCTCGGATTATAAATTGGCTTCCAGTGAACATGACAGATGCTCAGGGAGATTCACTAGAGAGACTGGGTCACAGGAAGGTGGAAGATGGGCGTGTACCTGAGAGGGTGGGTCTCAAGAAGTTTATGCTATATGTTTCAAGAATGTGATTTAGGTTTCTCTAGGGCACATGGGTATGATTATCTATATTGATCTGTTTGTATCTGAATAACATATGCATAGAACAAATTTGTATAAGTATACATATATTATGCATATAAATATGTGTATAATATTTATTGATATTATAATTCATAGACTGTAAAATCAGTCCATTTAAGACATAAAACTCAATGGCTTTGTGTTTTTACAGAACCATGCAATTATCACCACAATATAACTTTAGAGCATTTTCATTACTGTGAGGTAGACTACCCAGACAGTGGCTGTCAGCAGTTACATTCCTTCAAGTCTTCCTTTCTATGGCACACAGCATGTGCTTTCTTGAAACTGGCTCCTTTCACCTCCCATCAGTGAAGCCCAGCTATGTTACAGAGTGTGTAACATAGTCCATTAATACTCCATTTTACAGGCAATCGCCTGAGATCACCCATCCACCAGTTGGCATCTGCATGCATTGTTCCTGCCTTTTGCGTACTTCAAATTTTGCTGCTCCGACACCTCTGAACCCGGACCTGTGAGTGCACAAGTGTTTTTACTGAACTGGGGTGGGGGGTGCTTTTCCTTCTACTGCAAATGAGATTGGTGGTTCGTAGAGTAACTCTCATTGAACTATTTGGAGAACTGCTGAACTATTTTCTCGGTGACCATGCCATGCATATTCCACTGGACTTTATTGAAAGTTCCAATGTTTTTCTGTATCCTCCCAGCACCTGTTGCTTTCTGTTTTATTATAGTCATGCTAAGGACTGTGAAATGTGTTATTACGGTGTTGACTTACATTTCCTCAAAGACTGATTATGCTGAGCATCTTTCCATGCACTTCTTGACCATTTGCACAGCTGCTTTGAAGAAACATTCGTTCAAGTTTACTGCTCACGTGTAAATTGCATTATTTTTTGTTACTGGGATTTAAGAGTCATTTAATATTCTAGTTGTAAATGTCCTTGTTCAGAGGTATAATTTACAATTTTTATTGGAAGTATTACAACATAAAAATTCTGGTTTTGCTTGTGCATTTAATTCAGTTGTACAGTACCTATCTAGCATGCAGAAGCCCTGGGTTTGATTCACCAGCACCACAACACATACATATATAGTGTGTCATATATATGTATGTAATGGGATGCACATATGACAACAATACAGAAAATCTTGCCATTAAAAAGTTTTCAGTTTTATGAAGTCCATGTTTTCTATGTTTGTCTCTTATTATTTATCCTCTTGATATTACATCTGAGAAAGTAGCACCCCACTCTACTCTACAGAGTTGTCTCCATGTCTTCCTCTAACAGGTTTTACAATACTGGCTTTGATAGCCTGTTTTAAGTAGTTCTTCATGTGCTATCAAATGCTTGTCATCTAGTGAAGGAGCTAAAGCACCAGCAAAGGCAGTATTGACTGGTCCTATGGAGAAAACACTTGGCACTTTTGAAATGGCCCACTCAATTCTCCATCTGAGATGATGGTAGCACAGATTAGAAATGGATAAGGGATGACAGAATGCTCTGGGTAAAGCAGAAGTAGCTTTACCAAGAAGTAGCAGAAAACGATACATCACCATACAGTAAGAACAATGTGAAGGCTTGCATGTGGCTAAAGGCTTATCAGAAAAAAGAAACAATACATCCTTCTTTGCTATTTCTAAATTTGGGGGCGTTGATATGCTAGAGTTGTTATTTGATATCATTCACTGAAGCCAAGGATCTGAACAAACATGACACATGGTGTTGCTTAGATTATATCAACATGGCATAACCTATAGTCACCTGAAAAGTGGGAACTTTAACTCAAGAATTGTCTCTATAAGCTTGGCCTGTGGTCAGGTCTGTGAGGATTGTTTTGATTATTGACTGATTTTGGAGGGCCCACTGTGGTTGGTATTATCCATGGGAAGGTTGTCTTGGGCTGTATAAGAAAACTATTTAAGCATGTGTGATGGAGGAGTGTTTATGTGTTACTTTTATTATTAATAAAGAAAACTGCCTTGGCCCTTTAAGAGAAAATTAGGTAGGTGGAGTAGACAGAACAGAATTGTGGGAACAAGGAAGTAGAGTGGGGGAGACGCTTTAGGCATTCGCCATAGTGAGTCTCCATGTTGCTCCTCTCCGAGATGGACACAGGTTAAGATCTCTCCTGGTAAGGCACACCTCGTGGTGCTACCCAGATTACTAAATATGGGTTAAAGGAAGATGTGAGAATTAGCCTATAAGAGGCTACAGATAATGGGCCAGGCAGTGTTTTAAAAGAATACAGTTTCCGTGTAATTATTTCGGGTGTAAAGCTAGCCAGCGGCGGGTGGCGGGACGCAGCCCCGCCGCTTCACACTATAGTTTGGCGCGCCAACGTGGTGACCAAATCCACGTAAAAACCTGAAAAAGCTTTAAATAAAGGAGAGAGAGAGTTTAACACGGCTTTTTGCTGTTTGCCTGGACATGCTGTAGAGAGATCTCCTGTTTCCGCAATAGCGGCACAAAAAAAAAAAAAAAAAAGCTGAGTCATTTTAAAATGCAGCTTCCTGCGCTGTGCCACCAGTGCAAACTCTGGCTATAAAGCATTTCAGTGGCTTTTATGGACTGGATGTTTGTGTGCCCGCTGGGGATCGGAAAGACGTTCTGCAGGACACAGCAGAAAGTGACTGAACTGTCTTTGGAATTTTTCTGCTTCATGAAAATGTCTGCTGGATACTTATGGGCCTGTAGGCTAAAGATGGATGCCCCAACAGTACAGAGGAACTTTGGGTGACTGTCCAGGCAGCGAGTTGTCTCTGTCATTTCTAGAGTTTTATAAGTTACTTATTTCTTGTTTACTTAGGTAGCATTATATCCTTCTGGAGTCTTTGATGGAGTTAAAAAATAAATAGATAGTTATAGCTTTCCTTAGTTATGATAAAAGATAAAATAGATTTAAATATTGTAACTGTAATACTTGCTTGATAACTGTTTTGTTACATGTAATTTTACTATGTTAAAGTTAAAGCCTTTCTTTTTTGTTTAAACAGAAAAAGGGGAAATGATGGAGGAGTGTTTATGTGTTACTTTCATTATTAATAAAGAAAACTGCCTTGGCCCTTTAAGAGAAAATTAGGTAGGTGGAGTAGACAGAACAGAATTGTGGGAACAAGGAAGTAGAGTGGGGGAGATGCTTCAGGCATTCGCCATAGTGAGTCTCCATGCTGCTCCTCTCCGAGATGGACACAGGTTAAGATCTCTCCTGGTAAGGCACACCTCGTGGTGCTACCCAGATTACTAAATATGGGTTAAAGGAAGATGTGAGAATTAGCCTATAAGAGGCTACAGATAATGGGCCAGGCAGTGTTTTAGAAGAATACAGTTTCCGTGTAATTATTTCGGGTGTAAAGCTAGCCAGCGGCGGGTGGCGGGACGCAGCCCCGCCGCTTCTCACTACACATGTGTTAGCAAGAAAGGCAGCAAGCATCGTTTCTCCGATGTCTGAATTCTGGCCCTGACTTCCTTCAATGATGTATTGTGATCTGGAAGTATAAGCCAAATAAACCCTTTCCCCCTAAGTTGTTTCTGACCATGATCTTTATTACAGCAACAGAGAGCAAACACACACCAATTGTGATGACTGAGAATTTAGTATGATTTAAAAAAAAATCATTCCATTCAAAGGAGAATACAAGGTTGCACATGGTCAAAGTACATGGTCTGCTTCCATGAAATTGCCTTTATGCACTCCATCATTATACATAATAAATAGATACTGTAATTTTTTATATTAAAAAGTAGTTGATTCAGCCTTATATTAGGCTGAGAATCCCCATTGTTTCTGTGTGGTGGATATGGCAAGGCAGTCACCTTTTCAATTAGTTTTTATTCTGCCAATAAAGCATACATATAACTCCATTTAGCTAAGGCAACATTATGAAATGTGAAAAATAGAAAAGGTGATAAATTGGAGTCATAGTCCTACTTTTTGTTTTCACACCCATATCCTTGTTTTCACATGGTCTCTGATTATCAGTGTTAAACGTCATCTTCTGTCTGTAGCCCTCAGTCCACATGCCCATTTGGTTTTCTCTGCTACTTGCATTGCTGAGCAGGAAACAGGACTGAGAAGATCTTCTGCTCTGTTGAGTGCTACCTCTTGGCATCCTTATCCTAGTCCTTGGATGCTCACATTTCTTCAGCTATTTAGTCATTTGTCAGAAACCTGTGATGCTGTGTTCTTATCTTTGCCTACACCTTAGTTGTTATGTAGGTGTGGAACAGTTAGAGATACGCAGTTGATGTGATGGAGCTGGACTTGGGTCAGAAGACACAGCGGCACTCTTGTATCAAACTAAATACCTGCAATTCTTCAATGGATGGATGCCAAATGACTCTAGAATTTGTGTGAAAAAGATCGAAAGATAATGGTGACCAATACAATCCCTGTTTCAGTGCAGAGGTCCACTGCCACTCACTGTTACAGTGGTGGGCAAGAGGCTGAGACAGAAAGCCTGTGCAAAGACATCACTACGAAAGGGGAAGACCCACAACTGTTCAATGTGCAGAGAATAAGAGGCAGTAAAGTGCTCCATCCTAAGTGGGACATGTATATCATAGCGCCTTCTTCCAAGGCTCAGAGATCTTCTTGGAAGAAGGGGTAAAAAGGCTGTAAGAGCCATAGGGAGTAGCTGACCTCAGCAAAAATATATTTTCCAGACACAAGAGCACAGTTTGTTCCACACCACGAATCCACAACATTTGGGGCTTTATGAATGAGGTCAGCCAAAACTTCAGTATGGATTTGGAGAGGCTCATGAAGTCACACCCCATCGAAGGTGCTGTTATCATTGGACAGCTGCTGAGACAGGAAAGCCAGTTTTTTTTTCAGGAATACAGGTCCTGAGGGGTTTGTCTTGCTCTAGTAGATGGTCCCACACCTATGCATATAAAGGCAGCACTACGCGGCTTCAGTCCATATTAAAATTTTCTTCTTTAAAAAAAAAAAACAGAGAACACAAAATTGATAAGGAAAAGTTGTGAGGTTATAAGGGAGCAATTGAAAGTGAGGGAATGGGGAAATTTGATCAAAACACATTATGTACTTGTATGAATAAGACATAAAATGTTTTTAAAATGCCTATCTTTGTAGCATGGAGTGAGTCCACCTAGCTCTCAGGATAAATAAGCTGTCACTAAATCCTTTCAAGGATTGACAATCCAGGATCCTAAAGGGTTGCGAGTTCTGAAAAGAGTCTAAAACAAAATAGAGAGCATCTCTATGTATCTCTAGCTCAAGTAACAGATCTGCTTCTGGAAACTTCTTGTTGGATAATGTGGCAATGAACCCTTACTCTGATATTCCCAAGCCTGAGACCTCAAAAATACTTCTGTTTTCTCAGTTATAAAATAATGATGTGTTACCACAGAGTGATGGTTTTAAAAAAAACCCAATTAATGACTTCTTCCTGGCAGCAGCCTTTGCTTTTTATTGCATTCCCTGTCTTGAAGGAACTATGGTTACTTTCAGTATAACTTTAATAACATTATATCATGTGCTCAGTTACTGCATTTCAACATGTAATGAAACAAATCAGTCCATAAACTAATATAAGACACGTACACTAGATTTATGTGTACATGTGTTCATCTGAATAAATCAGAATGAAATGGCTTAATCTGCAAGAGGAAATGCACTACACACAGTGGCTTGGTGTCTGTTTCTTAGATACAAAGCTTTAAATACCAAAACCTGTTTCCTTGTGAAAACTGCAGTTGGTGTGGAAGACAGGAATGTAAATGATCAGAACACATGACAATCTCAGTGACAGACATGCTTCAAGTGCTGCCTGAGTGCCATGTGAGTCATGGCCATCATGGTTCTGAAGTTACCCAAGACTGTCATTGGAGTTGTCTCAAGCAATGAGCCAGAGTTCCCATGTGGAAAGAGATGAAAGGACGTTGTGGGAAGAAGGAAAGACACCTGAAAATGCCTGACAACGAAAGAGCAAGGCATGCGAAGAGGGGGAAACTGCTTTATTTGAGTTCGCTTGTAGTTGTGGGAAGGGGTGGGCAAGGGGGACTTGGTGATGCTGAGAGGGGCATGAGCTAAGAAAGGTAGAACAGAGCAGCTCATGAAGGAGTCCATGTTCCTGCTAAGGAACTGGGGTGTTTGTATAGCAGACAATGAAAAATAAATAACATAAAATGCCTTTATCTTATTACTTTAGGAAAATCACTCTTATGACTAACTACTTTCAGATAAAGTCTGGATGCAGAGAAATAATGAGATGACTATAATACATAGGGGAACAAAATCCTGACAAATGTGTGTATGTGTGTATGTGTGTGTGTGTGTGGTCATGTCTCTGTGTGTGTATGTCTGTGTGAGTGTGTTCATGTGTATACACATGTGTGTGCATGTGTGTGTACTTGTGTATGTGTGTTATGCTTGTGTCCATGAGCTTGGTATGTTTTAACAGACACCTGTGGAGGTCAGAGGTTTGTCTTGGGATACATTCTTCCATTGCTTCTCTTGATATAGGGTTTCTAATTGAGCCTCAGGCTCATAGTCAGCAAGTCTGGCTGGCCACAGAGTCCTCAGGGTCCTCCTGTACCTTCCCTTCAGCACTAGGGTTACCTGACTCTCATGTGTGCCAGTCTGAAGTCATGTCCTCATGCTTATGCGGCAAGCATTGTACTGACTGAACCATCTCCCCCATCCTGGAACCACTTAGTTTGAAGATGCTGCCGGATAAGGAATGCCCTTTGGAATAGCTTGAAACCTTGTTGAAAAATATTTAATATGCCACATATATCATTGCCTTCAGACAACTGCAAGCACTAATTCTAGTTCTTAACCATTGACAACCTTGTGTATCTATATGTTTGTGGGAGCGTGTGTATGTGACAGAGGTCAACATGAGTTCTTTCTCACTCATTCTATACCTGCGTTTTTTCTGAGACAGAATCGCTCACTAACCCTGGAGCTCACTTCTTAAGCTAGGTTGATTGTCCTACAATCCTCAGCTATCTCTTGTCTTTGTCTCTCTACCACTGGGATGACAGAAAGAAACAGCAATACTTAGATTTTGACATGAGAATGCTGTAAATCAGAACTCTGGTCTTATTGTTTGTGTAGCAAGCATGTTACAGAATGAGTCATTCCATGCCCCCACCAAATGATAACTTTTCATTTGTAGGACCCTATACATAGCAGTAGGAAGAATGTCAGGAGTTTAACATTTTGCTTTTAGTCCAATGAGCAGTGTCTGAAACTATTGTTGAAAACCGTATGACTAACTCTAAAGCCTAGCCTTCGCCACCACCATTTCCCTTTATGTCTCCCTGTAAGTTACAAGAAGTAACAAAGCTTACATTGTTCCTCTTGTTTATCAGCTCATTGTCTAGTGATCCGAGATATGTGAGCCAAGCCCAATGCCATGCCCAGTCTTCTACTCATCTATCATGAATCTATTTGCAGATTCACCTTATGTCAGGATATAGACAAATAGGAGCACCAGAGCTATATTTCCCTTCAAAAATGCAGATTCCACAAAAGTTAAATGGAAGAGGCAAATATTAGTGTTCAATAATATACATTCTAGATGTCAATTAGTATAGGTTCTCAATTTTCCTTGTTTGCTGTTTCCACATTACTCATGATAACCCAAGGTGAGCAAACTTTGGCTAAAGGAAGTGATCAGAGAAATAATTCAAAGCAGAGAATCATTGGCCTTGTTGCATCCACCTGGGATTTCATCTCTCTGAGGCAGTGCTTAGCATGTGGAACCCAGACAGATTTCCTCTGTCTAAACTTTAGGATCCTCATCTGTAGAAGGGCAGAGTGGGCCATGGAAACTTTTCAAGGTTTTGGTTGCCATGACATTCTAAAATTCTGCAACCCTATTGAAATCTGGGTACCCTTTGGAATGAGTGATGGGAATGAGAGCTAGGACTATGAAGTCATATTGAACTAGGCAGACTTCGTCTTGGGAGAGACTTCAGAGATATGATTGGCATGTGCACTGTAGGTCATAAAAAGCTTCCACAACCTACTATCTAATTTTGTCCCAAGGAGAGCCTGCTAAGGTGTAATCGTTCCTGCCATTTCATGAAGAAAACCAAACACGGAGAGTGAAATTACTGTAGTATTTAATGGTAATTTTCTTGCTTAATTCATGCAATAATTGTAAGGCCTTCCACACTTACTCCTCCTTCTCACTCCTTTACTTTCTTACCAGTTTATAGACAATTGATCTGGGCTTATGAAACTAAGAAGATTTCACCTCATTGAGTTACAGCTACATCTACACTTAAAATATTTGCTTACAAGTTTGCTGAGAATCCAAGTGACTGCAGGGGCTAGCGGGTGATGGAAGTACATGAAATGATCGATGAAAGACTATTAGCATTTCATTTTAAAAGGTTTATGTTTGTTTTTTTATGTGCACGAGGGGGTGCCTATGGAAGTGTTTGTGGATTTTTGTATGTGGGTGTTGATGTCTAGACCTGCATGGGAAGGCCAGAAGAGGATGTAAGGTGTCCTCTTCTGCTACTCATCACATGGCCGTCTAAGGCAGAGTCTCTTCCTGGACCTGGAGCTTCATAGCTGGGCTAGGCTGGAAGCCAGCCTGCCCCAGTGGTCCTCCTGCCTTGATTCACCCCCAAAGCTGGAGCTATCGGCTTTTTCCGGGAATGCCTGCCAGGTTGTTAGGTGACTGCTGGGATCTGAACACTGGTCCTCAGGATCACAGAGTATTACGTGCTATTAACCACATTGCTTTCTTTTTAACCGTAAAAAGATGCAAGAAAGATAATATAAGGAGACCTGTACATTAGATGGCATGGAATACATAGAACAAAGAATGATGAAGCTTTGGAGACTAGGAAATTGCATGCCCTATCTCTGGGAGGCAGCTGCTGTCGGGCTGATGAAAGGCAGACTTTCCTAGACAGATTTGAGTTTTAAAAGAAAACCTGGAATCCCAGAACCTTAACTGAAGTCTCTTTATTTATAAATATTAGTTACTACTTCTAACAAGATCCAGAGAAACATAGAAGATGCCCACCTTGTGTTTATGTGGCTTGGGGGCCCCCTTGTTAGTTTTGTTCTGAACTGTGCTGTCTCTAAAGGCTACTCCATCACATTAAGTGGCTTACACTGCTTTGGAAGACAGCTCTACAGCATCTGCCAGGCATCTGCTGTCCCTCAGCTTCAGACAGGGTTGAAGCAGATGCCCACTGTCCCAGAGGCATCTGTTGCTTGTGGCATGCTTACTTCTGAGAGGGTGCTGGATATTTTAAACATTATTCGTGGGAAGATATTTTTGAAAGAGTTTTCTGTAGTCTCCAAGACAACTGTTAAGGGGAGATTGAATTTTACGTATTTTACAGAAGAGTAAATTAACATCTAGTTCAGTTACGGAGATCCCTAAGCTGTAAGTCATCAACACGAGACACCAGATGCAGCTCGGACTCCAGCTTTTCGTCACACTCTAAAGCTGACTCGATTTTAGACTTTAGATTAGACCGCTTTAAGTTAAGGGATACTTCTGTTGTTGCCTCTATCTTGTGAGAGTCTGGGGCAAGGAAAAGGTAAGGCACGGAACCATTTTCCAGAAGACATGATACCTCCATGCCTTCTCGTCCCCTTCACCACTGGGTCCTGCTGGGATGGAGCGGGAACTGACAGGAGGAAGAAAACAGTGACCTGCTCCTTCACAGCCTGGAAGCTTCCGCACTAAGGCAAGGCACTCCCAGCTCTGCAGGTGACTGGACGACAGCGCACGGGGAGGGAATTGGCTGGTGGAATGCTACCTTGGGCAGATGCCAATCAGCTGTCTCATGGTCTGAGCCAGGCCCACAACACTTTATATAAACACAGCCCTCTGTCCAGATGCCTTAGCCTGCATGACTTTGTGCCTGCTGAGGAGGGTGAGTCTGGAAGCTGGGTCCTGGGATTGTGCTGGGGGTGATATTAAGGTGATATTCTAGGAGAAGCTGGGACAGAAATTCATCAGCCTGAGGAGAAAAACTGCCTAAGGAATATAAGACATGCAGTTTTGATGAGAATAGACAGGCTGTAAAGCGTATTCATTTTTGACATCCCCTGGTTTCTTCTCCAGATACCATTTTCTTCTGTTAGCAACTTGTCCTCGGGGAAGATACGCTAGTTATCTATTTTGTGTGAGTAAAGAATCATGATAATGGGTCACCTTCTTTAGGGACACAAACTTAGACACTTGCTACAAATGGGAAATGTCTAACTCTGTCTTCCAGTGGATGCATTTTTGGTCTTTTGAGAGCTTGTGAGAGGTGCTATGTTGTATGATTCAATGGCCAAATTAGCCCTGTGCTGTGATGGCCACCAGGCTGCCCAGATACAGACAGCTAGCTCTGGGAAGAACAGTTGAGTGGTATCTGATGAGTTTTCTTGTTAGCTAAGGGTAGTATAGGACGGTATGACTGAGTTTCTTAGCTCTCGCTGTTATGACCTTGCTATGTAGATCCACAAATGTGCCTGAATGTCCTTACACAAAGCCTCGAATGTGACAAAGAATCTGCCAGTCTCTGGGTTACCTCAGCTTAATTAACTCTGTGCTGCATCCCAGAGGGTCTGGGGAGAAAATGTCTCTGAATTCAGCACACTGCTACCTTCCAGATCACTGGTAACAGCGACCTGCCTGGGGCAAATGCTCATGCTAATCCCAAGGATAGTGTGTTTTGTGTATGAGGTATAAATGGATTTGCATATTTCTGTAAGGGTCAATTAAAATAAGCTCACTTAAAAAGATTGAATGCAAGGCAGCAAGTACTAAACTCCAGGCCCAAGAGGTCTGGAATCTGCCTGAATCCTTTGCTCTCAGGGGACTTTTCGATGAAATATGAACCTAGATGATGCCTGTGTTTTTGTTTTGATTTTTATTTTCCCTGTGTTCATTTTTACATACATGTGTGGGATGTGTGAGGAAATCCAGGTTTCTGTGGGTGTGGAAACCTCAGTTTGGGCTATGCATTGTAAGCAAGCTGCTGCCTGTTCTTCCTGTAGGACTGTTCCCACCACCAGGCTGTGGAAGGGCAGAGAATCTGCTTCACATTAGTGCCCTCTGGTGGCAGATATTGGCATGCCTACATTTACATCCAGCTGTACAGAATCCAGCCTTTTTTGCAAAACCGGGGCAGGTCTCATAGACAATGGTGACTAGCATGGGCTCCAACTAAGTCAGTACCAGTAAGGATTCTTGGGTGAAGGTTGAGGGCATGTGAAGACAGGCCGGAGAAGATGCCAGGCTCTTGGCTGTAGATCCTAGCTCCTCCCTCGCAACTCTCAGCCTCTTGACCCTGGTTTCTCTGCCCTCAGGTCTTGTTCAGCCCCCCTGCATCAGGACCATGTGTGATCAGCAGCAGATTCAGTGTTGCGTGCCGGTGCCCCAGTGCTGTGTCAAGGGTTCCTCCTTTGGTCCCTCACAGTATCCCTATGCCAACAACCAGGTGCTGGTTCAAGCTCCATGTGGGATGCAAGTTGTGGAATACGCTGCACCATGCTCAGTTCAAGTTTCCCAGACTCCATGCCAGTCTGGTGGCAGTGAAGTGAAGAGCCAGGGTGCAGGCTCATCTAAGACCACTAAAGTTAAATGTCAGGCTCCATGCCAATCAAAGACCACTCAGGTAAAATGCCAGCCTAAGACCACTGAGGTAAAGTGCCAAGCTCCCTGCCAGGCTCAGGTTTCCTGTGTTCAATGCCAGGCTCCATGCCAGTCTCAGGTTTCCTATGTGCAAGTCCCACAGCCTCTTCCGACCTACTATGTAGAATGTGCTCCGGTGTATTACACGGAAACGAGTTATGTGGAGTATCCGGTTCCAACCTATGTGCCTGCTCCAGCTCCTCAGTCTGTTCACACTTACGTAGAATGTCCCTCAGTGGGCCAGGGTCAGGGAAGTTTCCCCACTCAGGGCCAGTACCAGGGCTCCTACGGCAGCTGTACCTCTCAATCACAGTCACGGGGTTCTTACAGCAACTGTGGTCCACAGTCTCAGTCCCAGGGTTCCTACAGTCGCTGTGTGCCACAATTCCAGTCTGGGCCCTCCTACACGAGCTGCGGCCCCCAGCGCCAATCACAGGTTTCCTATGGCGGCTGCGCCTCCCAATTCCAATCTCGAGCATCCTACAGCCACTGCTCCTCCCAGCGTCGGTCTGGGGCTTCGTTTAGCACCTGTGCACCACAATGCCAGTCCCAGGGCTCCTATGGAAGCTTCACTTCACAGCAGCGCCGGTCTCAGAGCACCAGCAGATGCCTCCCTCCTCGTCAGCTGCAGCCTTCATATCGAAGCTGCTCTCCACCAAGACGTTCCCAGCCCTATTATAGCAGCTGCCTGCCATCCCGATGCTCTTCAGGCTCCTACAACTATTGCACTCCACCCCGCCGCTCAGAGCCCATCTATGGCAGTCACTGTCCTCCTCGGGGCCGCCCTTCAAGCTGTTCTCAAAGATGTGGACCCAAGTGCAGAGTAGAGATTTCCTCACCCTGCTGCCCCAGACAGGTTCCCCCACAGAGGTGCCCTGTCCAGATTCCTCCCATCAGAGGTAGATCCCAGAGCTGTGGCCGGCAACCCTCTTGGGGTGTCTCCTGCCCGGATCTGAGACAGCCACAGCAATTCCCAAGGTCTTGTGGCCCACAGCGTCGTGCCTGGTCTCCAGAACCTTCATGGCAGAGGTGTCCAGTTCCTGCACCACGTCCATGTCCAGAGTCACAGCGTCGTGACCGGTCTCCCGAATCATCATGGCAGAGGTGCCCAGTTCCTGCACCACGTCCATGTCCACGTCCAGAGCCATGCCCAAGTCCAGAACCCCGGCCATGTCCTCCACTGCGGCGATTTTCAGAACCATGTCTATATCCAGAACCATGTCCAGCTCCTCAACCAGCACCACGTCCAGCCCCACGTCCAGTGCCACGGCCACGCCCAGTTCACTGTGAGAATCCAGAACCACGTCCACAACCACAGCCTTGTCCATATCCAGAGCCAATGCCGCATCCTGCGCGCTGCTCCAGCCCAGAGCCTTGTGGGGAACCCATGCGCTGTACCAGTCCTTGCTCAGGCCCTAATCCAGTTCCCTACCGCCAAGAATTAGGCTGTCATGAATCTAACCCGTGCCGCCTGGATACTGAAGGCCCGAGCCCGTACAGCTGCAACCAGGGGCAAGAGAGTAACGACGACTGTAGACCTGATGATTCCTTTCTGGGGACACAGAGTCTAGGTGGTTGTGGAGACCAAGGAAACGCCCACAGCGGAGAGAAAGGTGGGGCTCATGCTGGAGCAAAGGGCGCTTACTTTTAATCAAAATGTAGCTTAAATGCCCCTGCCGCAGGCTCTTTAGAACATTTCCCCTTCTCCTCCGGTCTACATCGCTCCACAGATGCTGAGGTGGTCCCTGCTTCAAAGCTGTGTTTCAGACTCCTTGCGTGTCATCTTGGGTTCCACACCCGAGTCTCAGACATCATTCCAGCTGTGTCTCACTCCTCCTCCGCCCTCCGTTTAAATTCTAACTAGACCAGCTTGGCCACCAGGGTGTTCCTTGGGTGTTCCTCCTGACATTCTCCAGATGCTCTTGCCTCTGCAGAGGCTTGCTCCACCTGAACCATTTCTCACCCATTTCCCAGGATCCAAAATTGTACCTGTCTTTCGACACCTCTTCTTTGAAGCCTTTTGTTGTCGTTGTTGCCTGTTCCCATCCACGGGAGCCTATTCTGACTTCCTAGAATTCATCGCCCGTAGTTCCACCCATTTAGCAAGAGCTTTGCAGTACTCCTGAATTGATTTCTCTTGGCAGTTCCTGCCTTTTCTGCCCAGCAACATTGTAAACTTTCATTCGAGTGGAGTCAGTATATCCTTAAATCTCTGTGCCTATCTTAGGTCAGGCAACAGTTGATCAAAGTTGTAGTTGACAGCCTGAGCTGTGTTCTGTCCTGTTGGGAAACTATAGGAACTGGGGCAAGAGGAGGATGCATAATAATAAAAACTGAATGTGTTCACAGTTTGAGTCCTGAGTAATGTTTTCGCTTTATTAGATGTCAACTTGCTGAGATGGTGTCTTTTTAAAATATGGTAAAATACATATAACAAGATTTATTAGCGTAGCCATGCCAGAGTATACATATGGTTCAGTGGGGGTGAATTATGCTTGCATTGTTATATTTCCATCACCATTGTTCATCTATCCTGCAGGATGAAACACTCAATACCTCATCCTCCACTTCCCTTTAGCCTCTACACACTAGCGTTCCATTGTCTACCTTATAAAATTTGGGTCTTTGTACTTTTGTTATTCACTTAGCATAATGTTCTCCAGGTTCATCTTTGCTGTAGCTTATGACTGCTATTAAGGCAGCATGCTACCATGCTGCATGTAGACACCATGCTTTATTTGTTCAGCAATGCATGCACAAGTACTGGAGTTGCTTCCATCATTTGACTCTAGTTAGTAATGGCCCAATCAACACCAGTGTAAAAATACTTCTTTGAGTATATGATTTTAATTTGTTGAGTAGACATCAAGAAAAGGAGTTTCTACACCACATGCTAAGGCAAGTGCTGCCATGTTGCTTTCTATAGTGGTGACATCATCATTCCCAGTCCCATCCCAGCAGCATCTACAGAGTCCCATCCCAGCAGCATCTACAGAGTCCCATCCCAGCAGCATCTACAGAGTCCCATCCCAGCAGCACCATTCACAGCCCTACCCGAGTGTGCAGGTCTCAAGTTCTCCACATCCTTGTCAACTGTTGTTATTTTCCGTGTTTTCTTTAAAAACCAACCATCCCAATGTGATGTAGTATGGATTTCATTGGAATGTGTTATTTTGGTTTCAAGTTTATTGTACCGATTCCGTAATATAGTTGAAGCAGCTTGGCTTATGGTTCTCTGTCTCACCTTCATGTCCTTGTCTCCTGATGATTGAGGAAGCAGGGAGGATGACTTTTCAGCTAAGAGCAAATGTGTTTAGGCCTGGATTTGGTAGTTGCCTGCCTGTAACACTAAGACTGTAGTCAGAGCCGTGATACCTCTGGCTCCAGGGATATAGGACAGAGGACACACGGAGGCTCTCTGGAAATATGTTTTCTTTTGAATTAACTTATTTTCACTTATTTATCTATTGTTTTATTATATAGAAAGCAAAGTCTGAGCCAAATTCAGAATTAATCAATTGCTTTCAAATCCTGTTATGTACGGTACCTTATATGCAGTCTGGGGGAGTAGAATCAAAGGGGCAGAAGACACAGAAGTCTAATTCTCCTACTCCCTGGAGATGAGGAGAGCGATGCCACCATGTGGACCTGGAGAATGAGCACGCTGGGGGACAGACAGTGTGAGATGGTACCTGAAGGGTCACAGTTGTCTCTAGAGGATGAGAAGGCTCCTCCGGAGAGGATGACGGCAGGGGCAGACTCTGACATGCCCCTTGGAGTGTCTACTCCAATGACCTCTCCTCACGGGACACATCACAAACAACTCAAAACTACAAGGCTAGAACTGAGAACACAGAGTCAAATCTTGGTTTTAAACATGCTGTTCCCTTGTCCCAGGAACCTAGCTCTACAATGTCAATTTTGGAGATCTAGAGACTATGTATCAAAACCCTGTGTGGTTTAAAGGAAAACTGGGGCCTTTGTGTGTGGCTTGCTCCTACATGCACTATGGACAAACAACCACTGTTTACCTGCTAGGAAGATATTGGCAAAAGGGACATAAATCCTGTTTACTATCACTAAGCAACTTAACAAGTGGTTCTTGGTGGTACCTGGAGCAGAAATGTCAACATTGTTGTGTGGACTTTTTCAAGGAAACAAACAAGCATCTGCCCATCTAGGATATGGCTCCAATGGCAGGTCGGAGAAATGATTCCGTTTAATTCTAGCTCAGTGAATCAGAGAGCCTAACTAGAGTCACTTAAAGGAGCAGGCAACTTATGAGTGCCTGAACAGCTGAAGAAAATGTCTTGCCCAGCAACCATTAGACAGCTCTATCTATTCAGGAAGGGGTCAGGCCTCCTTTTTCCATGACAGACATTAGGGGACCCAATCTCTTGTGAATCTCATGCAGGTTATCATGGCTCCTAAAAGTTCAGAAGGGCAATGGCCATGTCTTTCCTGGAGGACAGCATTCACGACATTCTCCCCTTTCCTCCTGTTCTTGCATTATTTCAGCCCCTCTTCTTTAATATTCCCTGAGGTTCAAAGGGGGATGGTTTAGATGTCCTTTTCACAGGTGGGTATTCAGCAGTCTTATTTTCTCAGGGTTTTTTGACCAGGTGTGAGTCTCTATAGTAACTGGTGACCATCACATACAGAAGTTTACTTGACCGAGGATGACAGCAGTAATAGCCATGAATGTAAACATTAATGCTGAGAGGACAATTTGACAGACACATCACATCCATTAAGCAGAACAATGATAGTTGTTTCCCCACTAGGGCCTATGGCTTTCCCATCTATCTGCTTTTGACTGGACTCCTGGGTACCAGATGTGATTTCCCTTCTGTAGACTGAGCCCTAAGGCCAGGGAGAAAGCAGTTAGTTATACCCATAAAAGTCATGATTGTACAAGTGGATGCATCTTGCCTAGCATGTTGGTAGTGCATCGTGCAGAATCTCTAGCTGGGTAAGACTATCGACGGCAATGCTCTCCAGCAGCTTCTGACACTATGACAGCTAGCCAGCAAGAAGGGAAGCTTCCGTCTCAACCTCAGCTTCATTTCTCTGCCCTATAAGCAAGGCCTGCAGGGTTTTTAGTAATAAGGTCTTATTGTCTACTTCCAGTGGGAAACCGACAGCAAAATTAATAGCCTGTATTTTGGGGGGTTCTCAGGGACCTCTCTGGTTAATAATTTGTAGTAAGGTAAACTACTCCTGGTGCTGGGAGTTTCATCTAATCACTTTGTGGCTTCTGAGAGCATCTCTGGGTCACTATCCCTCCATCAGCCCTACTTGCCTGCTGAGAGGGCCTTGGCCTGGAAATAATTTCCAACTGCAGTATATTTTCTTTTTATTATGTAAACAGTGTTCTGCCTCCATGTATGCCTACTCGCCAGAAGAGGGCACCAGATTTCATTACAGATGGTTGTGAGCCACCATGTGGTTGCTGGGAATTGAACTCACGACCTCTGGAAGAGCAGTCAGTGCTCTTAACCTCTGAGCCATCTCTCCAGCCCCCATAGTATATTTTCTTGAAGGCAAGACGTGTGCACCCACTTCTCGGGGTGGTAGTGATGATAAGGCTGTACTTCTGGGACAAGATTAGTCTTTTCCACCTGCAATGGTGTGTCAGAACTCTGGCCTTATACAAATCTTATCACATTTGACTGAATGACCCAAACAGGACCTTTCCCAATTCATATAGACCATTTCTTATCATGGGATCCATCAGAACTACAGAAGTCCCATACCTGGTCCCTGATGGATCTATCGTTTTCTTCACTCTTCTGGGAATACAGGACTACTTGGCCCAGGGAACTGGGCTCCAGACACTGCTTCACTCATGCTCGACTCTGCCGTGGCCCCCGTTCTTCCTCTATTGACCCCTCGTACCTGGTATTCAGACACCTCAGGTGGAAATAACTTACCTCCTCCCAAGTCCCAAAACCTCATGAGCTGTGCTGTGAGAGTCTCTTATTTCTTGTTTCTTTTCCAGTTTAAGCAGTTCTGGGCATATTATTCTCTGATTATTAGTGTCCTGTACAGTTCTGTACTATAACCTCTATCCGCATGGTGTACTAAGGATGGATTTCCCTTCCTATATATTAAAAGTCAGACACAAGGGGCACAAGCTGTCACTTCTACCTTACTGTCTCCCTCCTCACTATCTTATTTTCCCCAAGGATTCAAATTTTCAAGAAGAGACTTGTGAAGGTAGTCTTAGTTGTTAAGTCAAGTGCATCTGGAATCAACTAAAACCCAAGCAGCTGGACATTCCTGTGAGGATTTTTCTCGACAGGATCGTTTGAGGTGGAAAGGCCCATCCTAAGTCTGGGATCTTCCTTCTCATGGAAGCCCACGTCAAAGGACATAGAACAAGGAAGTTTTCTCCTTTCAAGCTCAACCATCCTGTTGTATTCCTCTACTGGCACTGGAACCAACTTTTTTTGGGTTCCGCTGTGGACTGAAGACAGGCTGAGACATGCATCCTTGAAGACAGAACAACTACCAGATGGATTTCTGACTTTTGTACTGTGTGTGGGGGCAACCATTGTTGGACTAGCCAGACCACAGTCTGTAAGCCACTGTAATAAGTCATACATAAATTTGAATGTTTATAATCATTATATCAGTCTTGTTCCTCCAGAGAAACCTGATTAGTACATGGTTATTGAGCACATATTTAATCTGTGTTCTTGCCTTTATGTCCCGCAACCCCACCTTAAGAAACAGTAAGCCAGCGCTGTTTTTCCCTCCCTCTTTTTCACTATCTCTGCAAATTCTAAGGCTAACACAGAGGTTGGTGTCTATCTGGTTTTTTCCCTTGTTTTTTATTCCTCCTTTATCCAGACAAGCTCTTTCCGGGCAGCTCAGCTTCAGTTGTATGCCCAGAACAAGGGCCATGCAACTGACATCACAGGCTGCCTAAGTAATAGCCAGTCCTCCGTGTGTTACTTTCAGGCACTGTAATATATTCTGTACTCCATCAGCTGTTTTGAAGATACCCTTAGGCTCATATGGTGGGGCTACATTCATGAAGAAGGCATGTCATTCCATGCATCACAGCTGAAGAAGTCACCCTTCAGATGAGGTGGCATTAATTGCATGTGTCTTGTACATACCAAGTCCTAGGTAACAAGAAGCCAAGCCCTTCTATACCACATGGGGAAGGATGGCCACAGTGAGATTGTTTCCACAGATGCCCCACCAGCAGACAGCTTAGCTTCAGCGACTACAGAGACTCCAAGAGCTTCACCAAAACTCATCATTGGTTCTGTCTCTTTCCATGCCGGGCACAAAGTGTTGCATGAACTTTCTCTGGAAACACATCAACAAAAGATTAAAGATGATTCCACATACCTTGTAACTTGGTTACCAATGAGTTCACTATGACTAGCATGGGTGAGGGGCTTCTTACAGGAATAGGGGCAACTTATGAATGGCTATGGCACTGAAGGAAGTGCCTCTCTCCTAACAGTCGTGAATCAATTACAAATCTTCAGCAAGAGTAACATTGACTGCCTATACCTTTGTCCCACATCCAGTCAAACCAATTTTATTCAGGATTTGTGTGTAACTACAGTTGCTGAGAACACGAGGTCACCAGCTGTGTCATGACTAGAGCCTGGCCTTCCAAGAGTGTGCACTAGGCTCTTGCTATAAATGCAAACACATCTCATAAACTTACCAAAGCAGAGACATTGATAGGCTCTGTTCTAACTAGGCCTCCAGTGTTTCTGTTGCCTAATAATGTTTGGTCGTCATTGAATCAGTGAAACACCCTATGCAGGTAGAATACACATGCATACACACACACACATACACACACACACTATAGGTGAAGGATAGTGTGTGCGTGTGTATAAAGTCTCTCTATCTATCTATCTATCTATCTATCTATCTATCTATCTATCTATTTATCTATCTATCTATCTATCTAGCATGTGTCTTGTCCATACCAAGTCCTAGGTATGGACATATATATATGCCTTACTCACCTTATCATCTTCTAATTCTCACAGTAGCTGACAAAGTATTTCAATCAGTTTCCACATTTGCTTCTTCTCCTAAAAAATCTAGGTTGCTGCTTACCGGTACCCTTCCTATCTCCCTACCTCCTTACCTCCATGCCATGGGGATTCTGTGGAACCTTAGTGCAAAACTGGCTTTCCTATTCACTGTTGACCCTCTTAGCCATCCCGTACAGCTCATCCCCATTCCTTTGGTCAGCCAGCAACATCTTGAAACACTCTTCCTGAGATCCCTAGTAAGAGATCCCCACACTGACCTGGGAATCACGTAGCCAATTTCCTTTTGATCCTTCATTATGATTGCTCTTATCCACAGCCCTGAAGCAGGCTGCTTACACATTCCTCCCTACTGCTGTCCCTCAGTTAACTGAGGACTCAACTCTGGTACAGACCCAGAGTCCTGTTGGCCCTTTCATCCCTGTCTCCCCAAATACATTCTTTGACTTACTGAAACCTATTTTCAGGAACTACTTCTCCCACAACAACTCCAACAACCTGGGGACCTGACTTCTAGGTGGGAACAGGAGCATTTTAGTTCTTTCCCGCAGCCATTCTCAGGCTTTTCTGCAGCCCTCTCTGTGGCCATCTGTCACCACTGGCATGCAGGACCACACTCTGCCGAGGAAGCACAGGCATGACATGTTCCTAAGAACCAGAGAGGGCTGCAAAAACCAAGGAACAGAACACCTGCCCAACGAAGACAAGAGCATAGATCAACACCTAGAATCCCAATCCTCTCAAACCCAGGTGCTTAGACACTAGCAAAAACACAAACAGTCAAGACAAAGAGGCCTCCACCAGAATCCAGTAACCCTACTACAGAAGGCAAGGACTTCAAAATAAAATAACTATCTTGAATATGTGCAAAGAGCTTAAAGAGGATATGAATAAATCCCTTAATGAAATCCCTGAAAATGCAGAGAAATAGTGATTGACATAATGAAAACAACTGAAGACCTGAAACACACCCACACATACACACACACACATACACATACACACATACACATACACACACACATACACACACACATACACACACATACACATACCCACATACACACACACATACACATACACACATACACACATACACACATACACACATACACACATATACACACACATACACACACACTCACACACACATACACATATACACACACATACATATACACACATATACACACATACACACATACACACACATACACACACATACACACACATACACACACATACATATACACACACATACACACATACACACACATACACACACATACACACATACACACACATACACACATACACATACACATACATACACATACACACACATACACACACACACACACACACACTGAACTAAAATTGGAAATGAAAATTCTAGGAAGTCAAGCAGAAGCTTCAGAGGTCAGCTTGACGAACAGAGGATGAGCTATGGAAGACAGAATTTCAGGCATTAAAGAAAAGAAAGAAGAAATGTTAAATCTAAAAAAAAAATCTAGGCATGAAGCATCCAGAAAATCCAGGCATATGAAAAAACCAACTTTATTAATAATAGAAATAGAAGAAAGAAAAGGAACCCAGATCAAAGGCACAGGAATAGTTTTTAACAAAATCATAGGAGAAAATTTCCCAACCAAAAGAAGCAGGAGCAAGGTACAAAAATTATACAGATCCTTAAATAGACAGGACAAGAAAATAAATTCCCCATGATACATAATAACCAAAACCACATACACAATAACCAAAACCACATGCATAATAACCAAAACTTAAAGAACAAAGAAAATATTAAAAGCTGAAAGAGAAAAAGATCAGGTAACATATAAAGACAAACCCACTGGAATATCACCTGAATTCTCAATGGAGATTCTAAAAGCTGACAGACTGGACAGATGTTTTACAGACTCTAAGAGATCATAGATGTCAGCACAGTCTACTATACCAACAAAACTATCTATCACAATAGATGGAGAAAGAAAAACATTTCATTATAAGGCCAAATTTAAGCAGTATTTATCTACCAAGCCAATTCTACAGAAACCCCCCCCCCCAAAGTTTCAGTATGACATGGTTAATCATACCCAAGAAAATACAAAGAATAAATACTCTCAGACAAGTAAATCAAATGAGCAGAGAAAAACCCACACCATAATAACAAAATAGCAGGAATCAATAAACATGTTCATTGGTGGGGTTTAAGATTAGTGGTCTCAAATTCAAAGACACAGAATGAGAGAATGGATGTGAAACCAGGATCCAACCTTCTGCTGCACCCAAGAAACACACCATAACATCAAAGATAGATATTACCTCAGGGGAAAAGGATGGAGAAAGGTATTCCAAGAAAGTGGACCCAAGGCCAATAGATGTAGCCATTTTAATATCTGACAAAATAAACTTCAAACCAAAACAATTGAGAGAAGATAGAGAACAACACTACATACTCACGAAAGAAGAAAATCCACCAAGATGGCATTGCAATCCTAAACACGTGTGAACTAACTAAACACAAAGGCATCCAAGTACATAGAAGAAACACTGCTATGTTAAAATCACACATTGACCCTCAGTGTGGAGAGTGTCGTGGAGTACTCCACTCTCCACGACAGAAAGGCCATCCACACAAAAACTAAACAGAGAAATGAAGTTAAATAATGTCATGAATCAGATGGTCTTAGCAGATATTTCCAGAACAATTCACCCAAACACAAAAGAATGTACTTTCTTTTCAGCAGGTCATAAAGCTTCTTTCTCCAAAATTTACCACATGTTGGACACAAAACAAGTTTCAACAGATAGAAGAAAATTTAAAGAGCACCACCCTATATTTTATCTAACCACCTGTAGTAGAAGGATGCTTGTTCGTTTCCGGGTCACCCAGACTCCCAAAATACCCACACAGAAACTATATTATTTACAACACTGCTTGGCTTATTAACTTATGTGTATTCCTAGCTCACTCTTATATCTTAAATTAACCCATTTCTATTATTTTATATTTTACCAGCAAGGTCCTGGATGATGGCTTGCATCTTTCTGTCTCTGGCAGTGACTCCAAGGTTTCTCCTGACTCTGCCTACTCTCTCTATATATAACTCTTCCAGCCTGGCTATATTCTGTTAAGCCATTGGCAAAAAGCAGCTTCTTTATTCATTAACCAATAAAAACAGCACATATACAGAAGGACTTCACACACCAACCACCAGTTATTAAAATTTTTTAGAAACAACAGAAAGAATACCAACTCATGGAAACGGAACAATTCACTCCTGAGTGAAAAAAGGGTCAAGACAGAACTTGAGAAGGAAATTTAAAAAAAAAAATTTAATTGAATGAAAATGAAAACCCAACATATCCAAGTCTACAGGATACAATCAAGAAGATTCTAAGAGGCAAGTTCACATCCATAGTGTCTGAGAGCCAAAACAGAAACATTGGCGAGATCTACTATTAGCAACTTAGTAGCGCAACTGAAAGTTCTAAAACAAGAAGAAATTACATTGTCGAAATAGTAGAGAGCAAGAAATAATCAAACTCAGAGCTAATAACAATAAAATAGAAACAGTATCAACAACAAATACAATACAAAGAGCCAATAAAACAAAGAGTTAGGTTTTTAAAAAATCAATAAGATTGGTAAACACTTAACCAAATGATTTAAAAGATGGAAAGTAAAGATCTAAATGAATAAAATTAGAGTTGAGAAGAGGCACATCACGAAAGACACTGAGGAAATCCGGAGTGTCATAAGGATATACTTTAAAAATCTTTTTTTCCCACCAAACTAGAAATCCTAAAAGAAATAAATAAATGTCTCTATATATGACCTATCAAAGTTAAATTAAGACCAGATATGCTATTTAAACAGACCCATAAGCCATCGTGAAATAGAAGGAGTCATTAAACATTTCCCAAACAAAACCAAGGAGCAGATGAATTCAGTGAAGAAGTCTTTCAGACCATCAAAGAAGAATTAATATTAATACCACTCAAATTATTTTTCAAAAAATGGTGAAGGAGCATTACCTAATTCTTTCTGTGAGGCCACAATGTTCCTGATAACTAAAGCACACAAAAATTCAATTAAAAAAGGAAATTTACAGACCAATATCCCTCATGTACACAGATGCAAACATTCTCAATAACTATTTGCAAAACAAGTAAAAGAAAACATCATAAGGGATATCAAATATAAATAAGTAGACGTCATCCCGGAGAGGCAGGAATGGTTCAATACAAGTAAATCAATAAATGTAACCCACCACATAAGCAGAACAAAATAAAAAAAAAAAACACATTAGATGCAGAAAAGACCATAGACTTTTTAAAAAGGAAAACAATCTTTTTTCATTATACATATCAATCCAAGTACCCACTCCCTCCCCTCCTCCCATTCCCTCCACATGCCTCCCCACCCCCATCCACTACTCAGAGAGGGTAAGGCACATTGCTTTGGGGAAGGTCGAAGGCCCTCCCTACTAGATCTAGGCTGAGCAAGGAATCCGTTCAAAGAAAATAGGTTCCCCAAAAGCTAGCACATGCAGTAGGGATAAATCCTGGTTCCACTGCCAGTGGTCCCTCAGTCTGCCCCAGTCATGTAACTGTCAACCACATTCAGAGGGACTAGTTTGGTTCTATGCTTGTTCATTTCCAGTCCGGCTGGTATTAGTGAGCTCCCATTAGCTCAGGTAGACTGTTTTAATGAGTGTCTCCATCCTGGTCTTGACCTCTTTGCTCATTGTCTCATTCCTCCCACTCTTTAACTAGACTTTGGAAGCTCAGTCCAGTGCTCTGATGCGAGTCTCTGTCTTTGTTTCCATCAGTTGCTGAATGAAGGTTCTATGGTGATATTTAAGATATTCATCAGTCTGACTACAGGGCAAGGCCAGTTCTGGCACCCTCGCCTCTATTGCTTAGTGTCTTAGCTGGGGTCATTCTTGTGGATTCCTGGGAATTTCTCTAGAGCCAGGTTTCTTGTTAACCCCATAATGGCTACCTCAATCAAGACATCTCTTTCCTTGCTCTCATCTCTGTTCTTTCTCCTTGTCGACTATCCTTTCCCTTTCTCCTTTTCTCTTTCCCTTCCATCCTCCCTTCTCTCCCCCACCCCCATGCTTCAAGTTTTGTGAGGTGATCTTGTCTATTTCGACTTTCCAGGTGGATCTACATATATTTTTCTTAGGCCTCACCTTATTACTTAGCTTCTCTAGGATCATGAATACTAGGTTCAATATCCTTTGTTTATAGCTGGAATCCATTTATGAGTGAATACATACCATATTAATCTTTTTGAGTCTGAGTTGCCTCACTCAGTGCTTTCTAGTTCCATCCATTTGCATGCAAAATTCAAGATGTCATTGTTTTTTTTTTAACCGCTGAGTAGTACTCTAATGTGTAATGTGACACATTTTCTTTATCCATTTTTCCACTGAGGGATATCTAGGTTGTTTCCAAGTTCTGGCTATTACAAATAATGCTGCTATGAACATAGTTGAACAAATGTCTTTGTAGTAAGATTGAACATCTTTTGGGTATATGCTCAAGTGGTATTGCTGGGTCTTGAGGTAGGTTGATTCCCAATTTTCTGTTGTACTGCCATACTGATTTCCAAAGGGGTTTTACAAGTTTGCATTCCCACCAGCAATGAAGGAGTGTTTTCTTTACTCCACATCTCCTTCAGCATAAGCTATATCATTGATATTTTTTTTTGTTTGGTTTTTCGATATTTTTTTATCTTAGTCCTTCTGACAGGTATCTGATGGCATCTCAAGAGTTGTTTTGATTTGCATTTCTCTTATGGCTAAGGATATTGAACATTTCCTTAAGTGTCATTTGGCCATTTGAGATTTTTCTGTTAAGAATTCTCTGTTTATTTCCATACCCCATTTTAAATTGGGTTATTTAGAATTTTGATGTCTAATATTTTGAGTTCTTTATACATTTTGGAGATCAATCCTTTGTCTGATGTGGGGTTGGTGAAGATCTTTTCCCATTCAGTAGGCTGCCTTTTTGTCTTATTGATTTTGTCCTTTACAGAAGATTCTCAGTTTCAGGAGGTCCCATTTATTTATTGTTGCCCTCAGTGTCTGTGCTACTGGTGTTATATTTAGGAAGGGGTCTCCTGTGCCCATGCATTGAAGGCTACTTCCCACTTTCTCTTCTATCAGGTTCAGTGAGGTCAGATTTATATTGAGGTCTTTAATCCATTTGGACTTGAGTTTTGTGCATAGTGATAGATATGGATGTATTTTTATTCTTCTACATGTTGATATCCAGTTATGCCAGCACCATTTGTTGAAGATGCTTTCTATTTCCCACTGTATAATTTCAGCTTCTTTGTCAAAAATCAGGTGTTCATAGGTGTATGAATTAATATTCGAGTCTTTGATTTGATTCCATTCATCAACCTCCCTGTTTTTATGCCAGTAACAAGTTGTTTCTCTTTCTGTAGCTCTATAATAGAGCTTGATGTCAGGGATAATGATGCCTCCAGAAGTTCCTTTATTGTACAGGATTGTTTTGGCTATCCTGGGGTTTTGTTTTTCCATATAGAGTTGATTATTGTTCTTTCAAGGTCTGTGAAGAATTGTGTTGGGGTTTTGATGGGGATTGCATTGAATCTATAGATTGCTCTTGATAGGATTGCCTTTTTTATTATGTTGATCCTACCTACTAAAGAGCATGGGAGATCTTTCCATTTTCTTCAGTTTCTTTCTTCAAAGGCTTAAAGATCTTGGTGAATAGGTTTTTCATTCCTTTGGTTAGTGTTACCTCAAGATATTTTATGCTATTTTTGGCTATTGTGAATGGTGATGTTTCTCTGAATTCTTTCTCAGTTTATCATTTGCATAAAGGAGGGCTACTTATTTCTTGAGATGATCTTGTATCATGCTACAACGCTGAAGATATTTATCAGCTGTAGGAATTCCCTGGTAGAGTTTTTGGGGTCACATATATACACTATCATATCATCTGCAAATAATAAAAGTTTGACTTCTTCCTTTCAAATTTGAATCCCCTTTATCTTTTGTTGTCTAATTGCTCTGGCCAGAACTTCAAAAACTATTTTGAAGAGATATGGAAATTGTGGACAGCTTTGTCTTGTTTCTGATTTTAGCAAAATCTATTTGAGTTTCTCTCCATTTAATTTGATGTTGTCTGTCGGCTTGCTGTATATTGCTTTATTATGTTTAGATATGTTCCTTGTATCCCTGATCTCTCCAAGACCATTATTATGCAGAAGTGTTAGATTTTTGTCAAATGCTTTTTCAGCATCTAATGAGATGATAATATGTTTTTCTTTCAGTTTATTTATATGATGGATTACATAGATAGATTTTCATATGTTGAGCCATTCCTACATCTCTGGGATGAAGCCAATTTGATCATGGTGGATGATTTTTTTTATGTGTTCTTGGATTTGGGTTTCCAGTATCTTATTGAGTATTTTTGCATCAATATTCATGAGTGAGATTGTTCTATAATTCTCCTTCTTGATTGAGTCATTGTGTGGTTTTGGTATCAGGGTCACAGTAGCCTCATAAAAAGAGTTTGGCAATGTTCCTTCTGTTTCTATTATGTGGAACACTTTGAGGAGCCTAGGTATTAGCTCTTTTTGGAAGTTCTGGTAGAATTTGCATTAAAACCATCCAGCCCTGGGCTTTTTTTTTGGGGGGGGGGGGGGCTTTTGATGACATCTTCTATTTCCTTGCAGTTTATAGGTCTATTTAAATTGTTCCCTGGTATTGATCTAATTTTGGTATATGATATCTATCCAGAGAAATTGTCAATTTCCAATTTTGTGAAGTACAAGTTTTTGTAGTAAGACCTAATGATTCTCTGGATTTCCTCAATGTCTGTTGTTATGTCCCCCTTTTTATTTCTGAATTTGTTAATTTGGATGTTCTCTCTCTGCCTTTTGAATAGTTTGGATGAGAGTTTGTCTATCTTGTTGATTTTCTAAAAGAACCAGCTCTTTGTCTCATTGATTATTTGTATTGTTTTCTTTGTTTCTATTTAATTGATTTTAGCCCTCAGTTTGATTATTTCCTGCTTGTACTCCATCTGGGTGAGTCTACTTCTTTTTGTTTTGAGCTTTCAGATGTGCTATTAAATCATTGGTGTAAGCTTTCTCCACTTTCTTTATGTGGGCACTTAGTGCTATGAACTTTTCTCTTTGCACTGCTTTTATAGTGTCTCATAGGTTTGGGTACATTGTGCCTTCATTTTCATTGAATTCTAGAGGAAATTTTTAATTTCTTTTTTTATTTATTCCTTGATCCAGGGGTGGTTCTATAGAGCACTGTTCAATTTTCATGAGTTTGTTGGCTTCGTGAGAGTAGTGTTGTTTTTAAATTCTAACTTTAAACCATGGTGATCCAATAAGATACAGGGGGGTTACTTCAATTTTTTTTGTATCTGTGGAGGTTTGCTTTGTTACAAGTATGTGGTCAATTTTAGAGAAGGTTCCCTGAGGTCTGAGAAGAAGGTATATTATTTTGTGTTGGGGTAGAATGTTCTATAGATGTCTGTTAAGTCTGTTTGATTCATGCCATGTTAGTTCTCTTATTTCTCTGTTAAGTTTCTCTCTGTTTGACCTGTCTGTTGGTGTAAATCACAAACAATCCCACACCAGTTTGGAATTATGATTAATAGAATGGTTATTTATTTAAAGGGGAAAAAACTTACAGATCACCGTCCCAGACAACAGCCCTCTGCGCAATCAGGAAGGGAGCCTAGTCGTCAGAAGCGGAGCCGGAAGCCAGAGCGCGAGCGGAGGGAAGTGGCCGCATTTTTAAAAAGAGAGACCACGCCCCAATGGGCTGGTATCTCAGCAGCTATTGGCTGAAGGAGCAGAAGGAGCTCCCGCAACACCTCCCCCTTTTGTTTAAGTAAGAGAGTTCTAAACCTACTATGAAATTATATACAATAAGCACAGATATCCTATTCCAACTAGCTTAAGTCTTGTATAATAAACAACTTGGCCAAGTCATGAGAGGAAAGTAACTACATTTATATAGTCTTCAACCCCATCGAAGATCTGAGAAGGAAAATAATGTTACCTGAGTAATTAGGAAGTGCATTCAAACCACTTCTAAAACATGCAACAAATCACAGAGACAACTAGCTACCTGGACAATCACCCAAAGTCACGTTTGCAGCGTTGAAGCAACCAACTTTGGCTAAGGCCTAACGTAACTGACATTCCATTTTCAAAGGCAAGAAACTTTTCAGAACTATCTTACCCTGTCTTGGCAGGATATGACAGTCCTGTTTTATCCATTTATGGATGCTCTGTATCTGTCAGTGGTTGAGGTATGGGCATTTCTTTGCCCAAAGGCCAGTTCTGCCAAGAAGAAAGGCTCCACGTGGAGTGTCTTTGGTGCTCAACATTCTCTCGGGAATAGATTGGTGTTGCCAGGAGCAATTGTGTCTCACTACCAAATTATTTGTCTACCATGGAACTCTGAGTTAAATTAAAGGCCATTTTCTACAGCTCTTTGAAGAGGTTGAAGATTATCTATCTATTCTGAGTATAATCTCTATTTATCTAACGAACCTGATTAGTCTAATTATAAATGACAAACATAGATGACTACTGATCTATATAATTCTCAATACCTATCTAACTTAAAGACTAAGACAATAAACAACTGTGCAATAAATGAGGACAATATCCCCAAATGTAAACAATGTCATTATACAAATAATATCAGAGGTAGAAATGTACATTGCAATATGATAAATATCTCAATATGACAATTGTTTTAAACAGAGTTAGAAGCATACTCTCATACAATAGAAGTAGAAGCATACTCACATACAATGTTCAATATACAAGAATCAACACCAATGCAATTTTCTAATAACAATAATTCACAAATACCAATCATCCCATCAAACCAGGTAATTCCCCCCCCCCTTTTTTTTTTTCATAAACACCCCTGAGTCCATATAATACCTCCCCCATCCCCTCAACCCTATACCAACTACTAAATGATGTCCCTAAACCAGAGGGCAAACTCTGTTGGGAGAGGGGGCGTCGTCCTCTAAGATTGCTTCTAGCTGACATGGGGGCGACGTTCTTCTCAGGGGGTCCCATGAAAGCAAATGATGGTAAAATTCCCAGAATAACATTTGGTCGAGGAAATTGTAACTAGCCTCTGAGTGTTTTGAGGAGGTCCGGCCAGAGTGTTGTCAAAATTGTACACCATTTGAAACTGTCTTGTGTAGTTGGTACCAAAAAAAAAAACCAAAAAAAAAGGTCTAATTTTAGCGCTATTAAAAACATGACGTCATAGTAACCAGGTGAAATTGATGTTGTGGGGCCCCATCTTCATCCTGGAAACTTCAAAGATTACTGAAGGAAAATTTGTTGTTTGTTACAGGAAAGGTAAACATTATCTACAAAGACATATACAGACATATATATTTGATGGAAGGTAAAGACAGACACAGATATGAGGAAAGGCAAAGAAAGTTTATCAAGTATCATCATCATCATCATCATCATCATTATTATTACTATTATTATTCTGTCCCATTTCATGGCTCCTGACCTGAGACAGAATCTCTGAGATATCTCTTATCAACAGGCTTGGAATTGAAGAGGGACTGAGCCATAGTCCAACTCCAAAACCAGCTCTATATACATATAAATAAAAGCACAGTAATGTATATATATATATATATATATATATATATATATATATATATATATATTTAAAAAATGTTTTATACTTACTAAACCTATTCAGGTTCTGTGTTAATCCATATTAGGTTGTAACTAGTGTCCATCCATCAGTATTTAAATATCCAGGGTCCCTTAAGTTCTTTGAAGATGAGTGGTTTCCTGTGGAGATAAGAAAAGAACCCTGCCCCCAACCTATATGCTTTTCTTACCATCAGTATGATCATCATCCTTGTGAATGAATTATTTTTCTTTTCCAAGGGGCTTCTCCTCTTCAAACCGAACCTTTATTAATTTTGATGGTATCCACAATTTTTCCTCTCCTGTGGAGACAAGAGCAAAACCCCTTCCCCAACGTAGCACATCTCCTGGCTTCCATTGAGAGGTCAGCACATCTTTGAAATAAATTGGTTGATTTAGTTCAGCAGACTTTTCCATTATCCAATGTCTTTCTGCCGCTGTTGTTCCTTTCTCATTAGCGTTAAGAAAATTCAAGGTTAATAAAGCATTATGCAATCTATTTCTGGGGGTATTTTCCGTCCCTTTTTGTTTGTTCAGCATATCCTTTATAGTACGATTTGATCTTTCTATAACTGCCTGACCTGTAGGATTATTTGGTATACCTGTAATGTGTTTTATATTATAATAATCAAAAAAGCGTTTCATTTTCTTAGATACATATGCTGGACCATTGTTTGTCTTTATTTGTGCAGGTATACCCATGATGGCCATAACTTCTAATAAATGTGTGATTACTGAATCGGCCTTTTCTGAGCTCAGGGCAGTAGCCCATTGAAAACCTGAATATGTGTCTATGGTGTGGTGTACATATTTTAATTTACCAAATTCCATAAAGTGAAACACATCCATCTGCCAGATTTCATTCCTTTGAGTACCCTTTGGGTTACTCCCTGCAGGCAACGGTGTTTGATTATAGAAAGAACAAGTAGGACATCTCTTTATAATGTCCTTAGCTTGTTGCCATGTAATGGAAAATTCTTTCTTTAGGCCTTTACTATTGACATGATGCTTTTTATGAAATTCTGAGGCCTTCAACACACTTCCAATCAATAATTGATCAATCTCTGCATTACCTTGTGCTAGAGGACCAGGCAGACCCGTATGGGACCGGATGTGTGTTATGTACATTGGACAAAGCCTATTCCTAATTATATCTTGTACCTGGATAAACAATGAAGTCAACTCTGTGTCATCTGGAATAAATTCAGCAGTTTCAATATGCAAGATAACTCTTTCAGCATATTGTGAATCTGTAACTATATTAAGAGGTTCTTTAAAGTCCCTTAGCACCATAAGAATGGCATATAATTCTGCCTTTTGGACAGAATTATAAGGGCTTTGTTCCACCTTACTCAATTCATCTGACTTGTAACCAGCTTTCCCTGATTTATTTGCATCAGTATAAAACGTACGGGCTCCAGTTATTGGAGCATCACGTACAATTCTAGGAAGAATCCAAGAAGTTCTCTTTATGAGGTTAAGTCTATCACTTTTGGGATAGTTGCTGTTAATTTCTCCCAAAAAATTAGCACAAGCTCTTTGCCATGGTTCATTGTCTTCCCATAACTTTTTTATTTCCTCAGTAGTAAAAGGCACTATAATTTCTGCTGGGTCTATACCTGCTAGTTGACGAAGTCTCAGCTTACCTTTTATAATTAATTCAGAGACTTTTTCCACATAAGTTTTTAATTTTTTACTTGGTTTATTAGGCATAAATATCCACTCTAAGATAGTATCTTCCCTCTGCATTAAAATCCCTGTAGGAGAAATTCTGGAAGGCAATATGACTAGGATGCAGCTAAGATTTGGGTTCACCCTATCCACATGTGCCTCCTGTAATTTTTCCTCAATCATTGTCAGTTCCTTTTCTGCTTCAGCTGTCAGTTTTCTGGGACTATTCAAATCTTTATCACCATCTAAGGTTTTGTTTAAATGAACTATTAGATCAGGTGTTATCCCAACAGCTGGTCGTAGACTGGAAATGTCTCCTAACAATCTTTGGAAGTCATTAAGAGTCTGTAACCTGTCTCTCCTAATTTGTGCCTTTTGCGTTTTAATTTTCTCTAACCCTATTCTGTAACCTAGGTAATTAATAGAATTTCCTCTTTGAATTTTTTCAGGGGCAATTTGTAATCCCCATTTAGGCAAGACTTTCTTTACTTCTTCAAACATCCTTTCTAAAGTATCTTTATTTGAATCAGATAACAAAATGTCATCCATATAATGATAAATTATTGACTTGGGAAATTGTTTACGAATTATTTCCAATGGCTTACTTACAAAATATTGGCACAATGTGGGACTATTGAGCATCCCCTGTGGGAGGACAGTCCATTGATATCTCTTAGTAGGCTGAGAATTATTATAAGTAGGCACTGTGAAGGCAAATTTTTCTCTATCCTTTTCTTGTAAAGGTATAGTGAAAAAACAATCTTTCAAATCAATAACTATAAGAGGCCATCCTTTTGGTAATAGAGAAGGCAAAGGAATTCCAGATTGTAGTGGGCCCATAGGTTGAATTACCTTGTTGACAGCTCTTAGATCTGTCACCATTCTCCATTTACCAGATTTCTTTTTTACAACAAACACAGGAGAATTCCAAGGGCTGGTTGATTCCTCAATATGGTGAGCATCTAGTTGCTCTTGTACCAGCTGTTCCAATGCCTGTAATTTATCTTCAGCTAAAGGCCATTGTTTAACCCATATTGGCTTCTCAGTTAGCCATTTTAAAGGTAGGGCTATTGGTACCTCTAAAGGTTTGTTAGTTGCTTTATGTTCTTGTACAGCCTGAATGGCTGGTGACGTTTGTGCATGGTACTTTATTACATCCTTCCCAGAATTATGAGTTCCTGAGACTGCAGGAATGTTAATCTGGGTATTCCATTGTTGTAGCAGGTCACGGCCCCATAAATTTATTGCAATATTGGCTATATATGGCCTTAGTCTTCCTATTTGCCCTTCAGGCCCTATGCATTCGACCCATCTTGTGCTTTGTTTTACACGAGACAGGGTTCCAATTCCCAGGAACTGAACATCTACCTCTTGAAGAGGCCAATTCGGATGCCAAGATTCTGGAGTAATGATACTTACATCTGCACCTGTGTCTAATAAGCCTTCAATAAAAATGCCATTTATACAGACTCTTAGCTTTGGTCTTTGATCATTAATAGAAGTCTGCCAAAATATACGTTTACTCTGTCCTACTGGATTTTTTGACTCGTCCTCCACATGTAATTCATTATTTAGACCAGTATTACTTTTTACAGCAGAAATTGGAGCTTTTAGTTTTCTTGGTGAGGCACGTTCTCCACTGTGACTGGGAATGACTGGTCCACTGTTGGCTTGGGGGCCTGCGAGAGGCCCCTCAAGGGGTTTCCCGATGGTATCGGGTTTCCTTGTCTGTCTGTTGTTGACCTGCATTCGTTGGACCAATGTCGGCCTTTACCGCATCTCCTACATATACCTGAAGGCCGAGGTCTCCTATTTTTGTCATTCCCAGAGGAGATATTATTCCTAGAAGTTCTTTGTCTGCAATCCCTTTGCAGATGCCCTAATTTACCACAATTAAAACACCTGGCAGTTTGATGTCTCCTCATTGCTTTGGAAATTGCTTCTCCTACCCAAGATTCATCATTATAGCTAAATGTCTCAACATTCATCGTATGCTGAATCCATTCATCCATAGGTGCTGATCTAGACTTTAAAGGCCCAATTATCTTTTTGCAATCTACATTTGCATTTTCAAAAGCTAGAGATTCAAGAAGTATTCGTCTAGCTTCTGGGTCTGTTACCCCTATGTCCAGAGCCTTAATTAATCTTTGCAAAAAGTCAATAAAGGGTTCTCTCTGTCCCTGCCTAATCCTTGTATATGATTCGACCCTTTTCGCTGGATCTTGTATCCTATTCCAAGCATTTAAGGCTGCTTGGTGACATAGACATAATACTTCTTCGTCGTAAAGAGCTTGGACCTGTGGATCAGCATATGCTCCTACACCAAGAATTTGATCTTGGGAAACCTCCACACCTTTTGCTCTTCCTTGCTGTTCCATATGTTTGGATTCTTCTCTGAAATAAATTCCAAACATCAAGGAAGGTCCATCATCTAAAACTGCAGACACTAACTGAGAGAAATCATGGGGGGTAGCTCTGACATTAGAGGCCCAAGTCTTTATCATTTCCTTAACAAATGCAGAGTGCAAGCCATAATTAACAACAGCCTGCTTAATTTCTTTTAGATCATTCAGTTCTATTGGCTTCCATCTAGCATCTTTGACTCCCTTTGAGCCTTTGGAAGTTGATGCTTTGTCAGAATTAATTACAGGGTATGTCGCTAAAACCCTGGGTAAGCCAGTTCTAATAGCTGGTGGTGGCATTGTAGCCTGTCCTTGTGCCTCCTTACTCTGTTCACCAGCTCCAATAAGTTCTTCAATCTTTTCGAATCTTTTTATCATCATCTCTCTTAAATCCTGAATCTCCTGACCTGTATGTGTTTCTAGTGATTTCACTAAGGTATCAAATTTTTGGTCTCTATTCTGTACTTGTGTTTCCAAAGTTTTAATTTTTTCCTTCAAAGATAATATGTCCTCTTTAAACTTTTCTTGTATATCATGTAGATTCCCATCTTGGAGGTACATTCTGTCTGTTACCTTATCAAAACTTTGTGATAACGTCTGAACATCAAATTCAACAGCCTGAACCCTTTCAGGTAACTTCCTAGTACCCTTGGATATGGAGTCAATTTTGTCTATCATAGTATCCACTTGTTCAGATAACCTCTGATTTTCAATAATTTTAATCCTTTCTACTAGTTGTTCATTATTAGTCCGTAGAGATTGTATCGTTCTTACAAGTGCCTTATTCTTCCTTAATGATAGAATATGGAAAATAAAACTGAAACCTAGTAACAAGCAAATTAAGGTATCCCCATAATCATATAAACCTTGCATGATATAGTCCAATGTATTAATAAACAAAACAGTAAAATTTGCGTCGGAAACGAAAACTGCCATATTACGTATTATCCAGCCGGTGGTGCTGTTGCAGAGTCGCGACTAGAACCGCTGCAAAGTTGACTAAAACGGGGTCCTGTTTCAGTGTCCGCCTTAGTATTTGTTAAAAACTGGGAAATGCGAGTTGCTCAACAAAGAAAATGGAATTAAATCAATTCCACACACAGAACTAGAAACCCAGAATCCAAGGGAAAAGAAGAGCAACCTGGAAGCCGCAGCTGTGTATGGCCTCCACGTGACAGAGTCGCCCTGAGGGGTTGCAGTTTTTCGGCAACCGCCTGCACGCTGGTTTGCGCCACCCAAGCGCTGCGCTTGCAAGGGAGATTTAAAAGCGTCTCAGAAAAGAGTAGGCCAGGCGGGCAGAGACTGTGCGGGCCTGTGGAGTTTAAATCCACGTGGGGAGGCAAACGATAGGGTGCGTGGGGACTTGGAGTCAATCTGAGGTGTGTAAAGAGAAAATATAAAGAATTTCAGCAAGAAAAGCCACTGTGTGTAATTTACATTAAACGCTGTCTCCACGCACAAGGCACAGGCCGCCGCTGAGGGAGGGAGGGCTCGCGCCAAGCCGCGCTGGCGGCAGGCAGCCGAGCGGGGAAAGGAGGGGTCCTAAAACCAAACGTTGGGCGCCAGATGTTGGTGTAAATCACAAACAATCCCACACCAGTTAGGAATTATGATTAATAGAATGGTTATTTATTTGAAGGGGAAAAACTTACAGATCACCGTCCCAGACAACAGCCCTCTGCGCAATCAGGAAGGGAGCCTAGTCGTCAGAAGCGGAGCCGGAAGCCAGAGAGCGAGCGGAGGGAAGTGGCCGCGTTTTTAAAAAGAGAGACCACGCCCCAATGGGCTGGTATCTCAGCAGCTATTGGCTGAAGGAGCAGAAGGAGCTCCCGCAACACCTGTCCATTGGTGAAAGTGGAGAGTTTAAGTCTCCTATTATTGGGGTCTGATGTGTGATTTAAGCTTTAGTAGTATTTCTTTTACATACGTGGGTGCTCTTGTATTAGGGGCATAGATGTTCATGATTGAGACTTCGTCTTGATGGATTGTTTCTGTTATGAGTATGAGGTGTCTTTCTCCTTCTCTACTGAGTCATTTTAGTTTGAAGACTATTTTGTTAGATATTAGGATAGCTACACCCACTTGTTTCTTAGGTCCATTTGGTTAGAAAATCTTCTCCCAAGCCCTTACTCTGAAGTAATATCTGTCTTTGAGGTTGAGTGTGTTTCTAGTATACAGCAGAAGGCTGGATCCCTGTTTTCATATCCATTTTCTTAGCTTGTGTTTTTTTATAGTTGAATTGAGTTCATTGATTTTAAGAGATATTAATGATCAATGGTTGTTAATTCCTGCTATTTTTCAGTAGTAATGGTTGTGTGTTTCCTTTCTTTGGGTTTTGCTGGTGGGGGGTTATCTGCTGCCTGTGATTTTGTGGATGCAGTTAGTTTCCTTGGGTTGGGGTTTTCCTTCTAGTACATTCTGTAGAGCTGGGTTTGTGGATACATACTGTTTAAATCTGGTTTTGTCATGGAATATCTTGTTTTCTCCATCAACGGTGATTAAAAGCTTTGCTAGGCATAGTAGTCTGGGTTTGCATCTGTGATCTCTTAGTGTACAGCACATCTACCCAGGATCTTCTGGCTTTCATGGTTTCCATTGAGAAGTCAGGTGTCATTCTGATAGGACTACCTTTATATGTTACTTGACCTTTTTCCTTTGCAGCTCTTAATACTCTTTCTTTAATCTATTTGTTTTGCATTTTGTTTTTTATATGGCGAGGAGACTTTTTTTTTGATCCAGTGTATTTGGTGTTCTGTAAGCTTTTTGTACCTTCATAGGCATTTCCTTCTTTAAGATAGGAAAGTTTTCTTTTATGATTTTGTTGAATATATTTTCTGTTCCTTTTAGCTGGAGTTCTTTTCCTTCTAACCCTATTTTTCTTAGGTTCAGTCTTTTTACGGTGTCCTTGATTTCCTGGATATTTCGTGTTAAGAATTTGTTGGATATAATGTTTTCCTTGACCAATCAATTTCTTCTATAGTGTTTTCACTACCTGAGATTCTTTCCTGAGTCTCTTGTAGTCTGTTGGTTATACTTGCCTCTGTAGTTCCTGTTCATTTACCTAGATTTTCCATATTTAGAATTCCCTTGGTTTGTGTTTTCTTTATTGCCTCTATTTCAGTCTTCAAGTCTTGAACTGCTTGCTTCACTTGTTTGACTGGTTTTTTTATTTCTTGGTTTTCTTTGAGGGATTTATTAATTTCTTCTAATTTTTTTTGTCTTTTCTTCCATTTCTTTGAGGGAGTTTTTCATTTCCTCTTTAAAGGAAGTTCTCCATCATTTTTTATAAAGTTAGGTTTAAAGCTGTATTCTTCTGCTTCTTCTGGGTTGGGATGATCAAGTCTTCTTATTGTGTGACCACTGGGTTTTAGTGTTACCATGTTGCTTTTTAGGTTGTTAGATGAATTCTTGCATTGGTACCTACCTACCCATCTCTTTCTTCAATTGATGCCGGTAGTGACTTTCCCACTTGGTCCAATCCTTGTAGTGACTGTCTGAATCTCTGGGAATTTATCTTGGTCTGCTCTGTACTGTCAATGTCTGTGTCTCAGAGGGCTACTGAGATATCTCTTGGCCTGCTCTCTCGGTCTTCTCTCCTGGTTCACTCTCTTGATCCATTCTGTGCAGTCACAGCTTGTGCTTTAGAGGTCCTCTCTTGGTCCTCTCTCTTGGTCCTTTCTTTTGGTTCTCTCTGCAGGAAACTCTCTTGTTGCCTGTGAGGCAGTTGGGGGAGAGGCCCAAGGTTTGCTCCACTATGGAGGGCCTAGAGAGTGGGGTGTCCTGCTGCGTGGTTGGGCACTCACCTCTTGATCCTCTCAGTACTGTAACAAGCTGTGTTTCAGAGTTCCACTGAGGTTGCAGGAGAATAGGCGAGTTTGGGGGCAGGATGGGGCTTGTATCTTGTGTGAGGGGTTGTCCAGTGGATGGGGGTGGGTATTGGGGCAGCTTACCTGCAGGAAACTCTCCTGCTTGCTGGCTTTAAAAGCCAAGGCATTTGGGGGAGTGGCCCGAGGTTTTGTCCCACTATGGAGGGCCTAGAGAGTGGGGTGTCTTGCTGTGTGGCTAGTCACTCACCTCTTGGTCCCCTCTGTATTATAGCAAGCTGTGTTTTAGAGTTCCACGGAGGTTACAGGAGGATCCCATAGACACATTTTAACATCCCTTCATTATAAAGGTTCTGGAGGAACTAGGGGATACAAGGGACACACAGCAACATAATAAAGACAATTTGCAACAAGCCCATGGCTAACATCAACCTAAATAGAGAGAAACTCAGAGGAGTTTTACTAAAGTTAGGAACAAAACAAGGATACACACTCTCTCTCTCTCTCTCTCTCTCTCTCTCTCTATATATATATATATATATATATATATATATATATATATACACATACATATATTACTTGAAGTCTTAGCTAAAGCAGTAAGACACTGAAGGAGCTCCAGACAGAAAAAGAAGTCATTGTTTCTTTCTCTGCGGAAACATGATTTTATACATTAAAGATCCCAAAAGTCTACCAGGATATTTCTACAAGAGCTGATAAAGACTTTCAGCAAAATAGTAGAATACAAAGTTAATATAAAAACCCAGTTAGTCCTCCCATATCCAAGACACAAATGAACTGACAAAGAAATCAGGGGAGTGATATCTTTCACAATAACCTAAAGAAACAAACAAACAAAAGAACTTTGTATAATTCTAGCCAAGCAAGTGAAGGGCTTTTATGATGATAACATTAAGAAATTGAATAAAGAAATTGAAGAAGATATGAGAAGATAGAAGCATTTCCATACTCATGGATTGGTAGGATTAATATAATAAAAATAGCCATCCTACCAAAAACAATATACATATTCAAAACAATCCCCATCAAAATCTCAACACAAGTTTTCACAGATCTTGAAATGGCAATTTTCAGCTTTCTATGGGAAAACATACAAATAAACAAAATAAAAACAAACAGATGAAAAATCCAAAACAGGATTGCTAAAGCAATTCATAATTCAAGAACTGTTGGATGTATCATCATCCCTTATCTCAAATTGTACTACAGAGCCATAGTAATAAAAATACTATGAGGTTAGCATAAAAACATATTGAATCATGAGATCTAGTTGAAGACCCAGATATAAGTCCATACACCTGTAGACACCTGATTTTTTTTTACAAAGAAGTCAGAAATATACACTGGAAAGAAAGACAGAATCTTCAACAAATGGTGCTGATAAAACTGGATGATTTCATATAGAAGAATGTAAATCCATCGATATTTATTGCTCTGCACAAAACTCAACTCCAACTAAATTAAGGACCTCAATGTAAGGTCATATTTCCTGAATCTTACAGAAGAGTAAGTGATTAATAGTTTGAACTCATTGGCAACAGACACCAACAGCACCAGCTCTAAGACCAAGTTAATAAATGGGACCTCATGAAATGGAGATGCTTCTGCATAACAAGAGACACCACCATTTAGACAAAGTGGCAGGCTACACAATGGGGAAAGATCTTTAACAATTGTATGTCCAATACAAGGTTCATATAGAAAATACGCAGAGACTGAAAACAACAACAAAAACGTCATCAGGCAAATAAATAACCCAATTAAAAATTGGAATATAGAAAAATAACCATAGTATTCCCAAATGATTAAACACAATAGCTGAGAAACAAAAGAAATGTTAAACAATTATCAGGGAAATATGAGTCAAAATTACTGTGAGACTTCTTTTACTAATAAGAATGGCCAAGCTTAATAAAAATAAATATCAGTTTATACTGGAGAGGATCTGAAGAAAGGGGTTATCCATTGCTGGTGAGAGTGCAGACTTATATACTCACTATGGAAATCGGTGTGCTGTTTTCTCAGAGACACAGGCACAACACTTTTGGGCATGTAAGAAAAAGGACTCAGCATTCCACTTCAGACACACTTGCTCATCCATGTTCATTGCTGCTTCATTCACAACAGCCAGGAACTGGAAACAACCTAGATGTCCATCAGTGGGAGACTTGATAGTGAAAATGTGGTACATTTACACAATGGAATGTTATTCAGCTTTAAGAAAATTAAATTATGAAATTTTCAGGTAAATGGATGGAGCTAGGAAAAAAAAATCGTCCTGAGTGAGAAAACTCAGCCCCCCAAAGACACATCTTATATGTTTTCTCTTATATCTGACTGTTCTCCTTCAAGCTTTGGATAGACGTTCTATAATACACATAACCACAGAGGTTAGGTATTGGGTTAGGGACACAGCGGGAGGGGGAGGGAGTTAGGGTTACTACTGCTGTGATGAAACACCCGTGACCAAATGCAAGTTGGGGGGAAAAATGTTTATTTGCCTTATGCTTCCATATATAGTCCATCACTGAAGGAGGTCATAGCAGGAACCTGGAGGCAGAAGCTGATGCCAGGCTATGGAATTGACTGTTTACTGGCTTGTTCCACATAGCTTGCCCAGCCTGCTCTCTGATAGAACCCAGAACCAGTAGTTCATGGGTGGCCCCACCCACAATGGCCTGGGCCCTCCCACATCAGTCACTTATTGAGAGGCAATTCTTTATTAGAATAAGGATCTATGTCCACCATTCTTTTAAATACATTGCTGTACAATGACCCCCATTCTGAGGTGGACAGGGGTAAGGCATCCCTCCTCAAAATGTAGAAGAAACATTTAGTTGCTTGTAATAAAAGGGATGACCACAAAGATGAACCTGCAACCTACCTTATGTTTAGGGACCAGGTCACCACACTCGGACTCTTGATGTCAACTATATTCTGTGGCCTGCAATATCCCTCTGAGAAAAATTATGTAGACTCTGGCTACCGGGTTTACTGGGATTTGATGTGGGAAGATGGTAGACAATGGTAGAAAGGAGAATTTTCTGACATTGGTGGTAATTGTCCTCGTCTCCCGTCATGTCCAGAAAATACTGCCCCACGGCCGTCCCCACCACCTCTGCCCTTCACAGACTGCCCCACGGCCGTCCCCACCACCTCTGCCCTTCACAGACTGTCCCATAGCCGTCCCCACCACCTCTGCCCTTCACAGACTGTCCCACAGCCGTCCCCACCACCTCTGCCCTTCACAGACTGCCCCACGGCCGTCCCCACCACCTCTGCCCTCTATAATCTTTCCACCCTCTCCCCTGTGATGGTCTCTAAGACCTGTGGGCAGGAAGTCTGATACAAATGTCTGGGTTGAGCTCTCTCCAGTGTCTTATTCCCAGCACTTTGACCAATTGCAAATCTTATCAATCACCATCGACTACAAAAGGAAGCAGCTCTGATGAGGGTTGAAAACTGCTCTAATCTAAAAGTGTAAAAAAAAGACTGGAAGGAGAGTTTGGTTCTATGAGGTTTATTGCCCCTATATGGAGTCAGAAGTCACTTTCCTCTGCCACTGCTTCCCAAAAGCTCAGAATCAGGCTGTGTGCACGGACGGGTGATGTGGAGTATGGCTTATGTCAGAGATGCTCTTAACCGGCAGATAAAGCCTAGCTGCGAAGTATCTGTCCTTTACCTAGGCATCGCCCAGTCATGCGGAGGGAGAAACTTCACATCCTACAATTCGTTCCATCAACTAAGAATCCTTGGATACATAAATATGCCTGCCGCGCAGCAGAGAGCAGGCCAGCTGATGATGCTAGTGACAAAAGCACGGCGCTCGCGTGGATGCTTTCCTGGTAGGTAAGTGGTGGAAGCTCGCGTGGATGCTTTCCTGGTAGGTAAGTGGTGGAAGCTCGCGTGGATGCTTTCCTGGTAGGTAAGCGGTGGAAGCTCGCGTGGATGCTTTCCTGGTAGGTAAGTGGTGGAAGCTCGCGTGGATGCTTTCCTGGTAGGTAAGTGGTGGAAGCTCGCGTGGATGCTTTCCTGGTAGGTAAGTGGTGGAAGCTCGCGTGGATGCTTTCCTGGTAGGTAAGTGGTGGAAGCTCGCGTGGATGCTTTCCTGGTAGGTAAGTGGTGGAAGCTCGCGTGGATGCTTTCCTGGTAGGTAAGTGGTGGAAGCTCGCGTGGATGCTTTCCTGGTAGGTAAGTGGTGGAAGCTCGCGTGGATGCTTTCCTGGTAGGTAAGTGGTGGAATAGTCAGATGGTGAGCAAACAGGCTTGTTCCATGGTCACAGGCTAGTCTGGCATGACTGGGTGCTACAGAGGATGTGGGCCCATATTTCGACATGGTATGGCGACCAGAATCCCAGGCCACAGTTTGCACCTGCAGCACAGGAGGTGGTCACCTAGCATTTACAGACAGGCTGTCCCCAGGGTCAGGATATGCTAATGTTGTTCTGCTCCTTCTTTGTAATTTGGAGGACGCCTGGGATAGAGATGCTAATTCAGTCTACTTGACAGAGCAGGTTTACAGAGCTGGAAGATAGGAAGATGTGACAGAGAGGGCAGAGAAAGATGTGAAGGTGCCTAAAGTCATTCGGCCTGGTTACCTAGGAAACAATATGCTAATGAATTTACCCTCAGTTTATGTTTTTGGTATAAAGGCCGTTTGGAGAATAAATGGAGGAATTTTCAGGATGTGAACTCAGGATTTCATGAGGGATCCTTGAGAATCTCCCTCCTGATAAAGCCATGTGAGTTGTGTCTTTATTCCCATGCCTCCCCTCAGGTCCAGGAGAAATAATTTAGGGTCTGGGCTGGTACCAGACAATGGCAAGAGGCCCCCACAATGTGGTGCCTGGGGTGAACCAGGAAGATGGAAGCTAACTGGTGATTTGTGTGTTTCTCATAGTCAGGGGCATCACAAGTTAATTTCTCTAAATATGAGATGTTCTGATCTGGGAAGTGAAGCTAGATATAGAGACTTTGCCTAATCTACCTGCCATAGTCCTCATGTTCTGCCAAGGAATCTTGAGCTGAGCTAACATCTTTCCCCGTTCCCTAAAGTTATGCCCATTAAGGAGAAGGCCATTTATCAGCTTGCGTCAACAGATCCACTCACGTGACAAATATTTACTGGGACTTGGCTAACTGCCATGAAGTGGTTGATCTTGGAGATGCATTGATGAGTGACATAGATAACATATGTGAT